>NC_137002.1:13500359-13742859 GCF_032717465.1 Coenobita brevimanus | reverse complement strand
TCTAGAGCTTCCTTTCTGGTCGTTCTATAGCCGTTGTTGTAGACGGCCATCGTTCTTCTCCTAGATCTATCAACAGTGGTGTTCCTCAGGGCTCTGTCCTATCACCAACTCTCTTCCTTTTATTCATCAATGATCTAAGCTGTACATCTAACCCTATCCACTCGTACACTGATCATTCCACCCTTCACCTTTCCATTCGGTTACCGCAACGTCCATCCCAGCAGTTGCTTCAAGAAGTATGGGATGAGGCACACATAATGTCTGACTTGGTTCGTGTATCTGACTGGGATAAAAAATAGTCTTGTTTTTAATGCATCAAAGACTCAGTTTTTTTTTTTTTTTTTTTATGTGCTCGACTCTGAGCATAGGCTTCTCAGCCTGCTCCCAAGGCCCAGTAGTCCTCCTACATATCGTACACCTCTACATGTCACCACTTCGGCGCTAACACCCACCATCCATATTGAATACATGCTAGGGCTGTCTCATACAGGACTGGTGTATTGGCATTAGCGGGGGTACTTTTACGATATGTCGGCGGGTCTTCTGGTAGATCGGTAAACTCTGCCGTAATGAAATTCAAATCCTTAAACTATTCCCTGCACCAGCGGGGATTTGAACCTGGGTCCGGTAGGACCACAAGCCACCTCTCTACCGATTGAGCCACCGCCTCCCCTATTTTACACCTATCAACCCGACAAAATCTCCCACAGGAGTCCCACTAATGTTTAATAATATCCAGTTCATTGCTGCTTCATCCTTGAACATGCTTGGAGTTTAATTCACACGGGATTTATCTTGGAAAGATCATATTACATCTCTTGCAAAATCAGCTTCCAAGAGATTAGGTGTGCTAAGCCATCTCCGTACCTTCTTTACCCCTGCAGAGTTGTTGACTTTATACATGGGTTTTATTCGCCCCTGTGTAGAGTACATCTCTCATGTGTGGGGAGGCTCCCCACATACAGCTCTTCTCAATAGGGTGGAGTCAAAGGCTTTTCGTCTCATTAATTCTCCTCCTCCTACTGGCTCCCTTCAACATCTGTCTCTTCGTCACACTGTTGCTTCTTTATCTCTTCTGTTGCTTCTTCCATGGTCACTGCTTCTCTGAACTGTCTGCCTGCATCCCTCCATCTCAATGACGGGCGCGTAGCACCCGTCTAGCAACAAACTCTGATCCCTTTTCTGTCCAACTCTAATGCAAGAGTTAACCATTACTGCCAGTCCTTTATTTATGCAACTGGTCAACTCTGGAACTGTCTCCCTCTGTCTGTATTTCCTTCTCCCTACGATCTCCAGTCTTTCAAACGCAGTGTATCCAGGCATCTCGAAATGAGCAGATCTTGAATTTGACTCACTTTTGTATTGTTTTTGTTTTTTCTTGGATGGTATTGTTTGCGGGTTCCCAGCCTTTGGTTCCTTCTTACTAGGATTAAATAAAAATCTATTTCAATGATTCCCCGTGAGGAGCATAGGAGACCGGGGCTAGGGAAGTTGGTCCTGATATTTTAGATGAGAATGACCAGTCTCACTCATCCCTGAGTGACATTAAGTGGGCAATAAACCCCAACCATCCCTTGAATATAAACCTGCACCGACTCAATACGATTCGAACGCCTTAATTAAAATTAAAGCACCAGGCGCTAGACTGTAGTTTGATTATATTGTTACCACCCAGTGTAGTAAATGGCTTCCTGGTGTACAGGAAACTATCTGGCTTGTCACACAGTGTAGAGTCACCCGTAAACAGAAGGAAGAGGAAAGAAAGAAGGAAAGAAAGACATAAGAAGAAGGAAGGAAAGAAGGACGGAAGAGGGGAATGGGCAGCCACCCGAGGGCAGCACTACATCGAGTGAGTGGATGGTGAGCGTCCCCAATTACCACTACTACCACTAATACTACTACTGCTACAACAACTACTAGTAATAATAATAATAATAATCATCATCATCATCATCATCATTCATTCATTCATTCATTCATTTATCATCCAATCCTACATTTCCCCATGAGGAGCGTAGGAACCCGGGGCCATGCAGTTGGTCCCGACATTTAAGATGAGAGTGACCAGCCTCACTCATCACTGAGTGGCAATACATGAGCAATCAACCCCAACCATCCCTTGGATATAAACCTTCACCGGCTCAATCCGATTGGAGTGCAATAATTACCCACTAAACCACCAGGCGCCAAAATATGGTTATATGGTTACCACCCAGCGTAGTAAACGGTTTCCTGATGTACAGGAAGCCATTTGGTTTGTCACTCAGTGTAGAGTCACCCACAGGCAGAAAGAAGAGGAAAGAAATAATAATAATAATAATAATAATAATAATGATAATAATTCGCTCTTCATGGGGCAATGTAGGATTGGATGATGATGATGATGATGATGATGATGATGATGATGATGATGATGATGATGATGATAATAATAATAATAATAACAATAATAATAATAATGATAATAATAATAATAATAATAGCGACTGGGGGATTGATCAATGGAGCTATTGTGTCAATTCTGAAGCGATCTGGTAAGGAAACATAGGAATGGGGAATAGCTGAAAAGAAGAAGAAAGTAGAAGAAAATGAATAGATGATGCTGAAACGACGAAGAAAAGATGAAGGAAGGATGAAGAAAAGATAAAGCAGAAGATGAATATGATGATGATAAAAAGAAGATAATGATGATGATGAGGAAACGACGAAGAAGAAAAGATGAAGGAAAGATGAAGAAAAGATGAAGCAGAAGAAGAATATGATGATGATAAACAGAAGATAATGATGATGATGAAGAAGAAGAAGAAAAGAAGAAGAGAAAGAAGAAGAAAAGGACGAAGAAGAGGAAGAAGAAAAAGAAGAAAAGGAGGGCGAGGAGGACAAGGAGAAAGATGAGAAAGAAAGAGAAAAAGAGAAAGAAAAAAGAAACAAAAAGAAATCAAGAAGGAAATGAAAAGAAAAAGAAGGAAGGGAACGAAAGGAGAAAGGATAGAAAGAATAAAGAGATTAGAAAGTAAGTGGAGAAAGAAAGAGAACCGGAAAAATGAAAGAAAGAGGAGCACGAAAGAAAGAAAGAAAAAATGAAGGGAAGGGAAAGAAAGGGACAGCAGGAAAGAGAGAAATGAAAAGAGAAAGAAAGAAATGAAAAGAGAAAGAAAGAAAGAATGAATGAAAGAAAGAAAGAAAGAAAGAATATGTATGTTTGAGAATAACCCAAACAGTTTTTTTCCGAGTTAGATCAAACTTGGTGGAGGAGTTCGCGGTTAGTCAGTGATGAAAGGATTCTCTTCTGAAAACGATCTAGGGCCATGGTCACAGGGCAAGGTCCAAACTTGTCAGCATCTATTGTGTTTGTATTAATATTTTATGCAGAGGAGAAAGAACTAAATCTTGAAAGCCCGCGATTAGTTCTTCTTTCCTGGATAAACTGAACAGAAACAAAAGATGAGCAAATTCAGATTTCGTTCATATTGAGATGCCTGGTCAATCGATTCTAGTTTGGGGGGGTTTATTTAGGTATATTTGTTGAACACACACACACACACACACACACACACACACACACACACACACTTCAATTTCTTCCTGAGTTTTTCTTCTTCCCTTCTCATTTTATCCAACCCCCCTCACCCTTCTCCCCCTCTCCCTTCCCTGCCACCAGAATCTCCTCTCCACTTCCCCTCTGTTTACCATATCGTTACGATGACAAATGATCGCAATCTTCATTTTAATTTATCATCAGTGTGTGTCTTCCCGTTGCAGTGTACTTGGTGAGAGATATTAATTGCGAAACGTATTAGTTTATATTGTGTAAGTTACTCTCTACTGTCCTTTCGTATTCTTTACCATTTTTCTTTAAGAAGTATCTGCTGAACTTTGTAATATCACCTGGCAGTATAAAAAATTAAATATAAATGTACTACGTCACCAAGCTGAAGGGTTAATGGAGTTTGTTTTTAACCCATTTTGCTAAGAGTAGTAATGCAGAAGATTAACAGGAAGGAGCACTGGTAGACTGCAATACCCGCGCCCACCAACTAGTCTATGGATCGAACATTTGACTTAGCCCTGTGACCCTGATATTCAGCTGACTGCCATTAAAATCTAATTACTTCATTCCTGCCTGACCGTTAACACTTCCACGAAGTTTGGTCCAACTGCTGTCAAGGCTGCTTGAATTGACTTTTCCCTATGACCTTTGCCCTTGACTTATCCCTGTAACCTTGGCCCTTGACTTATTCTTGTAACCTAGGCCCTTGACTTATCCCTGTGTCCTTGGCCCTGGACAAATCCCTGTGACCTTGGCCCTTGACAAATCCCTGTGACCTTGGCCCTTGACTTATCCCTGTGTCCTTGGCCATGGACAAATCCCTGTGACCTTGGCCCTTGACATATCCCTGTGGCCTTGGCCCTTGACTTATCCCTGTGACCTTGGCCCTTGACAAATCCCTGTGACCTTGGCCCTTGACAAATCCCTGTGACCTCGTCCTTGATCTTTCCCTGTGACCCTAAACTCCTCCAACTATTTCCCGTTTTCATTAATATTTCTTTTTCTCTCTCTCCGCTCTCCCCTGCTAACCTTTCCACTAGTGTCACTTCTAATGACATATGTCACTCATCTTTCATTATCTGTCTTCACTCCCCCTTCTTTATCTCACCTCTCTTTTCAGTGATACCTTCCACGATTTTTCTTTTCCTTCTCGCCTTTCTGTCCATCAATGTGTCAATCTGTCTATCTGACTGTCTACCTATCTACGTATCTGTCTATCAATCTATCTGTCTCTCTTTGTGTGTGTGTGTGTGTGTGTGTGTGTGTGTGTGTGTGTGTGTGTGTGTGTGTGTGTGTGTGTGTGTGTGTGTGTGTGTGTGTGTGTGTGTGCTCCGGAACTTACTGCTTTAACTTCAGGTAATTCTATGGCCGACTTTGAGTAAAAATGCCAAATCAATATGGGTTCAGTTCTGAGCCATTGTGATGCTGCAGCTAATGATGGCGTAATGGGTTAATTCTGAGGGAGACCATTTTCGCCCATAAGGCCATTATTAACCGTACCGCTGCAATGAGTGAAAACTGAACCTATTTTGATACAGAATTTAATCCCCTCAAAAATAGCCCTAAAATTATCTCCATGTATTATATATATATATATATATATATATATATATATATATATATATATATATATATATATATATATATATATATATATATATATATATATTGTGACGGAACAGAGAAAGATAATGTACACTTTAAGTGAACACCAGATGCTGTTGGCATAACGTTCTCCCTACGTGTCAAGTGTGGTTGGTGGAGGATTAGTGCCCCTCCCTGTAAAACAATTAACTCTAAGCCCTTGGTCACCCTGTTTGGGATACATGGCGTCTGGCAATGATGATGATGACTACTGTCCCGTAAAGTTCCAGGTTCAAAACAAAAGAGTTAGGTAAAATTACAAGTTAAAGTTTAATGCTCAAACTAACAACAAAACATTCAGGACTCATAAGGATAATGTAATGGCAAAAAACAGGTTAAATATATGGTTAACTGCAATAGCCTCTATTAACATGAAATTAGTAAGAGTAAATTTACCTAAGTCAGCCCTGATAAAATGAAAATACACTGGGTAATGCTCAGTTAATGCAAGATAAATTATTACAGATACAAAATAGTATTAAAACTGGCTGACAAAATGAATCCTACATAAATTACAAAAAAACCTCACTAAGCCTACAAATCAACACCTTATGCTATACAGTACAAGGAAAAAATGTAATAACACTTATACTCAAATTACACAGCTGCTAGATGGTTGGAGACTTCCGGAGCACTCACAACAATAACTGTACAGGGGAGGACAGAGATGTGAACAAAATGAGGAGTAGATCTAAGTGGCAATGATGCAGAGACTGAGCTCATTATATAGGGGCCAGCAGAACTTGATACAACTTGTAAGAAGGACGCGCAAATGAAGCCACGGGGACAAAGAGTTGACAATCCCGCTCTGAACAACAGAAAGAACGACTTACTCTACTATAACGGTAGAAGGGGGGGACTGAGGCAGAACACGCTCGTGATCAAACATGCAGCATACTGTGCGTTAAAATTACACAAAGGATGATGAAATCATAGGCTACGTAACACCTCCCCACAAAGAAAAAAGAAATTTACAAAGGAAATTTCTTATTACTCTAAAACAATCTGTCTAAAGTCTAGATAAGCAATCTGCAATAACATTTTCTTTCCCCTTGACATATTGTATGTCTAATGAATACTCCTGAAGAAGTAGACTCCATCTTGTCAATCTCTGATTTTTATCTTTAAACTTACTAAGGAATTTCAGTGGGTTATGATCGGTATAAATGACTATGGGGTCAAAACCAGAACACAAATAAAATGAAAATTGCTGTAAACCCAAAATCAAGGCCAAAAGCTCTTTCTCAATAGTTGAGTAGTTCTTTTGAGGTGGAGTGAACTTCTTACTGTAATAAGATACAGGGTGTTCAATACCCTGAACATCCTCTTGCAGCAAAACAGCCCCAGCTCCTGTATCACTTGCATCAACAGCCATCTTAAAAGGCTTAGCAAAATTTGGAGTAGCGAGCACTGGCTGACTTAATAGGATAGCTTTAAGTTTGTTGAAAGAGGATTTACAGTTATCGGTCCAGACAAATTTAACTCCCTTTTTCAGTAGGTCTGTAAGTGGTGATACAAGAATTGAAAAGTTAAGAACAAATCTCCGGTAATAACCTACCATTTCCAAAAATCTTTGTAGCTCTTTCCTACTTTTAGGTCTGGGAAGATCACTTATAACCTGAACCTTAGCTGCTGGTGGTACAACATGTCCATCACCAATTACGTACCCGAGGTACTGAGCTTTAGCTTGACCAAACTCACACTTTGATAGATTAGCTACAAGATTAGCCTGAACCAAATGCTCAAGAAATTTACTGACATGGCATAGGTGATCTTTCCAGTTGTCACTGAAGATTAATACATCATCAATATAAACAACACACCCTGCCAAACCCTCTGTTACAACATTCATGAGCTTCTGAAATGTAGCTGGTGCATTCTTCATACCATATGGCATTACAGAACATGCAAAAGTCTTTCCTAGTGTTACAAAACGTGAGATCTCCCTAGCACGTTCAGTCATAGGTACTTGCCAGTATCCCTTTAACAAATCAAACTTACTTATGTACCTAGCCTTTCCGATCTTGTCTATGCAATCTTCCACGCGAGGGAGAGGGTAAGTGTCTGCTTTGGTTATCTGATTAACACGTCTGTAGTCAATGCAAAGCCGCTGTGACCCACCTGGCTTAGGGACTAGAGTGACAGGAGAACTCCACTCGCTCTGACAGGGCTCAATCATCTTGTGGTCCAACAGGTAGCCAAGCTCCTTCTGGATGAGAGGAACTTTAACCGGGTTCACACGGTAAGGAGGCAATTTAATTGGCTTTGCGTCTCCAACATCGACATCATGCATCAACACAGTGGTTCTTCCTGGAGTGGCACGGAACACTTGCGGGTACTCCTGCAGTACTGCCGAAAACTCCTGCCTTTCCTCGGGAGGTAGATGAGAAAGCTTAGTCTGGAGATCATTCATGATATCAGGATTCTTCCCCAAACTATCACTCAGACACATACTGCATGGGAGAGCTTCACTTGCAGACTCGGGTGGAACAGCTACAGTGCAGACTGGATTATTTTCGTCCTGCCTGTGATATAACTTTAGCATGCTGATGTGACATAGTTGCTTGCTCTTTCTACGATCTGGTGTGGCGATGACATAGTTGACATCACTGAGTTTCTTCTCCGCAAAATAAGGACCACTAAACTTGGCTTGAAGAGGTTGCCCATGAACCGGTAGCAGAATCAAAACCTGATCTCCTGGCTGAAAGTGGCGTAACTTGGACTCCTTATCATACCAAGTCTTCATCTTCTCCTGAGCAGATCCTAAATTCTCTCTCGCCAACTGTAAAGCAGTGGACAGCTGTTCTTTGAACTTCATCACATACTCCAGCAGGTTGACGTCATCTTCCTCCGACAGCCAGCATTCCTTGAGTAGCTTAAGGGGTCCTCTTACTTCATGGCCAAACAGTAGTTCAAAAGGTGAGAAGCCCAGTGATTCATTTGGAGATTCTCTTGCAGCAAATACAACGAATGGAAGACCTTTTTCCCAGTCTTTCTGACGTTCCAAACAGTATTTCTTGAGCATCGATTTGAGTGTTTGATGATATCTCTCCAACGCTCCTTGGGTCTGGGGATGGTAAGCTGAAGACGTGATCTGGGTGATGCCCAACTCTTTCAGAGACTGCTTGAAAACATTTGACATGAAATTACTTCCCCAGTCTGACTGTACCTCCTTGGGCAGACCAAACTTTGTGAAGAACCCTAGCATTTTCTTAACCACGTTCTTTCCTGAGATATTTCTAAGTGGAATGGCTTCAGGATAACGAGTAGCCATATCAATCAGGGTCAACACATAAGAAAATCATGAAGAAGTCTTAGGAAGAGGGCCCACAATATCCACCAACACACGGGTGAAAGGCGCCTCAAAAGCAGGAATGGGAACTAGAGGTGCAACCTTTTCGGTCTGATTACACTTCCCCACAACTTGACAGGTGTGACAAGACTTACAATACCAGGAAACTTTCCTGAAGATACCTGGCCAGTAGAAGTGTTTCAAAATGCGTGCCACAGTCTTCCTCACTCCAAGGTGTCCTGCCAAACTGGAATCATGAGCCACTCTAATAATATCCTGCCTACAAACACGAGGGATGACAACTTCATGTACAACCTCCCATTCACAGTCGGCTGATACTGTTGGGGGTCTCCACTTCCTCATAAGTACTCCTGACTTTATATAATAACAAGTAGAAGCACCGGCTGACTCTTCCTCACTGCAAGCAGAGTTAGCTAGACCTTTCAACTCAGGGTCAGCAACCTGCAACTCAACCAACTCTTGACGAGACAAATTATCAACACTACGGGGTACTGCCTCATCTGGTGAGTGGTCTAAATTAGCAAGAAAAGTGTCAGCTAGGATAACATCATCATCATCATTATCCTCTAAATCACCAGTAACTTTAGACTTAGCCCTAGTGACAGCACATGCAGGGAACACATCAGGGACATCACAATCCTGGGATGCAGCCACTGGCTCACTAGACAACTGAGGAGCTGGACACACTTGACTTCCACCAATATCATTTCCAAGTAAGAAAGTTACACCTGACATTGGGAGTGTCTGAACCAACCCAACCATAACGGAACCATTAACAAAATCAGACTCTAAATTCACTCTGCACAGAGGGACAGAGAAGTAATTATTCCCTACACCTTGTACGATCACAGTTTCATCAGAGGAATTAACATTAGAGCCTAGAACACTCGTCAGCATAAGGGATTGGCAAGCACCTGTATCACGATATATTTTAACTGGTTTCCTGTCATTACTGTCCAGAGGACTGACAAAACCATCAGACAGGAAATTAGCACATGAACTCTTGAGAGTGTCACCCACTATACTGCTCAAAAGAGGAGCTCCATCATGAGAATTTAAGTTACCCCTCAAAGCAGGTTCAGTTAACTCAGTTAAAGAATTCTGGGAACTCTCAAGAGTGGACACTAGACCAATTGACTGAATAATTAAAGACTCCTTTTTGTTCACATCACGCTGTCTCCTGAAACATCTCTCTGTAGTATGATCAAGCTTACTACAATAAGTACATTTACTTTTCTGAAATCTAGAGGTGAAGCTGGTATTTACTTCCTGAGAAACATTATCTTTATTCTCTTTCCTGTTACCTGTACTCTGAGTAAAGGCAACGTACTTACTCTCAGCTTTCCCTTTTTCTTTAGAATATCTCTTGTGAGTGAGAACATATTCATCAGCTAAAACTGCAGCATCAGACAAATTATCTGTTCTTTTCTCATCATCTTTATAAATACACCTCTTGAAGTCCTCCAGGAAAATCATCTGCTTAAATTTATGAAAATCAGAATCCACATTCTTAGAATTTAACCACTGCTCTAACAGATCTTCTTTGATTTTTGCATACTCAACATGGGATTGCTTATCTTGCTTGTAAGTTGTCCTAAATTTTACTCTATAAGCTTCAGGAACAAGCTCATAGGCCTTAAGAATCAAGCTCTTAACTACATCAAATTATCAGATTGATCCTGAGGCAAAGATGCATAAGTTACTTGAGCTTTACCGGTGAGAACAGTTTGAAGGAGTACTGGCCAATACTGTTTGGGCCAATTAAAACCTGTAGCTACCCTCTCAAACAACTGAAAATACTTTGTTAAATCAGATTCATTAAAAGGAGGGACAAGTTTAACATTTTTAGCCACATCAAAATCATCAGAGCTAGATGATCCAGTTCCACCTTGTTTCATGCTATACTCATGGTCTGCCTGAATCCTAGCAAGTTCAACTTGTGCGTGAAACTCAGCCTCCTTAACATTAGCCTCCTTAGCACGTGCTTGAAATTCAGCTTCCTTCACACGAGCCTCCTGCAGGGCTAGCTGTAACTTAGCTAATTCAATCTGCGTTTGCTCATTTGGAGGAGTTACATTAAACAAGCTTTCATTAATCATGTCAGCAATTTGATCTTTAGAATGATGAGAGCGAACAGCAATTCCCAATTGTTGAGCAACAAGCTTAAGTTCATTCTTTGTTCTGTTTTCTGCATCACACACTGTTTGCACATTTGACAAAAAATCTTTGGCTTCATCAAGTGTAGTAATAGTAGACATCATGAATAAGTAACAGTCACAAAATATCGAGCAATATCCTTATGATAATATCCTGAATATCCTGATATGAGGTCGCCAAATTTATGTTACGGAACAGAGAAAGATAATGTACACTTTAAGTGAGAATACTAAAAATCACTACTGTCCCGTAAAGGTCCAGGTTCAAAATAAAAGAGTTAGGTAAAATTACAAGTTAAAGTTTAATGCTCAAACTAACAACAAAACATTCAGGACTCATAAGGATAATGTAATGGCAAAAAACAGGTTAAATATATGGTTAACTGCAATAGCCTCTATTAACATGAAATTAGTAAGAGTAAATTTACCTAAGTCAGCCCTGATAAAATGAAAATACACTGGGTAATGCTCAGTTAATGCAAGATAAATTATTACAGATACAAAATAGTATTAAAACTGGCTGACAAAATGAATCCTACATAAATTACAAAAAAAACTCACTAAGCCTACAAATCAACACCTTATGCTATACAGTACAAGGAAAAAATGTAATAACACTTATACTCAAATTACACAGCTGCTAGATGGTTGGAGACTTCCGGAGCACTCACAACAATAACTGTACAGGGGAGGACAGAGATGTGAACAAAATGAGGAGTAGATCTAAGTGGCAATGATGCAGAGACTGAGCTCATTATATAGGGGCCAGCAGAACTTGATACAACTTGCAAGAAGGACGCGCAAATGAAGCCACGGGGACAAAGAGTTGACAGTCACGCTCTGAACAACAGAAAGAACGACTTACTCTACTATAACGGTAGAAGGGGGGGACTGAGGCAGAACACGCTCGTGATCAAACATGCAGCATACTGTGCGTTAAAATTACACAAAGGATGATGAAATCATAGGCTATGTAACAGTATATATATATATATATATATATATATATATATAAAGGCTGCTTCCCCCAAGGAAAGGGAGGTAGCCGAGACAGGACGACACACTCCCCATTTACTCATTCATTCAAACACATTCATTCACATCTTATCCTCAAAGGGGAGAACGGACAGATCCTCACCACACCACACCGCACAAGGGTCAACTGCGCAATGCAATCAGTGACATCCGCAGCAGGGCCCGACAGCAGAGCTGGTTTACCCCTGCCACATCATTACAGACCCATCCCCTTACCCGCACCTGACCTGACTATACCTCATACCAATTAATCTGGCCAGGCATGTATGGCAACAGTGTTCCTGCCGAGATTCTGATTGGCTGGAGGTTTTTGTTCGATTTCGTTGTTGCTCAAACCGGTACTCTCTTTATTATCAGATGTGATACTGAGTTTGTCGACAATACAATCGTCAAAAGCAATCAGAAATCCGTTATAAACTTAAAACAATGAATTTTTCGTAGGAAGATAGAGATATGAGTCAACAAAGTATTGCAATAGTCCAAGTCAAGGTCAGCATTCGAACAATTCCTTTAAATCTCCGACACTCCGTAATACAACAGAAAATTAAGGAAACCTGCTTAATCTAAGCATTGGTATAACACACATTTAAATTATAAGATCAGTCTGCACCATTAAATCGTGCCACAACTCTGAATAATTAAAAATTCTAATGAAAAGACGAGTTCTGCAGGGAGAGAGGTTGGTAAAAATTGCGAAAATCAAAGTAGGCTAAAGGAAAACTATTTCATTATATCTCCTCTATTTTCACATTACAGACCGATCTTAAAATTTAAATATGTTATACCAACGCTCAGATTAAGCAGGTTTCCTTAATTTTCTGTTATATTACCGAGTGTCGGAGAGTTAAAGGAATTGTTCGAATGCTGACCTTGACTTGGACTGTTAAAATACTTTGTTGACTCATATCTCTATCTTCCTACGAAAATTTCATTGTTGTTAAGTATATAACGGAATTCTTATTGCTTTTGACGATAGTACTGTCGACAAACCCAGTATCACATCTGATAATAAAAAGAATCGGTTTAAGCAACAACGAAATCGAACAAACACCTCCAGCCAATCAGAATCTCGGCAGGAACAGTGTTGCCATACATGCCTGGCCAGATTAATTGGTATAAGGTATTGCTGATCAGACTTAATGCGGGGGAATATTCCCTCAGGCTGCATCATCACTTATTCATTCACAATTTCTCTCCATTTATTTCTGTCACGCACAGCCACTCTTCCTTGCTCAACAGACATCCCTCTCGCATCCAGCGCTCTCTTCACACTGTCCATCCATCCTATTCGTGGTCTTCCTCTCAGCCTTACACCTCTCACATCAGATCTAGTTATCTTTTTCACCAATCGCTCATTATCCATTCTTTCCATATACCCATCCATCATCCAATCCTACATTGCCCCCTGAGGAGCGTAGGAGCCCGGGGCTAGGCAGTTGGTCTCGACATTTAAGATGAGAGTGACCAGCCTTACTCATCCCTGAGTGGCATTACATGAGCAATCAACCCAAACCATCCCTTGGATATAAACCTTCACCGGCTCAATCCGACTGGAACGCAATAATTACCCACTAAACCACCAGGTGCCAAAATTTGGCTATGTGGTTACCACCCAGCGTAGTAAATGGTTTCCTGGTGTACAGGAAACCATTTGGCTTGTCACTCAGTGTAGAGTCACCCACAGGCAGAAGGAAAAGGAAAGAATGAAGGAAAGAAGGACAGAAGAGGGAGTGTAAAGTCATCCGTAGGCAGAAGGACAAGGAAAGAATGAAGGAAAGAAAGACAGAAGAGGATGGAAGGAAAGAAAGATGGAAGAGAGACAAGGGCAGACACCCGAGAGCAGCACTACATCGACTGAGTGGATGGTGAGCGCCCCCACCTACCACAATATATATATATATATATATATATATATATATATATATATATATATATATATATATATATATATATATTCCACTATCTAGTTACTTCAAGAAAAGAATAAACAAAAAACTTTGTATTAATTTCCACCTCTGTGAAAAAGCAATCCTTTTACGTTAAAGCCTGGACGAAGGAAATTCAATTTTCACGGGCTGTTCTTTTTTTCTATTTTTGAGATATATCTTTTAATGGACCATTCATTTCGTCAAAGGTACTTTTTTAATGCCTGCTCAATGTTACTGCAGTTATTGCAGTGCAGAATGTCAAATGATTTACCACAACAACGCTGAAACAGCAGCAAGACTGACACACTATATGACATGCCATAACCACTGACACAACACTGACACCACTGTCACAGCCATGACAACTTACTGACCCCCGACACTGTCAAGGTCACTGCACAGTTATACAGTACCTGTAGGTCAAATCCATTAACTCTTTGCATCACCAAAAATGACAATGATTCCCAAATTCACCACGGACTGAAATATGCAACAATAAAGCTTCATTAGTAACTGCCATTTTTACATATAAAACAGAATCATTTTCGGCAAATATTATTAAATTCATACTCAATACAGATAGCATATCGTGTAAATTTTATTGGCAAAGTTTATCTCACAAGTAAATCAAACAGTCAGGGAGTCAGAAAAACAACTGGGACCTTCTTTCACCATAGTATCATTAATGTTTTTATCAAGAATAGAATCCTGCATAGCACACGTTGCAGCATCTCAAATTCCCAATTACCGTCATCCACTACTACTCCACCCTCAGGACTGTTCAAAGAGAGACACAAGTACCTTCCCATATTCTGATGTATAAATAGAGGAAAAATGGAACCATCTGAAACACGCCCTGGTGGACACAGGGTATACATTGTATTTCATCAGTTGTAAATTTTCTTCAGACGGAACTGGGGAGACGGTTGTTTCCTAGACCCTACACAGGCAGGACTTAGCTGTGTAACCGTGAGTGCCAATCCATCACTGAACTTACAATAGGCAGGGTCAACTTGCCATGGACTTGAAAAACAAGAAGTAGAGGGAGAATAATAATAATAATAATAACAATAATAATAATAAGAAGAAGAAGAAGAAGAAGAAGAAGACTGCTCTGCTGACACAGATCCCTGGCCTTATAGTCATCTGTGTCAAGTTGTTTCAGATTCACCAGACTGATTTTCAAAGTCCATGCAGAGGGAAGCAGGGGAGGCGACACGGGTTTGTGAATGACCTGAGAAATCTTTGTTCACCCAAGATTCGCAAGGTCACAGATTTGTCTAATTGTGTTTCAGTCAGCACACCAATAATGGGATGTATTAGTAAAATGTGATGGTTTTACCTACCTTTATCCAGTGTGGATTCTATAGGTTGCCAAGTGTTTTCGTCCGCAAGAGATTTATCCAGGATGAAATGTGGAGTGTCACTGAGGAAATCACGTGAGACTTTCATTGTCCCCCAAATGCTCTCTCAACATCGTTGATTTTTTTCAGTCCTCTTGCCTATAACTATCACTAATGCTTCTCCCCTTAATTCATGTCTCCCCACCCCTGCTTGTTGACTGTAATTTCGTTCTCACTTTCTCCTCTCCTACTTTATTCAGAAAGTTCTCACTCCCTCTCATATCTCATCTGCTTCTGTTCACCCTGCTTTTCTGCTTCCTCGCTTCCAAATTGCACTCTCCTCTAATTTCTCATTTCTTTGTGCCCTCCATTAACATTCGCTTTCTTATTTCTGCATCTCCTCTCATTCTAGTGATGTTATGAAATAGTTTAGTCTTTTCTTCACTCTCCTCAGTGCCCTGTTCTCCACATCCTCTCTGTCAACCCTCTTCTCTTCCCCTCACATTTTCTCTTTTTAAACTCCGCCCCTCTCCCCTCCGACCTCCTTCACCCTCGTCATCCTCCTTCCCTCTCGCTATCATCCCCAGTAAAACCCGCCATTACCGTACCGTATAAAGAAGAGAGAAACCTGTATATTACACAGGAAAAATCATCCAATATATTACCTCTATGCCGGGAATCGAACCCGGTTCTCTCAGGTGAAAGCCAGGCAGCATACTGTACCATTACACCACGACCAGGTGAAAGTTATCTCACATTGTCACAATCTTGTAACCAATGTCCCTCCGCCCCCCACTGTGGACCTGAAGAGGATGAGATAACCCCCTGGCACCCGGACAAGTACAGTAGATGCTTTTAATCTATCTCAAGCACTTACGGCAAGTCAGAATTAAGAACTTTTACCTGGTCGTGGTGTAGTGGCATGTTGTCTGGCTCTCACCTGAAAGTCCCGGGTTCGAGTCCCGGCATAGTGGTAATATGCTGATTGATTTTTGCTGTGTAAAATACAGGTTTCTCTCGTCATTCTGACTTACCATAAGTGCTTGAGATAGATTAAAAGCATCTACTTGCCCGAGAGCCAGGGGGTTATCTCAGCCTCTTCAGGTCCACAGTGGGGGCGGAGGAACATTGCTTACAAGATTGTGACAATGTGAGATAACTTTTACCTGGTCGTGGTGTAGTGGTATGCTGCCTGGTTCTCACCTGAGAGTCCCGGGTTCGATTCCCGGCATAGTGGTAATATACTGGACCGTGCCGTATATGTTACTGGTCTCTAGGGATGCTGCCTTCGCATAGTTCATGACCTCACCACCAGGGGCACTACGGTTATAGTCCATTTCACTCCCCTTACAGCTGATTGACGGATGTAACTGATGGAAAGATGAGGCTGTAACTCTTCTTTGTTTCATTTACTTTATACTATCTAGGCTTCTGTGTCAGTGTCAACTTCACATCACTATACAGCAAAGTCTAAAATTCCTTGATAGACGAAAAAGTTATAGTGTTTTTACCTTACCTTTGACCAGGTTTGTGTCTTTTTGCAGTTTATTTCACCTTTCTTAATGCCAGAATAACATAATGCTGTGTCACTGCTCCTTTTCTACTACGCTTCTTCGTGATTACCAGGATATTCTGGTGTCAATTAGCTTTCAACTCAGCATTCGTGATGGAGAGACGTAAATTATAGGCCAAGTTAGAGTAAAATGAATCTTGCAAGGAATATTTTGAGGTTAAAAATAACATGAAAAACGTAAACTTCCTCGCCTACATCCTTCCAGGATTTACTCAATAATGTGGCTTACCAATCATTTCAGTGCTTATATTCGTCATTAAAAAAAAAACAAAAAAACATCGAAATGTATATAACAGAATACAGTACTCGAAAACTATTACACTTATCATAACTTAGTAATGGTGTTGTGGAAAGGCTTATTATGTTGTGATGTACTTTACTGCTTCATTTAAAACTATAGCCGCGGCGCACGACTCTGAGGTTGTCATTATCGTACCCTGGCAACCTACCATTCAAAAGTGCTTCCGATTTCATGTCATATCATACACGAATCATATTATTATGCACGAATACATTATACACGAATATTATTATACACGAACATATACACGAATCACATGCGTCTCACATTATACACGAAATCAGACTCACTTTTGAATGGTAGGTTGGCAGAGCACGATAATAACAACCTCAGAGTCACGCGCCGCGACTATAGTAATTTCAATAACAGAGATTATTTTCTAAAGCAAAGTCCATATATTAACACTTATAGGATTGAAGACGGAGATAAGAGAGTTATTAGGGAGCTGTGGCACGCAAAGAAACAAAAGAGAAGTTAAGTGTAAAACAAGAGTTCATGCATAATGTAGTGGATATTATAGTGATGATGTTGAAGTCAGCGATAATGCCTGAGATAAAGTGGCGGTGGTGGATGTAGTGGTGCTGCTTATCAGTCTGCGTGAAGAAGACTAACTTATTTATCACTTGTCAGAATCTCACAGGTGGGGTATTTTGGTAGGTCTGTACCTTCCTTTTAAGAAACATGTTTGTCTTCCTGGGACCTACCATTGTCAATCCTGCCTCGCCATACCTAATAACCACTGAGTCAAAGGTTCTTTCCCTGAAAACTACCCAATATGAAGATACGACTAAGAAAAAATCTCTACCAAACATCACGAGTTGTAAAGATATATACAAAGTGATCCTTATATAATGCTCCACTACACTTCCCCGGGAGAATCATCGTATGCTGTGGGAACGACTCAGTGTTATCAGTATCTACCCTGCATTATTTATTCATTTCCTCTTCTAAATATCATAGCCAGACCCACACTGTACTGGCTTACTCTAACTTGGTCTAAAACTGCAGTCTCCCAGTGTTGAATGGTAAGTCCAGATCCATGGCACTGTATTTCTGTGCCACTGGGCTACGTGGAATAAGCAGCAAATGAACGATAATCTCTGACAAGTTAGAGTTAAATGAGTATAGCTGACTGAGACAAAAGATACTGCTATTTGAGTTTCTAGTGAAGTGCTGTTTACAGACCACCCTGTAAAACAGCAAAAGAGCATGTGTTACGAAAGCATGAAAACGATGCATTTCTTTGCTGGAAGTGAGCATACCCATTCCCAGTCATTGGGTGGGAGAGAGAAGCAGGTGAGAGCTTGAATTCATTATTTTCTTTAATGTTGTGGGCTACACAGAACATATGTAGTGAGACCGAAGACAGGATCGGTGTAGCCCGAAAAGTTAGAGACAATAAAGTATTCAAGCACTGACCTGCGTCTCTCCCACCCAACATTTCCATTTGTCACAATGGACCATTTCCATTCCCACTCCCAGTCTGACACTTTTTCTCTATCACGATAAATTTGTGTTGTTGCATCGTAGCAGTGTGTGCATCCCTGGGTTAGTATTCTCGGAGGTTAAGGAAGCTCCCAAACACCTCTTCCTTAGTCATTTACTGTTAGATACGGCTGGTTAATATTGTTGTGTGTGTTATGTATGCAGAGTATAGAGATATTAGAATGATCTGAGCAACACAGAAGAGGACGGCAAGGTGTAACAAGCAAAAGAAATTGCTTATGAAGAGGTGTTAGGGAGCTTCCTTAACCATCGAGACTGCCAGACTCTCCGTAAAATCCACGCTGTCTGCTTTCACTAATCTGCAACACATCAGTTGCCGCAACAATATACCGGACTGACTATACCGAAACTTTGGCGTTTTGGTTTTCATCGTTCTTTTGTTTCTGTGTGAAAGTGAAATTGTAAATGATTTCACTTTTTATATAAGATTAAATTCATTAGAGAGAGAGAGAGAGAGAGAGAGAGTCCCGGAGGATTGGAAGTCAGGTATAATTATTCCCTTGTACAAAGGAAAAGAGGAAAAAGAAGTGTGTGGTAATCATAGGGGCATTTGTCTTCTTAGTATAATAGCAAAAGTGTATGGTAGGATACTTATTGACAGAGTTAGAGAAAGAACAGAGGAATTAGTTGGAGAAGAACAGGGAGGCTTTAGGAAGGGAAGAGGTTGTGTAGATCATATATTCATTCTTAGATCTTTAGTGCAAAAGTTTCTAGAGAAGGGAAAGAAGTTGTATGCGGCTTTCATGGATTTCGAGAAAGCATATGACAGGGTGGATAGACAAGGATTGTGGAAAGTATTAAGAATATATATGGAGTAGATGGGAAGTTGCTGAATGCTGTGAAGAGTATGTATGATGGTGCTAAGGCTGCAGTGCGTGTAGATGGTGAACTAAGTGGATTTTTCTCTTTGAAAATAGGGTTGAAACAGGGATATGTCATGTCTCCATGGTTGTTCAATCTGTACATGGATGGGGTAATAAAAGGGGTACAAGGTAGGGTAGTGGATGTTGGAGTGGACCTGGTGAGAGAGGATAGTGTTTGGAAACTCCCTGTACTGTTGTTTGCAGATGATCCTGTGTTGTTGAGTGAAGACGAAGGGGAGCTGCAAGGCTTGGTGGATGAGTTTGGGAGAGTATGTAAGAAATGGAATCTAAAGGTGAATGTAGGAAAGAGTAAAGTGATGGTCTTTGAGGGAGGTGAAGTCAGTGAATGTATAGCGAGGTTGGATGGTGAGGAATTGGAAAATGTGAGTACGTTTAAGTACTTGGGTAGTGTGATGAGTAAGGATGGAGGTTTGGAGGGTGAAGTGCTTGAAAGGGTACAGCAGGGAAGAAATGTTGCTGGTTCCTTGAACGCAGTGATAAGAAACAGGGAAGTGAGCATGGAAGTGAAAAAGTTACTACATGACAGTATTGTGATACCAACTCTAACGTATGGAAGTGAAGCTTGGACGTTGTTGGAAGGACACAAGTCAAGAGTGAGAGCAGTGGAAATGAGTTATTTAAGAGGAGCCTGTGGAGTCACATGGAGAGACAGGCTGACGAATGAGAATATAAAGGAGCGTTGTGGTGTGGATGTGGATGTGATAGGAAGCGTTATGAGGAACACACTGAGGTGGTTTGGCCATGTGGAGAGGATGGAGGGTGAAAGACTGACGAAGAGAGTGTATGTGAGTGAGGTGGAGGGGGGCAGAGGGAGGGGGAGGCCGAGGATGAGATGGAGGGATGGGGTGGAGAGGTATATGAGAGAGGGGGGGTGTGAGTTGGGAGCAGGGCAGTGAAATGGCGGGGACAGAGTGACGTGGAGCGTTTTGTTTGTGGCCACCCCAAACGGGATTGAGGCGTCTGTCAATATATATATATATATATATATATATATATATATATATATATATATATATATATATATATATATATATATATATTTATACATATATATGTATATATATATATATATATATATATATATATATATATATATATATATATATATATATATATATATATATATTTATACATATACTGTATATATATATATATATATATATATATATATATATATATATATATATACAGTATATATATATATATATATATATATATATATATATATATATATATATATATATATATATATTGTTACGGAACAGAGAAAGATAATGTACACATTAAGTGAGAATACTAAGAGTCACTACTGTCCCGTAAAGTTCCAGGTTCAAAACAAAAGAGTTAGGTAAAATTACAAGTTAAAGTTTAATGCTCAAACTAACAACAAAACATTCAGGACTCATAAGGATAATGTAATGGCAAATAAACAGGTTAAATATATGGTTAACTGCAATAGCCTCTATTAACACGAAATTAGCAAGAGTAAATTTATCTAAGTCAGCCCTGATAAAATGAGATATCAGATAATACTCAGTGAATGCCAGATAAATTATTACAGATACAAACTATTATTTAAAATGACTGACATAACCCAACATTAATCAAAAAACCTCACTAGGCCTAAGAATTAACCTCATGCTACACAGTACAAGAAAAAATACAACAACAGTTATACTCAAATTACACACAGCTGCTAGATGTTTGGAGATTTCTTGAGCACTCACAATAATAATATCTGTACAGGGGAGGACAGAGATGTGAACAAAATGAGGAGCAGATCTAAGTGGCAATGATGCAGAGACTGAGCTCATTATATAGGGGCCAGCAGAGCCTGATACAACTTGTAAGCAGGACGCGCAAATGAAGCCATGGGGACAAAGAGCTGATAATCCCGCTCTAAGCAACAGAGAGAACGACTTACTCTACTATAACGGTAGAAAGGGGGAACTGAGGCAGAACACGCTCGTGATCAAACATGCAGCATACTGAGCGTTAAAATTACACAAAGGATGATGAAATCATAGGCTATGTAACACCTCCCCACAAAGAAAAAGAAATTTACAAAGGAAATTTCTTATTACTCTAAAACAATCTGTACATGGCATTACAGAACATGCAAATGTCTTTCCTAATGTTACAATACATGAGATCTCCCTAGCACGTTCAGTCATAGGTACTTGCCAGTATCCCTTTAACAAATCAAACTTACTTATGTACCTAGCCTTTCCGATCTTGTCTATGCAATCTTCCACACGAGGGAGAGGGTAAGTGTCTGTTTTAGTTATCTGATTAACACGTCTGTAGTCAATGCAAAGCCGCTGTGACCCACCTGGCTTAGGGACCAGAGTGACAGGAGAACTCCACTCGCTCTGACAGGGCTCAATCATCTTGTGGTCCAACAGGTAGCCAAGCTCCTTCTGGATGAGAGGAACTTTCACTGGGTTCACACGGTAAGGAGGCAATTTAATTGGCTTTGCGTCTCCAACATCGACATCATGCATCAACACAGTGGTTCTTCCTGGAGTAGCACGGAACACTTGCGGGTACTCCTGCAGTAATGCCGAAAACTCCTGCCTTTCCTTAGGAGGTAGATGAGAAAGCTTAGTCTGGAGATCATTCATGATATCAGGATTCTTCCCCAAACTATCACTCAGGCTCATGCTGCATGGGAGAACTTCACTTGTAGACTCGGGTGGAACAGCTACAGTGCAGACTGGATTATTTTCGTCCCGCCTGTGATATAACTTTAGCATGTTGATGTGACATAGTTGCTTGCTCTTTCTACGATCTGGTGTGGCGATGACATAGCTGACATCACTGAGTTTCTTCTCCACGAAATAAGGACCACTAAACTTGGCTTGAAGAGGTTGCCCATGAACTGGTAGCAGAATCAAAACCTGATCTCCTGGCTGAAAGTGGCGTAACCTGGACTTCTTATCATACCAAGTCTTCATCTTCTCCTGAGCAGCTCCTAAATTCTCTCTCGCCAGCTGTAAAGCAGTGGACAGCCGTTCTTTGAACTTCATCACATACTCCAGCAGGTTGACGTCATCTTCCTCCGACAGCCAGCATTCCTTGAGTAACTTAAGGGGTCCTCTTACTTCATGGCCAAACAGTAGTTCAAAAGGTGAGAAGCCCAGTGATTCATTTGGAGATTCTCTTGCGGCAAACACAACGAATGGAAGACCTTTATCCCAGTCTTTCTGATGTTCCAAACAGTATTTCTTGAGCATCGATTTAAGTGTTTGATGATATCTCTCCAACGCTCCTTGGGTCTGGGGATGGTAAGCTGAAGACGTGATCTGGGAGATGCCCAACTCTTTCAGAGACTGCTTGAAAACGTTTGACATGAAATTACTTCCCCGGTCTGACTGTACCTCCTTAGGCAGACCAAACTTTGTGAAGAACCCTAGCATTTCCTTAACCACGTTCTTTGCTGAGATGTTTCTAAGTGGAATGGCTTCAGGATAACGAGTAGCCATATCAATCATGGTCAACACATAAGAAAATCCTGAAGAAGTCTTAGGAAGAGGGCCCACAATATCCACCAACACACGGGTGAAAGGCGCCTCAAAAGCAGGAATGGGAACTAGAGGTGCAACCTTTTCGGTCTGATTACACTTCCCCACAACTTGACAGGTGTGACAAGACTTACAATACCAGGGAAACATCCCTGAAGATACCTGGCCAGTAGAAGTGTTTCAAAATGCGTGCCACAGTCTTCCTCACTCCAAGGTGTCCTGCCAAACTGGAATCATGAGCCACTCTAATGATATCCTGCCTACAAACACGAGGGATGACAACTTGATGTACAACCTCCCATTCACAGTCGGCTGATGCTGTTGGGGGTCTCCACTTCCTCATAAGTACTCCTGACTTTACATAATAACAAGTAGAAGCACCAGCTGACTCTTCCTCACTGCAAGCAGAGTTAGCTAGACCTTTCAACTCAGGGTCAGCAACCTGCAACTCAACCAACTCTTGACGAGACAAATTATCAACACTACGGGGTACTACCTCATCTGGTGAGTGGTCCAAATTAGCAAGAAAAGTGTCAGCTAGGATAACATCATCATCATCATTATCCTCTAAATCACCAGTAACTTTAGACTTAGCCCTAGTGACAGCACATGCAGGGAACACATCAGGGACATCACAATCCTGGGACGCAGCCACTGGCTCACTAGACAACTGAGAAGCTGGACACACTTGACTTCCACCAATATCATTTCCAAGTAAGAAAGTTACACCTGACATTGGGAGTGTCTCAACCAACCCAACCATAACAGAACCATTAACAAAACCAGACTCTAAATTCACTCTGCACAGAGGAACAGAGAAGTAATTATTCCCTACACCTTGTAAGATTACAATTTCATCAGAGGAATTAACATTAGAGCCTAGAACACTGGTCAGCATAAGGGATTGGCAAGCACCTGTGTCACGATATATTTTAACTGATTTCCTGTCATTACTGTCCAGAGGACTGACAAAACCATCAGACAGGAAATTAGCACATGAACTCTTGAGAGTGTCACCCACGTTACTGCTCAAAAGAGGAGCTCCATCATGAGAATTTAAGTTACCCCTCAAAGCAGGTTCAGTTAACTCAGTTAAAGAATTCTGGGAACTCTCAAGAGTGGACACTAGACCAATTGACTGAATATTTAAAGACTCCTTTTTGTTCACATCACGCTGTCTCCTGAAACATCTCTCCGTAGTATGACCAAGCTTACTACAATAAGTACATTTACTTCTCTGAAATCTAGAGGTGAAGCTGGTATTTACTTCCTGAGAAACATCATCCTTATTCTCTTTCCTGTTACCTGTACTCTGAGTAGAGGCAACGTACTTACATCTCAGCTTTCCACTTTTTCTTTAGAATATCTCTTGTGAGTGAGAACATACTCATCAGCTAAAACTGCAGCATCAGACAAATTATCTATTCTTTTCTCATCAAGATATAGGCTTACATCTTTACTAATACACCTTTTGAAATCCTCCAGCAAAATCATCTGCTTAAATTTATCAAAATCAGAATCCACATTCTTAGAATTTAACCACTGCTCTAACAGATCTTCTTTGATTTTTGCATACTCAACATGGGATTGCTTATCTTGCTTGTAAGTTGTCCTAAATTTTACTCTATAGGCTTCAGGAACAAGCTCATAGGCCTTAAGAATCAAGCTCTTAACTACATCATAATTATCAGATTGATCCTGAGGCAAAGATGCATAAGTTACTTGAGCTTTACCGGTGAGAACAGTTTGAAGGAGTACTGGCCAATACTCCTTAGGCCAATTAAAACCTGTAGCTACCCTCTCAAACAACTGAAAATACTTTGTTAAATCAGATTCATTAAAAGGAGGGACAAGTTTAACATTTTTAGCCACATCAAAATCATCAGAGCAAGATGATTCAGTTCCACCTTGTTTCATGCGATACTCATGGTCTGCCTGAATCCTGGCAAGTTCAATTTGTGCCTGAGCCTGTACCTGTGCCTCTTCAATACGAGCATTTGCCTCCTTAACATCAGCCTCCTTAGCACGTGCTTGAAATTCAGCTTCCTTCACACGAGCCTCCTGCAGGGCTAGCTGTAACTTAGCTAATTCAATCTGCGTTTGCTCATTTGGAAGAGTTACATTAAACAAGCTTTCATTAATCATGTCAACAATTTGATCTTTAGAATGATGAGAGCGAACAGCAATTCCCAATTGTTGAGCAACAAGCTTAAGTTCATTCTTTGTTCTGTTTTCTATATCACACACTGTTTGCACATTTGACAAAAAATCTTTGGCTTCATCAAGTGTAGAAATAGTAGCCATCATGAATATATCACAGTCACAAAATATCAAACAATATCCTTATGATAATATCCTGAATATCCTGATATGAGGTCGCCAAATTTATGTTACGGAACAGAGAAAGATAATGTACACATTAAGTGAGAATACTAAGAGTCACTACTGTCCCGTAAAGTTCCAGGTTCAAAACAAAAGAGTTAGGTAAAATTACAAGTTAAAGTTTAATGCTCAAACTAACAACAAAACATTCAGGACTCATAAGGATAATGTAATGGCAAATAAACAGGTTAAATATATGGTTAACTGCAATAGCCTCTATTAACACGAAATTAGCAAGAGTAAATTTATCTAAGTCAGCCCTGATAAAATGAGATACCAGATAATACTCAGTGAATGCCAGATAAATTATTACAGATACAAACTATTATTTAAAATGACTGACATAACCCAACATTAATCAAAAACCTCACTAGGCCTAAGAATTAACCTCATGCTACACAGTACAAAAAAATATACAACAACAGTTATACTCAAATTACACACAGCTGCTAGATGTTTGGAGATTTCTTGAGCACTCACAATAATAATATCTGTACAGGGGAGGACAGAGATGTGAACAAAATGAGGAGCAGATCTAAGTGGCAATGATGCAGAGACTGAGCTCATTATATAGGGGCCAGCAGAGCCTGATACAACTTGTAAGCAGGACGCGCAAATGAAGCCATGGGGACAAAGAGCTGATAATCCCGCTCTAAGCAACAGAGAGAACGACTTACTCTACTATAACGGTAGAAGGGGGAACTGAGGCAGAACACGCTCGTGATCAAACATGCAGCATACTGAGCGTTAAAATTACACAAAGGATGATGAAATCATAGGCTATGTAACAATATATATATATATATATATATATATATATATATATATATAGATATATAGATATATATATATATATATATATATATATATATATTGTTATGTATTTATTTGGTTATTTATTTATTTGTTTTTTCTTTCCGCAGTCGAATGATATTATTCACTTTAATTATGTATATATATATACTTGTAGTGAAATATTTGTAAATAGTTTTAAATAAGTACAGTACTTCAGTACTTGACGCGTATATCATTTTCTCTTGTCACTGTCTGACGATTTCATTTAGCGCTGGGAAGACCTCTCATCAGGAGAGGGTTGAAGCTCATCAGGAAAGGATTGAAGCTCTTTAGGAAAGGGTTGAAGCTCATCAAGAATGGGTTTAAGCTCACAAAGAAAAAGCTGAAGCTAACTAGGAAAGGGTTGAAGTTCATAAGGAAAGGGCTGAAACTCATAAGGAAAGGGTTGAAGCTCACAATGAAAAGGCTGAAGCTCATAAGGAAAGGGTTGAAGTTCATGAGGAAAGGGTTGAAGCTCATGAGGAAAAGGTGGAAGCTCATAAGGGAAGGGATGAAGCTCATAAGGGAAGGGACGATGCTCATAGGGGAAGGACTGAACCTCGTAAGGGAAGGGATGAAGTTTATAAGGGAAGGGATGAAACTCATAAGGGATGGAATGAAGTTCATAAGGGAAGGAATGAAGCTCATCACAAAGGAAGGGTCGAAGCGTATAAGGAAAGAGTTGAAGCTTATAAGGAAAGGGTTAAAGTATAAAAGGTTTTCATCACAACCAGCAAGGTGCAGTGAGGGAGGACACATAAGACGTCAACCTAGAGTAATTATTAATGGAGACAATAATGTGGAAAAAAAAAAATCTGAGTGTGTATGCAGGTCTCATCCTACTCCGGTAATTAATGGAGTGACTTAGAGTTTTACCGAGCATATACCGTCCATTAACGAATTAAATGCATGAGACTCCGGCTTGGGTGCAGTTTTGCATGCATGCGTCTTTGCGTGTGCTTGGGTGTGTTCGTGCGTACGTGTATATTAGTCCATTGATTTGAGTTTTAAATACTCTTACGTTATCTTAATCTGATCTTTCACGATTCGTAGCAAGAAGAAGGTAAAGACTGACAAATGAAGGAAATCATTAATGAAGATATTTTAGTACAAAATGCTGGGGTCACCAATGTAACTTGGCACCATAATTTAATGCACGGTCATACTCACATCGCCGAAGTTTCTATCGATATCTGAGGAACCGATTAGATAATACCGATCTTGATCAGGACACAGTTACCAAGATTAAAATTATTACATGAAATAAATTAACAAGTACTTATATTAATACAGCTTTAGAAGCGAACTGATGATTATAGAAACTCAGTGAAGTTCAGTGTGACAGCAGTAAAAAGCTTCCTCATATGGATGGTACAGAATTGACGAGATTATTGTATATTATAACATAAATTCAAATATATCCTCGCATTCAAGATCTGTGAAAGGATGAAGGAAAATGTTGCGGTTGTCTGGAACTGGATGATCTTCTAAAAGTTACATTTTGGAATGAAGGCAATACCGATCAGAAATGCTGATAGAAGTAATAGCAGTACTATCAAAACATGAAACAACACCACGACAAAGAGGTTTTCTGTGGTGAAGTAGAGTAAAAAGATGGGAAATGATGACATAAGAACTGCTGTAAATGAGACGAACACACACACACACACACACACACACACACACACACACACCATATGTATGTATATGTATATATATATATATATATATATATATATATATATATATATATATATATATATATATATATACATACATATATAGGCTATACATATATATATTTATATATGTTCATTGATCAGCTGATGTCAGGTGCGGGGTGTCAGGACTGCAATTATTACACTATGTGACTACAAACGATATGTAACAATTATGTAACGACAAACTATCTCTATCTATCTATTGCCAGACGCTTCAATCCCGTTTGGGGTGGCCACAAACAAATCGCCTCCAAGTCGCCCTGTCCCCCGCAATTTCACTGCCCTGCTCCCAACTCACACCCCCTCTCTCATATACCTCTCCACCCCATCCCTCCATCTCATCCTCGGCCTCCCCCTCCCTCTTCCCCCCTCCACCTCACTCACATACACTCTCTTCGTCAGTCTTTCACCCTCCATCCTCTCCACATGGCCAAACCACCTCAGTGTGTTCCTCATAACGCTTCCTATCACATCCACATCAACACCACAACGATCCTTTATATTCTCATTCGTCAGCCTGTCTCTCCATGTGACTCCACAGGCTCCTCTTAAATAACTCATTTCCACTGCCCTCACTCTGGACTTGTGTCTTTCCAACAACGTCCAAGCTTCACTTCCGTACGTTAGAGTTGGTATCACAATACTGTCATGTAGTAACTTTTTCACTTCCATGCTCACTTCCCTGTTTCTTATCACTGCTTTCAAAGAACCAGCAAGGTTTCTTCCCTGCTGTACCCTTTCAAGCATTTCACCCTCCAAACCTCCATCCTTACTCATCACACTACCCAAGTACTTAAACATACTCACATTTTCCAATTCCTCACCATCCAACCTCGCTGTACATTCACTGACTTCACCTCTCTCAAAGACCATCACTTTACTCTTTCCTACATTCACCTTTAGATTCCATTTCTTACACACTCTCCCAAACTCATCCACCAAGGCTTGCAGCTCCCCTTCGTCTTCACTCAACAACACAATATCATCTGCAAACAACAGTACAGAGAGTTTCCAAACACTATCCTCTCTCACCAGGGCCACTCCAACATCCACTACCCTACCTTGTACCTCTTTTATTACCCCACCCATGTACAGATTGAACAACCATGGAGACATGACACATCCCTGTTTCAAACCAACTTTCAAAGAGAAAAATTCACTTAGTTCACCATCCACACGCACTGCAGCCTTCGCACCATCGTACATACTCTTCACAGCATTCAACAAATTCAATCTACTCCATATACTCTTAACACTTTCCACAATCCTTGTCTATCCACCCTGTCATATGCTTTCTCGAAATCCATGAAAGCCGCATACAACTTCTTTCCCTTCTCTAGAAACTTTTCCACTAAAGATCTAAGCATGAATATCTAATCTACACAACCTCTTCCCTTCCTAAAGCCTCCCTGTTCTTCTCCAACTAATTTTTCTGTTCTTTCTCTAACTCTGTCAATAAATATCCTACCATACACTTTTCCTATTATACTAAGAAGACAAATGCCCCTATGATTACCACACACTTCTTTTTCCTCTTTTCCTTTGTACAATGGAATACTTATACCTGACTTCCAATCCTCCGGGAGTCTACCTTCCTCCCAAACCAATCTGCACATCTTCCACATCCATTCTACTACTATCTCTCCCCCATGCTTCAGCATTTCACCACACACTCCATCAATTCCTGGGGCTTTCCCCGATTTAACTTTCTTCATTGCTTCCACAACTTCTCTCCTACTGATTTCTTCCTGTCTTCTCACCTCCCTCCTTCTCCCAGCCATTCCCCAGCCACTTATACTCGCATTACTTCCATCCTCTACGTTCAACAATTCCTTAAAGTGTTCTTTCCATCTGCTCACTTTTTCTCCCTTCTCAACTAGTAATCTACCATTTTTACCTTTCACTCCCCTGCTAACTTCACTTCCACCCTGTCTTACTCTTTTCACCTCTTTCCAGAACATTTTCTTACAGTCCCTCCACTATACACTCAAATTCCTTCCAAATTCCTCATCCACTCTCTTCTTACTCTCTCTTACTAATCTTTTCACCTCTCTCTTCCTTTCTACATATAACTCTCTCTTCCGCCTCTCAACTTCTTCCACGCCCCTATTTCTCATCCATTCATTGTATGGTTTCTTCTTTTGTGCCACAGCCTGTTTCACCTCTTCAGTCTACCACGCTGTTCCTTGCACCCCCCTCCGTCTTCTCTTCCTTCCACACACCACATCACATGCTGCACATATTTCTTCTGTAAATATCCTACACACACCTTCCACGTCTCCTATCTGCTCCAATTCATATTTGCCCAATCGTTCCTCCACTTCTCTCTTATACTCTGCCTTTTTCTCATCCTCTTGTAACCTTTCCACTCTCCTTACAACTACTCCTTCCTCTCGTCTTTCCCTTCTTCTTGTCCTCCATCTTACTTGAATTCTAATTCTGGCCACCACCAAGTAGTGGTCAGAAAGTCTACTCCCCCAACCTCTATAAACTCTTGCATCCATTACACATCTTCGCATCCTTTCATCCACACACACATAATCAATCATTGCCTTCCTTTCATTCAGTTCACCACCCACCCTTCTCATCACTCGCCATGTATACCTGTGGATCATTTTATGCCTGAAGAGGGTATTGGCTATCACCAACCCCCTCCCAGCACAAATGTCCACTAACGCACTCCCATTCTCATCTATCTCAGCAGGCACACCCCACTCATCAACTATTCCATCCACCTTCACATTCCCAACTTTACCATTCATATCACCAATCAAAAACACTCTCTCATTCCTTCCAAACTTTTCCATGCACACTTCTACATTTGTCCAGAACTCTTCTCTCACTCTTCTAGCACGATCTTGCGTTGGCACATACACACACACAATCGCCCACATTTGTATTCCAACTTTCAACTTTACCCACACAATCCTTGACCCAAGTGATCCATACTGGCTTATGCTCCTCTTCCATCTTTTACTCACAACTATACATACTCCTTCCTTTGCCCTCTCATTCTCACCTACTCCTGCACATATACCCCATCCATACTCCCATTCTCTCACACTTTCTCCTCTCCATTTTGTTTCAGTTATTCCACATACATCCACTTTCGCACCCTCAAGCACCTGGACAGTCTCTCTCTCTTTCACCTCATCATTCGCTCCCCTTACATTCCACGTTCCGATAACCATGTCCTTTGTCCGGTCCTTGGTCGTCATCGTTTGGTCAGTCCTTGTCCGAGGCTTATTGTTTGTTTTTTTAGTTAGTTTTCCGGGAAGGGGCACTAACCCTCCGCCAACCCTTTTAGTCGCCTTTTACGACAAGCAGGGATACTGGGGGAGTATTCTTGAAAAAAAAACCCTACCCCCAGGGGTAGGGTTTTTTTTCACTTGCTACAATTATGTAACGACAAACGATATGTAACAGTTATGAAACGACAAACGATTGCATTATGTTACACTTAATACAATTATGGAACTACAAACAATATGTAACAATTATGTAATGACAAACGATTGCATTATGTTACACTTGCTACAATTATGTAACTACAAACAATATGTAACAATTATGTAACAGTTGCATTAACAAGATGTAACTTTTATGTAGCTTTAACTACAATTATAAGGCCAACACAATTATGTAACAGTTGCATTAACAAAATGTAACTACAATTATAAGGCCAACACAATTATGCATTTCCACAATAGTATGTAACAATTCATAGAGTGTTACAATTATGTATTATTACAATGTTTCTACAATATTATGTAACAATTCATACAATGTTACAATTATGTATTACTACAATTTTACAACAATGTAACAATTGCAATACAATTATGTAACAATTCATACAATGTTACAATTATGTATTACCACAATGTTACTACAATATTATGTAAATTCATACAATGTTACCACAATTCTGTATTACCAGAAAAATCACACAAGTTTGGTGAAATATTAGATACTACTAAAGGGATAACTCAATATGTAATGTAATAACTTAGCAGTATTACCATTGCACAATTATAAGCTTATGTCTATTATACATACACATCTTACAAAATGTCATACAACAGCCATTGCATTTGTTCAATTATGTATATAACTTGTTTAAAATGTATTATAACTGGATCAGTACAATATTATCGTGAATATTATGTCTATACAATATTATAATCAATATTATGTACTAATAGATTAGCATATGTCGATGATGATTGCTGTCGGAGGACCTCCAGCGCATGACCGAGCAGTGTCAGGACTCCATATTATAATTACAAATCATAATAGATAGATAAATAGATAGATAGATAGACAGACAGAAGCAGCAAGTCAGGGGATGAGATAGGTATTGTGTCAGCGAGAATCGAGCAATGCTAAACATGATTACACACTCTAACTCAAGGAATGCTTGATAGGCACACGACAGCGCCTCGTCACCATACACACACATACACACATACTCACACACAGGCTTCTAGAAACTTCACATCAGTATATTCCACGTGACACAACCCCTGCTAAAATAGGAATTTAGGAAACAGAACTCAGAAGGAGACAGGCCATAGAACCGACAGGTAGTAGGGAGAAGGAGCCTAGCAACATGGGCGAGAGGGTGGAAGAGAGAGAGAGCGAGACAGGGAGGTTAGCTCGCGGAACTCTATACTTCACTCGTGTGTGAGAGACTTTGTTAATATTTCCAAGACAAATAAAAATAGTCCCACACTAATATTTACCTCTCCTGTCATTGCATGACAAATAGGGAACGAAGATTATCTACTTACAAAACTACTCACGTATAACAACCGCTCGTCTACGAGTCTAGTATATGTATAACTGATCTACAAAACATCACTACAACAAACTACAAAGTTACTGTGAGAGGGGAAGGGGGCGGGTCCATTATGATGTGGCAGGGGTAGACGAGCTTTTCTGTCGGGTCCTGTTGCGGATGTCGCAGGATTGCACTGCGCAGTTGACCCTTGTGCGGTGTGGAGTGGTCCCTCCTCCCCTTCGAGGCTAAGATACGAGTAAATGTACCCCCCTAAAGGGGAGTAGCCTGTCTCGGCTACCCCTCTTTAGGAGAAAAGCCTAGGTACATAGATATATAGATTATATATATACACATATATTGTACACATATATATGGTGGTGATGGTGTCGGGGGTGGTGATGGTGGTGCTGTCAGGGGTGATTATGGAGTCAGGAGTAATGGTGGTGTTAAGCGTGGTGGTATCAGGGATGGTGGTCAGAGGTAGTGGCGTCAGGGATGGTGGTGTCATAGGTGGTGGTTGTACCTGTAGAAGGTGAAGTCAGGAGAAATAACTGCAGTGATCTCGTGTGTGAACTATTAAGTCGTGCAGCCTGGACACCGGCGCTGAACTAGAACATCAGTAATTCATAATACACTTCACTGATTTCATCCAGTAAGGGAATAATAGAATACTGATCAGACGATTAATATTCCTCCCCCCTCAAAAAAAAGTAAAAATCGATAAGGCTATTAACAACAGGAAGCGGTGCCAAGGCACAGCAAACCCGTCCCCGGCAGTCATTTTAGTGCTGACATATAAACACAACAATATAACTAGTCAAAGATGCCACATATCAAATTTGGAGTAAATCAGGTGAAAATTGAGGATTTTATGCCCATTTAAAATTTTAGACCTGACATACCTGACATTGACCCCCCTACCACTAACTGGGGGGTGACCTCCCTAATGTAATGAGGCATGTTACAGGATACAGATATGAAAGATGAACCTGTAAGTTTTGGTTTCATGTCGATATGATGAATTTGAAAGGAGTTATGGCGAAAAACATATTTTTTTTTTTCTTAATTTACATTTTGTTGTGCCTACAGCCTTGGCCTTGGCCCAGTTTGGGGCTATATTTAATTGGTGGTCAGAAAGCCATAGCCCATTATCCCTGTAATTTTAGTCCAAATCGCACCTGTAGTTTTCGCGTAAAGTTGTTAACAAACAGACCGATAGACAGACAAACAGACAAACAAACAGACAAACGGAGTGAAAACAATACCCGTCCCCGAGCCCCTCCGGAGCGGGGGCGGGTAACAATAAGTAGTTTTCTCATAAAAGGTGAATGGTTGAGGTTCACAAAAACAATAGCCACTGCCTACCTCAGGTTGTCCCAAGCACATACATTTTACATGTTGACCTCTGGATATTTCTGTGAATTCACTTACAGGGACAGCGACTCTTGGTATAAGTATAATGTTCTGAGTTGATACAGAAAACGTGTTTATATTGGCATGATAAATACTGCAAAATATATCAAACTATACGGAACAGCATGTTCCATTTTAAATGTTTAATTCTGAAATATTGTCATGTTTTTCAATTCAGTGACAGTAAAAGGTTAGTGTTCAATTCTTTCTCTCTCTCTCTCTCTCTCTCTCTCTCTCTCTCTCTCTCTCTCTCTCTCTCTCTCTCTGGTGTGTGTGTGTGTGTGTGTGTGTGTGTGTGTGTGTGTGTGTGTGTGTGTGTGTGTGTGTTCTCTTCTTCAGCATCAGTGTGTACAAGAATCAGCTGAGATGCTGGAGTCAGATAATTAATAGTGAGAATACGAAAAGAATGAGGCTAGCAAAGCTGGTTTAACAGCATAGCTAAAATTATATATATATATATATATATATATATATATATATATATATATATATATATATATATATATATCAATTGGAGCCTCTGTGGTACAGTGGTAGAGTGTGCGTGTCGCACGCTGGTGAGCGCGGGTTCGCCTGCCGCCAGAATTGTAAAATCTTTGGGAAGCGTTCACCAAGCCACTTGCTACTTTGGCGGGCATAAGGGGTGCTGTGGTTGAACCACTGTCGCATACTAGTATGCTTGCACCCAATCGGCTTAAGGCGGGCCCTGTACACTTGGTTCACAGACTACACACACATCCAAAGCCATTACAACACTACAGTCACACTCACAAGCACTTCTCACCCTACATACGGTCTCTACCAGACAGCCTAAGCCACTGGGTAGAGATGCATTGGCTGTATCGTCTCTGCTTCGGTAGGGATAGGCGGGTCCTGCAGTGGACCTCGACGGCTGATGGTGATGATGATATACTAATAAGGGGAAACATTTATACACATTAAATTTGCTTTCTCCCTTCCTTAAGCAATGGGGCTAACAACGAGTAAAGAACAAACAAATAAGAAGGCCATATCAGCCTTGGAAAATAAAGCAAGGTAAACTCAAAGAACAGATTATGACTGCCACAAACGGGGACTAAGAGGCAGGCAAAAAAATAAAAAGTATGGAAAATATTGAGATATGAGTTCAAAGCAATGGTTAATAAGGTAGAACAGAAAATTATAAAGATATGAGTTGAAAGCAATGGTCAATAACGTATAACAGAAAATAACAGATATATGAGTCCATAAAACGTCAATAAAGTGTTGGAAATTATTAAGATGTCAGATCAAAGAAATAATGAGTAAAGTGTAGTAGAAAATTAACTAAGACTTAAGCTCTTATAGGGAGGAAAACAATTTAAAAGTTGAAAGCAGAAAATTGTTTAGCAAATATGATTTTGAAAATCGTAAAAAAAAAAAAAAAAAAGTGCGTAGGAAAATTGAAAAGCTGGCATCGGAATGGTAAAGTGAATCAAACTCAATTTGTGGGGAGAATATGTGTGTGTGTGTGTGTGTGTGTGTGTGTGTGTGTGTGTGTGTAGAGTTAGTGTTGTCAGGAAAGTTATGGGAATATGCTGGATTCGAACAGAGGTCTCGACTTTAACATGAGACGTTTCCCCAGGAGCTATTCGTAACGATATAGCATATATTTATAGTCTGTGTTGACTCGAAAACAAAACCACTACATTACATCTATCTATCTATATATATACTGTATAATGTATAGTTTCATTTGTTTTTTTATTCTTCCTCTGTCATCCCACTGTAAACATCCATCTGCCAATATGTCCAGTGTTATTCTGGTAATTATTCATCTCGAACTTAGAATCTAGGGTAGTGTGTAATAACAGTAATAACAAAAAAAAAATCTATATGAGCGATTAACAGGTTTCTCGTTTTCCTATAGACAGAATGACGTGGGACGTCCTAATTATAAGATCAGTCCCTGTAACTATCATTCTTATCGAACATTATAAAACAAAGGCAAAGAAGCATACCTTTGGCAGTAAACATGTATCGATACTGTGATGTGAGCAACTCTCCAAACCCTCACACCCGCGGCCACCCTCCCTCCCACTCACAGTTACCAGACAAGTGGGTGTGGCTGCTGCTTCGTGACTATTCGTCGACCACCAATGATCCGAACAGTGGATAATGCGGAACTTTCCCTGACTGTCCGTATGTGTATGAGTGTTCGTGTTCTATTCTCTTCCAAATTAACACCTTTTACCACCACTACATACTGAAGTTCTTTACTGCATTATTCCTGTTATTCTTACATACTCATATATTTTCACTTTTTTTTTTTTCATTTTCTTCGTGTCTCCGTATCCTTGTATAATTTTCCTCTTTTTCTCTCTTTACTTAATCTCTTTAACCTTCTGTTTTCCTCCACTCTATGGTAAATCTCTTATAATTACCGATTCTGGCATCCTGTCTTATTTCATCGTTCTTTCTGACGTCTTTTCGTCTGTTCAGGCAATTGTTATATTACCTTTCTCGTTTTTGTGTCTTGAAATTTCGTCTTTATTCTGATACTCATACTGTGCTTAATGATTCTCTCTCTCTCTCTCTCTCTCTCTCTCTCTGCACATATACAGATCCTCGATGACTTACAGCGAGATCATTTAATTATAAAAAGAATCCGACTGAGAGCCTTGCGACCTTGCGTGTGGCCTCCCTCCGGGGCCTCTCTCAACGTCACGGCAGGAGGAAGAGGGGGAGATGGAAGGCGGGGCTCGGGGGGGGGGTGAAGGGAGAGGAGAAGAGAGGGAGAAAGAGCGAAAAATAGAAGAGTGTGGGGAAGCATAGGACGGGAAGAATAAAGAGAGGGGGGGGTCGTGGAGAAAGATGGAGAAATGAGATATATGGAAGGAAGAGAGAATGAAATAGGAGAGTGAGAGGAAACATTGGATGAAAAAGAGAAAGAACGGGGGAGGGTGAGAAAGATAGATGGAGAAGGGTGGAGATCTGTGGAAGGAAGAAAGAGAGAAATAGGAGAGTGAGAGGGAACATTGGATGAGAAGGAGAAAGGATCGGGGAAACAAAGAAAGGTGGAGAAGGGTGGAGATTTGTAGAGGGAAAAGAGACACAGAAGACGGAAGGGAGATAGTGTTCAAAGGAGTACAAAAGCAGTACGAAGGGAAGAGCAGGAGAAGGGAAGGTGAAAGGAGGAATGGGAGGAAGACAGGAAAGAAAAGGGTGAAAAAAGAAATTAAAAGAAGGTGAAGGAGGAATGAACACTTGAAGAAGACGAGAGGAAAACAAGAGGTAAGGAGGGAGAAGGGGAAGAAAGAGAAGGAAAGGAAGGGGAATGAGAGGGAGAAAGAAGAGCGAAAGGAAAGGATGTAAGGAGGAGGGGGAGAAAAAAAATAAAAAGGAGAAACGGCAGAAGGGAAGAATGCAAAGGAGTAAAAGGAGATTGATTTTATATGAAAAGAAACAAATGGCAGGTCTTGAGATTACACTCCTTGCAACAGTTGGAGGAAGAGGAGAGAAGGTGACATGGAAGTGAGAAGCAGAAGGAGGGCGTCGAAAACGAAGAATACAAGAACATGGAAGAAAAAATAGGCACAGAAGAAATGTAAGAGGAAAGTGAGAGACGTGTGACGCACGTCAAACCGTTTTTTTTTTTTTTTTTTTTTTTTTTTGTGTGTGTGTGAGCCGGGGTGAGGCAGCAAGTTAAGAAAAATGAGAAAAGGGAGACTGGGGAAGGGAGGAAAAATTGGGACGGGAAGAAAGTGGGTTAGCGGAGAGAGCGATTGGTGACTGAAGGCATGAGGGAGAGACAGAATGACAAGAAAGTCACTAAGAGGAATAAAGGAAAGGAGGGGGAGAAATGAATAAATGAATGATGAAGAGCTGACATGAAATTAAATTTCATGGGAAAGTAAGGAAGACATAATGCATGATAACGTGTCAGTAAGAGGAAGGATCGATGGTGAAGAGAATGATGAAAACACGAGACAGCATGAGGAAAAGTTCAAGGAGAAAGATATAAGTTACGAGAAAAATGAGGGAAAGTTCAGTTAGGCACGAGTTTCCCATACTGTTTCCACAGGCCATGAAATAAAAAAGGTCACAGGAGGCATAGGTACAAAACTGTATATATGAATAAACAAAATTTTAAAGGTGTAACTGAATATTATAGCTTACATCGTCGGGGAAGAAGTAACACGGAAGTAAGGAGAGAAAATTTGCGATAGAAGGAAGAGTGAATTTAGAACAAAAGGAGGGAATATAGGTAAAAATGGCGACAGGCTATTGGGTAGAAGTTTTATATTTTTTGTTTTTTACCGAGTCATGTATTAATCTACAGTACACAAGGACGAGAGGTAGTTTGTATTTCATTGTTTATTGCAGGTACCGGTGGCACGGGGGAAAATTCGTCAGCAGCATTGCGAAAGGAACCAGTTCAAAATTAGAGCTTTAAGATTAATCCTGTCACTGTTTGATATGCCATCGATGACTACAGCATTTCAAGCACTTCCATCTACAACAGTTACATTTTTCTTCATAGGTTAGCTTAAAATAGGCAGTGGGTATTATCGGAAAAACTGTGTTGCTTAATACATGTTAATGAAGCCATTTGCTGGTAATGAAAGGGTGGAAAAGATATGACACAGAAGAAAGTTAGGATGAACCAGTATTCAGGTGGAGGGAAGTAATGTAAATGAATGTACTGCGTGAAATATCAACGGAAAAATTGTGGTAGTGGAGTCATTTTCATGTTTCCACACTCTTGCAGTTGAATAGCTAGTGTAATGTGCAGTGCGTATAGGAACGGCCATACCAATGCCTTTCTCTAGTGCACTTATGTTCACTTAACCTACTTTTTTTTTTATTGCTATGAACTTTACAACGACCTTTAGTATTAAGGGCATTAATCCTCTTTCAGTATAAATGCATTATTTCTTGGTAGAGGACAAAATAACTGAATATGCACTTCATGAAAGTAACAGAAATGAATGAATGATAGACTATAAATTTTTGAGCCTGTGGCTACTCAAGGTTTCAGCCAATCACGGCACTGCACTGGGGGCGGGGTAGTGGCAGAAGTTTTTACAGCTAAAATTAAAGGAGTATATTGATAAGCCTGGGTGAGTAAGAGGGAGATGGACGACAAGGGAGGGCAGTTACAATAAGAGGGTCTTGAGTAAATGAAAGAAGGGAAAATCAGACATAAATTATCCATTAGTTGTTACTGAAGTCCTCTGATAAGAAACAGACCTTTCAAAGCACTGTGACATCAGAAAGAAAAACAAAGAAATCATGTCTCAAGTAAATGCAAAGCGGAAAGCAAAGGAAAAATAAATGAAGTGTTAGTACTTGCTAAACACACTGAGACACAAACCCACGAAAACAAGCAATTTTACATATATAGATAAACACATCCCCTTCCGCCCTTTCCCCCCCTCACAAAACATGTATAACTCTTATGGTGACTCTGAAATACTAAAAATTTATATAAGAAATAATTTGGAGAGAGAGAGAGAGAGAGAGAGAGTTGCATCTTTCCTACATTTTGCTCATAATCCCGTCCATTCAATGAAATTTTTAGTTATTCTTGCTTCTGTCAAATTATTATCCTCAGTTTGGTAGATGCCTCTCTCAGTGAAGGGGTTAGAAGCAATTTTCATGATATAATCTCTGAGGTTATTTTTAGCTGTGTTTGATAACATTGCCAAACAACCTGTTAAGCACAAACGTTAAATTAATTGTCTGATAAATTACCGGGTGTGTGTGTTTTTTTTTTCCTAATATTAATATCCGGATTACATCTGTCATACCCTTTTTAGTCTAACCTGGCCTGAAATTATTTCCATGTTTTAAAGATTACCTTGTGGCGAGATAGCACTAGAATGTGATGCAAGACATAAAGCAGTGCTATGGTAAGTATGTAGAAGCACAGTAATGTCTTATTCTGTCACTATACTACATGAAAAAAGCTGAAAAAGGACCAAAAACTGGTCCAAGTTAAGATAAAAGGACTATAGCTCTCATTCGTGTGACACCGTAGTACTCTTTATGTTCAGAATTACATTTAAAGGTTTTGATATTTCGTTCTTCATTTCCTTTAGTACGCGTGGGGATATTTTGTCTGACTCAGGTGTTTTAGTCACCTGGTCCTGTATTCTCGTCGGTTAAGGACGCTCCCGAACAGCTCTTTCTAAACAATTTACTTTTTTACACCTTGTCTTCCTCTTCTGTGTTACTTAAGTCCTTCCAATATCTCCATAATTAGTGTAAATAACGAAATAACGTAGAAAAGGATATTAGCCACCCATATTGAGAAACTGCTAAGGAAGAGGTGCTAAGGAATTTCCTTAGCTGACGAGAATACGGTCCCTGTAGATTAGTAATTGCAAGCAGTACACCTCTCTCATAAGCTGTAATATCATTGTTTATGTTATCCTCTTCTAAAGAACAGGAGAAATTTCAGGAATTTTATTTATGTTTTTATCGTAAATATATAAGCTAAAAAAGTGTTTAAAATACTGACCATTTAATTATCACTATTTTCCCCATTCTCTGTCACGAGGGAGAACTACTGTTGGCCTTATTACCTTCCTTCTGATGTTTTTGTAAAGTTCTTTGAAGGTGCTTTATTAACACTAACAACACCTACTTCTAGGGATTTTTTCTTCTTCTCAATTATTATTATTATTATTATTATTATTATTATTATTATTATTATTATCATTATTATTATTATTATTATTATTATTATTATTATTATTATCATTATTATTATTATTATTATTATTATTATTATTTTCCTTTTCTTTCCAACGAACCTTACATTTATTTTTTTATTTTTTTATTTATTTATTTTTTATTTATTTTTTTTTTATTTTTTTTTTATTTTTTTTTTTGAGAGAGAGAGAGAGAGAGAGAGAGAGAGAACTCCATAACACCGAATATAACTTCAGTACCTCCAGGCATTACGAGTATTTTTTTTTGTGTGTGTGTCCGACAGTGGGCAAAGGCTTCAATGCTTATTCCCAAGTCCCAGTAGTCCTCCTTGGGGCCCAGTAGTCCTCCTACATCCCCACATGTCACCACTTCGGTGCTAACACCCGCCATCCATACTGAATACATGCTATGGCTGTCTCATACAGGTCAAAACCCATTTGACACACACTTGCTACAGGGGATGTGTAAAGGTAGCAGTTGCAACCCCATGCTCAGCTGTGTGTGAGCTCGGTGGATTGCAGGCTTAAGTTCCTCTTCTGCAGTTCACCATCCTCATTTTGAGAGATTGGGAAGAAACTGGGAGACATTTAGATATCCAAGGTGTTTAGCCTCCTGGTTATATCAGTGCCACTACATGAAGGCTTCCATCTCCAGCACCTCAGGGTAGAAAGGTGACCACAATACTATATAGTGCCTTGATTACAAACATCAACATTGTTCATTATTCTCTACAGCCTGTACGAAAGTCACTGCACGATTATGGCAGCTAACTTCTCCACTATTGACTGTTGACTTGATAATCCTTACCCAGTCTTTATATAATTTTTTTTCACCAGACTTGTGTTACCGTTGGTATATTGCAAGCGTACTACCAGTTATATAAATGCTTAAACGATTTTGAGGGTCGAAGAGAAAAATTCTTTTCATGGTCCGTACACGAATGTGAATATTGCATGATATTATATCGAATATCTTTATAAGTTTGCATGTCTTCCTGTTCTCACATCATCCACACATTAATACGACGGGAGGTGGTGTATGTTAGATCCGTTGGGCTCCTCCGATCACAACCTTATTACCTTAACCTGTCCTATCGCTCCAGTACGGCCTGCGGACCCTCCAGGGAAACGTCGTCTCTGGCATTTTGGAGCTGCGGACTGGGAGGCCCTCAGGCAGTACTTCTTTGATTTTCCCTGGAATGATTATTGCTTCCATGGCCGTGAGCCATCTGAGTGTGCCTTGCGCATTACGGAGGTTATTCTCTCGGGCATGGAAGCATACATTCCTTTCTCATATCCTTTGACTAACGCAAGAAAGCCTTGGTTTAATCACGCTTGTTCTAATGCTGTCCGCAACAAGGAGAAGGCCTACAAAAGGTACCGGAGCCAACCCACCCCTGAATCACATAATCTTTACGTTTCTGCCCGGAATCGTGCTAAGTCTGTTCTTCGCTCTACTAAAAATAATTTCATCCATACTAAATGCTCTCAACTCTCCAACTCGAATTCTTCCCGCTCCTTCTGGCACCTTGCCAAAAATCTTTCTAACAACTTTACCTCATCATCCTTCCCTCCTCTTTTCTACTCTGATGGTTCTGTAGCTATTTCTTCTACTGATAAAGCAGATCTCTTTGCACAAACTTTCTCCTCCAATTCCACCTTAGACGATTCCGGTGCTGTTCCTCCATCACTTCCCCCCTCTGACTTCCTCATGGCTGACATTAAAATTTCTTCAGTTGATGTATTTTCTGCCATTACTGGCCTCAGTACTAACAAGGCATATGGGCCTGATGGGGTCCCTCCTGTTGTTCTCAAAAACTGTGCTTCTGTGCTTACACCCTGCCTAGGCAAACTATTTCGCCTTTGTCTGTCAACTTGTACCTTTCCTTCTTGCTGGAAGTTTGCTCTCATTCAGCCAGTCCCAAAGAAGGGTGACCACTCCCAACCCTCCAACTATCGTCCAATTGCTTTAACGTCCTGTATTTCAAAAGTTTTCGAGTCAATTCTTAATAAAAAAAATTTTAAGGCATCTTTCCTATCACAACCTTCTTTCCGATCGTCAGTATGGGTTCCGTCAGGGACGCTCCACTGGCGATCTTCTCACCTACCTTTCAGACTCCTGGTCATCCTCCTTTCGGGACTTTGGCGAAAGCTTTGCCATTGCACTTGACATCTCAAAGGCTTTCGATCGAGTCTGGCATAAATCTTTAATTTCCAAACTGCCCTCCTACGGTTTCTATCCTTCTATCTGGACCTTCATCGCTAGCTTCCTTTCTGGTCGTTCTATAGCTGCTGTCGTAGACGGCCATCGTTCTTCTCCTAGATCTATCAACAGTGGTGTTCCTCAGGGCTCTGTCCTATCACCAACTCTCTTCCTTTTATTCATCAATGATCTTCTAAGCTGTACATCTAACTCTATCCACTCATACGCTGATGACTCCACCCTTCACCTTTCCATTCGGTTCCCGCAACGCCCATCTCAACAGTTACTTCAAGAAACAAGGGATGAGGCTATGGCACACCTAATGTCTGACTTGGCTCATATCTCTGACTGGGGTAAAAATAATATGGTTGTCTTTAATGCTTCTAAGACTCAGTTCTTACACCTATCAACCCGACAAAATCTTCCACAGGTATACCCACTAATGTTTAATAATATTCAGATTAATCCTGCATCATCCTTGAACATGCTTGGGGTTTCATTTACTCGGGACTTATCTTGGAAAGATCATATTGCATCTCTTGTAAAATCTGCTTCCAAGAGATTGGGTGTGCTAAGCCGACTCCGCTCTTTCTTTACCCCTGCACAATTGTTGACTCTATACAGGGGTTTTATCCGCCCCCTGTGTGGAGTACAACTCTCATGTGTGGGGAGGCTCCCCACATACAGCTCTTCTCAATAGGGTGGAGTCAAAGGCTTTTCGTCTCATTAACTCTCCTCCTCTTACTGACTCCCTTCAACCTCTGTCTCTTCGCCGCACTGTTGCATCTTTATCTCTTTTCTATCGCTACTTTAATGGTCACTGCTCCTCTGAACTGTCTGCTTGCATTCCTCCACCTCTACGACGGGCGCGTAGCACCCGTCTGGCAGCAAACTCTCATCCCTTTTCTGTCCAACTCTCTAATGCAAGAGTTAACCGTTACTCCCAGTCTTTCATTCATGCAACAGGTCAGCTCTGGAACTGTCTCCCTCTGTCTGTATTTCCTCCTGCCTATGATCTCCAGTCTTTCAAACGCAGTGTGTCCAGGCATCTCAAAATGATCGGATCTTGAATTTGGCTCTCTATTGTATTTTGTTTTTCTCTTGGAGGGAACTGTTACTGCGGGCTCATGGCCTTTGGTTCCTTCTTCCTCGCATAAAAAAAAAAAAAAAAAAAAAAAAGATGCCCATGAGTGATCAGTAACCCAAATGTGTGTTATGTAAATAGTGAAACTATTGATGCTGACTAGACACAGCAAACTCCTTCGTTTTGCATCGCTCGTTTCAGTCAGTTGTGTGTGTGTGTGTGTGTGTGTGTGTGTGTGTGTGTGTGTGTGTGTGCGTGTGTGCTCATTTAAAAGCGCAGTGTTCTTTACACTTGAAGTTTCCCTCCTATAAGCTACATCTCTTTACCTTGCCACAACTCTATCAGAACTATCATATGTCCAGTAATATTCACTCACCGATCACACCTTTACTCTAGACATTTATTGTCATATACTCCTGAAAGAAAACGCCTTATCCACTGACCCATTTAAAGCCTCTATCATTTCCTGCATCTTAAATACATCCTAGTACCACCTCTGACCCCACCTCACTTCACCACACAGCCAAGCACCTTCCCTGACCCCATCTCACCTCACCACACAGCCAAGCACCTTCCCTGACCCCACTTCACCTCACCACACAGCCAAGCCCCACCTGTGCCCCCTCACCTCACCACACAGCCAAGCATCACCCCTGCCCCCTCACCCACCTCACCTCTCCACACAGCTAAGCATCACCCCTGCCCCCTCACCCACCTCACCTCTCCACACAGCCAAGCATCACCCCTGCCCCTTCACCTCCGAACACAGGCATCACCTTCCCCCAACACCTTTGTAATGCGATAGCCAATTAAGTCTTTACTGGGTTGTCCAGCCTAATCTAAGAGAGGCGACCGACGCTCTTGCCAGGACGGATCAGCCATATGGTAGCTCCCTAACCTGATTGTAGTAATGAAGGGATGGGTAAATGCTGCAAGTTATCTCTCCAGCTGGAAACATCTACTCAAAGATGAATAAAATAATTGGAGAGGAAGTTATCATCATCATCAACAACATCATCATTATATTTGCACAAAATAAACAGATTAAAATATTTGGAATCTTCCAAATGTGAAGAAATTATTACCCGGGAATGTAGAGGACAATTTTATCATCTTCACAAGTGTAAAATTATAAGTGGCAGCCAGTATTCCACCAGCCTTCCTTCTCTCGTCTCCATCGCCTCCACATCCCCCTCTTCACCTCTTCATATTCTCTCTAACGAGGCTAATCATATACTCATAAAATTTCTAAGCGTGGGACGCATCAGTAAGCAGCCAAGACGCCAAAACTTGCTGTCTCTCTCCACCCAACCCACTCCTCGCTCTCCCTCTCCTCATAGTCCAATATTACACTTTATGAACATCCTCAATACGGTGACGTATTTTAGCATTTTATTTATTCATTTATTCTTTGTTAACGCAAGCAATATTTGGTGACTCAGAAAACCTTTCTCATATTGAACAGGATGACAAGTCTGCACCTAACTGTCTCACTTCCAAAAATGTACGCCGAGCTGTAAAAAGGAGCCTGGAGATAGCAAGATGGATATAGAAAATACGTCATTGGACTGAAGGGATAATACCTTCGAGAGCAGGCAAGATTTTTCCTTTACCATCATCATCATCATCATCATGCACATAAAGACAGAGAAACAAATATCTTCCCGAAGTTTTGAGGAATACATATTGGAAATGTGGAACCATGTGAAACATGCACTGGTAGGGATAGGGTTTTTATTGTATTTCGCCAGTTGTATATTCTTTTCAGATAAACCAGGGAAGATGGAGGTTTCTTTGCCTACACAGTACATCACAGCACATGTGACGAGTAGGTGTACATCAGCGTTTCAGTTTAGGGAAGACCTCTTATAATGATGGTGTTAGATACAGTCACCAGTAGATTTTTAAGTACGATTTCCTCTCTCTCTCTCTCTCTCTCTCTCTCTCTCTCTCTCTCTCTCTCTCTCTCTCTCTCTCTCTCTCTCTCTCTCTCTCTCTCCGTCGCCCTTCTATCGTTACGTGTGACTTTCCATTAACTTTCAGGACCCAACTAATTATCAACCAGAAAAATGTCCATGTAATTTCCTTGCAAGCTCTTAATTATGTTGGAATGAATATTTCATTCTGTTCCTTGCCCATAGTCCTTCATGCTTTTGTTACTCTAATGGAAGTGATGGGCCTATTCTTATGTGACTTTTCTACTGCCCAACATAGACACACATAGGTATTCATAACGCATGATCTCATAAACAGTCCATGATGCTCTAGTGAGATTTCTTCCACGTTCTTAACAACACTCTCTTAGCTGTTATTCTTATCAGATGCAGGTCTAACCAATTGGTCACTGATGAATCGATTTTCTATCACAAGAAAAAGAACAAAATAATAGCAGAGGTACATTTAGTCTCTAATATTTTCCTGTCGTGGACGCACTACATCGATTTTACTCTAACTTGTCCCAGATTTTCTACCTTTAGCAGCTCATTTCACGTAGCTCAGTGGCAGAAAAAAACAGTACTACAGTTCCATATCCTTTCCAAAGTACGTCCTCTTGACTAACATCATATTCAACTATTAATCCATTGTTACAACTCAGCACTCAACTTGGAGGGATGGCAGTTTAGGCCAGTTTAGAGTGAAAGGGGTATAGTATGTATTAACAACAAGAGAGAAGAACACTACATCAATTTACGATTAAAAAAACAGTGTACTTTAAATCTTCATTTTCACCTTCCCGGCGAGAAGAAGTAGGAATAAATATTGAACCAACTGAACATCGTGGCACACAGGAATTTAAGCGGGGTGGATCAAGCTTCCTTAGAGTCAGTTACATGAATATTGACCACGTTTCCAATTTCCTAGTGTCATCATCAGATCCATCGTCCAGTCAAATTTTTAAAACTAATTTCGAGCGTACATGAACTAAATTCTGCTACTAAGGTTGTCCTCTGTTTAGTAGGAACAATGAAAGGTTTGTGCTTATTAATTCATTTAGGTGATTTAATCGAATGCTGAGATGGCGATAAAGAAAGAAGAAATGCTGGCTGATAGGGTATTGCTTGCCCACCACATTTTTTTTTTTCTAATTTGGAATCTCCTGGAGAGCGGTGTATTAAGAACTACACGATTTTTTTTAAATGCATGTCGAAGGTCTGGTGGAGAGAGAGAGAGAGAGAGAGAGAGAGAGAGACGCCAAGTAAATTTATATGATATCCCTCCAAAACACCAGATTCGAAACTGCGATATCAATATTACGAAGTTGGTGGAATGCCCTCTGTTCTGTTCCCACTGAAGGTAGGGGTAGATGGTTACAAGTGATATAATACGTGATGATGGTGGCTGATGCCCTCATTTCTCTTTTGCCCTCCGGCAAGCTTTGTTTCATGTATTGCCTCCTTCTTCATAATATTCCATCCTTCATTAAGTTCCCCTGCTCCAACCTCACTCATGTCTTCCTCTTCCCACTTCCCCATTACTATATCATTTATTTCAGTCTTTGCTTTGCATATAGTTTCCCTCTCTCTCTCTCTCTCTCTCTCTCTCTCTCTCTCTCTCTCTCTCTCTCTCAGTCGTATGAGTTCAGTTTTCCTTCCTGATTTGTCATTAACTTTTCATCAAAAGAGTCCTGGCACCATTTCGAAACTTTCAGAAGCTAATGACCTCTTGGTAAGCGATAAATGAGAGAGAGAGAGAGAGAGAGAGAGAGAGAGAGAGAGAGAGAGAATTGAGTAGGTTGAAATCCATTACTTCGGAACTTTTTTGTAATGCAGTTAGTGATCAGGACTTCATTCTCTCTCTCTCTCTCTCTCTCTCTCTCTCTCTCTCTCTCTCTCTCTCTCTCTCTCTCTCTCTCTCTTATCGTTCTGCAGTTCTTTTCTTAGCTTTTCATATCATCTTCATTATTCTAACTGCACATGATCCAGGCAATAAATATAGTGAGTAACTTCCCTATTAAAGCTATTGAACCTCTCCTCTCCACCTGACACGTAAACAATCTATACAAATCATATATTTCAGTGTTAGTTCTCCCCTCCTCCACCGCCCTGGCCATGTGCTCCTAGATCATCTCCCCTTCCTCCTTGTCATTATCCTCACCTTTGATCTCTCCTGGTTTCTCCAGTACCTTGTGTCATTCTTAGGAGGCTCTTACTTCTCCCCCTAGTGCGTCTTCTTGGCCCGTATTCTCATCGGCTAAGAAGGCTCCTTAGCATCTCTTCCTCAGCTTTTTATTTTTGGTTACGGCTGGAAAATACTCTTTTATGCGTTATTTATGCAGAGTGTGACGATATTAGAAGAATTTATACAGCAAAAAATAAGAGAGTAGGATGTAATAAGAAAAGGGAATGTCAGGAATGGTGTTAGTTAGCTTCCTTAACCGACGACAATACATGCCAGTGACCGTAGCCGCACTTGGTAGCTTTGGTGGCAGAGGACAGAGATGGCTCAAGCTGATGGTAATATCCTCTTTTCACCATAACTAGGCCCAGATTTACGACCTTTGGTACTTTATTTCACGCAGAAGACAGTACTGCGGGTCTACATCCTTTCCATATCACTTCTTCATGATTAGCACCATATTCTAGTGTTAATCCATTATTATAACTGAGCGCTGAAGATGGAGTGACGGTAATTTTAGGCCACTTTAGAGTAAAAGGAGTAGAGTCGCGGTGTCAGAATATTGATCAATCAAATGGCGATGAGAGGAACATTTTTATCCCAGTACCGTGAACTTTTTTTATAAACTTGTCATTGACTTTTCTTTCAATGTTATTTTTGTGGGACAAATTCACGTAACCTCGCCATCCATCTATTCATTAGTCTACATCACAGGGTATTCCGGTAGGGCTTGGGACTAGGTAAACTAGTCGACATGTTTTAGATGAGGTTAAATAGTCACACGCCCTTGAATGACATTATGTGACCAATAAGCTCCAGTTTTTCCGTGGATCTGAAATCTTTATGTATCACATCTGCTTGAAGTGGCCGAACACACCAAACCACCAGGCGTCCTTCTTGCTGGTTATATAATTGGCATCCAATGTAGTAGATGATTTTCCGGAGTACAGGCAACCTTTTGTCCTGTCTTTAAGTGCAAAGTCATCTTAAGGTCGCACTACAGCAAGCAGGTGGATGGTTGGTCCCATATGAGAGTGCAAACCCCCAATTATCTTTAGCCAACCCAACCTAAAGCTGAAGTTGATTGAATCAATAAAAAATAACGATTTACAGAAATGTTCTAGATATTTGAACAAATAAAAACCTTTACCTCTTTATTATACATACTGTACTTCCTCTGATCATGTAAATTTCTTGTAATCCCGAAGGTTATCTTCTTTCTATCTATATACCTAGGCTGCTTCCCCCATGGAAAGGGAGGTAGCTGAGACAGGACGACACACTCCCAATTTACTCATCCACTCGAACACATTCATTCGCATCTTAGCCCCAAAGGAGAGAAGAGACAGATCCTCGCTGCACCACACGGCACGAGGGTCAACTGCGCAGTGCAATCAGTGACATCCGCAGCAGGGCCCAACAGCAGAGCTGGTTTACCCCTGCCACATCATAATAGACCCATTCCTTTACCCTCACCTGACTTGATCAGCTGATCAGACAAAATGCGGGAGAATATCCCCTCAGGGCTGCGTCATCATTTATTTATTCACAATTTCTTTCCGTTCATTTCTATCACGCACAGCCACTCTTCCTTGGTCTACAGTCATCTCTCTCGCATCCAGCGCTCTCTTCACACTGTCCATTCATCCTATTCGTGTTCTTCCTTTCAGCCTTACACCTCTCATCAGATCTAGTCATCTTTTTCACCAATCGCTCATTATCCATTCTCTCCATATGCCCAAACCATCGCAAAACCCTCTGCTCAACTCTACCAGCCATCTCCCGAACAACTCCAGTTCTCCTTCGCACTTCATCATTTCCCACTCGATCTACAGTATACGCGTCACTCCACACATACTCCTCAGACACCTCATCTCCATTACATTCAAACTTTTCCTCTCTGCCACACCCATATTCCATGTTTCACCCCCATATAATGCAATCGGTACAAGAACACCCTCATACAGCCTTCTCTTTACATCCACTCTAAGCAAACATCTAAACACTTTTTTCATTCCTCCCAGCACCTTTCCTACTTCATTCATTCTAAACTTCACTTCTGAATCTATTCTTCCATCCACAGCAACATGTGACCCTAGATATTTAAAACACTCTACCTCCTCAAGCAACTTACCATTCAAAACTATATTCATCCTCAACCCCTTACATTTCATCACTTTACTCTTATTCTCATTTACTTTCAATTTCCTCCTTTCACACACCCTTCTAAACTCCTCTTCAAACTGTCTCAATCTCTCCTCTGAATCAGCCACCAGTGCAGTATCATATGCAAACAGCAGCTGCTTCACATTCCACTCTGTGCCACCAACATTCACCAGACTCAGACCTCCACCTATCACTCTTGCATTCGCCTCCCTTACAACACCATCCATATAAATATTAAACAACCAAGGCGACATCACACATCCCTGCCACAGCCCCACTCTCACAGGAAACCAATAACTCACAGTATTTCCCACTCTTACACACGCTCTGCTATTTATAAAAAAAAAAACTTTTCATTCCATTTAGTACCCTACCATCAAGTCCATACAATCTTAAAACAATCCACAAAGCCTCACTATCAGTTTTAACATACGCTCTCTTTAAATCTATGAACGCCCAAAACACATCCTTACCTTTCGCCAAATACTTTTCACACACCTGTCTCATAGCAAACACCTGATCCACGCATCCTCTCCCTGTCCTAAAGCCACACTGCTCATCACCAATCACTCCCTCTGAACCCTCTCTAACTCTCTTAATTAACACTCTACCATACACCTTACCTACAACACTCAACAGACTTATACCCCTAAAGCTAGTACATTCATACTGATCAACTTTACCTTTATACAACGGGACCACACAAGGACTTGCCCAGTCAATTGGCACCATACCCTGCACAAAGCACACATTCAACAATCTTACTAACCAGTCATCAATAGTCGCTCCACCACCTTTCAGACATTCCACAGCACACCCATCCATACCTGCAGCTTTCCCTGTTTTCATCTCTTTTACTGCTTCCTGCAGTTCCTCCTTTGTGATCAAAGAATCATTCAATTATCCCAACACATTTATTCCTTGCACCCTTCCATCCGCCACAATCTCAGTCTCCCTTTCCTCCTTTGCATTTAACAATCTATCAAAGTACTCTGCCCATCTCTTCCTTACTGCATCCATCTCAGTAAACATCCTTCCATCCTCTGCTTTTACTCGTTCTTCCTTCCCAGACTCTCCCTTTTGCACCCTTTTCACCTGCTTCCAAAACATTTTCTTATCCTGTTGAACATTCTCTGTCAACCGCCTACCTTACCTCTCATCTGCTGCCACTTTAGCAACACGCACAGCTCTTCTCGCCCTATTCCTCTTTTCCTTATACCTCTCATATGACACCTCATCCTTCCTCTGCAGCCACACTTCATATGCACGTCTCTTTTCAGCCACAGCCATACTTACTTCCTCGCACCACCATTCACTTCCTTTTCTTACACCACCACCCATTCGTCTCACGCTACATATCTCTTCTGCATGCCCCACCACAGCACTCTTAAACAACTGCCATTCCTCCTCCACACTGCCATTTTCCTGATCTTTCACTGCGTTCCACTCATCATTCAATTTCCCCTGATTCTCTGTAATTTTCTCTCTTTTATCCAACTCACTTACTTTCAAAACCTCCGTGCCACACCTAACCCTCCTAGCTCTTACCCATCTCTTACCTACTCTTAACTTTCCCACCACCAGGTAGTAGTCAGACATACCTCCACCCTCCCCTCTCAGAACTCTCACATCCAACGATCTTCCTTTTACATTCCTGGACACAACCACATAGTCCATCAAAGCTCTATCAACAACCCTTCCACCCTTCTGTCTCATCCATGTATACTTATAAAAATTTTTCTTCTCAAACAAGGTACTTCCAATCACCATCTCTCGCTCAACGCACATCCCTATCATTCGTTCCCCATTTTCATTTCTTCCAGGCACACCATGCATACCAACTACACCTTGAACTGCTACATTTCCCACTCTAGCATTCAGATCTCCCATCATTACCACATTCACATTCGCTCCAAAACTCTGCAGACACTCATCAACATCATTCCAGAAAGACTCCCTCTCTTCTTCATCCCTTTCACTACTAGGCCCATATGCACTCACAAACACCCACAACTCACGTTCAAATTTCGCTTTCACCCACATCAGTCTCGATGACACCTCCTTCCATTCAATCACACTCTGCTGCACTTCCGGACTCACTAACAAGGCCACACCTTCTCTTGTCCTTCCTCTATCAACACCTGACAATCTTCCATTCACACTTCCACACTTAGACTCACCCTTCCCTTTCATCTTTGTTTCACTCAGAGCTAACACATCCAAACTTTCTTCTCACAATCATTCTCACAATCTCCTCCCGTTTAGCCTCAATCGTACTACATCCACGCACATTCATAGACCCAATCTTCAGGGTACGGGGATAACTCAGTCCCTCATCCCTTTCTCTGGCCTGTCTCTTTTTAGGAACTAAAAAAACAGAAGAGGGGGTCGCTAGTCCCCTCACTCCGCCCCTTTTAGTCTCCTTTTGCAATACGCAATGTAGGAAAAGTGAGGAGACCTTAAATACACGTACATATTATAATGAAACAGATAATTATACGCGAGCACATGGAACTGAATGTTCCATAGCCATATATATGCAGGTAAAAAATAGAAGCTGAAACATCGCATAAAACACTGGTATCTCTTCCTCATTAGCACCAGAGGGAGACAGACCAGAAAGAAAATGAATACGAAGGGAAAAGAAACGACAAATTTGTTCACCTCTCTCCGCCTCCTTCGTCCGGATGGCGCCAGAAATGAAGTAATCAGGGAAAGACTGTCTTTCTGGGACAGGACAGCATCAATGAAAATGTGGGTAGAACAGAGAGATGTGGTAGCATGGTAGGGCATTGTGAGGTCTGTGGTGTGGTCGGACAGGTGTTGTTGTAGTACGGTAAGTGTTGTTGCGGTGGGAAGCGGCAGTTGGGATTTGGGTCAGGTACCTGTAGCATGTTATTCAAGAGGTGGTTGTTGGGTTTTGGACCATTTAGCCTTTTCAGTCCGAGATGTCACTCTTAAGCTGGATAAAATCATCTGGTGGTAGTCCAGGATTCTAAAGAAATTAAGAACTTCAGTTCCTTGTTGGATCTGTAATATTTACTTGATAGCCTTTGGGGTGAGAATGGTCTCTCTCATGATTCACCCATAATGTCGTCGCTAATTAAATACTTTGTAGGCACTGACACTTAGACCCATGGTGATACACCGTATGTCATGGAAAATATATATATATATATATATATATATATATATATATATATATATATATATATATATATATATATGTATATTGTGTGTGTGTGTGTGTGTGTGTCTAAAACTCCTTATCCGTAGTATTTTCAAAGTAATACTTGCAGAAGGCTTATTTACAAAATGCAGCTTCAGCATATACCCTTTGTGTATAAACTTTCTATAAAAATAAGAGTCATTGATCTTGTGCAACTAAGGCCTGCGTACGAGATTAAAGTGTACTTTGGGAGCATCTCTCCTCAGCAGCACCGCCTCTGAGTACACTCGAGAACTCTGAAAAGTACAACCTAAGACCTCAATGAAAATTCTCAAGGTGAAAAGGTCCTGCCTCCTCAAGTACAATTACCAAGATCTGGTGCTGTTTGTCACTTCATTTTCACTTAATGGATACGAGATTGCGATCTTGGGTTCATTTATTGTGAACGTCAACTCTTATAACTGCGTAGGAATGTGGGGGAAACACTGATCGTGGGTGTAGCCGTAGTTGTGTTTTGGTTGTCGCACTAGAAATCTTGCCGCTGTAAAGATGAGAGTGGGTGATGGGATGTGTCGAATGGGGATTTGTCATTGAACCTTCGCATACTTCTCATTACTGATTGACTGATGTGTGTGTGTGTGTGTGTGTGTGTGACTCAAGTGTCAGTTCCCCTGGCCTATCTCTAGCCATGTCCTCCACTTCTTTCTCGCCAGAGGGGTAAAGAAACTAGTGATTGTGATAATGCAGGACTCACCAAGCGTTTGTTAGGGTGATCAGGACTTTACTCTTCAGTTAATATGACTGTCGCGTTAACCCCAATTTCTTGAGATGAGGGGATGGGGGATCAACTACTGTCCATGTATTGCCATGTATTACACGATAACTGCTACGGGAGGAAGATGGTACCTATAAATATTTCCTTATTTCAGTGGCGTACATATAAAGTCCCATATTCCCATCGGTACCTAATGCCTTTTCCCTTGCGATTTATTGTTCATACTTCACCTTACTGCTATCTTGTATGTTGTTTTTGTCTTATAAACACCTACAAGGAAGTCAAAAGTAGCACACAAGGGATTATTAATGAGCTATATAAAAATAAACCAGTAAGGAAAAGGTGTTAAGACAGCTTCCTTAACTGACGAGAATACTGGCCATGGAGAGTTGAGTGTCCAGCAGAGTAGTACCTTCCACGGCACAACAGAAGGAAATGCTCTCCAGTTATACCATGTTCCCAGGGAAAGAAGGAATGCACCCGTAAATCTCACCAACCCATGTGAATATTGAAGGTTAGCACAGGATGATGATAATGATGATGCGCTGAACACTGTTTTCTCCTGCTTCCATGTCTCTGTTTTCTTATCATAAAAGCAACATATTTTTTACCCCAACCTTCTAAATTTAATAGACCTTCAGCACTATTATGAGACTTTCATTATGCCTATGAAATTAGTTCGTCGTGCTCAATTCATTTGCCTGGACAAGAATGTTTGGAGCAGGGCAGGAAGGCTAATGGAATGAAATACGTGGGAAGGGGAAAAGATGTGTGTGTTGTGTGTGTGTGTGTGTGTGTGTGTGTGTGTGTGTGTGTGTGTGTGTGTGTGTGTGTGTGTGTGTGTGTGTGTGTGTGTGTGTGTGTGTGTGTGTGTGTGTGTGTGTGAGAGAGAGAGAGAGAGAGAGAGAGAGATTGGAGGAGGAAAAAGATGGAGTGAGAGAGAGAGGCATGAAGAGGAAAAGGATTGAATGAGAGATGCAAAAAGAGGAAAAGAACGGAATGAGAGTGGTAGGTGTAGGAAAAGAATGGAGGGAGAGAGGTAGGAAGAGGAAAAGGATGGAGTGTGAAAGGATGGAGTGTGAAAGAGGAAAAGGATGGAGTGTGAAAGGATGGAGTGTGAAAGAGGAAAAGGATGGAGTGGGAGACGTAGGAAAAGATGGAGTGTGAGAAGTAGCAGAGGAAAAGAGCGGAGAGAGGTAGTAAGGGAAAGAGAATGGAGTAGGAGAAGTAGGAAGAGGAAAATGATTGAATGAGAAAGTTAAGTAGCGGAAAGGGATGGAGTGAGAGAGGAAAGAGGAGGAAAAGGACGGAGTGTGAGACGTAGGAAAAGGAAAAAACTGGAGCGGGAGAGGCAGGTGGAAGAAAAGACGGAGTGGGAAAGGTAGGAAGAACTAGAGGATGGAGTGACAGAGGAAGGAAGAGGAAAAGGATGGAATAGAAGGGAGATAGGGAGGTCAAGGATGGAATGAGAGAAGCAGGAGAAGGAAGTGATGGAGTGGGGGTAGGATGTAGGTCAATGTGATGTCTGTCACTTGCCATTAGAGGCGGCGCCCTGAGAGAGGTTGTGTCGTGTTGATGAGTCTTGAAACAACTTTGGTCCTGAACGTCAGGGAAGTTTGTGGATTTTGTTGGTGGCAGTGGGAGTGGCAGTGGGAGTAACAGAGGGATTGGCAGTAGGCATAACAGTGGAAATGGCAGTGGGAGTAACAGTAGGAGTGGCAGTGGGAGCAACAGTAGGAGTAGCAGTGGGAGCAATAGTACGAGTGGCAGTGGGAGTAACTGTAGGAGTGGTAGTGGAAGTAACAATAGGATTGGCAATGGGAGTAATAGTAGGAGTGGCAGTGGGAGTGGGGGTGGCAGTGGGAGTGGCAGTGGCAGTAGGAGTAACAGCAAGATTGGCAGTAGAAGAAACATTGGGAATAACAGCGTATCCGAATGTCTCCTGCAATCCTCATTCAGTTCCTTACCGACTCTACGCTTACTCTACTGTAATCTGATCTATAATGCCATCTTGATCGTGAATGCTGGGTTGTAACGAGAGATCAACATTAAAATATGATGCTAGTCATGAAGAAGCGCTATGAAAAGGAATTAGAACCGTAGAATTGTTTTCTTTTCCCAGTGAACTACGTGAAATTGGCTACAGAACGGTGAAATTTTGGGCCACGTTAAATTAATAAGATTATAGATCAAGCCATACCGTTTTCAATCGATTTATACTCCCTTCTCATGCTGCGCCGGTGCTTGAATGGTGTGAGGCGCCCGTCAGGGTGATGATATAACGTTAACTCGCCGATTTGAGTCCTTGAGAGCTGGAAGAAGGTTTTCCCATCATGTTATAGTACCTGTAACGTGGATTGGTTACGAGTTCTTAATATTCTTGAGTAACTAATTTTGAGGGTGAAGTGCTTGAAAGGGTACAAAAAAGAAGAAAGGTTGCTGGTTCCTTGAAAGCAGTATTAACAAACAGGGGAGTGAGCATGGAAGTGAGAAAGTTACTACATGACAGTATTGTGATACTAACTCTAACTTAGGGAAGTGAAGCCTGGACCTTGTTGGAGGGACACAAGGAAAGAGTGAGAGCAGTGGAAATCAGTTATTTGAGAGGAGCATGTGGAGTCACAGACAGACTGACAAATGAGTAAGTGAAGGAGTGTTGTGGTGTGGATGTGGATGTGATAGAAAGCGTCAGGAGAAATACACTGAGGTAGTTTGGCCATATGGAGAGCGAGAGACTGACGAGGAGAGTGTATGTGAGGGAGGTGGAGGGGGGGAGAGGGAGGGGGAGGCCAAGGATGAGATGGATTGATGGAGTGGAGAAGTACAGTATATGAGAGATGGGGGTGTGAGCTGGGAGCAGGGCAGTGAAATGGCGGGGGGCGGGGAACAAGGCGACATGAAGGCGATTTGTTTGTGGTCACCCCTTGCGGGATTAGGGCGTCTGGCAATAGACAGATAGGCAGAATTGGTTTGACTTCGAACTTGCATTTATTGTTAGGTGTGACAGGGAACTCTCTCTCTCTCTCTCTCTCTCTCTCCATCACTCGTCGTCTTCAGTATTTCCCTATTTCCTCCATCAATTCCTTTGTTTACAACCTACTCACAGTATTCTCAAAATACTCGTCCAAACCCTTCCCCTCCTGAGAGTCCCTCTCCACTCAACACCACCTTAATTTAGCAGGGAGAAATGGGAGTAAAGGATGGAAGTCCGGCAGGGAAAATTGAACAAGGGGATATTAAGAACGATTACAGATTGCCAGCCTTCCCAGTGGAATGCAAGATGGTCTCCACTCTGTTGAAAAAAAAATGACATTTTTGTTCAAATTTGTATGATGATTAATGCACATAAGAAGAATTGGGTTTAAATGTTTATGGTTTGACGTTTTGCACTAAATCCTCTTAATAATAATAATAATAATAATAATAATGATGATAATAATAATAATAATAATAATAGTGACTGAGAATTGATCCATGAAATGATTGTGCCAAATCTGATGCAAACTGGTGGAGAAGTAAAGGACTGACACTAAGTTGAAAAAGTGTTTGGAAGTAGAAGGAGAAGAAGAGAAATAAAGAAAAGAAGCGAAAGAAAGGAAAGAAGAGAGAGAAAGAAGAATAAGAAAGAATGAAAAAGAAATAAAGAAATGGAGAAAAAGAAAGAAGATAAATAAAGAAGAAAAGAAAGTAAGACAGAAAGTAGACAAAGATAAATAAAGAAAAAAAGAAAGAAAGAGTAAAGAGAGAGAACGGAAAAATGAAAGAAAGAAAGAAGTCCAATCAAGAAACAACAAAGAAGAAAAAGAAAGTAGAGAAAGATACAGAAAGAGAAAAATGAAAGAAAGAAAGAATACCAAGAAAGAAACAAAAAAGAAGGAAGAGAAAGTAGGCAAAAAGAACAAGAGAAAATGAAAGAAAGAAGACCAAGAAAGAAAGGAAGAGAAAGAAAGCAGAGAAAGATAACTTGAAAGTAAAATGAAAGAAATAAGCAGGACAGAAAGAAAGACAAAAGGAAGAGAAAGAAGGAAATGACGATAAAGAAAGAAAAAAGAAAGAAGGAAAGATAAGAAAGAAAGGAAAAGAGAAAGAAAGAATAAAAAAGAAAGAAAGAATGAGACAAAGAAAGGAAGAAAGGAGAAAATAAAGAATGTGTGTGTGTGTGTGTGTGTGTGTGTGTGTGTGTGTGTGTGTGTGTGTGTGTGTGTGTGTGTGTGTGTGAACAAATAGCTCAAATCTTTTTTATCCGAGTTATATCAAACTTGGTGGATGGGTTCAGGATTAGCCAATGATGTAAGGATTCTGTTCTGAGAACAATCAAAGATCAGGGTCACAGGGCAAGGTCTAAACTTGTCAGCATCTGTTGTGTTTGTCTACATTAATATTTTTAGGCAGAGAAAGAGTAATTAAATCCTGCAATCCTAGGATTAATTTGTTCTTTCTTGGATAAGCTGAACACAAACAAATGATAGGCATATTCATACATCGTTCACTGCGAGATGCCTGGACAATCGAGTGTAGTTTTAAGGTATTTATTTAAGTACATTTGTTGAATACACACACACACACACACACACACACACACACACACACACACTTTCTTCCTGAGTTTTTCTTCTTCTTTGATCTTTTTATCCATCTCTTATCATGCCTCCTCTCCCTCTCCCTTCCCTGCCACCATAATTGCCTCTCCACTTCCCCTCTGTTTACCATATCGTTTGCGGTGACAAATTATCGCAATCTTCATTTAAATTTGTCATTGGTGTACGTTTCTCCTCTGCAATGTATTAAGTGAGAGACTGATATTAATTGCGAAAGGTATTAGCACATATTACGAAAGTTGTTTTCTTCTCTCCATTTGTATATATTTTTTTCCAATTCTATTTTTTGTGTTCTCTGCTAATCTTGAAAACGTCACCTTTGGGTACAAAAAATAAAATATAAACCCACTGTGCCGCCAAACTGAAGTATTATATGGAGTTTCTTTTTAATCTAGTTGCTACGAGAAGTAATCCAAAAAAATAAACAAGAATATGAACAAGAAGGAGCCTGGTCCCCATCAATGGGCCTAAGGGTCGAACATTTGACTTTGCCCTGTGACCTTGACATTCAGCTGACTGCCCTTAAAATCGAATTACTTCATTTTTGCCTAACCCTTAACACTTCCACCAAAATAGGTCCAAAACGTATCAGAGCTGTTTCAGTTGACTTGTCCCTGTGACCTTGACCCCTGACTTTACCCTGTGATAGTAACCTTTGGTTTATTGTTCTCAAAACTAAATCCCACTGACCTTTCCCTATCATGGACCCTTCCACAAACTTTGGTCAAAATTTGATTAAAACCGAAACTGGCCTTGTCATGTGACCGTGATCTTGACCTATTGCTTTAAAAATAACCTGTCAGTTCCTTGGCTGATCTTCAACATATTCACCAGATTTGGTTAAAATCAGATATATATATATATATATATATATATATATATATATATATATATAAATGTTATTTTAACACACATACAGTAGCCGAAGTTCAAGCTTGGCCTGCGACCTTGGCCTTTGACGGATTGTTCTCAAAATCTCTTCCATTCGCTCTTGCCTTAACGTCAACCTTTCTTCCAAGGTTAGTAAATCAAATAATAAGAAACTATTAAATTGACTTTGCTAGGTGGTCTGTGACATCTTGTTCAAAAAAAAAAAAAAATCTACTTTTTAGTCGTCTCTCAACTCTTATCCATAGTTTAGCTAAACTCTGATAAAAGATTTCCGAGTCATTTTGTACACACACACACACACACACACACACACACACACACACACACACACACACACAAGGGAGCAAAGCATACTGTAATACCCGATCTTGCTTCCACATTGCAAGTTTACTAAAATCGTCTGTGTGGTAAGAATTACACGTACCGTAATGAAGTAAAATTCATAAGCTTTCACCCCTTTAGGCATTATTTTCTCTCTTTTGTCACTTTAACTTCCATCTTTACTCCGGTTCTATTTTTCATTTATTTATACGCCCTCTTGCTTGTGCTCCCTGCCTTCCTCCCTCCTTTTCAGTCTTCCGTCTCCCTTCTTTCAATATTTCCCTTGTTCACTGATTTATATTTCTTTCTCCTCCTCTCTCCTCTTTCCCCTGGTAGCCTTTCCACCAATGTCATTTCTCCTGCTCACATATGCTACTTGTCTTTCATTGGCTGTCTTCAGTCCCCATCCTTTATGTTGCCTTTTTTATCAGTGACTCTTTCCTCGAGTTTCTTCCTTCTCAGCCTACCTACCTGTCAGTCAGTCTATCTATCTAACTGTCTTTCTGTTTGTGTGTGTGTGTGTGTGTGTGTGTGTGTGTGTGTGTGTGTGTGTGTGTGTGTGTGTGTGTGTGTGTTCCAGAACTTGCTTCATTAACTTCAGGAAATTCTATGGCTGACTTCGAGTAAAAAATACTAAATAAATATAGGTTCAATTCTGAACCGATCTGGATCTGCAGCTAGTGATGACGTAATGGATTCGTTTTGAGGGAGACCATTTTTGCTCATAAGGTCATTATGACTAACACTGAAAAGGGTGAAACCTGAACCTATGCTGATACAGCATATTACCCCCTCAAAAACAGCCCTAAAATCATCTCCATATATATATATATCGCAAATTGACTGTCGACCTACGTACACAATTGTATGGAAAAGTTGTCCGTCTTTGGTTTGTGTTTCCATCTCTACCAAGTGAATTTGGGGGGCAAGAAATAACTGGCTACTCCTCTGGTGTTGGCGGGAGGTGGTGAAACACTCAGCACATCAGTGCTTACCCAGAAGCGAGAGTGGGAGTATATGTTCCCGTCTCTCAGAGCTTGCACCTCCCTCTTTTTTTTTTTTTTTTTATATATGCATTACTGTTTGCCCTGTTATTTTCCTAGAATCGAGTTGTAATACCTGAAAAGTACTGCTCAAGGGATGAGAGGGTCCGTATCATTGCATGGAGGCAGGATAATGTCCCTATCAACACGATTTGTGAAAGTACAGGACGCACAAAGTCGAGCATCATGAAGATTCTTGCTGCAGCACATGGCCTGCCACCTAATGTCGTACCAACACAAAATAGTTAGCTTGAACTATTTATAAACCTGTTTATGAGTTTCATTAAATTGAAGCACAAAATTGATTGTTTAGGTAAAAGTGATGTTCATATTTAATAAAATTATTTTAACTACCTAATCCTTTCGTACTAAGGTAGTTTAATTTTTTTTAGAAGATAGAAACCGACCTGGCTCACGCCGGTCTGAACTCAAATCATGTAAAATTTTAAAAGTCGAACAGACTTTCTTTCATAACTGCTGCATTATGTAGTGATTTTAATTCAACATCGAGGTCGCAAACTTTTCTTTCGATGGGAACTCTCAAGAAAAATGACGCTGTTATCCCTAAAGTAACTTAGTCTTTTAATCTTTAGAAAGGATCAATTTATTATCAAAAATCTTTGTTTAGAAGTAAAAACAGTTAGTTTATTTATATCTTTGTTGCCCCAACAAAACATTTTTTCAGTATTTTTCATTACACTAACAAATTGGCTTAATACTAAATGTGATGTAAAGATTTATAGGGTCTTATCGTCTTTCTAAAATATTAAAGCCTTTTCACTTTAAAGTTAAATTCAATTTTTTTTGTTAAGACAGTATATATCTCGTTCGACCTTTCATACGAGCCTTTAATTAAAAGACTAATGATTATGCTACCTTCGCACGGTCAGTAATACCGCGGCCCTTTAATAATTCAGTGGGCAGGCCAGACTGTGTAAATCTTCACAAAGACATGTTTTTGTTAAACAGGCGGAAATAATATTTGCCGAGTTCCTTAAATAAATTTTTAATATTTAAAAGATTTTATTTATAATAAAAAAATATTTTAACATATAAATTTTACTAATGATTTCATAGTAGCTAAACAAGTTAAGTTGAAGTTAATTTTCTAATACTTGATAAAAAGAACCTGTAAAATTTAAAATATTTTGTTATATTGGTTGAAAAACCTGGAAAAGATGGCTACTTTTAAGCCAACTTTTATAAGTATCTATTTATTGGTTCTATGATTTTTCATTTTGGAAGAAAAAGCTCTACCCTAATCTTCTTAGTTGCATAGCTAAATAGCTGAGCACGTAAATTAAATTTATTTCTTAGAAAACCAGATATAAAAGCTCGATTGGCATATCACCTCTAATGTTAAGTTTAAAATTTTATTGCTACAAAAACTTTCTCTTAAAATTAGCTATCTTTTTTTCGGGATGATTATTTATAGATCTAATTTTGAAAACCTGTTATACACAAGATACAATTTCTTATATTTACTTTTAAGAATTTTAAGTGTTATTTCTACTTTCTTTCACAATACTTTTTACTTTCACTATATTGATATTTCGATAAAATCTACTATTTAGAAAAGTGCAAAATTAGTTTTCTTAGAATGTTAACGTTCTCATAACAAAAGTAAGATTACTGATTTCAAGATAACCTAGACCATAGGTACTCTTCTCGGTGTAAACGAGCTGCTTATTTCAAGCTCTATCTTGCTTTCCAGGTACACTTTCCAGTACACCTACTATGTTATGACTTATCTCATCTTAGGTTAATGAAAGCGACGGGCGATATGTGCACATTTTAGAGCTAAAATCAGGTTGTCTTATTAAAGCAAACCTTACTTTTAAGTCCACCTTCAAAATTTGTATTCTGAAATTTGTTCGTGATAATATAAATTTTATTGTAACCCATCTTAGCCTATATATTTGCTGCACTTTGATCTATTATTTTAATGTAATTATTTCAATAACTTGTTCTGTAAAAGTTATCTCAATGACGGTATACAAACTATATAACATAGGTAAGATTTTTCGTGGTTTATCGTTTAAAAGACAGGTTCCCCTAATTAGACTAAAATACCGCCAAATTCTTTGAATTTAGAGCACATAGCTGTTACTAATCAGATATAAATTTTTCTTAAAGGTATAGGAAGGTATCTAATCCTTGTTTATTTCCTTTATTTGTTAACTTATTAATTGAGATGGGTTGATTTATTTATCTTTGAAAAATTGATTTCACCCTTTATAAAATTAAAAAAATCATTGTTTGCTGGCATAAGAGTTAAATATCGATTTGTATTCACTCTGCCTTCTAGTATAACCGCGACTGCTGGCACAAGATTTAGCCGGAGATAATTCCATTTACTTTTTCCAGTTTTCACTGATATGAAAATAATACACACTGAGATCTACTAAAGCTTGGAGTTTTGAACTTGTTAGCCTGGGAGTACTGGAGTTTTCATATGTTATTAATTGAAAAGCGAATATTTAAAGCAAGAATCAAACTTATATTTATATTGGTGAAATAAATGGCGCTCGATTGTGTATAACTTAAAAACGTGAAAAGTAAATTTTTAAACATAGTAAATTTTTTCTTAATTCTCCGTTGTTATATATATACATCAAACTAAAACTTAGATACAAGATTATACAAAAATCTAGGTAAACACAAACAGCACTCTACACATCTCTCCTCCCAAATAGCCCCCAGCCGCCAGCTTCATTCCGAGCAGACTTCGAGTACCTAGTGCCAATGTATGAGAAGTCCTATCTTGATCTTATAAGGCACTGACTCATGCGGCCATATCCTTGATGGAACGGGGTTCGGCTGCGCCTAAGAGGCTCTCCCGCATGTGCTGAAAGCACTTATGCTCATAGAGCCTCAGGAGCCTCACCTCAAGATCCCCCTCACAATTTTTATTCTAAAATGGGTCTAATGCCACTCGTTAACTCAGTATACTCAGGAGGTCTGAGTCAAGTCTCTCTCATGAATATATAGTGGCCCTTTATTTAACAGATTAGGGTATTGGAAAGCCTGGTTTGATCTTACCTGATTTTGCTTTTTAGTTGAAATAAAGCGTTATATTACTATAATTTTTTACAATGTATTTGATCAAGAAGGAAAGCGAATTTAAAAATTTTTCTAAAAAGATTGTTCTGGCATGAGAGGGGGTTGGAACAAAAAAATAATAAAATATTTTGTGGAGCTCAAAATTTCTTCTAGATTGGAATTGCTATAAAGTTTCTGTTGTCAGTTTGACTACAATTTGAAAAAGAGACTATATTAGGTAAAGTAAAATTTAGTTTTCCAATACTCTAATCTGTTAAATAAAGGGCCACTATATATTCATGAGAGAGACTTGACTCAGACCTCCTGGATGTACTGAGCTAATGAGTGGCATTAGACCCATTTTAGAATAAAAATTATGGGGCCGATCTTGAGGTGATGGCTCATGAGGACCCTGGGAACACTGCCGTTGAGAGCGTGTGTGAAAGGGTACTCAAGCGTAGCCGAACCCCGTTCCATCAAGGATATGGCCGCATCAAGCTCTTCTATATAAGGACCTAACCCCATTCGATATGTATGTTTATTTGACCCTAGATTGTGTATATATCATAATTTAGATAAGCAGGACCGACGGTGGAGTGTTCTTTGCCCAGCTCTTTTACAGTTGTATATGGCTGTCGCTCTACATTACCTTTATTTTCCTGTATAAGCTAGTACATAAGGCGATTTGATATATATAACTATAACAAGGTGATATTTGAGGGTGTGTTTACTGTGTTAAGAATTTTACTTTCTATGAAAAATTTAGTGGGGCTGGGGGGAGACTGTATATTGAGAGCTGGTAAACTCCTATTTGGATTGGAGCTAATAATTTTGTGTAAGAGAAGTAAACGGAGTTTAACCGCTTTAAGTAGAGGTTAGAAGCCTCTCTTCTGACTTAAATCTCTGTGGTTAAGCTAGTCCAGGAGGACATCTTTTGAGTGCAAATCAAAAATTTTTACTAAACTATAGCCTAGAGTAGGGTTAGTGTGTTATCTTCATTCAAGTGCTCCTTGGGCTCATTCGTAGTAAAGGCCTAGGAGGAGGATTAAAATGAAGAATAGTCCTACTATTCTTCAGGAGTAGACATTAGAAATTTCTAAGATGTAGGCGACTGGGAGGATTAAAGTGATTTCTACGTCAAAAATTAGAAAGATAACAGCAATTAGGAAGAATCGTAGGGAGAAGGGTAAACGGGCGGATCCCTTGGGGTCAAAGCCACATTCATATGGTGAGTTTTTTTCTCGGTCTATAATTGTTTTTTTTGGCTAAAATGGAAGCCAGGAGTATAACAACACATCTGATTAAGAGAGTTAGGATTGTAATAAATGATAAAATGATCATTGTTTTTTCTAGAAGTTTCTAGTCCTCGTGATTGGAAGTCACGTATACTGTGTATACTAAAAAAACGTGTTCTAAGAGGAAATCTAATTTCCATGATAAGAGCTTAAATCTTAGGCATTTATCTGCCATTTTAGAATGAAGTGGCCGAAATTTGAAGATATTAGACTGTAAATCTAAAGGTGAGCGATTGCTCTTTCATTAATTTGCAAGGTTTAAAAGGTTTTTACTTTTATTGAAAGCTTTGAAGGTTTTTAGTTTAACTTAAAACCTTAAGTTGGATTGAATATATGGTAGGGAATTTCACCTTATCTTAGAAGATCAAAACTTCTTGTGCTTATACACTAACATATATGTTAAATCTCAGTGAATACTCACATTTTTAGATTTACAATCTAACGTCTTAACAATTCCACTATGAGATTTATAATGCAACGGTGGTTTTTTTCAACAAATCATAAGGATATTGGAACTTTATATTTTGTCTTGAGGGCTTGGGCTGGAATGGTCGGGACTTCTTTAAGATTGGTAATTCGGGCTGAATTGGGTCAGCCGGGAAGCTTGATTGGGGATGATCAGATTTATAATGTAGTAGTAACTGCTCATGCTTTTATTATAATTTTCTTTATAGTTATGCCTATTATAATTGGTGGTTTTGGAAATTGATTGGTTCCTTTAATGTTAGGTGCACCGGATATGGCATTTCCTCGTATGAATAATATGAGGTTTTGATTGTTGCCTCCTTCTTTGACTTTGCTTTTAATGAGGGGAATGGTAGAGAGTGGAGTTGGTACAGGTTGGACTGTGTATCCTCCATTGTCTGCGGCTATTGCTCATGCTGGGGCATCTGTTGATTTGGGAATTTTTTCTTTGCATTTGGCCGGGGTCTCTTCTATTTTAGGTGCTATTAATTTTATGACTACTGTTATTAATATGCGTCCGCGGGGTATGACGATGGCTCGTATGCCTTTGTTTGCTTGGTCAGTGTTTATTACGGCTATTTTGCTTCTAATTTCTCTGCCTGTTTTAGCTGGTGCGATTACTATATTATTAACAGATCGTAATTTGAACACTTCTTTTTTTGATCCGGCTGGAGGGGGCGATCCTGTTCTTTATCAGCATTTGTTTTGATTCTTTGGGCATCCTGAGGTTTATATTTTAATTTTACCTGCGTTTGGGATGATTTCACATATTGTTAGTCAGGAGTCTGGGAAAAAAGAGGCTTTTGGGAGGTTAGGTATGATTTACGCTATGTTAGCTATTGGGATTCTTGGTTTTGTAGTGTGAGCTCATCATATGTTTACTGTGGGGATGGATGTGGATACTCGAGCGTATTTTACGTCAGCAACAATGATTATTGCGGTTCCTACCGGAATTAAAATTTTTAGGTGATTGGGAACTCTTCATGGAACGCAGATTAACTATAGACCTTCTATGTGTTGGGGATTAGGATTTATTTTTTTATTTACAGTAGGAGGATTAACGGGGGTTGTGTTAGCTAATTCTTCAATTGATATTATTTTACATGATACTTATTATGTTGTGGCGCATTTCCATTATGTGCTTTCCATGGGTGCGGTCTTTGGGATTTTTGCTGGATTGGCACACTGGTACCCTTTGTTTACTGGGTTAGCATTAAATCCTAAGTGGTTGAAGATTCATTTTTGTACTATGTTTTTAGGAGTTAATATCACTTTTTTCCCTCAGCATTTCTTAGGGTTGAATGGGATGCCTCGGCGGTATTCTGATTATCCGGATGCTTATACGGCTTGAAATGTTTTATCATCACTCGGGTCTATGATTTCTTTAGTGGCTGTGTTGGGATTCATTATTATTATTTGAGAGAGAATAGTGTCTTATCGTGTAGTCGTGTTTTCGATGTATTTTCCTACTTCTATTGAGTGAAAACACGCTCACCCTCCTGCAGATCATAGATATATGGAAATTCCTTTAGTTTCTAATTTCTAAAATGGCAGATCAATGCACTAGGTTTAGGACCTATGAATGAGAATGTTATTCTCTTTTAGAACTAATTAATGGCAACTTGAGGGTATATAGGATTGCAAGACAGGGCTTCACCTCTTATGGAGCAGTTAATTTTTTTTCATGATCATGCGATAGTGGTTTTAATTCTTATTACAACTCTTGTGGGATATATAATGGCTAGGTTATTTTTTAATAGGTTTATTAATCGTTTTCTGTTAGAGAATCAGACAATTGAAGTGATTTGAACTGTTTTGTCTGCTTTGATTTTAATTTTTATTGCTTTACCTTCGCTGCGGCTTCTTTATTTGTTGGATGAGGTTAATAATCCAAGTGTGACTTTAAAGTCTATTGGGCATCAGTGGTATTGAAGTTATGAGTATTCAGATTTTTCTCAGTTGGAGTTCGATTCGTTTATGGTTCCTACTGAGGAGTTAGGAGAGGCTGGATTTCGGCTTTTGGATGTTGATAATCGAGCTGTGTTGCCTTTCAATACTCAGATTCGGGTGCTGGTAAGGGCGGCTGATGTTATTCATTCTTGAACTGTTCCTGCTTTAGGGGTGAAAGTTGATGCTATTCCTGGTCGTTTAAATCAGATTAGTTTTTTAATTTCTCGCCCAGGTTTGTTTTATGGCCAGTGTTCGGAAATTTGTGGAGCTAATCATAGTTTTATGCCTATTGTGGTAGAAAGAGTTTCTGTTAAGTCTTTTTTGTCATGAGTTACATCTTCTGATGAAGCTTAGGTTGAATTTCACCAGATGACTGAAGTTTAAGTGTAGGTCTTTTAAACCTGTTATAGTATAATTACTTCTGGTGAGCAAAGTAAAAAGATAAGCTAAGATAAAGCTGATGGGTTCATATCCCATTTATGGGTATATTTCCCTCTTTTTAGTGGTTAAAAGTGGTGTAGTTCTTAGTGAGGTTGACGCTGATAATGTCAATTTTGTAATTTAGACGTTACCTACACCTGCGAAAGAAGTAGTTAATTAATTTATGTTAATTGAAAGGTTTTCTCTTTTGAATTTATTTTTCTTATCCTAATTTGTTGTTTTTTTCTACTTTAGTTTCGGGAACTTTGCTTTCTATTTCATCTTGTTCGTGATTTAGGGCTTGAGTTGGGTTGGAGTTGAATTTGCTGTCATTTGTTCCTCTTATAATTACTAAAAGTAACCAGTATTCTTCGGAGGCGGCTTTGAAGTATTTTTTAATTCAGAGTTTGGGCTCTTCTTTGATTATTTTTTCAGCTTCTTTTATATTAATTTATTTTGGAGTTGCTTCTGTTATTTTATTTTGTGCCTTAATTTTAAAGTTAGGGGGTGCTCCTTTCCATTTTTGGTTTCCTCAAGTTATGGGTGGTTTGCTTTGGCCTCGGGCTATAATTTTAATGAGGGTTCAAAAAGTTGCTCCTTTGTTTTTATTATGTTATTTGGCTAGGGTGAGGATGATGGAAGTGTATTTTTCTGTGGCTAGGATGTTGTCGGCAGTTGTAGGTGCGGTAGGTGGTATTAATCAGACCTCTTTGCATAAGGTGTTGGCTTTTTCTTCAATTAATCATATTGGTTGGATGCTTTCTTCTATTTTGGTAAGAGAAGTGACTATAGGTGTTTATTTTTTGTTTTATTCTGTGATTTCTTTATCTATTGTTGTTCTTTTCCATTATAAGCAAGCTTTCCATTTTAATCATCTTCTGACTTATAATTTTCCTGCTGAGGTGAAGATGTTAGTATTTTTTTCTTTGTTGTCGTTAGGGGGTCTTCCTCCTTTTACTGGGTTTGTTCCTAAGTGGTTAGTTATTCAAGAGTTGGCAGGGGCAGGTAATTTTGTTTTGCTGGTTGTGCTTCTTGGGTCTGCTCTTGTGACTTTGTATTTTTATCTTCGAGTATCAATTATGTCTTTGACCATTAGGACTCCTAAGTTGGTAATTTCTTTTGTGGATCAGCAGGGATTTAAGTGGGTTATGCCGTATTGCATGTTTGTTAATTTTTTTGGACTTTTAATTCCGTTTGTGATCATAATTGTTTGGTTGATTAGTTAAAAAATAACATAAGTTTGTCAGGCTTAAGTTATCCTGTGAGGATATCATCCGATCCCTCAGATGGCTCCTATTTTGTGGCTGAATTTAGTTATCATGTTTTTAATTACGTTTATTGTTTTCATTGTAATGAATTATTATATTAGAGTTCCAAAAAAATTGAATCAAGATCGGGGGAGATTGGGATTGTAGAAAAGATCTGAAAGTGATAGCAAGGTTATTTTCTATTTTTGAACCTTCCTCTGGTTTAATGGAGTTGGAATTAAATTGACTTTCTACTTTTTGGGGGTTGATATTTTTGCCTTATATTTATTGGGTTTCTCCTTCTCGGTGGTCTGTTGTGTGATATAAGTTAAATATAGCCTTGCATCAAGAGTTTAGGAATATTCTTGGGCCTAAATTACAAAGCAGAACTATTATTTTTGTTTCTCTGTTTTCGTTTATTGTTTTTAATAATTTCTTGGGTCTCTTGCCTTATGTTTTTACTAGATCTAGGCATTTAGTTATGACTTTAGGGTTAGCTCTTCCCCTTTGGTTGACTTTTATGATTTATGGTTGGTTTAATCATACTCAGCATATGTTTGCTCATTTAGTTCCTCAGGGAACGCCTGTAGTTTTAATACCTTTTATGGTACTAATTGAGAGTATTAGAAATATTATTCGGCCTGGGACTCTGGCGGTTCGGTTGATGGCTAATATGATGGCTGGCCATTTGTTGTTGACTCTTTTAGGGGGGACTGGCCCTTCACTAACTTCTTACTTTTTAGTTCTTTTATTTGTTGCTCAGGTTTTACTTCTTTTGCTTGAATTTGCTGTTGCAGTTATTCAATCTTATGTTTTTGCCGTTTTAAGAACTATGTTTGCGAGAGAAATTAACTAATGGCATCATCACATGGACATCATGCTTATCATTTGGTAGAAATACGAGTAAGACCGTGGCCTTTAACTGGGTCTATTAGAGCGATAATATTAACTACTGGGTTAGTTAAATGATTTCATCAGTTTAATATAGACCTTCTTGTTTTGAGGTTTGTTGCTGTTATTTTGACTATAATTCAGTGGTGACGGGATGTAGTACGTGAAAGGACTTATCAAGGGTTACATACTAGAGTTGTGGTTGCTGGATTGCGGTGGGGGATGATTTTGTTTATTGTCTCGGAAGTTTTCTTCTTTTTTTCGTTTTTTTGGGCCTTTTTTCATAGAAGGTTGGCTCCTGCTGTGGAAATTGGTATGACTTGGCCGCCTAAGGGAATTATTCCGTTTAATCCGTTTCAAATTCCTCTTTTGAATACTATTATTCTTTTGTCTTCAGGAGCTACAGTGACTTGGGCCCATCACGCTATTATAGGGTCTAATCATAATGAAGCTCTTCAGAGTCTTGGTATTACTGTGTTTTTAGGTGTTTATTTTACGGCTCTTCAGGCTTTTGAGTATTTTGAGGCTCCGTTTACTATTGCTGACTCGGTTTTTGGATCTTGTTTTTTTTTGTAGCTACAGGTTTCCATGGTTTACACGTGATTATTGGTACTACTTTTTTGATGGTATGTTTGTATCGTCTTTATATGTGTCATTTTTCTCCGACTCACCATTTTGGTTTTGAGGCTGCTGCATGATATTGGCATTTTGTTGATGTAGTTTGATTGTTCCTTTACATTTTTATTTATTGATGAGGTGGATAAAAAATAAGTAAGTAGATTAGAAAGCGAAGTTTTGCACTTAGTTTCGGCCTAAGCTTTGACTATGTAGTCTCTAATTTTGATAGAAGCCAAAGGAGAGGCTAATCACTGTTAATGATTGAATTGAAGTTACCTTCCTATCAAGAGAAGAGCTTCTGTGGTGTAAGTATAACACGATACGTTTTCGCTGTATAGTTAAAATATTTTTTTTAGAAGCTAATCACTTTTAGTTGGATTCATCTCTTTCGCAACTTCAACGCGATATTCTTCAAATAAATTATAAAAGTAAATATTAAAGAATGAGAGTATAAGAGTTAAAATAAGGAAGATTTTTATAAAGGATTTAAAGTTTCTATCACTAATTATTTGATGTAGTTTGGACGAGTTTATTAATGTTTGGAAGATTCCTTGGCCTCCTCTGATTTCGGATCATCCCTTATCGATTATTTTGGAGTAGTTTAGGCCTAGATTAAGGCTAGATTTTGATAGGTTGAAGGTAGATAGGAATGTTAGGAATCATATAGAACCTGAAAATACTACTAGAGGATAGAGATTGAGTGAGTTTAGTTTAAAGTTTACGTTTATAATATTGAGTAGATAGCTTATTAGTCCCCCGAGGATTCTGATTGTTAGTACTAGGTTTTTTATAAGGGGAGAAAGGCAAATAATGTAGGATTCTGGAAAGATTAGCCAAGATAATAGTGCTCCCCTGAGAATTGCCCCTCTTCTAAGAGCTAGTATAGGTGAAGTTATGATGGAGGATGAGTCGTCAATGGAGGTGGAAAGAAGAGGACGACTTCCAGGGGTACAGATACGCTTCTGAAGAGGGAAGTAACCAAGAATCCTCGACTGACAGCAGCAGAACTGAAGAGAATGCATCCTCAGCTGTTACAAGACTTCTCAATTCGAACTATCCAACACCTCTTGCAAAAGGAGCTGGGTTTGCCAAGCCACACTGCAGCCAAGAAACCGCTTCTAACTGACTGCATGAAGACGAAGCACATACAGTTTGGCAAGGAGCATGCACATTGAACATGGGATGAGTGGAGAAAAGTTATGTTTTCCGATGAAAGCACATTTCAAGTGTTCCAGGTGCTTTCTGCCAAGGTTCGTCTCCCTGCCTCCCGTAGTCGATATGATCCTGCTTACACGGTGCCGACTGTTAAGTACCCACAGTCAGTAATGGTATGGGGGTATTTCTCAGGTGAAATGGGAAGAGGAGGCCTCTACTTTCTTCCTAAGAACTTGATGATAAATGGTGGCCGGTACATTCAAGGTTTGAAAGATCATTTGTTAAACTTTTTTGCTGTTCATGGATGCAACTTTTTCATGGACAATTCAGCTCCATGTCACAAGTCAAGAAAGGTGACAAAATGGCTCCAGAATAATCGGATTGAGGTCCTTGACTGGCCTGGCAAGAGCCCGGATCTAAATGCAATAGAAAACTGCTGGGCAAAGATGAAGAAAATCGTGGCAGAGAAGACAGCCAATCTGGACAACCTCAAGACTGAACTGACAAATGTTTGGTGCAAAGAAATGTCCATAGATTACTTTAAAGATCTACGTGATTCCATGCGAAAACGCATCCAACTGGTCCTGAAGAACGAGAAACATTATTTCATATTAATGAATGGCATTTCATGAACAAACATTGTGATATACTATGATTTCTGTGTTTTTTAATACCTCATGGGGGAGGTCCTAAGTCAATTTGCAGTGGCTGTATATATATATATATATATATATATATATATATATATATATATATATATATATATATATATATATATCAGGGGTACACAATCTGGCCGCACTATGGGGTGGTACTTCCGTACTACCGAACTGCGGCCAGGTTGTGTTAGGAAGAATTTTGCCACCGAATTCCCTGTGTGTCGCAAAAAGCGACTAAAAGGGGCGAGGTGAGGGGATTAGGGACCCTCTCCTCTGTTTTTTACGCCCTACAATGAGACAGGGCCTAAAAATAGATGGAGGATTGAGTTATCCCAGAACCCTGAAGACTGGGTCTATGAATGTGCATGGATGTAGTTCGATTGAGGCTAAAAGGGAGGAGAGTGGGAAAATGTTTGTGAGAAGAATGTTGGATGTGTTAGCTTTGAGTGAAACAAAGATGAAAGGGAAAGGTGAACCTAAGTTTGGAAGTATGACTTGAAAAGTGTCAGCTTTTGATGGAGGAAGAGCAAGAGGAGTGGCCTTGACAGTGACCTTGGACGTGTAGCAGTGTATGACTGAATGGAAGGAGGTGTCATCAGGACTGATGTGGATGAAGGTGATATTTGGACGTGAGTTGTGTGTATATGTGAATGCATATGGGCCTGGTATGAAAGACAAGAAGATGAGAGGGAATCCTTATGGAATGATGTTGATAAGTATCTAAGGAGTTTTGGAACAAATGTGAATGTGGTAATGATGGGAGATCTGAGTGCTAGAGTTGGAAATGTAGCAGTTGATAGTGTAGTTGGTATGCATGGTGTGCCTGGAAAAAATGAAAATGGGGAAAGAATGATAGGGATGTTGAGCGGGAGATTGTGATTGGAAATACCTTGATTGAGAAGAAAGATATTTATAAGTACACATGTGTGAGACAGGAGGGTGAAAGGGTTGTTGATAGAACATTGATGGACTATGTGGTTGTGTCCAGGAATGTAATAGGAAGACTGTTGGATGTGAGTTTTGAGAGGGGAGGGTGGAAGTATGTCTGACCACTTCCTGGTGGAGGGAAAGTTGAGAGTAGGTGAGAGATGGGTGAAAGGTAGGAGAGTTAAGTGTAGCAGAAAGGTTTTGAAAATAAGTTGGATAAAACAGAGAAAATGATAGAGTATGAGGGAAAGTTGAAAGATGAGTGGAACGCAGTGAAAGATCAGGAAAATGATGATGTGGAGGAGGAATGGCAGTTATTTAAGAGTGCTGCGGTGGAGTATGCGAAAAAGGTGTGTGGTGTGAGACGAGTGGGTGGTGGTGTATGAAAAGGAAGTGAATGGTGGTGTGAGGAAGTAAGTATGGCTGTAGCTGAGAAGAGATGTGCATATGAAGTGTCGCTGCAGAGGAAGGATGAGGTGTCATATGAGAGGTATAAGGGAAAAAGGAATAGGGCGAGAAGGGCTGTGCGTGATAATGATGTGGCAACAGATGAGAGGTGGGGTAGGTGGTTGGCTGAGAATTTTCAACGGGATAAGAAAGCGTTTTGGATGGAGGTGAAGAGAATGCAAAGGGGAGAGTCTGGGAAGGAAGAGTGAGTAAAAACAGAGGATGGAAGAATGGCATTTGAGTTGGATGCAGTAAGGAAGAGATGGGCAGAGTATTTTGAAAGACTGTTAAATGCAGAGGGGGAAAGGGAGACTGAGACTGTAGTAGATGGAAGGGTGCAAGGAAAAAATGTGTTGGGAGAATTGAATGATTCTTTGACCACGATGGGGAAAGTGCAGGAGGCACTAAAGGAGATGAAAGCAGGGAATGCTGCAGGTATGGATGGGATTGCAGTGGATTTTTTTTTTTTTTTTTAATGCGAGGAAGAAGGAACCAAAGGCCGAGTCCACAAAGCATTCTCCCCAGGAAAAAACAAACAAAAACAATACAATAGAGAGCCAACTTCAAGATCCATACATTTTGAGATGCCTGGACACACTGCATCTGAAAGACTGGAGATCACAGGAAGTAGGAAATACAGACAGAGGGAGACAGTTCCAGAGTTGACCCGTTGCATAAATGAAAGACTGGGAGTAACGGTTAACTCTTGCATTAGAGTTGGACAGAAAAGGGATTAGAGTTTGTTGCCAGACGGGTGCTGCGCCCCTGTCGTAGAAGTGGATGGATGCAAGCAGACAGTTCAGAGGAGCAGTGACCATTCAAGCAGCGACAGAAAATAGATAAAGAGCCAACAGTGCAGTGAAAAGACAGAGGTTGAAGAGAGCCAGTAAGAGGAGGAGAGTTGATGAGACGAATAGCCTTTGACTCCACCCTACTGAGAAGAGCTGTATGTGGGGAGCCTCCCAGCACATGAGAGTTGTACTCTAAACAGGGGCGAATAAAACATGTGTATAAAGTCAACAACTGTGCAGGGGTAAAGAAGGCACGGCGTAGGCTTAGCACACCTAATCTCTTGGAAGCAGATTTTACAAGAGATGCAATATGTTTTTCCAAGATAAGTCCCGTGTGAATGAAACCCCAAACATGTTCAAGGATGATGCAGGATTGAGCTGGGTACTATTAAAGCTTCGTGGGTACTCCTGTGGAAGATTTTGATGGGTTGATAAGTGTAAATACTGAGTCTTTTATGCATTAAAAACAGGATTATCTTTACCTCAGTCAGAGATATGAGCCAAGTCAGACAATAGGTGTGCCATAGCCTCATCCCTTGTTTGTTGAAGTAACTGCTGAGATGGACGTCGCAGAAACCGAAAGGAAAGGTGAAGGGTGGAATCATCAGCTTATGAGTGAATAGGATTAGATGTATAGCTTAGAAGATCATTGGTGAATAAAAGGAAGAGAGTTGGTGATAAGACAGTGCCCTGAGGAACACCACTGTTGATAGATCTTTGAGAAAAGCGATGCCTGCCTACAACAGCAGCTATAGAATGACCAGAAAGGAAGCTATTGATGAAGGCACAGATAGAAGGACAGAAACCGTAAGAGGGCAGTTTAGAAACTAAAGATTTATGCCAGACTCGATCGAAAGCCTTAGAGATGTCAAGTGCAATGGCAAAGCTTTCGCCAAAGTCCCGAAAGGAGGATGACCAGGAGTCTGAAAGGTAGGTGAGAAGATGGCCAGTGGAGCGTCCCTGACGGAACCCATACTGACGATCAGAAAGAAGGTTGTGATAGGAAAGATGCTTTAAAATTTTTTTGTTAAGAATAGACTCAAAAACTTTTAAGACACGGGATGTTAAAGCAATTGGATGACAGTTAGAGGGTTGGGAATGGTCACCCTTCTTTGGGATTGGCTGAATGAGAGCAAACTTCCAGCAAGAGGGAAAGGTAGTACTTGAAAGACAAAGGCAAAAGAGTTTACTTAGGCAGGGTGTAAGCACAGAAGCACACTTCTTGTGGACAACAGGAGGGACTCCATCAGGCCTATATACCTTGTTAGTATTGAGGCCTGTGATGGCAGAAAATACATCAGCTGAAGAGATTTTAGTGTCAGCCATGAGGAAGTAAGAGGGGGGGAAGTGATGGAGGAACAGCACTGGACTTGTCTAAGGTGGAATTGGAGGAGAAAGCCTAAGTGAAGACATCTGCTTCATCAGTAGATGAAATAGCTACAAAGTCATCAGAATAGAAAAGAGGATGATGAGGTAAAGTTGTTAGAAAGGTTTTTGGCAAGATGCCAGAAGGAGCGAAGAATTCGAGTTGGAGAGTTGAGAGCATTTAATACGGATGATATTATTTTTAGCAGAGAGAAGAACAGACTTAGCATAATTCTGGGCAGAAACATGTGAAAGATGTGATTCAGGGGTGGGTTGGCTCTGGTACCTTTTATAAACCCTCTCCTTATTGCGGACAGCATTAGAACAAGCGTGATTAAACTAAGGCTTTCATGCATTAGTCAAAGGATATGAGAAAGGAATGCATGCTTCCATGCCCGAGAGAATAACCTCTGTAATGTGCAAAGCACACTCAGATGGCTCCCGGTCATGGAAGCAATACTCATTCCATGGAAAATCAAAGAAGTACTGCATGAGGGCCTCCCAATCTGCAGTTCCAAAGTGCCACAGACGACGTTTCTCTAGAGGGTCCACAGGCCATACCGGAGCGATAGGACAGGTTAAGGTAATAAAGTTATGATCAGAGGAGCCCAACTGAGAGAAATGATTAACAGCTTACAAGTAAGTGACTAGTTGTAAGGAAGAGATCAAGTATGTTGGAGCTATCTCCAAGGCAGTCAGGGATACAGGTAGGGTGCTGTACAAGCTGCTCTAGGTCATTAAGGATAGAAAAGATGTAGGCTTGTTCACCAAGTGGATCAGTGAAAGGAGAGGAGAGCCAAAGGTGGTGGTGAACATTGAAATATCCTAGAATGGAGATCTCAGAGAAAGGAGAAATGAACAGAATGTGTTCCATCGCAGAAGTAAGATAGTCAAAGAATTGGTGATACTCAGCAGAATTAGGAGATAATTAAACAGCGCAGATGTATTTAGTCAGAGAATGACAGGAGAGCTGAAGCCAGAGAGTAGAGAATTCAGAAGAATCAAGTTCAGGAACATGAGAGGAAGATAGGTTGTTGCGTACATATACACAACATCCACCTTTGGCTTTGAAATGAGTATAGAGAAAGTAGGAGGATACAGAAAAGGATTTGCTGTCAGTTGCCTCAGACAGTTGAGTCTCAGTAAGGAAGAGAAGGTGAGGTTTAGAGGAGGAGAGGTGGTGTTTGACAGAGAAAAAGTTAGAGGAAAAGCTGCAAATGTTGCAGAAATGAAGAAGTGAGTAAGACAGTGGATCCAGGCAACTCAAAGAGTTGTCACCGGGAGAGGGGCGGATGGTGGGGGCATTTATGGTCCCCCCCCCCTTGAGACTCCAAGGCATTGTATTGGTGTGCAATTTTCCTTTTTCTTTTTAAATTTTGAAAAAGGAGTGTAGTGTGTACTGTGCATGTAGTTTGGTGTTGACATTTTGGGAAACATGTATTAGAAAGCATGCTGGCCTACTCTCTGTATTATTGAGACACTGAAAAAGTTCAGCAAAGGGGAATGGTCAGGAACTAGTTCTGAGGGCTGATGAAACGGGAGCTCCAGCTCTCCCTGTCATCAGCTTTCCATCCACCTTGGAAGTACTGCCCCGCTCGACTGGTGCTACAGTCTACTCCTCACAAGGAATGCCTGAAAGGTGGTCGGTAAACTATTGTTGAGTGGTTAGTAAGATTGTTGAATTTGTGTTTTGTAAGAGGTATGGTGCTGATTGAATGGGCTGGTGCATGTGTGCTTCCAATGTACAGTATAAAGGAAAGGGTGATAAGTATGAATGTACTAGTTTTAAGGGTAAAGTCTATTGAATATTGTAGCTAAGGTGTATAATAGTCTTGACCCCCAGAGTACTAATAGGATCGATCAATCCTTTTCCAGAATTTCACTTGATGCGTAATAGGATCGATAGAGGAACCTTTGTAAAAAAACTGCAGACAGTAGGCTTCGGCCCGATTGTGACGTATATCGATGCAAACCAATGAGAACTAAGTCCCGAGCAGGGAAGGGGGAGGATCTGGGCTTCTACCCATGGTGGGGGGGGGTGATTTCCCCATCGCCTTCTTGCCACCTACCTCTACCCAAACCTTTTGTTCCCTCTCCCCCTCCCTCGCTTGTGACTGGACTCACAGCTCCTCCTACCAACTCTATAAAATTGATTCTTCCATGCCACACTCCCCCCACCATCCTCCCTCCACCTTTCTCCCTCATTCTCCCCCCTCTACCCCTTCATACTCCCTCCACCTCCAGCTACTTTCTTGCTGTGGCTATGTGGTAAACATTTGACAAAATATTATGAGAATGATCTATACATTTTCTGGTGTGTAAAATCAAGATCTTTCATTCTATAATACCAAAATTAATACTGGTGCGTTTTTTTTTCTCTTCCTATATGCAAGGTTTTCAGTGTCAATTTTTGACGATCTTTGACAGGCTGTAGCTCAGTAATCAGTTGGTCTAGAATGCTCTGGTTTGCAGCATAAGGTGTGTATATTCAAGCTCTAAACCTTGGGCATAACACTTTTTACTTCTCTAAGAGTCGAAAAATCGGCTCCATATACAGATATTCACGTTAGTACAGTCGATAGGATCCAGGCCTTTAAGGGTTAGGTAAGTTAAAGACGGTACTGAAGGAGTGATTGATGATGAGCAGTGTGGCTATAGGGGAGGGAGAGGATGCACTGATCAGGTGTTTTCTGTAAGACGGTTGTGTGAAAGTATTCGGCAAAAGGGAATGATCTGTTTTGGTCATTAATGAGTTTAGAGAAAGCTTATGATAAAACTGATAGGGAGGCCTTGTGGATTGTTTTGAGATTGTATAGACTTGATGGTAGGTTGTTACAAGAGTGAAAAGTTTTTATGTAAATAGTAGAGTGTGTGTAAGAGTTGGAAATACTGTGAATGATTGGTTTCCCGTCAGAGTGGGGCTGTGGCAGGGATGGGTGATGTTGCCTTGGTTATTTAATATTTATATGGATGGTGTGGCAAGGGAGGTGAATGCAAGAGAGTTAGGTGGAGGTCTGAGACTGGTGAATGTTGATTAGAGGTTCTTAGCCTTGGGGGCGTGCTCCCTAGGGGGGCGTGAGTAAATTCCAGGGGGGGGGGCTTGAACCCGGGGGAAAAAGTAGAAATTTCTCTAATTATATTTGTAATTCTCTTAACAAGAACATCGCCAATATGAAGATGATTATGAAAGAATTACAGTGCAAAACATGCCTGGACGGCTTTATGAACTATGAGAAGAAGTAGCAATTTTTCTAGGTTCACAGTAGAACCCAGATTTCCATGACAAATTCCAGTCTGAAGGCTTTCTGCTATCTCTAGCTTACCTGGTGGACATCGAAGCACTGAATGCAATCAACCTTAAACTACAAGGGAAAAACAGCAACATCATCATGCACCACGACACCATTCGAGCCTTCATGGCCAAACTCGACCTCTGGGAATGTCGAATTCAGGTTGGAAATACAGCTAGTTTTAGTAACTTGGATTCGGCTCTCATTCACAGTTACCTTGATTCTGAAAAAAAAAAAAAAAAAAATCACTCATCTCACTGCCTGGAAATTCATTTGGAACCCATTTCAAATTGAGGTAGCTGATGTTCCGGATGAAGTGCAAGAGGAGTTTATTGAGTTAAGGTTCAATTTCTCAGCTGAGGAAGACTTCAAAGAACTGGATCTTGACACATTCTGGGTCAAGTACGTACCTTCCTGTTTACGCTCTGATCTCATATCAAACTCTTCGACTTCTGACAATGTTTGGATCCACGTATCTTTGTGAAGCTGCATTTTCCATTCTCGTTGCTGTCAAGACCAGGTACAAAAACCAGCTGAACGTTGAAGGGGACTTATGTTGTACACCCTCTGGCATTCGACCACGCTTTCAAGATCTGGTAGCTAAGAAGCAGTGTCAAATATCTCATTAAATTAGTAAGAAAGTAACCTCATTAACCCATCACGTCCCGATCACTTTCGCACCTCCAACACCCCCCAGTCCTGACCACTTTTGGAAAAAAAAATTTTTGGCTAAAACTTCTGCTTTTGTTGAGAAACAAAGGAAAATCACAAAGAAAGTGCGTACCGTGGTCTGCAACTGGTCAGAACGGGTGAGGTCCCCCGCGCCAGGTATCATATTCTATCATTGAGGTGTGAGGCGCTCACGTTTTCTATGGTAGGTAATTTTGGGAGAAACAACAAACAACACCTCTACATTTATTGAATTTGAACTAATAAACAATAAAAATAACAATATAATGAATTTCAATGACATATATATGAAAAATAAGCATTGTAACTTTGCGCGAGCATAGCGAGTTTGGTCCTGTTGGTAAAATGCTATGTGCTAAGTTTCTTGTTTCAGTCAGCATATCATTTTTTCTACTTGTATACTACTGTTTCAATGCCATTTTACCATTTTGTACTGTATGTAAATATTTTCAGCTGTTTTCATTCATTACGATGACATGTAGCATAAGTATAGCGCACATATGCATACTCAGCGCACTCGCTCCGACTCGTATTTCAACATACAACATTGTTTTATCACTTTCATAATATTTTTTTCTTTACATTGAACCTTTCCTCTACCACTGTAAACGTTTTCAATTATTTACATTCATTACGAGGGCATTTAGCGAAATGCTAGCGCATAATCTCATAGCAAGCACTCTCTCTAACACTCGTGTTTCCACTTGTACTCTATTTCTTCAATCCCAATATACTTTACCACTTTCATTACACCCATTTACACCCTATTCTGCACTATACATATTTACTGGCCTTATTCATTCAAATGAGCATCAGAATATCCCACCAAAATACCCTCGCAATGAATGTTTCGACTAAGATAATACTCATACACTTACATACTAATATTCCACTTATATTACACCCGTGTTCACTTGTAGACTCCTATTTACATATTTACAGGCCTTATTTATTCCACTGAGCATCTGAATATCGCATCAAAATACCCTCGCAAGGTATGTTTCCACTTAGATATTATTCATACACTTACATAATAATTTTCCACTTATATTACACCCGTTTCCACTTCCATACTACTATTTACAAATCTACTGGGCTTATAATTACACTGAGCGTCTGTTTGTCGCATTTATTTCAGAGTATCAGCGTCCTATCGCATTCACACCTTATCAGAAGTCATTCACACCTTATCAGAAGTGCAGGAGCGTGTGAAACTCACTGAAACATGAGTGAATACACAGACCCACGTCACACTGAACGCACTCATAGCGGGTGTCCTTTCTCTGAGTGGTGGGTCTGACGTGGGAATTGCTACACACATGACACCTGCGTTGGGGTCTAGGTCTATTTGCTTGGGGAGGTATAGGAGTGGGGAAATGGTGGACGGATAATCTCAGGGGAGGGTGGGCACCTGGGGCTGTGCGGGTGCGGTGTTGGGGCCTTTCAACCGCATACCTTGCAACAATCTCTCGTGTCATCTCCCTCACAAACCCTTCAATGGTTTCCTGAACTCCTGTTGTCATGGCGTGAAGGTGGTGGCAATTCAGGGCAGTAATGTCAAGCAGGTGAAAGAATAGTTTTTTGTACCACTTCATCGTGGTCCTGGCACACTCGACAGTCGATATCATGGAGTCTGACTGGTCCAGCAGCCGCATGTTGATATTATAATCAAGCACACACTCAGGTTTCCATATGTGCTCGCTCCGATAATCTACCGACTCTGTACGGTGCATCAAGGGGTGGTGAACCGTGGACAAGAGGTGGACTTCTCTGTTGTGGTTCCACACTGTTGCAAGGATATTGTTGGCCTGGAAGAAGACAACCTCATTTCTGTCAAGTTTCCGCCCCACCTTGACCACGTGACGCCGGTTCACCTTGATGGTCCCACAGATCCCCGTGTCATGCCTGTGTAGATAATGAGCGAGAAGAGGGCTAGTGTACCAATTTTCAAGGTAAAGGACGTGACCACGATGAAGATAGTCTTCTATCATTGTCTTTACCACTGCTCCCGATAGACCAATACTCCGATCTTCTATTATGTCTGTCTGTGCACCAGTGTACAAGACTATGTCTTGCACATAACCAGTCCTGCAGTCACACATAACAAAGATCTTGACCCCAAAACGGTGCCTTTTGCTGGGTATGTACTGCCGAAATGAAATATTGCCTCTCCACAACACGAGACACTCGTCTATGACGAGGTCTCTATAGGGATAAAATGAGGAACGGAATGTCTGCCTTAGGTGATCAAAAACCAACCTAATTCGCCTCATCTTATCTGTGTCATTAGCATTTGCAGGATCATCAGCAACATAGAAGTGGAGGCGGCTTAGAATTTGCTGAAACCGATTATGGCTCATTACTTGGCCAAATATTGGTGTAAGCATAATAGGGTCCCTTGTCCAGTATGCAGGAATTCGGTTCTCTCGTACAATACCCATCAAAAGTACCAAGGCCAAAAACAAAAACATTTCTGCAAGGGAGACTGGGTAATCATAGAGGAGAGAATGCCTGCTCCTTGTGCCCTGTCTTTCACTCTCACGGCACTGGCTGGTAGCAAACCGGTTTATTTGATCCACTATTTCCTCCACAAAACCCTCACTGAAGAAAAGGTGGAAAAAATCCAGTCTGGTTGAATTAGGGTGAATACCGGGAGCAATGCATCCAGCACGCCCCTGCTCAGTGAATGGGTGAATGAGGGGAGTAAAATCACTCCCATCCTCCCAGTTCCATGCCACAAAATCCTCGTCCCAATCGTCCCCATCCTCGTCTTCATCAGGATGGGGAGGAGATGATGGTGGGGGAGGTTGGGGAGGAGGAGTGCGTAGGGCTTCCCGACTCGCACTCCTCTTCCCTCAGCCTTTACCCTTCCCCTTTCCCTTACCCTTATGGACTTGGGGAACATCAGGGGGTTGTCGGGAGGAAGCCTGGGAATATTGAGGAGCATAAGACGTGCTGGGGAGTGGCTCCTCCTCACCTCCCTGCTCCATCACCACACCACGTGATTCACCACCCACGCTCACTGCCCCACGTGATAAGCCCCGCCGCCTCACACCACCACGTGACTCACTCCCGCCACTCTCACTTTCCACACTCCTCCCAACACTTTCCCTTTCACTCCCCACTCCCTCAACGCCACTTCCGCCATCCCCAAACAAAACACTAGGCCCATACCTGTTAGAACGATGTGGTGTACGCTCTGAGCAGCGATGAGTAATAACCTCATGGCCGTACCACGTGGCAGCATGTCCCACGGCTCTGTCCTCGTCCTCGTCCTCGAAATCGGGCTCCACGTCATGTAGGGGCTGGCTAGAGGATCTTGCACTTTGTTTTTGTGCAGCCTGACCCTCTCCTGCAGCACAATAAGTCATGTAGCGCTGCTTCCTGGGGGACAGGACTTCCTCATCACTGCTGCTGCTTTCCACATCCTGTGGTTGGACATAATCTTTGTCCATCTCCTCGTCATCGAGTGGCAAATCACTATCGCCAGTAAAGGCATCCAGGGCGGCTTGAATTTCCTCCTCCGAGAGACCTCTATGCGCCATGTCTGAGCAGGACCGTTGCTAACAGGTGAGTGACCGAGCCGCAGGTGAGTGTGGGTCACAAGGGGTCGCCAAGTGTCCCCGCCTGGTGGCAGGTAGAGGAAGGTCGTGCAACACTACGTACCAAAAATCTCGTGCGAATTTTGAAAATTGTGGAAAACATGCAACTTCCAATAGCAAAACGTACCAGTACATCGACGGGACTGGCATATGCAAAATGTTGTAACGTATCCATAAGTTGACGGGACGTCTCGGGTTAAACATGCTGGGTATATTGTTTGCACAGAATTCATGCTCAGTAAAGACTAAAAACACCCTTTTTTTTCATTTTTTCCTTAAAATCTGGGAGGGAATTTTATCAATTTGGTTGAAGCTATGAGCAGGGGCGTGGTGGGACTGACTACTAGAGGGAGCGTGGTAGTAAGAAGGTTAAGAACTACTGATACTGATGGTAGAGAGTGGAATCTGAATCGGTTGTTGTTTGTGGATGATACCGCACTGGTAGCTGATTCAGAGGAGAGATTGAGACAGTTGGTAGAGGAGTTTGGAAGGGTGTGTGAAAGGAGGAAACTGAGAGTAAATGAGAATAAGAGTTAAGTAATGAAGTGTATGAGGTTTGTAGATGGTAGGAGGATGAATGTAGTTTTGAATGTTGAGTTGCTTGAGGAGGTAGAGTGTTTTAAGTATTTAGGGTCACATGTTGCTGTGGATGGAAGAAAATACGTAGAGGTGAAATGTAGAACGAATGAAGTAGGAAAGGTGTTGGGAGGAATTAAAAAAAGAAAATGTTCAGATGTCGTTTGCTTAGAATGGTTATAAAGGGAACGTTGTATGAGGGTGTAGTGGTACTAATTGTGTTGTATGGGGCTGAAACATGGAATATGGGTGTAGCAGAGAGGAAGACTTTGAATGTAATGGAGATAAGGTGTCTGAGGAGTAGGCCCATGTGTGGAGTGAAGCATATGGATTGAGTGAGAAATGATGATGCACGAAGGGGAGCTGTAGTTATGCAGGAGGTGGTTGATCGAGTTGAGCAAAGAGTGTTGCGGCATATGGAGAGAATGCATGAAGACCGATTGATGTAGAAGATAATTGGATCTGATGTCAGAGGTGTATGACTGAGAGGAAGACCACGAATAGGATGGATGGACAGTGTGAAGAAAGTGATGCGAAAAGGGTGTCTGTAGAGCAAGGAAGAATGTCTGCCCGTGATAAAGATAACTGGAGATCTTGAAATTGGCTTCCTTTTGTATTGTTTTTGTTTTTATCTTAGAAGAAACGGTTTGCGGGCTCCTGGCCTTTGGTTCCTTCTTCCTTGCATTAAAAAAAAAAAAAAAATGTGAATGGATACATGGTGATGCAACCCCAAGGGGATATCCTCCTGCATTTGGTGTGATCAAATGACCAGGTCAGGTGCAGACAAGGGGATGGGATCTATTATGATGTGACAGGGGTAAACCAGCTCTGCTGTCGGGCCCTCCTGCAGATGTCACTGACTGAACTGCACAGTTGACCCTCATGTGATGTGCAGTGGAGATCTGTCCCTTCTCCTGTTGGAGCTAAGATATGAGTAAGTGTGCGCGTGTGGATAAGTGGATAAGTAAACTGGGAGTTTGTCGTCCTGTCCCAGGTACCCCCCTTTCTTTAGGGGAAGCAGCTTAAGTATATATATATATATATATATATATATATATTTTTTTTTTTTTTATGCGAGGAAGAAGGAACCAAAGGCCATGAGCCCGCAGTAACAGTTCCCTCCAAGAGAAAAACAAAATACAACAGAGAGCCAAATTCAAGATCCGATCATTTTGAGATGCCTGGACACACTGCGTTTGAAAGACTGGAGATCATAGGCAGGAGGAAATACAGACAGAGGGAGACAGTTCCAGAGCTGACCTGTTGCATGAATGAAAGACTGGGAGTAACGGTTAACTCTTGCATTAGAGAGTTGGACAGAAAAGGGATGAGAGTTTGCTGCCAGACGGGTGCTACGCGCCCGTCGTAGAGGTGGAGGAATGCAAGCAGACAGTTCAGAGGAGCAGTGACCATTAAAGTAGCGATAGAAAAGAGATAAAGATGCAACAGTGCGGCGAAGAGACAGAGGTTGAAGGGAGTCAGTAAGAGGAGGAGAGTTAATGAGACGAAAAGCCTTTGACTCCACCCTATTGAGAAGAGCTGTATGTGGGGAGCCTCCCCACACATGAGAGTTGTACTCCACACAGGGGCGGATAAAACCCCTGTATAGAGTCAACAATTGTGCAGGGGTAAAGAAAGAGCGGAGTCGGCTTAGCACACCCAATCTCTTGGAAGCAGATTTTACAAGAGATGCAATATGATCTTTCCAAGATAAGTCCCGAGTAAATGAAACCCCAAGCATGTTCAAGGATGATGCAGGATTAATCTGAATATTATTAAACATTAGTGGGTATACCTGTGGAAGATTTTGTCGGGTTGATAGGTGTAAGAACTGAGTCTTAGAAGCATTAAAGACAACCATATTATTTTTACCCCAGTCAGAGATATGAGCCAAGTCAGACATTAGGTGTGCCATAGCCTCATCCCTTGTTTCTTGAAGTAACTGTTGAGATGGGCGTTGCGGGAACCGAATGGAAAGGTGAAGGGTGGAGTCATCAGCGTATGAGTGGATAGAGTTAGATGTACAGCTTAGAAGATCATTGATGAATAAAAGGAAGAGAGTTGGTGATAGGACAGAGCCCTGAGGAACACCACTGTTGATAGATCTAGGAGAAGAACGATGGCCGTCTACGACAGCAGCTATAGAACGACCAGAAAGGAAGCTAGCGATGAAGGTACAGATAGAAGGATAGAAACCGTAGGAGGGCAGTTTGGAAATTAAAGATTTATGCCAGACTCGATCGAAAGCCTTTGAGATGTCAAGTGCAATGGCAAAGCTTTCGCCAAAGTCCCGAAAGGAGGATGACCAGGAGTCTGAAAGGTAGGTGAGAAGATCGCCAGTGGAGCGTCCCTGACGGAACCCATACTGACGATCGGAAAGAAGGTTGTGATAGGGAAAGATGCCTTAAAATTTTTTATATTAAGAATTGACTCGAAAACTTTTGAAATACAGGACGTTAAAGCAATTGGACGATAGTTGGAGGGTTGGGAGTGGTCACCCTTCTTTGGGACTGGCTGAATGAGAGCAAACTTCCAGCAAGAAGGAAAGGTACAAGTTGACAGACAAAGGCGAAATAGTTTGCCTAGGCAGGGTGTAAGCACAGAAACACAGTTTTTGAGAACAACAGGAGGGACCCCATCAGGCCCATATGCCTTGTTAGTACTGAGGCCAGTAATGGCAGAAAATACATCAACTGAAGACATTTTAATGTCAGCCATGAGGAAGTCAGAGGGGGGAAGTGATGGAGGAACAGCCCCGGAATCGTCTAAGGTGGAATTGGAGGAGAAAGTCTGTGCGAAGAGATCTGCTTTATCAGTAGAAGAAATAGCTACAGAACCATCAGAGTATATATATATATATATATATATATATATATATATATATATATATATATATATATATATATATATATATATATATACATATATATATATATATATATATATATATACTAGCAGGGGTACCCTGCGTTGCCGGGCCAAAAAGGCGAACACTTTAATCATATTTGTTCTAGTTCAGTCTTTCTTTCTACTCCAGAAAAACCATGTACCTCTTATGCTTTTGAAGAGGTCCAGGAACTTTCTTTTTGAGCTTTTGCAGACTAGCGCATAGTAATTATGTATACTTATTTACTATTTGTGGTGACCTCAAATGACAGGTCAACTTCACATAGCCAATGCCTGAGCTGGAGGTCATGCAAACCGCCATGCCAAAAACTGGGCTGCTGGGTCCAGTCGTTTGAACGTATGTTACTGGTGACCTCAAATGATCTCTGGGCAGTGACCTCAAATGACCTCGGAGGTCAACTTCACATAGCCTATGTCCGAACTGGAGATCATGTGAGTCTCCATGCCCAAAATTGGGCTGCTGGGTCCAGTCGTTTGAACGTGTGTTACCGGTGACCTCAAATGACCTCGGAGGTCAATCTCACATACACTATGTTCGAACTGAAGGTCATGTGAGTCAGCCTGCCAAAAACAGGGCTGAAGGAGTAAGCAGTGTTGCCTGAGCCAAGAAGGCGCACACACTATTGGTGACCTCAAATGACCCATATCTGAATTTTAACACCCCTAAAACCATCCCTGGGTAACCCTGATTCAGAATATATATGGGTCTGGGGGACTGGGGCCCTTGGTTTCGGAGCGATTGAAGGACAAAAAACAAAAAATTAAACAAGCAAAAACGTGGCTCTTTCATAATTATATCTATATCTATATCTATCTACCTATCTATCCGTATTTATATATGTATATATATATATATATATATATATATATATATATATATATATATATGATCACTATCCATTCACTTCAACAAAGGAATAAACGAAAAGCTTCGTATTAATTTCCACCTCAGTGAAAATGTAATACCTTTATATCCAAGTAAGATCCAAGTAAGATGGAGAAATAGAAGAAGGGAAGGACGGGAGGAAGGAGTAGTTGCAAGGAGAGTGGAAAGGTTACAAGAGGATGAGAAAAAGGCAGAATATAAGAGAGAAGTGGAGGAACGATTGGGTAAATATGAACTGGAGCAGATGGGGGATGTGGAAGATGTGTGCAGGATATTCACAAAAGAAATATGTGCAGCATGTTATGTGGTGTGTGGGGTGAAGAGTGCAAGGAACAGCGTGGTGGAATGAAGAGGTGAGACAGGCTGTGACACAAAAGAAGAAAGCATGCAGTGAATGAATGAGAAATAGGGGCGTGGAACAAGCTCAGAGGCGGAAGAAGGAGTTATATGTAGAAAGGAAGAGAGAGGTGAAAAGATTGGTAAGAGAGAGTAAGAAGAGAGTGGATGAGGAATTTGGAAGGAATTTGAGTGTAAAGCGGAGGGACTGTAAGAAAACGTTCTGGAAGGAGGTGAAGAAAGTCAGACAGGGTGGCAGTGAAGTTAGCAGAGAAGTGAAAGATAAAAATGGTAGATTAATAGTTGATAAGGGAGAAAAAGTGAGCAGATGGAGAGAACACTTTAAGGAATTGTTGAACATAGAGGATGGAAGTAGTGCAAGTATAAGTGGCTGGGTAATGGCCGGGAGAATGAGGGAGGTGAGAAGACAGGAAGAAATCAGTAGAATGGAAGTTATGGAAGCAATGAAGAAAGTCAAATTGGGGAAAGCCCCAGGAATTGATGGAGTGTGTGGTGAAATGCTGAAGCATGGGGGAGAGACAGTAGTAGAATGGATGCGGAAGATGTGCAGATTGGCCTGGAAGGAAGGTAAAGTCCCGGAGGATTGGAAGTCAGGGATAATTATTCCCTTGTACAGAGGAAAAGGGGAAAAAGAAGTGTGTGGTAATCATAGAGGCATTTGTCTTCTTAGTGTAATAGGAAAAGTGTATGGTAGGATACTTATTGACAGAGTTAGAGAAAGAACTGAGAAATTAGTTGAAGAACAGGGAGGCTTTAGGAAGGGAAGAGGTTGTGTCGATCAGATATTCATTCTTAAATCTTTAGTGGAAAAGGTTCTAGAGAAGGGAAAGAAGTTGTATCCGGCTTTCATGGATTTGTAGAAAGCATATGACAGGGTGGATAGACAAGGATTGTAGAAAGTATTAAGAATATATGGAGTAGATGGGAAGTTGTTGAATGCTGTGAAGAGTATGTATGATGGTGCTAAGGCTGCAGTGCGTGTGGATGGTGAACTGAGTGAATTTTTCTCTTTGAAGGTTGGGTTGAAACAGTGATGTGTCATGTCTCCATGGTTCTTCAATCTGTGCAGGGATGGGGTAATAAAAGAGGGACAAGGTAGGGCAGTGGATGTTGGAGTGGCCCTGGTGAGTGAGGGTAGTGTTTGGAAACTCCCTGTACTGTTGTTTGCAGATGATACTGTGTTGTTGAGTGAAGATGAAGGGGAGCTGCAAGGCTTGGTGGATGAGTTTAGGAGAGCGTGTAAGAAACGGAATCTAAAGGTGAATGTAGGGAAGAGTAAAGTGATGGTCTTTGAGAGAGATGAAGTCAATGAATGTACAGTGAGGTTGGATGGTAAGGAATCGGAAAATGTGAGTATGTTTAAGTACTTGGATAGTGTGATGAGTAAGGATGGAAGTTTGGAGGGTGAAGTGCTTGAAAGGGTACAACAAGGAAGAAAGGTTGCTGGTTCCTTGAAAGCAGTGATAAGAAACAGGGAAGTGAGCATGGAAGTGAAAAAGTTACTACATGACAGTATTGTGATACCAACTCTAACGTATGGAAGTGAAGCTTGGGCGTTGTTGGAAGGACACAAGTCAAGAGTGAGAGCAGTGGAAACGAGTTATTTAAGAGGAGCCTATGGAGTCACATGGAGAGGCAGACTGACAAATGAGGATATAAAGGAGCGTTGTGGTGTGGATGTGGATGTTACAGGAAGCGTTAGGAGGAACACACTGAGGTGGTTTAGCCATGTGGAGAGGATGGAAGGTGAGAGACTGACGAAGAGAGTGTATGTGAGTGAGGTGGAGGGGGGGAGAGGAAGGGGGAGGCCGAGGATGAGATGGAGGGATGGAGTGGAGAGGTATATGAGAGAAGGGATTGTGAGTTGGGAGCAGGGCAGTGAAATGGCGGGGAACAGGGCGACATGGAGGCGATTTGTTTGTGGTCATCCCGTACGGGAATGAGGCGTCTCGCAATAGATAGATAGATAGATAGATAGATAGATCACATGGAAATTTTGTTGTCCCTCAAACACCTCATCATCACTGATTTTTCACTCGTGGACAGCACTCACTGATGCTTTCCCCTCAGTTCATGTCATCCTATCTGCCTTTTCGACTGTAAGTTCTCACCTTCCCCTCTTACTTTATTCAAAATGACTTTCTCTCCCACATCTCAACTGCTTCTTTCCACCTTGCTCTCTGCTTCCTCACTTTAATTTCACTCACATCGAATTTCTCGTTCCTTTGTGCCCTCCATTAGTGTTTACTTTCCGATCCCTGTCACACCTCTTCCTCTCGTAAAAACTGTGATATAGTTAAGTCTTTTCTTCACTCTCCTCAGTGCCCTGTTCTTTCACATCCTCTGTCAACTCTATTCTCTTCCCCTCTCATCTTGTCTTTTTACCCTCCACCTGAGAGAGTCGGAGGAGGATGTTGTTATCACTGGGATCAATAGGTGTCCGTCCGTAGAGTTGGGTGGCAGAGCGGAAGACTTGCTGGTGCAGAGATTTCATTTCCGGGCCAGAACTCAGAAAGCATTCACCATAGAGTCATGAATTCTCACATAATCATGTGTCTTATCGTGAACAGGTGCCTTTTGATAGGTAGGATACTGTGTCTTAAGTAGTTTTCATTTAGTAATAAGTAAAAAAAAAAATCCCAGAGATTTCAGTGCAACATGCGCAAGGAGTCTGAAGGGCCCAAGTTATGTGTCCTCAAGGCGATCTCCGTAAGCCCACCTTTAAAAGAAAATGTTGCAGGGGGGGGAGGGGGAGGGCCGCTTTGCCCTCGGTTAAGGTGTGCATGGAGGTGGAGGGGGGGATGTACTTGGTCAAATGGAGAGTTGTAACAACGTAGCGCTGCCCACGTTTAAACTTTGCCACCCTCCCCTACAACCTCCAACAGCCTCGTTATCCTCCTCCCTTTTCTCCACCAACTTTAGTAATACCAGCCATTACCGTGTCGTATACATTACTGGACACAAGGGACGCTGTCTTCACGTAGTTCGTGACCTAACCACAAGGGGCGCTATGGCTACAGCCCATTTCACTTCCCTTACAGATGAATGACGGATGTAACAGAAGGAAAGATGATGTAACTTTATTGTTTCAGTTACATAATACTGTATGTAGACTTCTGTGTTAGTGTTAAGTCAACCTTACATCACTGCACAGCATACTTGTAAATTTTCTGACTGAAGAAAGGGTTGTACTGCTTTTACCTTAACTTTGGCCAGATTATTGCCCTTTTGCAGCTTAATTCACGTTACTCATTGTCAGAATAATATAATGTTATGGCTCTACTTCCTTTCTACAACACTTCTTCGTGATTACCAACATTTTCTAATGCCAGTCAGCTTTTCAACTCAGCATTCAAGATGGAGAGGCGTCAATGATAGGCCAAATTAGAGTAAATGGATATAGCTAGAGAATATTTCGATGGCAAAAATAACTAGAAAAACATGTGTTATAAACTTCCACGCCTACATCCTTACAGGGTTTACATAATCATGGGGCTCACCATTCATTTCCGTGCTTATGTTCGCCACTAAAAAAAAAAAAAAATAAATAAATAAATAAATAAATAAATAAAATGTATATAGTTCAACATCATATTGAAAAACCATTATACTTCTCATATAATTTAGTAATGATGTACTTTACTGCTATATTTGAAAAACATCAGAGTGAAAGATTATTTTCTGAAGCTAATTCCAAATATTATCATTTATAGGATTGAAGACGGAAATGAGGGCGTTATTAGGAAGCTGCGGTACTCCATGAACACGAGAAAAGGCTGTTAAGTGTAAAATAAGATTCAGTGCACTACAAGGTGGATATGAAAGTGATGTTGAAGACAGTGGTGGTGTCTGAGGTGAAAGTGGCTGTGGTGGAAATAGTGGTGCTGCCTGGCAGTGGACATGAAGTAGACAAAATTATTTTTTAATTGTTAGAATCTTGCAGGTAGGGTATTTTGGTAGACCAATACACCAGTCCTGTATGAGACAGCCTTAGCATGTGTTCGGTATGGATGGTGGGTGTTAGCACCGAAGTGGTGACATGTGGAGATGTACGAGGACTACTGGTCCCCAAGAAAGACTACTGGGACTTGGGGATAGGCCCTGAAGCCTTTACCCGGAGTCGGACACGTAAAAAAAAAAAAAAAAAAAAAAATCCACAGCCTTTTCAAGAAACGTGTCTTCCCGGGACCTACCATTGTCAGTATCAGTCACCCACTATCTTACAAGCTCTGAGTCAAAGGTTCCGTTCCTGAAAACTTTACCCAGTATGATGGTATGACTAAGAAGATGCCCAATACCATGGGAAGAAAATAATATTAACAACATGATCCTTAAGTAATGGTTTATTCCTCTCCTGGCAATTTCTCGTGTGCTGTGGGAACAGCTCAGTGTCATCAGTATCTGTCTTGCGTTATTTATTCACTTCCTCCTCCACATGCCACAGCCAGACCCACACTATGCCCCTTTTTCTCTAACTAGGCCTGAAACTGCAATCTCTCCATCTTGAATGCTGAGTTGTAACAATAGATGGCACGAAGAAGTGCAGGGGGAAGGATGCATAACCATAGCACTGTGTTAGTGACACTGGGGTATGTGAAACAAGGTGCAATTGAACAAAAATCTTGACCAAGTTAAGTAAGATGAGTATAGCCGACTGAGACGTCCTTGAAAAACTGCGCTGTGTTTCTCGTGAAGCACTATTTACTGACCACCCTGTTAAACAGCAAAAGACCATGCGATACGGGAACATGAAAACAATACATTTCTTTTCTTCGGAAGCGAGCATTCCCATGTCCAGTCTGGAATTTTCTCTCCATCAAGATAAATTGGTGTTGTTGCGACGTGGCAGTGTGTGCATCCCTGGATTCATATTCTCGGAGGTCAAGGAAGCTCCTTAACACCTCTACCTAAGTGATCTATTTTTGGATACTGTCGGCTAATATTGTTTAGTATATTACGTATGCAGAGTATGGCGATATTAGAATGATTCGAGTAACACGAAAGAGGACGGCAAAGTGTAATAAAAAAATATATCGCTTAGGAAAAGGTGTTAGGGAGCCTCCTTATTAACTAACGAGACGCCCAGACTCTCCGTAACATCTACGCTGCCTCGCCTCCCTGATCTGCCACACACACCAGTTCCCGCAAAAATATGCCGGGCTAACTGTATCTTAATTGTGGCGTTTTGGTCTTCCTCGTTCTTTTGTTTACAGTATGGAAGAAAAATTTTAAATAAATTCTTCATTTTTCTAAGCTTAAATTCGTTATATGTCACTTCATCTGCATTTAAACCTTCATTGTTGTGTAACTTTTTATTTATATATTTTTTTTCTCGCAGGCAAATTATTTTGTTAGCATTATTAACTTTACTTGTGGTGAAGAAAGTTGTAAATAGTTTTAAATATGTACTTCAGTACTTAATACGTCTTTCATTTTGTTCTTTTTACTGCCAGATGACTTTATTTAGCGTTGGGTAAGCCTCTCTCATAATAAAATGGCTGATGTATAAAAGACTTTTGCTCTAAACCAGCAATGAGCAAGATGAGTGACTCAAGACTTCAGTCTACAGAGTAACTATTAATGGAAACAAAAATTTAAAAACATCAGACAGTCTATGCAGGCCTCATCCTGGGTAATTAATGGAGTGACTAGAATTTTTCTGAACACATATTATCCATTAGCGAATTAAATGGAGACTCATGCGTGCGTGCGTCTGTGCATCCGTGTGCTTGATTGCGTCAGTGCCAGCGTGTATAGTAGTCCATTAATTTGTGTTGCAGTTATTCTGACGCCATCTTAATCTTATTTTTTTTATTATTCATAACAAGAAGAGGTTAAAGACTGAAAAAATAATTACAAAAAAAAATATTTTAGTGCACAGCGCTTGAATAATTGATGTATCTTGGCGCCATAATTTTACATAAGAAGAGGCTGATAAAGCTGACGTGTCTATCGCTGCCTACAGAACTAATGAGTTAATACCGACCTTAGTCAAGTTACACACAAAACAAAGGAGTACAAAGGAAACCAAATAGCAAAATGCCTTATGGTCCTTTCAAGGCTGTTTGTTACAGAGTAGACTATGATTACGAGATCAAACTCTACATGCTGAATGATAAAGATAGTAAAGCAAGAAGGCTCCCCCGCCTCCAAACCCTCCAGTTAAAACTGGGAAGAAAAATTGAGAAAAACCACCATGCAGCATGGAAAAACTGACATGTAAATTTCATAGGAAAGACTGAAAAGGAAAAGCTACATTCTATAATACATTATCTATAAGCTACCAGTATGAATAACCTGGAAGAGAAAGTAGTAAAGTAAAATGAATAATCGAATAAGTAAATAACTAATGCATGTCACTATGTACGGGTACGTTGAGTTGACGGGGCGTCTGCGGACACAATGTGGAAATTCCACAGTGCACACTGTGGATATTCAGGGGTGGTGCCGGCAGCCTTGCCTGGCGCTATTAAGGTAGGCAGCAGTCAATCAGGCCACAGCTCCGTTCATTCCACTGAGACTAAGAACTTTCCCATGTGGGACAAGCACACAGGTCACCTCCTGAAGCAGTGACCCCTGGTACATTTAAAAAATCCCAATGGTGGCCACGTAACGAACAGGGACTCTCAGTGATCCACAGCCCATCACAGGTCGAAAGTATGAGTAGTGACCGTTAACTCAGGGCTATCTGTGCATATCCTAGTAGTGTGTATATACTATATTTGCATTTAATAAATTGATCCAGGCTCTAAAAAAAAAACTAAAATAAAATAGAATAGAAAATTATACATACACAAGTGTTTTCTTCAGGAGTAAACATATTAAGCTGGGGGTTAGATGCCAAATACTTGTCCAGGCGACCTTTAAAGGTATGTACTGTATTACAATTCACTACGTTGGAGGGCAATTTATTCCATACATCTACAACTCTATTGAAGAAGAAATGCTTAGCTTTATGCAACTGAAATCGTTTGCCAATTATTTTATGCCCATTGCCTCTAGTGTATTCGAGTGATCAACTGTGAAGTATTTATTGACAGTCATGTTATCATGTCCTTTGAATATCTTGAATACTTGAATTAATTCTCCTCGTATCCTCTATTTTGTTAGTGTAGAGAGATTCAGGGCTTCTAAACGTTCCTCGTATGGTTTATTTCTCAATCTAGGTATCATCTTTGTCATCCTTCGTTGCACTCTTTCAAGCTTTTCCATATCCTTTTTATAAAACGGTGACCAAAACTGAACGAAATACTCCAAGTGCAGGCGTACTAAGGAAATATACAAAGTGAGGACAATATTATCGGATTTATATTCAAATGCTCTGCCTATGAATCCAGTCAGTTTACTGGCTTTTTTGACAGCTTCAGTACATTGTTTGCTTGGTTTAAAATCGTTAGTTATTATAACTCCAAGGTCTTTTTCATGGTTTACCCTATCAAGTTGAACATTATTCATCCTATAACTAGCTCTTACATTTTTACTGCCAATGTTTAGCACTTTGCATTTGTTAATATTGAAATCCATTTGCCAAACTTGAGCCCAGTTAAACAGTTGATCAAGATCCTCTGAATTGCCTGCCTTTGCAGTGCTGTGTCTGCTCTGTTACCTATTTTAGTGTCATCAGGAAATTTTGAAATCTTGCAACACAATCCTTTGTCAATATCATTTACATATATTAACCCCTTAACTGCGGGGCGTCACTTTCGTGACGCTTGGGAGCAAGGGATCATACCGCGGGGCGTCGCTTTTGTGATTCTGTGTTATTTTGAATTAACCCAGGCTTCCAAGTGGGGGCTTGTATCATCTATCAGTACTGCCAATGTCCAACACTAGTCAGCACTCCTAATCTCATCTGTACTCCCATCCATTGTTGACAATTTAGCCATTTCTCCCCGTTCTTGACTCCCCTTCCTACCCCCCCTCCATTACCCTATCCTCTCGCCTGCCTGCCCGTGCTACGCTAAGTAAATCTTCCCTGGAATTTTTCACTGATTTCATCCCTTGAAATAAGCCCTATGCTCTATTCTTATACCAAATAATATATACAAGAATGAAATAAGGTAAGTGAGAGTGCCATACACCTGGAATTGGCTAATTATCACCTGACAACACCTCACGTGCACTCGTTCGCTAATTTTCACTGTTTATTTCCCCTATTATGCCGTATAATCTATTTTCGTAATAAATATACATATAAGGAGGGAAGGGAGAAGCCTAAGTGATATTTACATTCACCTGGAACTACCTAATTTATAATGTATTGTCTAGATTTCCTGCAAATCATTTCAGTGCTATACATAGCTGTTTCAAGACCTAACATTGGTAGTACTGAATATCCCTAGGTAGGCCTCCACCCCGGCCCTCCCTTATCAGTTCAGTCTCATCTTCCGAAGTGGAGGTATGTCTGTTTCCTCTTGCTGACTTCAGGGCCTTTTCACCCCCATGCAAAGGGCCCTGTGACCCTTACCCCCTACTAAACCTCGTGTGGAAAGAGGTAAAGGGCTGACAATTGATAAAAGAGTGACTACGATCTTTCTATTGAGTAAAACAGTGCAAGTGGAATTGTAAATAATGTGTAAATAATGTGTAAACAGCAAGTGAAAGTAATGAATGTAAATATACGTGAACAGTGGAAAATAGTTTTATAAGTTACTTCAAGTGACAGTGCATAACACAGTGTAAATAAAATAGAAATGTAAATAACGTAAATAAAATAGAGAACGTAAATAGAAATGTAAATGAGAAGTATTATAAGAATACGATTATATACCCTAGGAGTAATGAAAGTGAAAGTTTCACTCTAGCATGACTGAATACTATGAGTTATGAGAGTGAAGATGAAAGTGACATTCACTCTCAATGCTAGTATACAGGACTAGAAAGTGAATGCTACGTATTTTACTGAAAGAAATTGAATCCCTACAGTGACAATAAACTAATACTACTGAAGGAAACTTATGGATAAAGACTGTAGATATATATAAGTGTTACATAGTAATAGAAATATAAAGTGTGAGGGGTTTTATGAATAATAAATGACAGTGTACCAAGAGCGAACTAGCACAAGTGCGACGGTCAGACGCGCTCATAATTTTCATTGCTTTCACAGTGGGTTTTTTTTTGGAGTATGGATCCCAAACTACTTGAAAATCATAGAGTAGTGTTTATAGTATTAATATCTGGCTGTGGTAATCATATTACGGGTTGTCGGGAAGTGTAAAGTGGAGACTTCGTTACCCAACTTCAGAGGTCTCCACAAGTCCTACGGTAACTGACGAAGGCTCAACAAACATTCCAGGAGAAAGCTGAAGGTATGTGCCATAAGCATATGTAATTTTAATATTCTAGGACTAATAACTGATTTTTGGCAAATATTTTTTGAGAGTCTGTCGGAGCCCGAATAACCCCGTGGCACATGCAAAACATTGGTAAACATGCCCGCGGTGTAGGGGTTAAGAAAAGAGTAGGACCTAACACTGAACCCTGCAGCACTCCACTTGTAACGTTTATCCAGTCTGACTCTTTTCCATTTGTTACAACTCTTTGCTTTTGACCGGTAAGCCAATCTTCTACCCACCCGAGAACACTGCCGCTGAAACCATGTGCCTTTAGCTTCTGAAGGAGTCTTTTGTGTGGAACTTTGTCAAAAGCCTTTTGAAAATCGAGGTAGACCACATCAACAGATTTGGTCTCGTCGTACATGTTCAGTATATCATTGAAAAAGTCCAGCAGATTCGTGAGGCAAGAGCGACTATTACGAAAACCATGTTGAGAATCTTTTATGAGATTGTTTGTTTCTAAGTGTTTGACAAACTTGTCTCTGATAATAGTTTCAAGCAATTTGCAAACCACTGATGTTAAACTAATTGGCAGGTAGTTTTCTGGTTGGGCTCTGTTGCCCTTTTTGAATATAGGGGTTACGTTAGCATGCTTCCATTCATGTGGCACCTTACTGCTCCTAAGTGATAAGATAAAAAGTTCAGATAATGGCTCTGATATTTCATTCTGTTGTTCCTTCAATACACGTGGCGAAATTTTGTCTGGTCCTGACACAGTAACCACGATTAGGCCACATTACGTTGTTATATGCAGGTAGCTCACTTTTCTTTATGTATTTATAAGCGGACTGATGGCTATGTAATCCCAGTGAAATTCAGAGCGACAGCAGGGAAAAGTTTTTTTTTAAAAATTTTAAAAAGTGCTCCAGTCAAGGTCTTCCAAGTTCAAGTCTTCGATACTCCTTTTACGCTAACTTGGCCCAGACTTTTGTCCTTTTGTAGCTTATTTCATATTGCTCGGTGGCAGAATAAGACGGCACTGAGGCTCTACGTCCTTTTCACGGGACTTTTTCGTGTTTAACACCGTAATCTAATGTTAATCTATTGTTACAACTCAATACTGGAAGTGAAAAGACGGCAATTTTAAGCCATGTTATGGTATAGTAATGAACTGACCGACAAGAATACAGGGCACAAAGAAAGCATAGAGTTAACGAAATTATATATTATTATTGTATAGCATTTTAGAAATTCAAATAAAACCTTGCAATCAAGACATGTGAAAGAAGGATGGTAAGTGTTTGGACCGCCAGCAATTGGACGATGTTGTAAAAGATACATTGTGGCAAGGAGGCGGTATCGATCAGAAATGCTGATAAAAGTGACTGCAGTAATAACACAATGCGACACAACACCACAACGAGGACGTTTTCTGTGGAGACAAGTAGGAAAAAGAAAGGAAATTATGTAAATGTGATGAGAAAACACACACACACACACACACACACACACACACACACGAGTATATCTACACGCTAGCACACACACGAGTATATTTACACGCCTGCCCAATGTGTGTTCTTACCTAATTGTTCTTACCTAATTGTATCTTTACAGGAATGAGTCAAGCTCGTATTGTCCCGTGTCTTAGACCATATTTATCGTACATATCCTTAAATTTGTGAATTGTTTTGGCACACACTATTTCATTCGGTAGTGCATTCCATTGATCAATTGCTCTGTTTGGGAAACTGAATTTCCTTACGTCTTTATCACCTCTCTTCTTATGCAGTTTTTTGCAGTGTCCTCTTGCTGATGCTTCTCCATATGTTAAGTAATCATTTATGTCTATTTTCTCCTTTCCTGATATGCACTTATATAGCATTATCATGTCACCTCTTTTCCTTCTCTCCTGTAGTGTTGGTAGATTCAGTTTATTTAGTCTTTCTTCATAGCTTAGGTCCCTTAAGCTTGGTATCCATCTTGTAGCGGCCCTTTGAACTTTTTCAATCTTGTCTATATGCTTTTTGAGATGAGGACTCCAGACTACTGATGCATATTCCAGGGTTGGTCTAATGAATGATGTTATTATCCTTTTTAGCATGTCTTCATTTATGTATGTGAATGCTATTCTCATATTTGCAAGCAGTGTATACATGTTCCGTACCTTCTCGCTGATGTGGTCAGCCGGAGATAGTCTGTTATTGATAATCACACCTAGGTCTTTCTCTCTTTCTGATGTGTATAGGGTTTTATTTCCTAACTTATAATCCCAATCAGGTCTTTTTCCACTTTTGCCAAACTTGATTACATGACACTTGTCCACATTGAATTCCATTTGCCATGTACTACTCCATTCATGAAGTTTATTTAATTCTTCTTGTAGCTCCCTACAAGAGTCTGTGCTAGTAATTCTCCTTTGTATTTTTGCATCATCTGCAAACATATTCAGATAGCTCTCATTTCCAGTGTTACTGTTTATATCATTTATGTACACTAAAAACATGATTGGTGCCAGCACCGAACCCTGTGGTACTCCACTAGTCACTTCTTTCCATGATGAGTGGTTTCCTCTTAGTACTGTCCTCATTTCTCTTTTTATGAGAAAGTCTTGCATCCAACAAAACAGTTTGCCTCGAATTCCTCCTTGATGGTACAGCTTCCATAAAAGTCTTTGGTGTGGTACTGTGTCAAAAGCTTTCTTGAAATCTAAATAGATACTGTCCACCCATCCTTCCCTTTCCTGTATTGTGTTTGTTACTCTGTCATAGTAGCTCAACAGATTAGTAACACATGATTTTCCTTTTCTGAAACCAAACTGTCTTTCTGTTATCATACTGTGTTTTTCTAGATGATTTACCCAAGCTTTTCTTATAAGTTTTTCTAATACCTTGCTTACAACACTAGTCAGTGATACTGGTCGGTAGTTGAGAGGATTTTGTCTATTTCCTTTCTTGAATAAGGGGACTATATTTGCTTTTTTCCAAATATCAGGTAGTTTCCCTTGACTCAAAGATTTCTTGAAAATTAAAAATAATGGTTTACTTAACTCATTTGCACATTCTCGTAACACCCAACATGAAATTTCATCAGGACCACTTGCTTTTCCTCTGTCTAATCTACTTAACTCCTCTTGTATTACTTTTTCTGCTATTTGTATATCTGGTAGTATGTGTGGACATGCGTGTTCCACATAGTCTCTCTCAAAATTTTTTTCTTCTGTAAAAACTAATTGGAAATTCTTATTTAGTGCTTCACAAATATCTTTCTCTTGTGTATAAGTGATTCCCTCGTCCGTGATGGATTGTATTATATCTTTTACTTTGGTTTTGCTTCTGATATAGCTGTAAAACAGCTTTGGTTGATCACTACTTTTATTTATTATATCCTCCTCAAACTGTTTTTGGGCTTCCTCCTTATTCTTGTATAGTCGTTTCTTGCCTGTTTGTAATTATTATATGCCCTTTCACTATTGTGTCTTCTGTATCTATTCCACAACAAATCTCTTCTTTCTTTAGATTTTTTACATTCTGTATTGAACCATTTCTGTATTTTCTTATCTGCTTCTTTGTGCTGTGGGATGTAATTCTGGACTCCTATTTCATAAAATTCACAAAATTTTTTATATACAGCATTTAAATCTTGTCCTCTAAGCTCATTTTCCCAATCAACTTCTAAGAAATACTTCTTTAGGTCTTGATAATTTCCCTTTTTATAGTTTAGTCTCTTTTTGTAACTGTCAGTGCTGTTTACTATGTCATATGCTATCCTGAAGTTATAATTTAGTACTGCATGATCGCTTTTGCCGAGTGGAGGGTGATATATTAAACTGTCAATGTCATTTTCTTGCCTAGTAAATATTAGATCTAGCACTGAAGGTACATCAAGTCCTCTTTTTCTAGTGGTTTCCCTCACATGTTGCGTTAAGAAAAACTCTTGTACGAGATCCAGGAGCTTTTGGTCCCAGCAGCTTTCTTGGCTATTTATATCTAGAGTATTCCAATTTATATTTGTATTGAAATCCCCAGTTAGTATAATTCTTTCCGATTTCTCTTCCATTTTATGTAGCAAGGATCTTATACTCTGAATTGTACTCTCTGCTAGGTCCTCATATTCGTCTCTTTCCCATGTGTTTGATTTGGGTGGCATATACAAATTGGCTACAATTACTTTACCTTCAGATGTGTCGATCTCTACTGCAATCAGTTCTACTTGTGATGGTATATCTATGTTTATTTCCTTGACTTTTAGATTTTTCTTAGTTAATATTATAATTCCTCCTCCTTTTTTAAATTTCTGTCTCTTCTCCATATATTGTATTCCTCTAAGTTTAGTATGTCATTGGATATCCTTGGTGTTAATTTTGTTTCAGTTAGGCATATTATTTGTGGTTCATTTTCTCTGACATAATCATTCATCTCTAGTAATTTAGATACCATTCCATCCACATTTGAGTACATCAACTTTATCATTTTGTTTATATACTTGTCATGACATGGTTCTACTAACTTCCTCCTTTTTCTTCCATCCTGTTTGTGTACCACTTTCGTACCTGCAATCCTATTACTTTGTAAAAAAATTTCTTCTTGTCCTCTTCTGATCTTCCCTCATTTTTTTTTTTTGCTTCCTCCCTTTTCTCTTTCAGTAATTCCAGTTCCTCTTGTGTTAGACATCTTTTTATCCATACATTTTTGAACTCCTCTTTTTCCATAAGATTCTTTGCATTTTTTAGTATCTCTTCCACAGTGTTTACACTCTGGAAAGTCACCTTTAGAGGTCTTGTCTTGCTTTTCTCGTATTTCCCTAACCTTTTGTGTTCCTCTATGTCTTTACTACAGATTTCCTCTGATACTTCTTTCAGTAAGTTCATAACATTTCCCATCTCCTTTTTGTCTCTAGTGATTTTGTTTTTAATTTCTTCCTCTTCTATACCAGTGATTACTATTGATTTATTTATTTCTACTGAATCTCTGACTAACTTTGGATTGTTTTGGATTATTCTTTTCACTTCCTTTTTAATGCTTTTTTCCTCCACCCTTGTTTCCAAGTCTTTCTTTACTTTCACCATTTCAGCATACGTGATTTCTACATCATTTTTGTAGCTTTGCACAGCTTCATTCACCTGTGTTATCTTCTCCTCAATATCACTGCTCTGGTCCATAAGACTGCTTGCTTGTCTAATTGTCTCTGTGTCATTTTTTAACTCTTCCATAACACTCTCGTGATTAAATACTGTACTTCCCATTTCACTCACTTTCTTCCTAAGTGTACTCAATTCCACTGTTAGTTCACTGATGGTTGTGTCTTTCTTATTGGCCTCCTTTCCCAGTTTATCTATCTCTTCCTTTTGCAAGTGCATTTGCTTCTTTATTTCATCAATTTCATTTTTGAAAGCCATTTCTAGATTGTGTACACGTTCAACAAGTCTATTGTGAGTCTCCACTTCAACTAGTTCTTGGTAGAAATCGTCATTTTGCTTTTTACTTTTATCCCTTTTCTTTTCCAAATTTGTTTTACTGAAGTATGTATCCATTTTGTAATACTAAATGAACAGAGTATGTACTTACAGTGTGCACGCTTTCCCGGTCTTTCTGTAGTATAAACAAACCCAGCTGACTCAACGCATCGTGGTTCTTTGTTGTTTCAACCAGTCTTATTTAAACTTATTATTTCTTTTCCTTTTAATAATGAAAAATCATTTAGTCTAACCTGGTACAGAGCTTGACTCATTCAAAGATACTTATTTAGGTAATGCCTCTGGCCGTGTTGAGCTTGTGTGTGTGTGTGTGTGTGTGTGTGCGTGTGTGTGTGTGTGTGTGTGTGTGTGTGAGAGAGAGAGAGAGAGAAAATGAAATTTTTAGAACTGAACGACAGTAAAGGAATGGTTCATTAGTGGTGGTGGTGGTGTCAGTGGTGGTGATGTCAGTGGTGGTGGTGGTGTCAGTGGTGGTGGTGGTGTTACGGGTGATGGTGGTGGTGTCAGTAGTGGTGGTGGTGTTAGGGGTGTCGGTGGTGGTGTTATGGGTGATGGTGGTGTTATGGGTTGTGGTGGTAGTGTAAGGGGTGGTGATGGTGGTGTCAAGGGTGATGGTGGTGTCAGGGATTGTGGTGGTGTAAGGGGTGATGGTGGTGTCAGGGGTTGTGGTGGTGTCAGGGGTATTGGTGGTGTAAGGGGTGATGGTGGTGTCAGGGGTTGTGGTGGTGTCAGGGGTACTGATGGTGTCTAGGCTGATCATGTTGTCAGGGATGATGGTGGTGAAAGGTGAAGTCAGAGGAAATGACTGGAGTGATCTCGTATGTAAACTATTAAATCGTACAGCCTGGACACCGACACTGAACTGAACATCACTAAATTATAATGCACTTCACTGATTTTATCCAGCATGGGAAGACTAGAACATTAATTGGACGGTTAACACTCCTAAAAAAAAGTATGTGAAACTCTCTATGATGTTATGAATATTCAGAAATCGTTTAGCTATAAAAGTGGAATGGCCGCTGTGGTTCACAAAATCATTAGACTGTGCACAACTCTGGTCACTCCAAACACATACACTTTACATGTTGACCTCTGGATACTTTTATGTACCTACTTACATGGATAGTGATACTTATAAGTTTAATGTTTACAGTTGATACATAAAACGTTTCTATATTGGCATGACTAATACTGCAAAATATATCAAGCTATAAGGAAATGAACTTTCCATTTAAAATGTTAAATTGCGAAATATTACCCAACATTTTGAATTTAAAGTGATTGTAAAAGATGTATGTTCGTCTGTGTGTGTGTGTGTGTGTGTGTGTGTGTGTGTGTGTGTGTGTGTGTTTATACAAAGATCGACGGAGATGCTGGAATCGGATATGTTTAGTAAGGATATAAAGAGATGTGAGTATCATAGCTGGTTTAACAGTACATAAACATTTTTACATACATTAACTAATAAGGGAAAATATTTATATGTACATTTGTTTCCTTTCTTAAACAAGACAGCTAACAAAAAATCAAGAATAATTAATAAAGAAGGCAATATTAACCTTAGAATAAAAATAAAACTAAGTCAGCTCAAAGAACCACTTATGACTATCATTAATGAGGATTTATAGTAAAAAAGAAATGGAGATAGCAGTACATAAGTTACAAATATAATTCAAATAAATAGTCAATAAAGTTGAGAAATATTGAGGTTTGAGTTAAAAGAAATGCCAAGATATGAGTTCAGATAAATATTCAATAAGATGTCGGAGAAACTTACTGAGATATGAATTCAAAGCAATGATTAATATAACGTAGAAGCAACTTAAACAAAACTCAGCTCTTTTAGGCAGGATAATTATTTAATAGCTGAAAGCATAAAAATAGTTTAACCTAATCCAACCTAAATCAAAACTGAAAGAGTACATGATAACTGAAAAGCCGCCAATGAAATTTTCATTTTCATTAAAGGCAACTTCAGATTAAGTATTTATGAAGTAATGAATGTCTTCATTCCTCTTGCAGTTTCTTTGTTCCTTTGTTTGCTATGCCATCACTTCCCTGGTTGGTATTCTGGTGCGGTTAGGAAGTTTGCTAACGTCTCTTCCACCTGTTTATTTCTGATTCTGCTCTGTTGCTATGTTCTTGGTTGTTATTCATGCAATCTCTGTCGACACTGAAAAGATATTAGAAGTAAAAAAGAGGATGTTAATGGGAAGTTTGGAAAACAAATAACTAAGGAAGGGGTGCTGAGGAGCCTCCTTACCCGACGAGAATACGGGCCCCCTGTCTGTTCCCAATAGCGATATTTTCATTCATTGTAACTATTTCTCATATGTTTTGTAAAGGGATAACATCCTGTCTCTTAGGAAACTGTTCTGTACTCCATATAATGGAATATTTTTTCTTTCATTCCTTGCGGCATCCATGCTCATTTAGTTTCTTGTTTAAAAGGTTTGGAAAACTTTCTATTACAGCAGTTATCAAAGTGGAGTAAAGTATCTCTTTCCGTTATTCCTATCACCAACTGTCTGTTTGTTTCAGCATAGTGGAGACATCTCTTAATGAAGGAGTAATAACTGATCAAAGGTATTTAGCAAACAATAAGTAAATAACTAAAAAATAAGTAAACAAATAAAGGAAATAATGAGCAAAAATAAGTAAATATGAATACATAAAATAAATCAATAAATACTTGAAGGTAGGAAATGAATAAGTAAGTAATCTACGTAAGTAAATTAAATTAAATCAAATTATGTAGACAATAATTAACATAAATTAACAAAATAGGTTAGGTGGTGTAGTGGTAACAGTGCCTAACTTTGTGATAGGTGGGGCGCTTACCATCCACTCACTCGATGTAGCGTTGCTGTCGGGTGTCTGCCCTTTCCTCTCCTCCATCCTTCTTTCCTTCCATCCTCTTCTGTCTTTCTTTCCTTCATTCTTTCCTTGTCCTCCTGCCTACGAGTGACTTTACGGTCCCTCTTCTATTTTTCTGTCATTCATTCTTTCCTCTTCCTTCTGCCTGTGGGTGACTCTACACTGAGTGACAAGCCAAACGGTTTCCTGTACACCAGGAAATAATTTACTACGCTGGTTGGTAACCATTTAACCCGATATTGGCGCCTGGTGGTCTAGTGGGTAATTATTGCGCTCCAGTCGGATTAAGCCGGTGAAGGTTTATATCCAAGGGATGGTTGGGATTGGTTGCTCATGTAATGCCACTCAAGGATGAGTGAGGCTGGTCACTCTCATTTCAAATATCGGGACCAACTGCCTAGACCTGGGCTCCTACGCTCCTCATGGGGCCATGTAGGATTGGATGATGGATGGATGGATGGTTAGGAAATATATACGGGTATAGATAAAAATATATGTAAATAAATAAAAAATAAATAGAACAAATATAAGTGAATAGTTAAGCAGACAAATAAATATATGAAAATAGATAAACAAGAAGTAACATACACACACAAAAACACACACGAAAACTACCCCCACGAACTACTTTTCTCACATCCAAAATACAAAGGAAAGTACAGGCTCCATAATATACTGTACTGGGTAAATAATACTGGCACTAAAATTCCTGTCCTTAGTATTGCCTTACACACCTGTTATAGTTATAAAACAATGTGGCACGGGTGTGTGTGTGTGTGTGTGTGTGTGTGTGTGTGAAAGTGTGTGTGTGTGTGTGTGTGTGTGTGTAAAACTTTCCGGTGACAGATTGACCAGGTGGGACGAATTCCTTGTGAACAATCTCTTGGATATCGAAGAAAACGATCAACATTGACTTGACAATGCTGCGCCATTGGTCCGTCATTGCAAAACTGCCAAACCACTTACACACCAAGTTATAATAGTAAGCGTAGCTCAACAACACGTCCGCTCACAGACACGGCCGGGGCCACGCTGGCGCACAAGGGGTACTGCTGACTCCTGTTAGTGACAAAAGGCAAAACTGCAAACCGTTGGCTACGACAGTTCCAATAACTGGAACTACTGGGTAGCACCTTATATATATATATATATATATATATATATACACACACCTATATATATATATATATATATATATATATATATATATATATATATATATATATATATATATATATATATATATATATATATACTGTATATAGATAGATATAGATATAGATCTATCTTTTTATCTATCTGTCTATCTATCTATCTATCTATCTATATCATCATCATCATCATTATCAGCCGTTGAGGTCCACTACAGGACCGGCCTATCCCTAGCGAAGCAGGGACAATACAGCCATTGTATCTCTACCCAGTGGCTTAGGCTGTCTGGTAGAGACTATATGTAGGGTCAGAAGTGATCGTGAGTGTGATTGTAGTGTTGTAGTGGCTTTGGATGTGTGTGTAAATCAATTCCAAACCATTCAGTTATAACGCTTGTTAGGTTTGAATTACACTTCTAGATCAATCTAGAATTCCACATATTTTCAGGTATTATTTTTCTTCTGTCTTCGTGCCAAGTGTGAAAATAGATCCATACTGTTTCCTGAGCCATCCAGAGTAAATATAACTAAATATACTGCCCAGAAACTAGCATTTAAAATATCCATATTTTCCTTAGCCATCTAAATTTAAATACAATAAATCAACAACAAAGAAAATAGTTTCGAAAAATATAATCAACTGTTCAACGTCAAATGAGCCACTTGCAAACACTGACACGCCTTGTCCATGAGCTACAATAATCCTTGTTGCAAGCCAGTGCATCATTTTGTTACACTGGACACTCCTGTTTTAATTTTGACTTGCACCCCTTATATTGTAGCTATTCAGACAAAAAAAAAAAGAAGAAGATAAAAGTAAATTCTATGATCTATTTCCCTTTTTAATGTCTGGATGCCAGACATTGCTCTTTCGACAACTTTGACATCATGTAACACTTTTTAGTAGTTCTGACATATTCTACTTTAGTACAGTATTTCTAGTGATGTGTGCTTGCTGCAGAACTAAGAATTACATACCGGAATTCATCTCTACAATTCATCTTTAAGGAACAAAGCAAGTTTTTGACAATGACAAGTAATTAAAGATTACGGTAATTTGGCCAATGAGCGTTTACGGGATGAATGAAGTACTGAAGCGGATGTAATGGCAAACATAAAGAGGATTATCTTATACTAGTAATTTATACAGTAAGGGACCGGAGAGTGAGAGACGAAGTAGATGGGTCCATGACAGACACAGCTTTGTGCCAGATACAGTACATCTGTCCAGTTACAGTGAAAACATAGTCATATATATTTGTACCATATACTAATTTATGCTTCGTATAAAAGAAAATTATATACAGAATAAGAAAGAGCACTCAGTGCCTAAAGGTCGAACATTTAACTTTGCTGTGTGACCCTGACCTTTGACCAACTGTTGTTAAAGTCCGATAACTTCATTCCTTCTTGACCGTCAAAAGCTTCCACCAAATTTGGTTCAGATCTGATCTAAACTGTAATGTATATTGGTAGTGGAGTGTGTTGTGCCAGTAGGTGTTGCAGTATGAGTGAATAGGACGTCAGTGTTGGCCCTGGAGGATTTGTGTTGCCTTCCAGGGTTTGTGTGGACTGGTGTACTATTAGTGATAGAGCCCCACCCTCCCTGTTCATTAACGACACACTCTCGCACCCCAGAGGCAGGGGAGGTGTTGATGAGAGGGGAGGTAGAGGGTGAGGATGAAACGATGGTGAGGTGAGATGTGAAGTGGCGAGGAAGAAAAGGTGGTGGGATGGGATGTGGAGTAGTGAGGAACAAACGGTGTTTGAGGGGGTTGTGGAGGGGTGAGGAAGAAACGGTGGTGGTACAGGTGAGGAACGTGCTGATCATCGGTATAGTGGATGGAGGAGGACAGACGAATGTTAAGATGTCGGGAGGGGAGGGAAAAACGGTGGAGAGGTGAGGAAGGGAGGTGCGGAGGGGAGAGAATGAAATGGTGAGTAAGCAAAGGGTAGAATGAAATTAGGGAAAGTGAGTCCTAGTTTATGTATCACCTTCATCTCTGTCATCATGCTACATGTAGAGGCAAGCAGGGGTAGCTTATTAACCCCTATCCGCCAGCTGACGTGTATGCACGACAGGATTCAGGGAGCGGAGGGCCGCCGGTTGACTTGATATACCGCACTCACCATCCCGCCATTGTTTAAGCGCGATACCATTTTCTGTGATACCTACAGGGTAGGTAGGACCCCAAGGTACCCCGCAGTTGCACGGTTCAGTTTGTGCTCGGTAGTGGTAGTGAGAGGAGCCATGTCATCTTCCTTGACATCATCCGATTCTGTCCCACCGCATGAAGGGCCAATTGCCTCATCCACCCCCGAGAAAATTCAGTCCTTAGTGCCAGGTAATGGGCTTAGTGATAGTGCCATAGGACGTGCCCTTGACGATACTGTCTCCTCTCGTACACTCAGCTAGAGTACGTCCGCTGAGGAGAAAAAAAACTATGACGTGGAGAGCGAGCTCTCTTGCCCTCCAACCCCTACTCGCCCTCCGACGTCAGAGAGGGCTCTCTGACTTCTCCAGGAGGAAGGGACAGTCTATGAGAGTGATGATTTCGGCGATGAGGAGGCGCAAGATGACCCAGGACAACGGGAAAGTGATGCGGACCTGCGATCATCTGCGGAAAAAAACACCGCAGAGCCGTTTTCCCCACACTCTCGCCGCCTGCTTGCCGACGTATCTTCCTCCAGCACTCCCACCTCAGCCTACCACTTCAAGGGCAGAATCTCCACAATCAGGCCCTTTGGGAGTGGTATGAGTACTGAGCAGGTGTGTGGAGAAGTGTAAATAGTGTACAGCAGTGCAGAAGTTTGTGTATTTTCATGAGTGAAATGTGCGATATTATAAGTGAATTATAGAAAGTGCTAAGATATGTCTTTTATAAGTTCTACAGGTGCATATAAGTGATTTATAGTAAGTGCAATACAGGAGTTGTAACTGTTTATTGGATATTGGTTAGAAAATTATTGGATATACCTTGAGTTTGCCTACCTGTTACCTGAAAGAAAACCACTTGTGAGCGAGCCACAATGAACAATACCTGCTTTGCTATACCTAAATTATTTCACTCAATACTCAGGGGGATTGTGCCAAATATGAGCATCAGTGTGTCTGTGATGTGAAGTACAAATAATGTTAGTTGTGTAAAACATTTATATGATTGTCACTATAACACTGATTAGTACAAAGCAGTCTGATTTACAGTACAAATAATTACCTCACTCTCTACGATCAGTCGTGAAAGAGCAACAACACTTACTTGTCAAAGTGCAATTACCCGTAATCGTGATGTAAAGTGCAGTTCAAAGTGTCTTAGTAAAGGAGAAATATGATTATTTACAGAAGTGAGTACAGAGAAACGACGAGATATTTCCTTTCCCACACACCTACAAGGCATAGTGGCATGGTGGTGTGGGCGGTAAATCCTTGGGTGAGCTACATGAACCGGGTGATGACTCATTTTCACGGCGGTGAGTAAGGAGGAGTAGAAAAAACGAGTGGAATATTCAGCATTCCAAGGACGCACGGGCGGTATTACAAACACCACTCCAGTCAGTGCTGCCAACGCTAGCCGGCCGGGCCAAGGCCATTGCCAATGACACGCTAGGAGCAGCGCGCCAAAACGTGAAAAACCACTCGTCTTCAACTCATCCTTACTCATCGACGGGACCACCTAGTGACCTCGGGATACCTTCACTGGAAAGAGGGAGAGTTGGTGAGTCTTATGGACTTCATTGAATTCTCTAGCTTTTATAGTTTGACAGATATAAGGGTTTGAAGTAAGGGTATTTTTTCCCAAAATCTCGAAAATTGCCCGTAGGGAGGAGTGTGTAGCTGCCGGGAACCCCCCGGCGGCTAAGGGTTAAGGAGAGGATATTGGTGGAGCGAAGACGGTGAAGAATGAAGAAAGGACGATGAGGTGGTGGTGAGGGAAGATGTTGCGACTTAAGAATCAGAGCAGGATAATGGAGGGGGTAAAGAAGAAACAACGTGGAAAAGGTCAGATAATTTTAGTGAGCGTTTATGATTGACTAAAAGGAATAATGTAAATGAATAAATAAAAATACAATAGATAATATCATAGCTATTGGCACCGTGACATCAGACCATCATGTCATGAATGAAGAAAAACCTTAAGTTGCTTTTGGCACTGGATTTTTTTGAAGGAAAAGCTGTAGCAGCAGGACTTACGATTGTTTGTCTTCGTAAGCTGTGTACTGGTAACATAATGACATGTGGAAGGCACAGGAATAAGGAAAATATCTTTCTTTCTCTACTTTTCCTCTTCCTCTTTTTTTTTTTTTCCTTTTTTTTTCCCCTCTGCTTTCCCTAGCTTGACAGTATATTTCATCTCTATGTGATTTTCTGTACTCTCTCTCTCTCTCTCTCTCTTTCTCTCTCTCTCTGTATTGTTGAGAAGTGGTCTTTACCAGTTAGGTAGTCGAGAAATTTCTCAATGTTTCCGTACCGTGGTTCCGTTACAAGTCAGAGTTGCCAGTTAGCCTTCTGTTTGTGAGCGGTTATTCTGTAAGTTCTACATAAATTTTTGTTTTTTTTTCTCAATAATGTTTTATTTATGTGATTCCTTCTTTAATTATGTAATTTAATTTAAGTTTGTATGCTAAATCAATTACAGTGTTATGTAATATAAGAAACCTTTGGCATGTTTTGGATATTTCCGATTTGGCAACTGTTGCTTCTCCTAGAATGTGGATCATACTAGAGCAATGCTAGCTTACATAAGGATGGGGAAGAGACTATAGCAGAGCAGGTCAGTCAGTTTTCAGTTCAGTTTGAGTGTGGTGCAGCATCAGTGCAGTGCAGTGTAGTTTGTATTTTTGCAGTACTTGTGAAAATAGTGAAGTTGTTGGCAGACAGTGAAGTGTTGTTGAAATTTGTGTATCATCGGTACTTGTGAAAACAGTGAAGTGTTGCCATGCGTTAAGTGTAACTGCAGTTAGTAAAGTTTGTATAGTTCCAGTGCTTATGAGAATAGTGAAGTGAAGTTGGAAAGCATTCAGTGTATTTATCTGGAAAATAAAAACAGTGAACTTAAGAATCCAGTGTTTATTTACGATGCCTTAGCTGATCCTGTGTACTGTACACCGAAAGGCAACCTCTAGGAAGAACAACTCACTGGGCAACGTCCTTCCTATACAGAACTATTGCTGTTGAAGCCTGTGGCAGTGTGGGACAGGGAAGTAACAGTGGTGTTAGGAGAGAGGATCATTAAGGGCTGCAGTGAGACTAACCTTCGACATGAAGGCAGGTGTACAGACAAGATGGCAAGCTAGGCAGGAGGAGACATCGCTGGGTGCAGTTATGATGCTATTACAAGCTCAACTACAGGCACAGAACGAAGGACAGAAAGAACTCAAAGAACAATTACAGGCACAGAACGAAGGACAGAAAGAACTCAAAGAACAGTTACAGGCACAAAGTGAAGAACTGAAAGACTGATATGAAAATCTTCAAGAGGCATTACAGGAGCAACTGAGGGAAGTACAACAAAGGATGCAAGGACAGCTGGATGCAATCATGGGGGAAATGAAGGAAGAACAGCAACAGCTGAAGGAGGAAGTAGATGCCAAGCTAGAGCAGCAGAAGTATGAGGTAAGCAATAACATGATGGAGTGTAAACAGCAAGTAGACGACCAGTTAAAGACAATTAGTGAGAAAATTGTGATGGACTGCAGACAACATGTAGATGACCAGTTGAGGCATGTAGATGACCAGTTCAAGCATGTAGATAGCCATTTGAAGATACTCTGTGAGAGAATTGAGGCTGTAGAGGAATACTGCACTACTGAGCCTCAAGTTAGTGTACAGGGAGCAAATGAAAAGAATGGACAGTGTATAGTGAATCTTGACGATCCCAAGTATCTAAAGGTAGCATTACAGGGTTGAATAATCAGAATGAAGAAGTTTTAAGTCCTGGACTTAATTATGATGCCCCAGTTTTTAGGCCCCAAACCAGTGAAGTGCATGGCTATAATGGGGGTCCAATTAAAAAGAATCTTCAGGATTTTGATGGTAGAGTATCTTGGGAAGCTTACCATGCACAGTTTGAGTTACTTGGTGATCAGAATGGTTAGGATGATAGACAGAGGGCAATGCAGCTTGATGCTAGCCACAATGGAAATTCTGGGCCAGAAAGTGATGGAGAGGAACAGTTATCAGTCCCTAGTAGTAGTACTGGTGTGCAGATATGGGACCATGTACCAGACTGAGGTTTACAAAGCGTGATTTCGGACCCATGTACGGGCTCGAGGCGAATCTCTACAGCAGCTTGCTCACGACCTGGAGCGTATGACATACAAGGTGTACCCTGGAGCAGCACCTAACCTATTGGCTAGTCTTCTGAGAGGCCAGTTCATCGATGCTCTTGATAGTGCAGAGTTGAAAGTGTAAGTAAAGCAGGCAAAACCAAGGAACATGTAAGAAGCACTAGCCAAGGCTCTAGAGTTTGAATCCTATGTCAGGTCCAGTACGTCCACTTTTCGGACAAGTCATAGTGCAGAATTCAAGGCAAGAGAGGCACAGGTATGTCAAGTGGAAAATTTTGAGGGAAGATGCTGGTACCATGAAAAGCCAGGACATATGAAAAAGTACTGTTTTAAGTGGAAAAGGGAACAGGAGATCCGAGGAAGTTCCTGGTATTGTGAGAAGCCAGGACATCAGAAAGTGGATTGCAACAAGCAGAGGAGAGAACAGGAGAAGACCAGAGGAGGTTGCTGGTTCTGTGGAAAGCTGGGACACAGGAAGGTGGATTGTTACAAATGGAAGAAGGAGCAAGAACGGAACAGTGCAAGGAAATCCACGATTGCAACAAACAGGTGTTGGTCACGTGGTGGGATGGGACACTTCAGCTATGAGTGTCCAAATGAGAAGGATGAGGATAAATTAGAGAAGGCTGGTGATGAGAGGCAACAACCAGACAGTTATTCCCACGAAGCCCCACCACTGAGGAAATGCAGGAGAACCTTGTAGAATAGTGTGCGAGAAGATGGAAGAACAGACGACAAGCAGTGTAGTAGGAATGGGAGATTTGGCAAGAAATGCCACCATACTGCTGTGACAGGGCCAGTATCAGAGACAGAAAACCTGAAAGAGGATGCAGATGGAGGATGCTGATTTACAACCAATGCTAGAGTGGCTGCAGCAGAGTACAGTGCAACCATCTTGGGAATAAGTTTCCAGGTTAAGCCCTGCGACCAAGAGCAACTGGAGTCAGTGAGACCTACTTCGTTTGAACATTGGACCACTGGAGCATCAGTGGGAGACATCCGATGGCCTCAGCAAGTACTGGCATCTGGTGTTTCCAAAGAAAATGTGGTCTGGTGTTTTGGATAAGTCTCATGACCAGATCACTAGTGGGCACCTGGGAGTGAAGAAAACTCTAAGTTGGCTGCGAAAGAGGTTCCACTGGACCGGCATGCATTAGGATGTTGAAGAGGGTTTCGGGTCCGTGTTGTATGCTGTGCCAAGAAGGAACCAGAGAAATATAGTTGCACCCCTCTTCAGCTGTATTAAGTGGGTACACCGATGGAAAGGGTGCACCCACTGTAAGAGGAAACTGGTATATATTTGTTGCCATGGACTTCTTCATAAAGCGGCCAGATGCCTATGCCACCCCCGATCGAGAGGCTGTGACTATTGCTCAGATGTTGGTTGATCAGTTTTTCTGTCGTTTTGGGATGCAGCTACATTCAGACCAGGATAGAAACTTCGAGTCTGCTGAGTTCTGTGAGCACTGCAAGTTACTGGGGATCAAAAAGACTAGGACGACCACACTAAGGCCATAGTCGGATGGGATGGTGGCAAAATTCAGTTGGACCCTGGGACAAGAACTGGCGAAGTACTGCATAGAGGGAGAAATGGAATGGGACCAGAAATTACCTGCATTGTTGATGGCATATTGGTCTCCATCCCATGAGTCTACTGGCTACGCTCCTGTAAAACTGATGTTGGGCCACGAGTTATGCTTACCTGTTGACTTGTTAATGGGAAAACCACCTGGTGAAGAGCTGCCTACAGACACCTCCAGCTATGTGAAGTATCTTCAGGAAAGGCTGGCTGAGGTACATCATCAAGTGCAAGGAGCCCTTAAGTTTTCAGGAGAGGTGAAGAAGTGCAAGTATGATGCCAAGGCAAGTGAGTTGAGCTTTAAGGATCGTGACCAAGTTTATTTAAACAATCCTCGGTAAAAGAAGGGACAGTCACAGAAGCTGCAGAGCCCATGGGATGGGGCTTACACTGTGCTGGACTGCCTATCAGATGTAACATATCAGATCTGGGGAGGCAGAAAGTCTCACCTCAAAGGTGGTACACGTGAACCATCTGTTGCAGTACCATGGGACAGGACAGTACAGCTGGGATGTCTCCAAGGAATCATGCTCTCCTGCACCTGAGATATTGAGAAGGACCAAGGAACTGAAATGCAAGAGGATGGTGACAGTTTCCCAAGTGAAGAAGTGCATCAGGAAGAGGAACAATATATTCCAGGAAGAGTGGACTGTGTGGAGGAGCAAGGACGTCGTCGAAAGCGATTTAGGAGAAGACCTGATAAGTTGCAGGATTATATTGTGTGTTATTAGATGTTTAATTTGGATTAAGGACTATGTTTGTATTACCATATTGTGTAGTTTTGTCGGGATGACAAAAGGAGTAGAGAGGATGCCGTGTTGAGAAGTGGGATTTGCCAGTTAGGTAGTCGAGAAGTTTCTCAGTGTTTCCTGTACTGTAGTTCTTTACAAGTCAGAGTTGCCGGTTAGCCTATTGTTTGTGAACATAGTTATTTCGTAAGTTGTAAATTAATTTTTAAGCACTTTTTCTCAATAATGTTTTATTTAGGTGACTGCTTGTTCAGTTATGTAATTTAAGTCGATATGCTAAATAATTTACAGAGTTATGTAATGTAAGAAAAATATGGCAGGTTTTGGATGTCTCTTAATTGGCAACTGTTGCTTCTCCTAGAGTGTAGGACATTCTAGAACAATGGATGCTTATGTAAGTATGGAGAAGAGACTAGAGCAAGTCAGTCGGTTTTCAGTTCAGTTTGAGTGTAGTGCAGTGTCAGTGCAGTGGAGTTTGTATATTTTCGGTACTTGTGAAAATAATGAAGTGTTGTTGACAAACAGTGAAGTATTACTGAAGTTTGTATATCACTGGTACTTGTGAAAATAGTGAAGTATTGTCATGCATTAAGTGTAACTGCAGTTAGTAAAGTTGGTATAGCTCCAGTGCTTGTGAGAATGGTGAAGTGAAGTTGGAAAGCATTCGGTGTAATTATATGGAAAATAAAGAGTGTGAAATTGAATCCAGTGTTTATTTACGACGCCTGAGCTGATCCGGTGTACTGTACACAGAAACGCTGCCTCTAGGAAGAACAACTCACTGGGCAATGTCCTTCTTATACTGAACTACTGCTGTTATATATATATATATATATATATATATATATATATATATATATATATATATATATATATATATATATATGTGTGTGTGTGTGTATCTTGCAATACTTTGGTGATAGAAACTCCATGTACAAACAGCTAGATAAGGATTTTATTACAAGCTCACAGTAAAATAGTCTGCCCATCTAGGCTGCCTGCTATCAACTGACGCAGTAAAGCCGTCTGCCCAGGCTTGGGCCCTGGGAAAGCGTGCTGACCTAGCAAGTTTAGTGGGGGCATGTATGCATTGGGGGGGGGAGACATATATACATCGGGGGTAGACATATTGTGGAGGGGGTACACTACTCCCCCGGGTAGCTGAGATGGTGTCTCCTGACACCAGGAGTTAAATGGTGGTTGATTATAGTAGTAAGGCAGGACTGGGAGGTGTGTACAAGGGATAAGTATGATACAGGGGCAGTAGGGGAGACATGGCCATGTTGAGGGGAGGGAATTAGAAGGATATATACATATAAGATATACAAGGATTAAGACGTAATGGGAATTACACAATAATAGTTTGATACATGATAAACAAGGAGTAGATATGAGAGTTCTATTGTTGTTCTTCCTCCATGTTTTTATTTATTTTTTATTTTTTGTAGTTTCTATAGGATACACTGGTACTCAGTAATGCATTAAAGAAATACCATCATTTTCTAGTAGGCAGAGTTCTGTTCACAGCTTGGTTAATTGTCAGATGGCATTGGTAGGCACTGAATGTGAGGGCACTAAGTACGGGGAGTTTCTACGTCGTGTGTAGGGCGTACTATGCCTGTGGCGACTCTGATTTCCTGGAGTCGGCGTTCCATTTTTCTGACACAACAATGCACTGCACATATGATGAGTAGAAAACCCATGAAAGCGATAACCACAGGGGGAAACACAACTGTTGGATGAACCCATGAACGGCTGAAGGCCAGAGAAAATTGATCCATAATGAAATCACTGTCATTGAGGAAGGTGAGCATGCGCAAGTTAGGGGAGGTGATGGTAATGTTGGCAGACGGTAGGGTTGAAGGCATGTCGAGTGGTTGAAAGATGTCATAGGAGTGATTACGGACAGCTTGGTGATAGCGAGTGGCGTAAGTGATGACGGACTCTGATTTGATGGTACAATAGTCAGGTGCTTTGTAGAGACCACTAGCGGGGACGGATCGAACCAAAGAACCAGGACACATGATTGTGACAGAGATGGGAACAGCAAAGAAGAAGTACTGGACATGGTTGAGGTGAGCATGGTGGACCGCGAGGTCAGGAGCTGGGACAAAAGAACAGGCCGAGTAGATGGAATGGTTGCGAACTAAAGCAGATTCACAGGGTGTAGCACTGCTAGGGAAGATAGCGAAAAGGTGGGGAGCACAGAGACGAGAGGTCGGAGTAAGGGAGGAACATTGCTGGAGGTCTGTGGAAGAAAGGAAGGCAACGGAAAGATGATCATGGGAGAGGAGGAAATATTCTGAAGGAACAGATACCTGTAACAAGGAGTTGTTGAGGCGGAAAGGGAAGGGAATGATGTGGAAAAGGTTAAAGGTTATGGCAGAACGGAGAGGAATATGGACGACGACGTATGTGGTGAGAAGAGTGGCTTCGAGAACAGGATAATAATATTCAAGGGAGGAGTAGGGGAGGACTGGGGAGAGACCGAAGGTGGAGTGAGCCCATTCCAGGACAGAACGGAGAGCTGAGACAGGTACTAAGTCGGCAGTGACACGTCCATTGATAGCATCGACCAGGATATGAACCAAGGCAGAGACTTGAAACAAGAGAGAGTCAATGGCTAGTTGAGATTATCCATGTTGAGTTTGAGGTAGAAGAACTGAGAGATAACGTTGAGATCTGAAAGGTGGCGTTGTAAGATATCGGTGAAATTGTTTAGAGTGGACGTGACTTCATTGAGTTGGGCTGTGAGCTTCTGTAACATAGTGTGTTGGATTTAATGACTCGGGTTGTGATTCTAGGGCTGAAGCTAAATGAGTAAGATCAGATTTGAAGCCAGAAATGTCACAGGCTGTAGCAACGCCAAACAAGCCACTCAGAATCTCACCGCCGAAGTTGAAGAGACCTCGTTTCACATGAGAACGACCCACAGGTGTCTGAATGGAAAATGTGTCATTGAGCTCAGTGAATCTGTTACTTATGTATTGCAATTGCGAGGAGAGTGGGAGGAAAAGGTTATAGAGATACTCATTCGGGTTGTGTGTCCCCACGAGGGCCGTGAGATGGGTCCTGATTCCGCAGAGCTGGTGCGCGTAGGCAGGTAGGGCAATGGCTACGTCGGCCAGGGGCGCAAGATCGTAGTGCAAGGAAGCTACGTCTTCGGTAAGCATTACCTCGCCTCCCGAGCCAACCAAGGCACCGGGACGTACTCCACCATCGTCCTGACCTGACCCAGACCCCAGGAGGGTTAGCACTGCCAGCAGGGAGATCGCTAACATCGTACCTAGAAAATCAGGGTAGAGTTAATGGGGGAGGTCATGAAGAGGTTGATGGGCAGAGCGCAGTTTGGACAGGTATTGATTGATTGATGAATGAGCAGGTGGATGTGGAGAGGAAGGAGACTGAGGGATAGGTGGAGACAAGGTAGACTGAGGGATGGGAGGAGGGAAAGAGGGGGCAGGAGGTTGTGTAAGTGACTCTTCCAACACTAGGCCACGGGGCGCTCGCTTTAAGTCATCGACGTGGACCCATCTGGTGTCCCTAGTGGACAGGTCCTGGAGGTGAAATTTGTTGCCTTTTTGAGTGAGGACGCGGTGGGGCCCTGTAAATTTGTCATCCAACTTAGAGGAACGCGTATGGGATTGAGCAAAGACAAGATCGCCTACATTGATAGTGATAGGAGAGGCGGACTTATGTTGGTGCTGCAGCATGTCCTCCTGAGAGGAAGCCAAAGTGGATTGGACATACTGGTGGACTGTCTGGAAGTTGGCCAATTTTAGTTTAACATAATCATCCATGTTGTAGATGGGTTCTGGCTTTGAGGATAAGAGAGAGTATGGGAGGTCCTTGTCAAAACCAAAGAGGACGAAGAAGGGAGATTCAGCAATGGATGCATTGATGGAACTATTGATGGAGGATGCCACTTGGGGAATCCAGTCATCCCAGGACGAACTATGGGAGCCTAGATGTCTGAGGCACTCTAAGATTTTTCGCTTGTGGCGTTCTACAAGGCCATTGGAAGCCGGATGGTTAGGCACGACATTGCACTTACTGATATGAAAGTGGCGACAGATCTCATCGAGAAGGCTATTGTTGAACTCTGTACCGTTGTCAGTAAGAATGGTATGAGGGGTACTGAACGGGCAAATTACGTGATCTACAAGGGCACGTGCAACACTCTTCGCGGTCTTGTCGGAGAGGGGTACGAGGACACAGTAGCAGGAGAAGTGGTCGACCGCTACGAACAAGTACTCAGTGCCAGATTCTGTGAGAGGTAGTTTTAAGAGATCGATTGAGACAGTTTCCCATGGTCGTGATGGGATTGGGTATTGTAAGAGAGGTGCTGGTAAGCCCGTTGATCCTTTGTGGCAGTGGCAGGAGAGGCAAGAGTCACAGTGGGCATTGATATCGCGGCGCATGGTTGGCCAATAGTATTTGAGACGTGCTTGGTGCAAGCATCGGTCTTTACCTGGATGGTAAGCTTGAGGAGTATTATGAACAATATGAAGAACCTTTGGTATCAGGGCAGTGGGGACAAGTTGGCGTACTTCGTGATTGGGCATATCTTTGCCTGTTAGCAGTGTTTTCCTGTACAAGAGATCATCATCTAGCATGAACTCATCTAGTGATACTGGCAGAGTAGGTAAGGTTGAGGCATCGCCAGATTCTAGGAAATAAATGACTTTGGACCACATGGGGTCTTGGCGCTGAAAGTTTCGAACAACATCTGACGTTAGTGTAGTGTTTTCAGTTACTTCAGGTTGCAGTGATGTTATAGCTGCTGCTACATGACGTGAGAGTGCGTCTGTGACTACATTCAACTTGCCTGGCACATATTGAAAAGTGGGATTAAAGTCCTGGATGATGACAGACCATCTAGCTAGTCTACCTGTTAGGTTGTGATTCTTGAACAAATCACATAGTGGAAGGTGGTCTGTTTGGATATGCACTGGATAACCATAGACTATATGTCTGAAATGTTTCAAGGACCAGACCTGCCGCGTGTGGTGGGATGGGAGTGAGATTGGTCTGGGGTAGTGGAGGTGTGACAGACTGAGGAGGCCAAGGGTTGGGTGGTGCCCTGACGCATGTAGTTCGAACCTGTTCTTTCATGAATGGCTTTAGTGACATGAATATTTTTATCCCCTGGATTGAAACCGATTTCCAAGGCTAGCTCTCGCTGTTTAAGAGTAAGCCAGTGAAGGAATCTGAGATAACCAATTAAGTCAGCAAAGTTAGTGAGTGAAAGCATTGGAACGCCATTCTTGTCTTCTAACCAGGTCGTGCCTACCAGTAATTGGAGCATCTCGCTACAAGTTGCTTTCATGGCGGCGGCAGCTTCACGGAGCTTGACATATTGTGCTGGGACTCACAAGTCCTCATCTAGTTGGTTTAGGAGATTAATGAATCCCATGAGAGATGCGGTATTTGAATGCTGGCAACAAAGGCTGATGAGTTCCGTATGAAAATCAGCAAAGGTACGAATGCTATCGAAATGTCCTCATGGATCGTGGATCCGATGTCCGATTTACCGTGGTGCAAGCGACCTAGGAGGTAGGCTACTTTGAGCGATTCATCGGTTATTTGTCTATTGTGTATTTCTGTTTCGACTTCTCTGAGGAAATCATAGACAGACCAAGTTGGGTCCTGGCCAGTAAATTTGGGACGATTGGCATCGTCGAGATAGATAGACTGTGGAGGGTTGGCCTTGGCTGGAAGTGTAGAAGTGGCGGCAGGAGAGGTGTGGGAGAGAGAGAAGGTAGTGGCAGTTAAGGGCGAGCAAGACGGGGTATGAAGGGAGGCAGGAGAGGGAACGACAGGGGAAGGAGTAGAGGAAGAAGAAGGGAGAGCAGAGGCAGAAGTAGAGGAGGAGGTATCTGGATTTACAAGTGTAGGATGGGTAGTAAGTGATTCTGCGGGAAGTGAAACGGGAGTCTCAGGTATAGGGCGGTGGTACTCTTTGCCACTGTGTAAATGAGTGATTGTGTTAGAGTCGGCAGACGGGGTATGATCAGGTGATATTTCCGGGGCGAGAGGGCTGGTGTCAAGCGGTTGATGTGGAAAGTATGACATTTAATGAGGCAATGGAAGATGAAAGGATGAAGATGGATACGTAGGTGGAAATGTATAATATAACAATGAGAGAATGGAATACACGAGGTGTGAAAATGAATGAAGGTGCGGGGATGGATGGTTTAAATAAAAGGCGAAGGATGAGATGGAGTATAAATAACGTAGGTGAAGATGAAAACGGGGTAATGGAAATGAGATGGAATATTTACAATAACCAATCTGTAGAGAAAATCGAGGATAATCTCTATAGAAAGGAAAGATATACTATAGTTGCACAGGAGAGATGGGAGTGTCGAGATGTATGACGTGCAGGGGTGGCTGGGCGTAGCAGGGCTGGGGCGGGGCGGGGCGGGGCGGGGCAGGGCGGGGCTGGGGCGGGGCGGGGCGGGGCTGGGGCGGGAAGGGGCGAGGTGGGGCGAGGCAGGGCGGCGGTGGAGAGACAGCTGGGCGGAGAGGAGAAGAGATGCCGCGATGAATCACCGGCAGGGAGTGGCGGTCTTAGGAGGCTCACGTAATGCGGACCAGATGTGGCGGCGGCGGAGGCCGGTGGTGGGTGGTGAGGGCAGATGTTGGTTCAAGGCAGGTGTAGAGCTGGTGAGTTGCAAATGCAGGGAATGGTGGTGGGCAGGCAGTGGGCAGACAGTGATAAGTGGCACCGTGGGGGCAGGAGTTATGATGAGTTCGGAACAGGTGCTGGGAACAGGTGCAACAGGTGCGTAGGTCGGCGACGGTGACACTTGCGGTCAGGAACAAGGCGTGTGGGTGGGGTTGTTTGAGAGGTGAGCACTGGTGAGAAAAATTGGACACTCGGAAAGCACAGCCAGGTATTACACCACTAGAGGCACTGAGGAGGGGCGAGGCTGGCAGATGCGAGATGTCGTGTATCTTGTGATGTCACTAAAATTGGTGGAGGTGGGCAGAATCTGATGGTTCGAAACACCGCTGCTACCAAATGTAACTTGCAATACTTTGGTGATAGAAACTCCGTGTACAAACAGCTAGATAAGGAGTTTATTACAAGCTCACAGTAAAATAGTCTGCCCATCTAGGCTGCCTGCTATCAACTGACGCAGTAACGCCATCTGCCCAGGCTTGGGCCCTGGGAATGCGTGCTGACCTAGCAAGTTTAGTGGGGGCATGTATGCATTGGGGGGGGGGACATATATACATCGGGGGTAGACATATTGTGGAGGGAATACATATATATATATATATATATATATATATATATATATATATATATATATATATATGTGTGTGTGTGTGTGTGTGTGTACAGTACTTTCGTATAGCTCACTTTCGTTGCTCGTGCAGTTTTGTTTGCTATATTTGCTTCCTTTACCATCGTTTTTCTGTCCCTTCTTAGTATTCTTTCTTCACTTAAACTACTCTCATATCTGTCTTTTACGTTTATAACATTTCGTCTTCTTCCCTTTCCCATCTGCATCTTTCACCATGATATAATTTCCTTTGTCTCCCCCTTAACTAGGTCATCTTCTTTGTCACGTCGTTCGCCTCTTCTTTTTACTGTTTTGTCTCTTTTTCTTTCTATAAATTCCACTGCTATATGATTTTCTTTCGTCTCTCGTTATCTCGCCTCTTTCTTATCTCCCTTTTACAGCCCAGATTGTTTTTAAGAGTATTTGATTATATCCCGTATCTCTTGGTTTAGCACGTTTCTTTCTTGTTGTTTTCTTCTTCTCTTCTTCTTCCTCCTCCTCCCCCTTCCTATCAGCCTACATATAAACAAGAATTTCTCAGAAAGTGCAACACCCGCGCCCACAAAGTTGTTGAATATTTGACTTTGCTATGTGACCTTGACCTTAGACTTATTATTCTAAAAATCAAACCGCTCCAATCTTGCCTAACCCTTAACACTTCCACCAAGTTCAATTCAAATCACATAAAAACTTTTCGAGTTGACTCTGCCCAATAACTTTGGCCTTTGACCTTTCCTTGTGGCGCTAACGATGGACTAACTGATCTCAAAATCGAATCCCTCTCTTCCTATCTTAATATAAGTCCTTAAATTAAGTTTCGCTTAACATGGCAGAAAATTCTTGAAGTTGACCTGGTCATGTGACCCTGGCCAGTATTCTCGTCCGTTAAGGAAGTTCCCTAACACCTCTTCCTAAGCGATTTGGTTTTGGATATGGCTGGATAATATTCTTTTGTACGTTAAGCAGAGTATGGCGATATTAGAAGGACTTATATAACACAGGCGAGGACAGTAAGTGTAATAAGAAAAATAAATTGCTTAGAAAAGGGTGTTAAGGAGCTTCTTTAACTGACGAGAGTACGGGCCCTTGACGTTTGACCCACTGCTCTTAAGAACAGTTAATCAACACTATGTGTGGTCTTCAACCCAGTCACATAATTTGGTTCAAACCACATCGATTTTTTTTTTTTTTCACACCCTTACACAAAGACTGAAATTTGATCCTGCCATGTGACATTGTCCTTTGATTGTTTTCAATATTGAATGCCTTAGTCTAATTCCTTCCCACAAGTCTGGTCAAAATCGGATAAGAACTAATTAAGTTACCTTGCCTTTTGACCGTGATACAGGACACTTAAAAAAAAAAAAAAAAAAGTGGGTGACCCTTAAACCTTCCACCGAGTGTAGTTAACTTCGAGTTATTTTAACACACACACACACACACACACACACACACACACACACACACACACACACACACATCAAAAACATAAGATCAACTCTCGTTTTATGAATGCAAGTGTAAAGACACCATCGTGCTCAAGATGTTAAAATGAAATGACAGTATTATTAACGGGAATAGACTATTAATTTAAAATGAAAATCTTTATGGTCTTATGAGGCATCTTTATTGGCAATTCATCACTGGATATTGAGAGCTGGAAGAAATTCGAAGAAAATGGAAACCATAATTCATGGGATACTGGCTTTCGAATCTCTTATAAAATTGTGAATATAAATGGCTGTGTGGAAAGCACGAGAGCAACCCGCTTTAAAGCATCGTCCTAAAGGGAGTGTCTGCAGGGAAACGAATGGTTAAAAACCTTCACCTATATTTATCTCTGAGGAAATATTGCAGAATTTTGTAGTTCTTTTTCACTCTAACCTGGTCAAGATTACTGTATCTTCCTTTTGTAGGTCTTTTAAATAGCTCAGTGGCAGAATCAGATAATAATGTGGTTCTGCATCTTCTCCATAGTGCTGCATCGTGATTAGCATCATATTCTGGTAATTCTTTTTCGTTACAACTCATTAGCGCCGAAGTGGTGACATGTAGAGGTGTGCGGTATGTAGGAGGACTACTGGGCCTTGAAATCAGGCTGTGAAGCCTATGCCCAGAGTCAGTCACATAAAAAAAAAAAAAAAAAAAAGCATTCAAGATGGAGATGGCAAGTGTGGAACCAACTTAGTAAAAAAATGATTATGTCACGAATCAAATTCGCGACATTTCCCTTTTGTGAGAAGCCACGAACTATTAGTGGAAAACTCACTGTGTATCGTTCAGTTAACCGCTCATTCGGACGGAAGCTTTGTCAAATCAATTTTTCATTGTCATAAGTGATCGTCTCTGTGTGATACATTAGCGCTTCCGCTGAGCGATTTGTTTTGGGTGCGTTTCGCTCACTCGACCGTTAAAAAATGCGGCCTATCGCTCCCATTTCTTTCCCACGACTTACTGAGTCGAGTATTTGTTGTGACGGAGAGAGGTTCTGTGCTCCAGCAGTGTGAGAGGAGAGGTCAGCTAGCACCCAAGCTCCACTAGTACAGTTCCCCAGTGCTCCCACCTTAGTGGTGATACACCGCATTCATCGACCAGTATTTCCTTTTTGTATTTTCCTAGGTTTAAGAGTTTAGTTAAGTGAGCTGTTTCCTTACATGCTGGCCGGCTGCGCCGCATGTTGTGTTTTTCCTAGGCGTAAAAATTTAGCTCGAGTGAGTGAGTGAGTGCTATCTCATTAATTTGATTTTGAATTGTAACGTTAAATTTATTTTGTAATCAATAAATTTGTCCTTTTTCTTGAGCTTAATGTAATGTAAACTCTTGTTTCATTTCTCCACAATTAAGCTTATTTTCCATATAGCTCCTAGCTTGCATAAACGTTTTGCTATTCATAACTGGTACTTAGGCCAGTCTTGTGTATTAAGCTTAAAATCCGTTGTGGCTCCTAGGAGTTAAGCATCAGCAAGAACCTGATACTGTTATTAGTATTAGTTATTTATTGTCGGGGGTGAAGTAACTTTCTCCAGAGGCTAACAGTACTAAAAAACAGCAACTGAGTAATTAGTCTCTGCTGTGTACTGTTGAGAAAGTTTATACATTCTCGTTCTGAGAAAATCGGCGAAGTAAGCCAGCGTAAAGAATCATTGCTTGATGAAGCAAGACAATCATTGTCCTTGCTCTTCAATATTATTGAACATTATCATCATTTAAATAATATTTGCATTTATTTTAAAAACCCCGTGATTATTTAAAAACCCCGTGACATGTCACGGGGTTTTTAAAATATCACGGGTTTTTAAAAATAAGTGCTAAATATTATTTAATTGATAATAATATTCAGCATTTATTTTAAAAACCCCGTGATATTTTAAAAACCCCGTGACAGATTATACAAGTTTTACCTTCTCGAGCCATACACAACATACCGCACTGCTCTCTTATTTCCTATTACCGCCTACGTCCTCTCCTCCTCTTGTCACCGACGACTGGGGTAAATCTAAAACCAGAATTGTGTTACGCTAGAGAGCAGGTAGAGGAAATGAGAAGCTGGAGGTCAGGGTGGATTGGAAAAAGAGCTATTAACAATGCGTTCCAATTTCGCCAGAGGCAGGGAGAGTGTATTGAAATGTCAGTGGCTGCCTCAGATGATTTTTATTTGTGGTTGCTAATGTCCTTTGTAAAGTGGATTTGTGTGTGTGTGGAGGAGGGGGTGAATATGTGTGTGTAGGGGGTAAGTTTGAGTGTAGGGGTGATTATGTGGAGGGGGTGTGACTGTGTGTGTGTGTGTGTGTGTGTGTGTGTGAGAGAGAGAGAGAGAGAGAGAGAGAGAGAGTTTTCTTTTTTCACTCTTCGACATTAACCGAATTTACCACCACCAAATACAGTACTTAAATTCCTTGCTTCATTATTTCCCAGCATTCCAGCATATGTTTTCACTTTACACATTTTCTTCTCGTTTACGTTTTCTTTGTATCATTTTCCTCTTTTCTCTTTTCATTTTCCTTAAGCTCTTCCACCTTTCCCTTTCCTCTGTTTTATGACAATTCTCTTATAAATATCTATATTGGCTTCTTTTCCCTTTTTCCTCTCTGACGCTTTTTCATCTCTTCAGACAACTGTGTTATATTACTGTTTCCCTTCCTATGTCTTAAAATTTCCTCTTTCTTCTGGTACTCATAGTTCTACAGACGGTGCATAATGACTCTCTCTCTCTCTCTCTCTCTCTCACACACACACACACACCAAGCAGCTCTCTCTCTCTCTCTCCGATGATATAAAGCGAAATATCACCTAATTATAAAAAGAATCAGACTGAGAACCTTGCGGCCTTCTGTGTGGCCTCCCTCCGGGGCCTCTCTCAATGTCACGGCAGAAGGAGGTGGGGGGGGAGGGAAGGCGGAGGAGGGGAGGGAGAGAAGCGAGGGAGCAGGAAAAATAGGACGACAAGGATAAAGGAGGAGGGGGGGAGAGAGAATGATGGAGAAGAGGTAGAGATTTGTGGAAAGAAAAGAGGGAGAAATAGAAGAGTCTGGGGGAAACATTGGACAAGAAGGAGAAAGGACGGGGGGGGGGGAGAAAGATGGAGAAGGGTGGAGATTTGTCGAGGGAAGAAAGGGAGACACAGAAGACGAAAGGGAGATAGTGTTCAAAGGAGTACAAAGGAAGTAAAAAGGGATGGGAAGAAGAAGGGAGGAGTGGGAGGAAGATGGGAAAGAACAAGATGAAAAAAAATACATGAAGGTGAAAGAGATATGAAAACTTTAAGTAGAAAAGTGAAAAGTAGAGGTAAGGAAAGGGAAGGGGAAGAAGATGAAGTGGGAGGGGAGTGAGAATGAGATGGGAAAGAAAGAAAGTAAAGAATGGAAGAAGGGGGAAGGAAAATACATAAAAAAGGAGAGAGGGCAGAAGGGAGGAAAGAAGAGGCGAAAAAGGAGACCGATTGGATTTGAAAAGTAAAATTTGGCAGGTCTTGAGATTACCCTCCTTGAGACACTTGGAGGAAGAGTAAAGAAGGAGACATAGAAGTGAGAGGCAGTAGGAGGAAGTCGAAAACGAAGAATAAAAGAACACTGAAGAAAAAAAATTGGTACAAAAGAAAAATATGGGGAAAATGAGAGACATATGAGGCACGTCAACCCGTCCTATTTTTTTTTTTTTTTTTATGAGCCGGGGTGAGGCAGCAAGTTAAGAAAAATGAGGAAAGGGAGACAGGGAAAGGGAAGGAAAATTGGGACGGGAAGGAGGAAAGGGGGTTAGCGGAGACAGGGATGAGTGACTGAAGGCACGAGGAGGAGACGAATGACAAGAAAGTCACTAAGAGGAGTAAAGGAAAGGGGGAGAGAGAGAAATAAAAGAAAGGGGTAAGAGAGATGAATGAATGAATAATGAAGAGCTGACATGAAATTGAAATTCATGGAGAAGTAAGGAAATTATAATGAATGGTAACAAATAATCCAAATCAATACAGGATAGAGGTACTGTCACCATTTGGATCCTCTGACCACAATCTCATCAAAGCCTCACTAGTTAACCCTCCTACACCTCCCCATTCCGAACCTGTCAGGGTGACCCGATGGCACTTTGACAGGGCGGACTGGGATGGATTTAGAAATTATCTTGCTGATGTTCCATGGCAGTCTTTCTTCTCTAGTGATCCCAATTCTACCCAGTCCCACATTTGCGACTTAATACTAGCTGGTATGAATTTATTCATACCAAGTCAACAATTCACTAAAAGATCAAACTCTCCAAAATGGTTTGATGGCAATTGTGCCAGAGCAACAGCCCAAAAGTCATTAGCATATAACTCTTACTTAAAATCAAAAACATCTGAATCACTCTCCCAATTTAAAATTGCTAGAAATCATGCAAAAGCTGTATTAAATCTATCTAAATCAAACTTTCTTCAAAAGCAAGCATCAAAACTACTTAACAACCCTAATGACAATAGAATATTCTGGTCAACTCTTAGTTCTTTCAATAATAACTTTAACAAGTCATCTTCCATTCCCCCACTAAAATCTTCAGATGGCAATATTACAAATGACCCCGCGTGGGAAAGCAGATATCTCTGCTAGTACCTTTGCAAGAAACTCTACCATAGATGATACAAGCCAGAATGTCTCAGTACTGGAACTTGATTCTCCCGAAATTGCCCCACTTAAAATACAGACAAGATTCGTAAAATCCATCCTAGACAATTTGCCTACCAACAAAGCTCCAGGCCCAGATGGAATTCCGCCAATTGTTTTGAAAAAGTGTTCCCCTGAACTTGCCTCTGTCCTAGCCAAATTATTTAGACTATGCATACGTACTTCTTTATTCCCAAATTCATGGAAAGAAGCCAATATCCACCCAGTTCCGAAGAAAGGAAGTTCGTCTGACCCCTCCAATTACAGACCAATAGCTGTCACATCTTCTCTTGGTAAGGTATTTGAAACTTTAATTAATAAGCATATTGTTAAACATCTTGAATCCAACAACTTAATTAGTGATAGACAATACGGTTTTCGCCACGAAAGATCCACCATTGACATACTCAATCTCTTAACTCATACCATCCATCAATCAATTGATCTTTTTGGAGAAACTCATGCAGTAGCTCTTGATATCTCTAAAGCTTTCGACAGAGTATGGCACCGTTCCCTGCTGTCCAAACTCCCTTGCTTTTGTTCCTTTGATTTCTTCTTATCTTAGTGACAGGAAAATAAGAGTAAAAGTTGATGATGTATATTCGAATTTCCACTCAATTAACGCCGGCGTGCCGCAGGGATCAGTTCTGGCGCCAACCCTATTTCTGGTTCATATTAATGATCTCTTATCTGTCACTCACAATCTCGTTCACTCATATGCAGATGACTCAACACTACATAGTTCATTCACACTCAGACATCCATTTACAAAATCTAATATCTCTATCTCTCAACTCAGTACAGCCATCTCCATAAATCAAGATCTAGCTACAATCAGTGAATGGGGACAAAACACCCTTGTCTCTTTTAATGCTAGTAAAACTAAATATATACAGTTTACTAATAGACAGATATTGCCAGATTCGTACATTACCTTCAGTGCTACTAATATTCCCATCTCCAAAAGTATTGAAATTCTTGGTGTCTCACTTAACAGTGCCCTCAGCTGGACCTCTCATGTCAGATCACTTGCTAAAACCGCCTCAAAGAAACTTGGATTATTGTACAGACTCCGTAACTTCTTCGCCGATGAGCAGTTAGCTAAAATTTATAAGAGTCATGTGCGCTCTCAGCTTGAATATTGCTCACCCTTGTGGAATGGTTGTGGATAGGTTGCATTAAGACAACTAGACAAAATTCAGAACAAAGCTGTTAGAATCATTAACAACTCTGCCATTACATATAAACTACCTCCCCTGCAAGTAAGACGGAATGTTGCCTACCTTGCATTATTTTACAGATATTTTTTTGGCAAATGCTCAGATGAAGTTGCGTCCATGGTGCCACCTCTCCATGCCTTCCCTCGTGCTACACGGGCATCTGGTAGCGCTCATGACTGGAATGTCACTCATCCATATTGCAGAACTTCTGCCTATCAGAATTCTTTCATTCCCTGAACTGCATCTCTCTGGAACTCGCTTCCCCATAGTTGTTTTCCTCCAAACTTCAACCCACAACTGTTCAAGTCTAACTGTTACAGATATTTTATGAATAGAGGACACCAGTAATCTGGTGTATGGATTATTTTTTTTTTCCCATTTGTTTTTCCTTCCTCCGTTCTGTTATTTAAAAAAAAAAAAAAAAAAACGTGAGTCAGTAAGAGGAAGGATCGATGGTGAAGACAATGATGAAAACTCGAGGCAGCAAGAGGAAGCAGTGAAAAGAGAAAGATATAAGTTATGAGAAAAATGAAAGCTTAGTTAGACATGTGTTTCCCATACTGTTTCAACAGGCCATAAAATAAAAAATGTCACCAGGAAACATAGACACAACCAGACAAAAATGATGTATATATGAATGAACCAAATTTTATTACTGTCAAGCGCGAAGCGAAAGTCAAAGATGTAACTGAATAATAGAGTTTACATCTTGGAGGAAGAAATATCACGGAAGTAAAGAGAGAAACTATACTAGAGGATGGAGGGTGAATATTGAAAAAAAAAAAAATATATGGATAAAAATGGCAGACTGGCTATTGGGTAAAGAGGGATTTTTTTTTTTTTTTTTTTTTACCGAATCTTGTTTTAAATTACAGTATAAATTACAGACGTAAAGTAGACTGTATTTCACTGTTGATTTTAGGTATCGGTGGCACATGGGAAAAATTCATCAGCAGCATTACGAAAGAAAACAGTTCGAAATTAGAGCTTTAAGATTAGGCCTGTTGCTGTTTGATAAGCCATCGGTGACTACAGCTTATCAAGCACTTCCATCTACAACAGTTACAGTTTTCTTCCCGGGTTAACTTAAAATAGGCAGTGGGTATTATCGGAAATGCTATGTTCCTTCATATGTGGTAATGAAGCCATTTGCTGGTAATGAACGGGTGGAAAAGAGCTGATACAGAAGAGAGTTAGGATACACCAGTATTGTGGTAGAGGGAAACTTACATTAACCAGTCTTATCTTTGTTTATTGCTATTAACTTCACACCGCCCTTTAGTATAAAAATACATTATTCGCTGTTTGGCATAATCGCAATATTATCTTGGTACAGGATGAATAAGCCTCGGTTAGTAAGGGGAAGATGGACGATAAGGGAGAGGAATGCACAAGAGCAGTTACAATAAGAGGATTTTAAGAAAATGAAAGAAATGAAAATCAAACAGAATTTATCCATTGGCTGTTACACAAGTCCTTTGATTAGAAATTAACTTTGAGCCCATTGTGACATCATAAAGAAAAAAAGGAAAAAAATCATGACAAGTAAACACAAAGTGAAAAGCAAAGGAATTTTAAAGGAAGTTCTTGTAAGCACTAAACACAACAACGCACAAACCCACGAACACAGTCAATTTCACATATACATTAAGCACATCTACTTCCCTCGTTTCCCCAACACAAAATATATATAATTTTTTTATGTTGACATATAAATAAATTGGGGAGAGAGAGAGAGAGAGAGAGAGAGAGAGAGAGAGAGAGAGAGACTTGGTATGGAACCATAAACAAGACCAATGAGGATCAGGAGCAAGAACAAAGCAATTCAACTCACCCCTGCCATATAAAATATTCACAGACAAACTACCATGGTTTCTGCTCATAACTAAGATATGTTTCTGTAGGAAGATTATGTTCTCTCCTATGCTTGATACTCTTGCAAAAACCTATCTTATTGTAGCTACACAAAATAACGTAAATTATACCTAGTGACTAAGATTTTCTTCAGCAAAGGAGATAGGAAGATTCAACTCTCTCTCTCTCTCTCTCTCTCTCTCTCTCTCTCTCTCTCTCTCTCTCTCTCTCTCTCTCTCTCTCTCTCTCTCTCTCTCTCTTGTTATTATGCTTATGGCAGGAAAATGGTCGTACTTTTGCTTTGGCTTACCTACTAAGGCTCCTGCTTGTGTGTGTGTGTGTGTGTGTGTGTGTGTGTGTGTGTGTGTGTGTGTGTGTGTGTGTGTTTGTGTGTATACTCCTTACCTCTGCGAAGGGAGTATTGTTTTACATCGCGTTGGTTTGTCTGTTTGTCTGTCTGCCAACAGGATTACTTAAAAAGTTATAAACGGATATTGATGAAACTAAAGGAAGGATGGGCCTTGGGCCAATAAAGAAATGATTAAATTTGGGGGCGGATCCGGATCTGGATCCTGATTATCCCTCAGACTATCTCCAAAAGTTTTCAGTGAATTTCAGTTAATCTTTGTGAACAGGTGCGCCACGGACAAGTAAAGAATTAATTAAATTGGGGGGCGGATCCATATCCTGATGAGGATCCAATTTCCACAGATCCGGGAGTACTCAAAAAGTTATGAACCGATTTTGATAAAATTTTGTGGAAGGGCGGGCCATGGGCCAAGGAAGAAATGGTTAAATTTTGGGCCGGATCCGGGTCCGGAATATCCCTCACAATATCTCCAAAATTTATCAATGAATTTCAATGAAATTTTGTGGAAAAGTCGACCATAGACCAACAAAGAATTGATTAGTTTTGGGGGTGGATCTGGATTTGGATCCGGATCCAATATCCACGGATCCGGATCTGGATGCTTTTTAATGGCAATTGCATTGGCGGAGAAATGCGCTCTGTGAGTGTTTTCTAGCTTAATAGTGCAATGTTCCTTACACCTGAAGTATCCCTCCTGCTTTACATCTGTTACCTTTCCCACGGTACCACTAGGTGTATCATAAAATTTCCATTAAACCTACTCATTGATTCATCCTTAACCTAAACACTTTTCCTCCTATACTCCTCAAAGAAAACTCTTGACCCGCTGACCCAGTAAAAGCCTCTTTACAGTATTAATCTCTCCATCCTACGCACAGCCAGGCATCATCCTTGACCCTACCTCACCTCAGCACACAGCCAAGCACCTCCCCTGACCCCATCCCACCCCAGCACACAGCCAAGCACTTCTCCTGACCCCACTTCACCTCAGCACACAGGCAGCCTTTTCCCCGCCACCTGTGTAATGCGATAGCCAATAAAGCCCATATTGGGTTGCCCAGCCTAATCCGAGAGGGACGACCCACACTCTTGCCAGGACAGATCAGTCTTGTGGGGGCTCCGTAACTTGATTGTCCGTGGCTGTTATTCTTGCTTCCCCTTAACTATTTTCCTGTGCACTTGTTGATGTTGGAAGAGCTAAAAGCTGCAGTGTCACGCGGTCTGCTCACATGTAGCCAATGAAGAGATGGATGGATTAGGAGAGTGTGTCATGGTGGGGTGGTTGGGAGAGAGAGAGAGCGAGAGAGAGAGAGAGAGAGAGAGAGAGAGACTGTGATAAAAGGCAAGAGTATACTGGGACGGGCAGTGTATCTTGAAAAGGAATCGTTACCGAGGGGATTCTTGTAAAACCCACATGTAACTTTCGGCAAGAAACAGATGAATAGAACAGTGCTATCAATAGCCAGAACCCTTAATACCATAAGGGTTGGCCACAAACAACTCGCCACCATGTCACCCTGTTCTCTGCCATTGGCTGCCCTCATAGGTATATCTCTCCACTCCTTCCCTCCATCTCATCCTCGGTCTCCCCCTCTGCCTCTCCCCTCTCCCGTTCCATCTCAATCTCATACACTCTTCTGAGAAGTCTGTCATTCTCCATCCTCTCCTCTTGCCCAAACCATCTCATAGCATTTCTCAGAACACTTACAGTCACATTCGTATCAACACCACAAACCTCATTCACTTCCTCATTTGTCAGTCTTTCTCTATGTAACTCCATATGTTCATCTCAACTGACTTATTTCCACTGCTTTCACACTTGAAATGTGTCCGTCCATGAGGAACCAAACTCAATTTCCATACATTAACGTGTGGATCACAGTACTGTCAAACAGCAACTTTTTTCGTTACTTCCGTGCTCATTCCAATTTTTCTTACCAAGCTTTCAATGAACCAGCAACCTTTCTACGCTGCTATACCCTTTCATGCACTTCATCCTCTAAATTTCCGTTCTTACCCATTACAATACCACAGCATCTGATTGCACTCACATTCTCCATTTCCTGACCAACCAGCCTCACTGTTCATTCTGTGACTTCATTTCTCTCAGAGACCATAAGTTTACCCATACTGGCATTCACTTACATTCACCTTTACATTTCATTTCTTACATACATTCCAAAACTCATTCACCAAGCTCTGCAACTTTTGCACTTTTGCAATCAGCCAAGAACAGTTCAAACAGTTTCCACACCCTACTCTCTCTCTCTCTCTCTCTCTCTCTCTCTCTCTCTCTCTCTCTCTCTCTCTCTCTCTCTCTTGTACACAAAGGACACTCCAACATACAATATGCTGCTGATACTCCAACCAAGCATTTAATCAGAAAATTTCCGGGAATAATTTGACAAGACACAACGATATGTCATGAATACCCCAGAATATCATTTATTGCACTAGTCCTGAACGATACACCCAAAGTATATCACAATACAGATGTTCTGGTATCAGCGACCCAGGTACTCAGGCAAAAAAAAAAAAAAAGTGTCCACGTATCTCGAAATAAGCAGATTTTAAAAATAGTTTCTTGTTTTACACTCTTGGGAAGGGATTTTTTTTTTCTTTTTAAAACAGTCTTGGTGTTTTTTTTTTTTTTTTTTTTTTTGCTGGCCTCAAAATTCGTATTATTTTTATTTAATACTAAATGTATGTGCGGGGAATAGGAATCGTCATCTGCTCGCGTGGAGTCGGACACGTTTTTTTTCTGGCTATAGACCACAGGCTCGAAGGCACAGGTCAATAAGCAATTATATATATATATATATATATATACAGAGAGAGAGAGAGCCATAACATGACTATATGCAACAACGGCTGGTGTTGATGTGATCTTGACGTTAAAGTTGTGTAAGGGGGAAAAGGTCAGCGTCAGTGGGAAGTCCTTAAACTGTTCATGTCATGACACCAAATGTCTAACCTGATAGGAGTAGAAGGGAAATTGAGGCCGGAAGAAATGTGGAAATATTAAGAAAAGACGTAGGACAGAAGAGGGAAGACAGTAAAGAGAAAAGGACGGAAAAAATACCTCTTTTGTCACCACTTACGACAGGCAGGGATACTGGGGATGTATTCTTCCCCCCTCCCTCCCCAGGGGAACTCTCTTTGTGGGAAGCATTGAGTAACACTGGCCTCCCATCCAAAGGAAATAACAGGGAGGTAATAGAAATCATCATCATCATCATCATCATCATCATCTGGACCTCCTTTCCCACCCAAGGGCAGGGTGAGGAGTAGCAATGTCCAGACAGCCCAAAACTGCCCAATCCAATGGGCCATGCTTCCATTCACTCCTCATTCAAGCCCCTGGAATCCTGGCTCTATTGGGTACGCCAAAAACATTCACCACGTTCTGTAGCTTCACATAATCGTATCCGACAGTCAATCCAGACGCTGCCACGTTAAAAAGGGTGCCAAAAACCCCTGATCATGCTCTTCTCCTCGCAAAATTCATCCAGCCAGCTCGATCTCCTGTCAGTTCCCTAGCCTCACCGACTTCCAAACCTCTCTTCCTCACACATTCATCCACCATATCTCTCCACCTTCTCCTTGGCCTACCTCGCCTCCTCCCTCCTTCGAATTCGCTCAGATATACCTTCTTCACCACTCTATTGTTATCCATTCTCACCACATGACCATACCATCTCAGTACACTCTCTTAAGTTCGGGTGTCCACCGACTTCCTCACTCCGCATCTTTCACGAATCACATTATTTCGTATCCTATCCACCCTCTGTACTCCACATTCATCCCTCAGCGGTCCCATCTCCACTGCTCTTACTCTTGACTTTTCGTTTTCATGCCACACCATAGTCTCACATCCATATGTTAAAGTTGGCACTAACACTCCTTCATGTAAGCCTCGTGCAGCTGCAACACTCAAGCCTCTGTTTTTTATCAAGGCCTTCATTGCACCAGCTACTTTTCTTTCTTGTGTCACTCTACTTTCAACTTCTTTTGCACATTTTCCCCTCTTTTCTATCACTGTACCCCGGTATTTGAACTCTCTCACCAATTCCAGTCTCTCTCCATTCACTGTTACATTGCACTGGGAGTCACCTTCTCCTTCAATAACCATCACTTTACTCTTTTCTGCATTTACTCTCAAGGAACGACGCTTACAGACATCAGCAAAACTCTTGTCCGTTACTTGCAAGCAGTACTGCATCATCAACATACAACAAATTTGAGATATTCCATCCATCATCATTCATTACCAATGCCATCCCTATCTCCATTACTCGTGTTTTCACTTCTCTCATCACCCCATCCATATATACATTGAACAACCATGGGGACATCACACAAGCCTGTCGCACGCCCACACTGATCGTGAACCATTCACTTAGATGCCCATTAACCCTGACACATGCCTTGCTACCATCATAAAATCTCTTGACGGCACCTAGCAGCTTACCCTCTACACCGTACGTGCGCAAAACTTTCCACAATCCTTCTCTGTCCACTTTGTCATATGCTTTTTCCAGATCCATGAATGCCATTAACACCTTATGGTCCTTCTCACAAGCCTTCTCTACTCTCTGTCTCACTGCAAATATTTGGTCCACACATCCTCTGCCACTCCTAAAGCCACCCTGTTTATCACTCACTAGGACTTCTGATATCTCTCTTACTTTCTCTATGATAAATTCTTCCATATACCTTCCCTACAATACTCAGTAAGCTTATGCCACGATAATTCTTGCACTCACTTCGTTCACCTTTATTTTTGTACAAGGGTACAATCACAGCCTTTTTCCACTGTGCAGGCACAGTTTCACTCATCCATGCCTTCTTACATATCTCCAACAAGCACTTCATTCCATTCTCTCCACTACATTTAAGCATCTCTGCATACACCTCATCAACCCCAGCTGCTTTCCCATTTTTCAGCCGTTTCACAGCACTCTTCATCTGTGCGAGTGTCACGTCTCCTGGCACTGCATTCCTTCTCTGCACATCCCCAAAACCAATCATGTTTACAGCTGCTCTGCTCTCTCTATCCCCATTCATCAGGCTTTCAAAATATTCTTTCCATCTGATCCTTACTTCATCTCCATGGGTTAATAATCTACCAAGTACATCCTTCAAACCATCCCATTTCTTTCCGCTTTCACTTTTACATTTCCGCACCTCTTTCCAGAATAACTTTCTGTTTTCAGAGTAGTTCACATTCATTTTTCTTCCTAGATCCTCATTTACCTCCTTCTTCTTCCTCTTCACTAGTCTCTTTACGTGCTTCTTGCTCTCAACATATTCAGTTCTTATTTCAATTGAACCCCTATCCTGTAACCACTTTAGCCACTTCTTCCTCTTTTCCTCCACCGCTCTCTTTACCTCCTCGTCCCACCATGCCGTACCTTTCTTCTTTGTTGTTACTCTTGCCACACCACACACCGCTTTAGCATTCCTAACTAAGCAATCCCTACATGCATTCCACAGTCTGTCCAGATCCATTTCATTCCAATTCGGTAATTCTAACGCGTCCTCTACTTTGGTCCTGTATTCATCTGCCATTTCTTTGATCCTCAGCTTCTCAACTTTCAGTCTTTCTCCCTGACTGCTTCTCTCTCTCCTGATCCACCTCACTCCTCTCAGCTTTATCTTACATACCACAATCATATGATCTGACAGACCTCCACATCGTCCTCTCACAGCCCTCGTATCAGCAACCATTCCCATCATCAACCTCTCTACGAGCACGTAATCAATCAGGCTTCTTTCAACACGATCCCCGTTCCCTCTATACCATGTATATTTATGTGCATCTCTGTGTTTGAAATACGAGTTACAAATGCACAACCTCCTCTCCTGACACATATCCTTTAGTCTCTTCCCAATATCATTTTCTCCTGTTACTCCATAGCAACCCATTATGTCATCCTCAGGACCAGTGCCTACTCTTCCATTCATATTCCCCAACACAATCACTTTATAGCTTCTGAGCATTTCTCTCAATACTTCACCCAGCTCATCCCAAAACCTGTCTTTCTCTCTCTCACTCCTGTCCTCACACGGTGCATATGCTACAATCACTGCCACTTTCACCTTCTCAGACTTGAACTTGACATACATATACCTCGAGCTGACACACTTGTAGTCTCTCATTCCACTCTGCCACACCTCATTCATCAACAAGGCAACTCTTTCCTTGCATCTTCCTCGCCCATTCATTCCCAATCTTACACATTTCACACCCTCCCACTCCTCCACTTCGCACCCTTTCATCTTCGTTTCACACAGTGCCATCACGGCATATCTCGCACTCTTAAACACAGTCACCACTTCCACCCTCTTGCTCTCCTCAATCACACCTCCCACATTCCACATGGTCACGCGAGTCTGCCCATTTGGCTGGGGCCCTGGGCAGGTATTGGGCCCTCCGAGGCTCTCTGAAACGACTGCCATGATTAAGTGATTTTGGATAGGGGAATCTGGGGGACACTTAACCCTGCCAGAGATAATATTGGAAAAACAGAAGAGGGAAAACAATGATAGGTTGTGAAGGAGGACTAGAAACCTGTGTGTGTGTGTGTGTGTGTGTGTGTGTGTGTGTGTGTGTGTGTGTGTGTGTGTGTGTGTTAGAGAGAGAGAGAGAGAGAGAGAGAGAGAGAGAGAGAGAGAGAGAGATGAAACTGGAGTAGTCACGTCATCGGCAATTACTACTTGCTTTGGAGGATATGGACTCGTATTCATGTCGATTAAAGAAGCTTCTTAACACCTTTTCCCAGGTTATTTATATTGCTTATTACACCTTACTGTCCTAAGTTGTGTTATATATATATATCATTCCAATATCGCCATACTCTCCATAAATAATGTATAAAATGATATTAGCCAGCCACATCCAAAATCAAATGGCTAAGGAGGAGGTACGAGGGAGTCTTCCTACCCGAGAAAAAAACGGACCATGGGTACTATTTCCTTGTAGTTAAGCCCTTTAGAACTGTGTCATATCTTTAGTGTTCAGTCTATCTGTATCTATGTTTCTATTACCAGACTCTTTAATCCCGTAAGAGGTGTGATCACTAACAATTCGTTTGCACAGCGCCCTTTTCTAAGCCATTTGGCTGCCCTCCTCCAGCACACATCCCCCACTCTCATATATCTCTCCAAACCATCCTTCCATCTCATTCTTGGTCTTCCCCTCCTCCTCTTTAGCCTTGCTACTTGTAAATCGTTTTGCTTAGCTCAGAAAAGAACTCCGTTAGTGAAGAGTTTAATGAAGTCTATGTCTAAACCCTCCAGTTCATAGAGTTTGTCTTTATTTTTTTATGCAAGAAAGAAGGAACCAAAGATCAGGAGCCCTGAACCGTTCCTTCCAAGAAAAACAAAAACAATAAAAAACAGAGCCAAATTCAAGATCCGATCATTTCGAGATGCCTGGACACATTGCTTTTGAAAGACTGGAGATCATAGGAAGTAGGAAATACAGACAGAGGGAGACAGTTCCAGAGTTGACCTGTTGCATAAATGAGGGACTGGAAGTAACTCCTGCATTAGAGAGTTGGACAGAAAAGAGATGAGAGTTTGTTACCAGAAGGGTGCTACGCGCCCGTCGTAGAGGTGGAGGGATGCAAGCAGGCAGTTCAAAGAAGCAGTGACCATGGAAGTAACGATAGAAAAGAGATAAAGATGCAACAGTGCGGCGAAGATACAGAGGTTGAAGGGAGCCAGTAAGAGGAGGAGAGTTGATAAGACGAAAAACCTTTGACTCCTGGAGATAGCAAAAATATAGCAGAAAATAAGTCGCTGGACGGAAGGGTTAAGGATCTCTCTCTCTCTCTCTCTCTCTCTCTCTCTCTCTCTCTCTCTCTCTCTCTCTCTCCCTCCTAAATATACAGGCTGGTCCGTAAATAGCGCTCCACGAGAACTCACCTGGCGGTATCTTACGTATTGTGGGGACGGCTGAGTATGCTGGTGTGGGATGGAGGTGGAAGTGGGGGTTGAATAGGAGTAAACGCTGCAGGATAGACATTGGTAACACAGACCGAGCCGTCCTCACCACACGAATAATAGCCCAGTGGAGTGAAAGGGCAGCATTATATATGGACCACACTGTATTTTTATTTGGAGCACGCTGATGTGCTCCTGCATGTTATGTGACGTAACTAGTGTAGTGTAGTTATTATGTACGAATATCATACAGTAAGAGGTGCCAGTGAGCCTCTAGACCCGTGAAGAATACGGTAAAATCCTAAGAATTTGAGGAGTGAGTAGGGGTAGAACTCAGGTGGACTGTGGGCACGGTAGCAGGTAAGATGATGAGAGATTCCTAAGATCAGAGACAAACAAGTTAAATCGGTAAGTGGGTGGGAAGGGAGTTCAAACGTACTACTGTAGATAGGTGGAAAGGAAGGTGAGAGGAAAGACAAGTAGAGAAGTGTAACTGGTATGCAATGAGATGAGAGAGGGAAGGGTTGTAAATGATTAAGGGATACAAGCAGGTGTGTAAGTAAATGTGTGTGTGTGTGTGTGTGTGTGTGTGTGTGTGTGTGTGTGTGTGTGTGTGTGTGTGTGTGTGTGTGTGTGTGTGTGTGTGTGTTTACAGAACGTCGTGTCAATGCTACTGTACATATGTTCATAAAACTTATTATTCAAGAAATCAGTTCGCATTAACGTCAACAAAAATTGTGTCCAAATGCTGAAATTACATAATATACACAAAACAAAGAAAATTGGGACGATACAAAAGTCAATTAGTGGATAGTAAGGGTTAGTGTTGTTTCTCGTAAGAACTTTTAATAAGGTTTTCTATCACCTTGTTGCTCTCCTTTGGACTCAAGATTGCTTTGTGTCTCACGCCACCGTCTTACACACCTCTCTCACCTGCTACCCAAACCCACACCCACCCTCTCCCTTCCACCACTACCCCATTCACACCCACTCTCTCCCATCCACCACTACCCCATCCACGACCACCATCTCCCCTCCACCACTACCCCACCCACACCCACCCTCTCCCTTCCACCACTACCCCATCCACACCCACCCTCTCCCTTTCATCACTACCCCATCCACGACCACCATCTCCCCTCCACCACTACCCCACCCACACCCACCCTCTCCCTTCCACCACTACCCCATCCACACCCACTCTCTCCCATCCACCACTACCCCATCCACGACCACCATCTCCCCTCCACCACTACCCCACCCACACCCACCCTCTCCCCTCCACCACTACCCCATCCACACCTGCACGCTCCCTCACCATCGCTCCTCACCTGCACTTACTCTCCTTAACCATTTTCCACCCACACCCACCGCCCTGTCCTTTCCACCATTCTCACCTCCTCCTTCTTTTCCTTCTCCTCCTTCTCCTCCACCACTTCATCCCATTCCTCTCTTTCATCAGTACATTTTTTCTTCTTCACTCCACCCTCTCCCTCCCACTCTACCCTCGTCTCCACCCATCATTCAACCATCCAGCCTTGTTATTTCCACCATTAACCAGTTTCACTTTCATCTTACTGTTCGTTTACTGACTCGTTACTTTCTCTCTCTCTCTCTCTCTCTCTCTCTCTCTCTCTCTCTCTCTCTCTCTCTCTCTCTCTCTCTCTCTCTCTCTCTCTCTTTGGGAGAGGCGGTGGCTGAATTGGTAGAGACATGGCCTGCAGTCCTAATGGACCCAGGGTCGAATCCCGGCTGGGGCAGGGAACAGTTTAAGGATTGAATTTTATTTAAAAAAAAAAAAAAAAGGGTTTTCAGATCTACCAGATGACCCGCCGACATGTCATAAAAGTACCTCCGCTAATATCAGTACACCATTCCTGTATGAGACAGTCCTAGCATGTATTCAATGTGGATGGTGGGTGTTAGCGCCGAAGTGGTGACAGGTGGAGATGTAGAAAGACTACTGGTAGGCCCTGAAGCCTTTGCCCAGAGTCTGACACGTAAAAAAAAAAAAAAAAAATACGGTAGCAATTTTCCAGGGCAGTACATTTTTGTAAGCACTCTTTCACCCGTCATAGATGTAAAACTTCGAATACCCAATGAATGCATAAGACAAAACTGAGGACTCGATTTTAAAAGCGTTATTTTATGGCAAATTGATGGTGGCAGGAAAAGCGAGCCGTATCAGACATATTATAATAATTTTAATCTCCCGGAAATATTAAGAACGAATTAATAGCTCAGACGTAAGAGAGGAAAAGAAGGTTTCAGTGTTTTATTCGTCTTTCAATGGCTTCGCCATGAATATGGAATGTGTGTGTGTGTGTGTGTGTGTGTGTGTGTGTGTGTGTGTGTGTGTGTGTGTGTGTGTGTGTGTGTGTGTGTGTGTGTGCCAATCTTATAAAAGTATCTCAGTTTTAATCAGACTTTAACCAGTTTTTGCGAAAGAGTTGAGACGCTGACAAAAAGTATATATATGTATATTTTTTTTTTAAATAACAATAGCTCAAAGGTCAAGATTTCTGATCTAGGTCAAAGCTTAACCTAGCAAATTCAGTCCAATTTTGATTTTTGGAAAGGGTTGAGGGTGAGGCAAGAATGAATTATTTGTCTTTTTTAAAAACAAGGTGGCAGGGCAATATCAAAGTTTGCCCTTTGTGTGCTCTTGTACGCAAAATAACTCAAACAGTTTTAATCCAGTCATACCTTAAATTTGTTGGAGGGTTGATGATCGGCCAAGAGGAAAGCCTATAAATTTTTAGAACATTAAGTAAAATCTAAAACTTCTTTTTCCGATCCAATCCCAACTTTGTGGAAGGGTTGTGGATAAAACAAGAATGAAAGGATTACAGTTTTAGAATGATCAGTCAAAGATCAAAGTCACAGGGAAGTCAAATTCAAAGGTCACTGGGAAGATCATCTCTCACAGGTTTGATTTGCCTATAACCAAACATGGCGGAAGGGTTAAGGGTCAGGGTAGAACGAATGGATTGCTTTGACAACTAGCACTCAGACGTCAAGATCACAAGGCTGGGTCAAATTTCGACTCCTGTGTCTGTGTGTGAACTAAATCATTAAAACAGTTTTGATCTAGTTTGTATCAAACTTCATGGTAGAGTTGAGGATCACCCAAGAGGTTGGCCTTTTGATTTCAGAACAAAAGGTCAGTGCTCAGTATTTCATGATAAGATCTAATTACACAACTTTTACCCGATGTAAACTAAACTTTATGGATGGGTTCAGTTTAGGACAAGGTTAAAAGTTTGATACTCAAAACAATCAGTGAAAGGTCAGTGTCACAGGGTAAGGATAAAGGTCAAGGTCACTAGGCAAAGTCAGCTCGAACAGTTTTTATCTGACTGAACCAAAGTTAGTGGACGGGTTTAGGCCTCGGAAGGAATGAAGTAATTAAATTTTGAAAGTAACTGTTGTCTGCCAAGGTCCCAGGGCATAGTCAAATATTCGGCCGTTAGACCGAGAGTGTTGTTACGAATTCGCGCGAGCGTATTTATATAAATTCGTGACATTGTACTGTGATGAGAAAACCACGAACTCTAGTGGATTTCCCACTGGGCATCACTCAGTTCAATCGTCCTCGTATTCACTTCGATCGGGATGGTTTTCAGAACATTTGTCACACTATCACAAGTGACCATTCTTATCCATGACATTAGTGCTTTCACTGAGTGATTTATTGTGAGCCTATATCACTCACCTTCTTTCCGCTGACCGTTGAACTTAGGCCACGCCTACTTCCTGCGAATACGGCCAGCTCGTACCTCCCTTCCGAGTTTGAAGTTAGTCAGCTTTGAGTCGCCTCGAGGATAGGACTGTTTGTGCCCAGCATAGAGCAGCGCCTCCATTGTACGGTGAGTTCCTGAATCTCCACCTAGATGGTGAATTGGTGAAGCGGGCTTACAGCGAATAGCAGTGTTTTGATGTTCATCACAGGCGCCCAGACTTTCGTTTCGGCTCCCCTTCACTGACCAGTATTTCTGTTCGTTTTTCTAGGCTTAAGTTTAATTAGCTTTTGAATGAGTGAATGAGTGTATTCTTGTTATTTTGAATTCATTTTTGAGATTCATATAACGTAGATTTATTTCATTGTAATCAATAGATTTACAGTCCTTTTCTTTGAGCTTATTGTAATTAGATCCATGTTTTATTTCTCCACATTAAGCTTATTTTAGTTGCCGCTCCTAGTTTGCACAAATTCTTTACATTATCCTTAACTGGTACTTAGGCCAGTTCTTTTGTATCAAACTTAAATCCGTTGTGCCAGCCAGGAGTTAAGCACCGACAAGAACCTGTTTATTATTATTAGCATTAGTTATTGATTGTCAGGGATGGAGTCACTTTCTTTAGAGGCTAACAGTACTACAAATAGCACACGTGAGTAATTAGTCTCTGCTGTGTACTGTTGAGAAAGTTCATAAATTCTCGTCCTTAGAGAATCGGCGAAGTAAGCGAGCATAAAGTAAAACTTACTGCTTGATTTTCACAAGTCAGTTCCTTGTCTCTAATTCAAGTAACATCCAGCATATTTAATTCATAATTTCACATCCCCCCGTGACATCTGGCGACCTCATTCCAGGATATTAACTCCTAGCTCTAAAGTTATTAACAAGATAATACCCACTCACACCTAGGTATTTATCATTAAAGTCTATAGGCACTATCTTACTGGTGGTTATTGATTCATTTCTATTAATTTTATGTCATAGTTTTCCCAGTCAGTTACATTTTTTTAAATTTTCTTTCTTTATCAGTTTAACTAGATAAAACTGTTCACCACCAACCTGTGCCTATATTCTTTACTATTGATTATTGTCATTTCTCTGCAAAATAGCAGTCAGTACTCAGTCTGTAGTCTACTCAGCCTTACTTGAGTTAGCATTATGGCTACTAATATATATGTACAGGAAGCCAAAGATATGTGGCTTATCAATCCCCAACAAATAAAGGAATATGTGCTCTCTCGGTTTAGTTACGAGCAGCAGCGTGAGAATCATGCCCGTGAAGAGCGTAGAATTCAACGTGAATACGAGCGAGAACAACGTGAACATGAGCGAGAACAGTGCGAGAGAGAACGCGAATACGAGCTAGAACAACGAGAGAGAGAACAAGAACACGAACGTACCGTGCACGAGGCACATGAGAAACATGAACTTGAGATGCTGAAGCTCAAGCGAGACTCCTTGGCTTCAGACACATCTGGTGCAGCTAACCCAAGCTCCATGAGTGCTCTCCCTGCACATGTTCTGGCGATCCCACACACCAAGCTTCCTCCGTACAAGGAAGGCAAGCGAATCGAGCCATTCACAGCTCGTTTCGAAGACATGGCTCAGCTGTACCAGCTGGATGAGGCATCTAAGCGACTCAAGTTTCTTAGCTTGTTTGAGGGCCCTGCCCTCGATATTCTCCACAGAATTCGTGGAGACAATCTCACGTATGAGATGATGAAGGCCGCACTAATCAAAGCATACGGTCTCACAGTTGACAAAGCCAGGAGACAGTTTATGAGGGCGTGTCTCCAAGAAAAGGAGACTGCTGTTCAGTTCCTTGATCGGCTTTCTGATCACCTAGATGAGTGGATGGAGAAAGATGAAACTCCTCCCACGCAAGAGGGGATAACTGACCTTATGCTGCACATGCAGCTAGAAAAGTCGTGGCCTGCTGAGCTTATGGCTCAGCTTAAGATCTGCCAGGTAAGGGATGCCAGCCAAATGGTGGAGAAGTCTGATGCATTCTTCACAGTGTACGGGTATCAAACTCATAAGCAACACACCTGGAACGGGAAAGCTGACAAATCTGGGAAACCATCTCAGACTGAACCCCAGCATCAAGGCCGTTCTCAGAATAATGGCCAAGGTCCAAACAAACTGCAGAAGAAGGACCAGGGGCAAAACACCCAGAAACCTGAGTGGAAGCGGTATGACAAGTACCCTAATCAGCAGCAGTATCAGCCACGCAATCAAAGATCGGGACAATCCTTCTCAGCACCAGCCCCAGTGTATCGGAGGCAGGAGGCAAATGCAGCCTTCATTCCTCAACAGCAGTACCGTGGTGTCATCCCTAGCAGCACAGGTTCTTCCCCAGAGTTCACTAGTCCCCCAGCGACAGTGAACCCTCCGCCACAGGTGGTCAATGCTCCATCTCCCCAGACGGTGAGTACGACCCCTCAGGCATCTAGTTCTCAGGGCACCATGTTTGCCACATCATTTATTCAGCAGCCTCATCAGTGGCTGGCTGCGTCCTTCACAGGCCCTCCCACAGGTAACAGTGCCTTCCTTGTTCAGCCAGGGTTTGTGGGAGGCACTCCTGTAAAGGTCCTAAGAGACAATGGTTCCTCAGGTTGCTCTGTCAGGCAGAGTCTAGTTCGGCCTGAGGAGTACACAGGTTGACAGATCCAAGCTCAGCTTATTGATGGATCAGTGAGATTGTTCCCTGAGGCACGTATCCAGGTGGCATCTCCATTTTACACTGGTACGACACTTGCAGTTGTCATGCCAGAACCTTTGTTTGACCTAATAATAGGCAACATATCCAGTGCCAAGTACAGTTGCACTGTAGATGATGCTACTCAGACTTCAGCTGCAGTAACACGAGCCATGGCTGAGGCTCCGAACTGTGTCACCCCTGTGACCATTGCATCGCTGCAAGATCTGATTTGTCGTCAAGATGTTGTCCAAGAACAACAGTCTGACCCGACACTTGCTGCTGTGTAGAAGATGCAAAAGGGTAGAGTGATTAAGTATTCACGGGGAGGTCAAGCCAGGTTCCTTCGCAAACAAGGACGGCTGTACCATGAATCACGAACACCCCAGGGCGAGGTTCGACTGCAGTTTGTTGTTCCTGCTAAGTATCGCCAAGCAGTGTTAGAATGGGGTCATTGTTCAGCCTTAGGTCACATGGGCAAAAGGAAAACCCAGGGCCATATCCGTGCTGACTTTTTCTGGCCAGGAATGGGACAAGAAATAGATAGCTTTGTGAGTTCCTGCAATGTGTGTCAACGTACCACCAATCAGGGACATGACCTTCCTGTGCTGTTTGAATCCACGCCTATTATCTCTGAGTCAGTTGAGAGAGAGGGCAGTGGTAATGTGCATGCAGATCTGACATCTCGTCTGTTGGCCCCACAGGATACATTATGTCCTGGGCCTGTACATACATGTATACCATAGGTTAAGGGGGATGTTCGAGAACCCCGCAGGGACAATCTGAGGGTGTGTTTGAATTACCTTGTGGTGTCTCGAGCTGTGGGCCTCTCTGAGAATTCCCGGAGAATGCACATTATCCACATGAGTGTTCACACCCACGTTGGGTGTTAAAATGTGTCCTGCCCAAGACTGCATAGGGATTCTCAGCTTGCCAATATTAATTGTAAGTGTAGAATAGGGTTTAACCAGTAAACTATAAGGGACCTTTGAGATTCTGTCCTGGAACCACATTTCCTGGTTAATAATAATGTAGGTTAAACCAGTAAACTATAAGGGTCCTTTGAGTTTTTGTCCTGGGACCACGTTTCCTGGTTAATAATAATGTAGGTTTAACCAGTAAACCATAAGGGTCCTTTGAGATTCTGTCCTGGGACCACGTTTCCTGGTTAATAATGTATACATTAAGAAGATAATAGTGTACTTTTTGCAACATAAGTACTGACTACTAGGCACACAGAGAAACTGTAATTTAATAAAGATTATTTGTCATACTGACACTTTTGATGCTCCACCTTGATTGCTTTCGCAGATGCAGCTGGCGGGTGTAGCAATTTTGTCGTGCAGATCAGCTGATCGTCTCTGCCGCATGCTGCCGCCTCTTCTCTTCTGCTCCGTCATCTCTATTTACTATTGGTTTGTATTATATCATTTTACACATAGGTACAGTTACACTACAACTGTCACAATTACACCGTGTATTACTTACATCACGCTACATAACAATTAGTTGTTAATGGAAATGTAGCGAACTTTTCGCTCAGTTTGACCTGAATACAGGATTTTTCACCATCGTCATGGTGTTTTTTTTCCTTAAGCTTGCTTCTGTTAAGGTAAATACGAAGTTTTTACGCTCATGGGCAACTGTGATTTTCTCTTGCAGCAGGATAGTACACACACCACAGTGTGAATCTTGTGTGACTGAGTTAGGATTTCTATGTCTGTATATCGAAAATTTTTCTGAAGAAAAATTTGATTTTGATGGGGCGTAATGTCACGAATTTGCGGAAGCGTATTTATATAAATTCGTGACATTGTATTGTGATGAGAAAACCACGAACTCTAGTGGATTTCCCACTGGGCATCACTCAGTTCAATCGTCCTAGTATTCACTTCGATCGGGATGGTTTTCAGAACATTTGTCACACTATCACAAGTGACCATTCTTATCCACGACATTAGTGCTTTCACTGAGTGATTTATTGTAAGCCTATATCGTTCACTTTCTTTCCGTTGACTGTTAAACTTAGGCCACGCCTACTTCCTGCGAATAAGGCCAGCTCGTACCTCCCTTCCGAGTTTGAAGTTAGTCAGTTTTGAGTTGCCTGGAGGATATACCGTTTGTGCCCAGCATAGAGCAACGCCTCCATTGTACGGTGAGTTCTTTAATCTCCACCTAGACGCTGGAGAACACCAAATATTGACTCTTTTTCTGTTGTACGATAACACTACATCTTCCCTGCCAGGCTTCACCCCTTACGTACTGTACTATAGAAATAAATACCAAAGGTTGTTCACTTCCTCCCCTCTTTTACCATGTAATCAAGCATTAAAGACGACTCATTTCTTCAGTCTCTCTTGTATGGTGTGAATCACAGACGCTCAACGTTATGCATATTATCGTTTATTTTTGGGTCATAAGATGCGCATTTTTTCCGACTACGTCTAATGCAAGCCTTAATAAATCCAGTAAGGGGAAAGAGGCTGGAGAGGTGAAAGGAATTTAGCATTTGACTGTACGCTCTACAACTCCCCATCCCCGTCCCCAGACAGCCCAGCATCACCTGTAATTAGAAAAAAATAAATCCAAGTAATTCCCTTTCAGCTTAAGTCTTGTCTGTTAAGGAAGCTCCCTAACACTTCCTAAACGATCTGTTTTTTCTTATTACGCCTTCTCGTCCTCTTCTGTATTGTTTAAATAATTCTAATATCACCATACTCTACATAAATAATATACAACACTATATTACCAGCCATATTCAAAATTAATCGGTTAGGAAGAGATGTTAGGGAGACAGTTCCCTACCCATTGTCCTTTCCTATACTAGGAATCTCTGTAATCATTCCACTAACAGAAACACAGGACAGGTAAATGGAGGTCACCAGCCACCTGTATCAAAACTATAGTCCTTTTTACTCTAACCTGACCCAGGCTTGCTGTTTATTTTACAGAGCTCAGTGGCAGAATAAGATTTCGACCCCCACATCACCTCTTCGTGACTAGAATAATACTCTAGTGTTAACTTCTTGTCACATCCTAGCACTGAAGATGGATAGATGGCATTTTTAGGTCAATGCAGAGTAAAAATGGTATAGTAGATGTATTCTGAACTACATACTAACTTGGCCGTCCACACCAACACTATTTCTGTTACTCCTTTATATGTACCTTTTACAGCTTTCAGCCTTCTCCCCAATATATGTAACCTACTTAGTAGAGCTCTCTGCTGCCTCTACTATATATGTACAGTACTTAGTAGAACTTTCTGCTGCCCCTCCAATTTTTGTACATAGAGCTTTCTGCTGCTTCTCCAATATCTGTACTTAATAGTGGTTTCTGTTGTCTGCGTGTTTTGCAGATTGAAAAGGGTGAGGAAAAGTGAGAGGAGTGGGAGGGCAAAGATGAAAGGGATGAGACATAAGAGAGATGAATGGGATGAAAGGAATGACAGACGTGAGAGGGATGGGAGGGATGAAATGGCATGTGCGGGATAAAGGGAACGAAAGGGATACCGGTAAGTGGAATGATAGCCATGAAAGGGATGAGAAGGATTACATTAATGAGAGGGATGGGAGGGCAAAGCTGAGAGGACTATGTGGGATGAAATGATGAGAGGATAAAGATAAGAAAAATGAAAGTGTTGACAAAGGGAATGATGAAAGGCATGAAAGGGGTAACAGAAATGAAAGGGGGGGGGGATGAGAGCGATGAAAAAGGTAAGAGGGATGTGAGGGATGGGTGGCAAAAGACGAGAGGGGTGTGAGAGGAATGAAAGAGCAAGGGTAGATGGTGTGAGAGGGATGATTTGAGATGGGACGGCTGGGAGGGTAAGGATGGGTGGTGTGAGAGATTCACGGCCGTAGTCTTAAACTGTGGGAAGGCGTTCACCTTGCCCTATCCATATCTTTTGGTAGTCTTAACGCACGAAAGGGATAGCGTTCCCCGGTGAACGGGAGAGGATTGCCGCAGCGTAATACTGGAATCCGCGGGGAGTCTCATAGCGCCCCTTCGCATGCCCCTTCGTCATATTATAGCAGCCTTATGCAAAGAAAACTGTAGAATTTGAAGGACCCTATGGTGTGTGTGATGGGAATTTTAATTTAATGATAAAAACATCGTGTAAAGACAAAAATAAGCGTTTAATATTTTTACCGTTTTAAAAGACTTCACCTTTTCTCTGGAGATGGTTAATTTACGACGAGACGAAAACAAAGATAAGATACTGTATCCACTTCCATTTTATTTGTCAATATTTCTACCAAGCTGTTTATCAGATATGGTGCATGATACTTTCATAATTAGTTTGATTAGTATGCGAAATAATTCCTGCACTAAAGAATGGCCGAGTACTACGTAAACAGACGACAGGTGCACAGCCAGTTAGTTTGAATTACGAAGTCTCATGTTTGCATTCGGTGAGCTTTTGCAAGTCCACACTGTTTTGTTTTGGCTTGGCAATGTATTTTTCTGGTTTATTTTGGTGTGATTTGAACGAATTTGGCTTTTATTTTCGGTGTTCATGATTGGTTTTCAACTTAACCGCCTCCCCGTGTCTTGGGGGGTGCGATTTCTGGGTTTTGGGTGGGAAACATGTCAAAAACAAGCATTTGGGCAGAAATAAAGTCAAAATCGGTTTGACCAGCCAAGGCATATTCGTAGGGTTATTACTGACTGCATGAACCCCTTTGAAGCTATGTCTGAAACCGAATTTTTCCTGCGGTACAGGTTCTCGTAATCCTGTATACACACTCTTATACAGAGTATTTAAGAGCAACTGCCAGTCTTTAATAATAAAAGAGATAAGAATTGCAAACATTAATAGACTATACTGTGTGTGAATCTTAGAAACTGTCAGATGTATTGTTTTTATTTTAAGATTTTGAATTTTGAAATGAATCAGTGTTACCAACTCTTTGCCGCGCCCACCCACACGAAGGGGTGCTCTCTCCCGCTTTCGAGATTACCACTCACGTTGAAGGTGTGATCTTCCACCTCGAGCGGGGTGCGGGAAGGGTAACCCCTGCCCTCAGTTTCAAGACTATGGGCGTCAGTGTTTGTGTGCGTAGGGTGACGTGCTGACCCAGGCCTGGTGAATGCTGATAACAACACTAAAGGCTCCCTGTCCTCGCCTTAACACCACATTGCACAAAGGCTTAACAAATTCGTTTGGTGATGAAAACAAAATCAAACAATTGTAGGAAGAAAGAAGTAGTTTGCAGATATCAAGACGTCATCGAACCGAAGAGGTAAATGGACGCGATAGTTTGCAGATATCAAGAAAGACGTCATCGCACCGAAGAGGTAAATGGACGTGATTTCTAATATTTTCTTCGAAAGTCTTCCTTTAACCGAATAAGATTGTCAGGGAGTAGCAAGAATAAAATGGAAGAAAAAAAAGACACGGTTATTTTTATGAGGCTAATTATATTTTTTTTTTTACATTAACTTAGCCAGGCTTTCGTCCTTTTGCAAGTTATTTCATGTAGCAGAGTGGCAGAAAAAACAATGCTACGGCTCTACATCCTTTCTTTAACAGTTCTTTGTGACAAGGATCACATGCTAGTGTTATTCTGTTCTTACAACCTAGCTGTAAAGATGGTGAGATGTCAATTTTAGGCCAAGGTGGGGTAAAAGAAGTATAACAGTGCTTGTAACTCCTTCAATAGGGGAGATGTTAGTAAGGCTGAATAAATCGTTTGACACCAAGATCAATAAAGACGTAATCGGTTTGAAGGGGTTATCAGACCGCGTTTAACCACTTCATTACGAGAGATATTTCCTGAACTAACGGACGTATTAAAGGTGGTAAAGGAGGCTGTCTTTATCCTTTTCATTATAGAAGGTTAATATGCATCTAAATAAAACTCCTTAGCGTTTTTTCAATGTGGCAAAGAAGACATCACGGTAGTAAAATGACTCAGCTCTTTCCTGTATTTCCCTGCCATCTACCATCGTATTCTCGTCAGTTAAGAAATCTCCCTAACACCTCTTCCATCCTGATTTATTCTTGGCCATATTTGGTTAATATCCTTTAGTACACTGTTTATGCAAAGTATGCCGATAATGAAAGGATTTGTGTAACAGAGGAGGACAGTAAGATGCAGTAAACAGAATAAATCGCTTAGAAAAAGTTGATAGGGAGCTTCCTCAACTGACGGGAATAAGGACCTCAGTCAATCACTTTTTCTTTCAAGGCTTTGACTACAAAACACCTCACATATAACTCTCCAGTTCCTGTTTTCCTTCCCTTATATATCACATCTTCATCACACGCTTGTCTTCTTTTTCCTTTCGTCTCACATCTCAACTTTGTCGTCAGTCTCTCTCTAGATCTATTCTGTACTATCCTGGGGACTTACATCTCGAATGGGATAGCATAGTACTGATGAGTTTCCCTGTAGTATTGACAATTGCTCGTGGGCCCTTCGGGCCCTATCGCACTTGCTCCTGCGGAGGACTCTCGCGCTGCGCGATCGCTTTCTCGTGCTTCTCACTCGTTTCCTCGTGCTTCTCACTCGTTTCCTCGTGCTTCTCACTCGTTTCCTCGGTCTTCGCGCGTGCGTTGCGATCATTTCAGGTAATCCGAGTCACGTTTATGTGCTGTTCTAGTCAAACAACCACCAAGGCAACAGCACGGGAAACGCACAGTAAAAACGCTCAATTCAGCGGTTATGATCGTCCAAAAAGTATAGGGTCATGGCACATGGCTCGAGTAGACTCGATTTCTAAAAGTCCCGGTACTGAATGAAGTGTTTTCCGAACGAAACTTAGTCGAGAAAGCCATGAAAAACTCTACAGTGAACGCAACCCTAGATTCACGCACTCACGCAGGGAATGGAGTTTTTTTTGTCATACTTTGATCGATAATTAAATAAAGTAAAAGTTTCTCAATCGTGATGGGACCAAGTTTTTTCACATCAGCGAATTTTTTGCGATATTTGTGCTAATTATGGTGCAATTTGAATGTGTAGTTTCGGCTGCCCAAAATACACACACACACACACACACACACACACACACACACACACACACACACACACACACACACACACACACACACACACACACACACACACACACACACACACACACACACACACACACGGCTACTGCTATAGTATATTAGATGAATTTCCTCATTCTTCATTCATTTTCACACATCAGTTTCGATTTTCATCAAGACCTAGAAGGCAGGTCAAAATTCTTGCCTTCACAGTGTGCTAGCAACAAAATTCGACTTTTCGTCGGTTAAGAAGGTTCTCTAACACCTTTTCCTAAGTGATTTATTTTGTTTATTACACTTTGCTCTCCTTCTTCGTTTTGCATTAATCACTACAATATCACCATATGCTTCAATGATAACGTACAAAAGGACATCAACAAACCATACCCAATAATAAAGATCTAGGGAAGAGGTGCTAGGGAGTTTTCTTAAATGACGAGAAGGGCCAAAATGCTTTTCCTATTTTCCTTACATCCTGGGTTCTGAACGTCATGTCCAGATTACTGGGTAAATAACTTTCACGCAGGGAAACATCGACCAATAACGGGAACATCATGTGCAGGCCCCTCTGTCTGATCTGAGCCAAGGTAGCTATTTCTTGTGGACTCGCCTCCGCGAAATGATTCTCTTGGCAAAGCTCCTTTTGGAAGAAAGCAGACCATCTGCGTGGAAACCCCTGATCCTGGCCAAACTCTCGTCCTTTCCGGGGGTCATTGTAATAAGAAGTTTTACGTAGCTTTTGATAGTATGATATGGTTGATTTCGACTGTTGTACCCCCAAGAAAATCTGCACTGCTCGAAATACTGTATTAGCAATCTCATTGGCAAACATGACTTGATCACTCTCGTCTACAGGCGTGTTTTCGTCTTCCTTCATTATCGAGAGAGAGAGAGAGAGCTCAGTGAGTAAGCTTGAAATATCAGTAAAATCAGGACTGGGTGGTATCCTGTACTCCAAATAAGGGTCAGTCAGTTTTCTGCCGGTCGGCGGTAGGTTGAGTGCTAATACCTCAGTAACATATTTATTAGAAATACTGGATTTGACCTGACGATGTCGGTCGACATGAGGAGAGCTATCGACCACAGTGGCCACTTATTGCGAGTCAGGGAAATGCTCCCCCCATCGTGGGTAACTTGCCATGATGCAACCGGCGGGTACACTGAGACACTTCTTTGCACTGAGAAGCTTATGTAACGTCAAATACATGAGGGTGTAGCCTCTTCACAGTTTTTCTCCACTTTGCATTTCTTCCCTGAGATTGTTTCGTTTTCCTTCGTGTTTCTTTCACCCTCCTTTGGTTAGGAGGTTTCCGTTTCACCCTCTTTTTTTCCTTTTACCTGCCCCCGACATTATTTTATCTCGCACCTCCTGTACTGCTCTGATCCCATGTTGCTTTAATGATGACTTGAAATTTTTGCCAGCTAAAACATCATCTGATTCATTCTGAATGAGATTTAACCCAGAGGGGAGAGCTTTTTAAACAAGAAAAGGGGCGGCTTTTTTAACCAACCCCGCCAGTAGTCCGAATATCCCCATTCCTCGTGGAGAGGGTTTAAAATATTTAAAATCGGCCAGTGAGCCCCCAGGTGGGGGCTTGACAAATAATTTAAGGAAATGTTCCTCACAGGGTGAGTGAAACGGCATCTTCATTCTGAGGTGGTGTGGTGGCACTGATGAAATATTTCAGAAGAAATGGTATTTATTTGGATCTAAAATGCAAGACGCATGTGATGCTCTGGTTTCTTTGGAAGTAAACAGGCTCCCCATTTTCAGCTGTTAATTTTATGTCTATGGATTCATTGAGATGAGAAGAGACTTTCTTGTAAATGACTGCAGAGGATGGTAGGGCAAAGATATCGAAAATATTGACAAACTGATTACCAAAATTACTTCTTTCAAAAATATCTGTATACACATACACTGCGGTAGCAAAATTGCATCTTAGTGGTGGGTCGGGTGCATATTGTGGCTTACGCCTGAAATCCCCTTCTGAGGGAGGGCTTCTTCGGGCACGTCGCACCTCCACCTCCACCGCCGCCACAGGTGCCTCCATCGGTGCCTCCGCCACCACTGCCTCCTCCACCACAGGTGCCTCCGTCAGTGCCTCCACCACTGCTGCCTCGTCCCCCTTTCCTAATCCCCTCTGTACTGTTGTTGTAGGTGCTATTGTTGAGGCCTCAGGTGTATGGACTCTTAAGCCAGAGTGCTTGTATACTGTTAATGTTTCACCTTGTTCAAAGCCTAGGAACTTTGCCAATCTGTACCCCAGCTTCAGTTTAATGGTGCAATATTTATCGTGTGGGTTACATATTCCCTTTTTCCGATACTCAATAACTGTGTCAAAATGCGGAGAATATTCAAAGAGCCCCTTCTCGTCGAAGTATTTTTGGTAAAGATTCTTCATCCCCCTCTTTAAGTCATTGGATATCTGTCTGTTCAAGACACTGATGGCAAATATCACATAGTCGTGATATAGGTCTGACCAAGGTGTGTAAACAAAGATCTTTTGTTCGATGTTATCATTCGGTTTGATACCATAAAATGTGATCCCACTGTTGGAGTTGTCTTTAATTAAGGCGTATTGTTTTGATGGTACACAATATTTATTAATCCAAATTCTTGTTCTCTAGTAGGATCGAGATGAAGAGAGGGGTTTTGGTTATGAGGGAATACGTCCCAGGTACCATAGCTGCTCAGAAACACATAAGTATCAGACCACTCCATTGTGCTTCACACCTTAGAATAACTCCAGACCTAAACATAGAGGAGTATAAATATATATACTGTTCCAATTTTTTTTTAATGGGATGAGTACAATGAGTTAATGACCACTAACTGTGTTCTTCTTCTTCTGCTTCTATTCCTGGGGAAAGGGATCATCATCTTTGCACTCCAGCTTCCGTTTCTTACTGTCCTCTTTCTCCTCTTCCTCCTCCTCCATCATTTCTTTTTCACCTTCAATATCCACCACATCATCCATTCTCTGGCTGGCCTCAGCAAATTCCATCTCCTCTTCTTCTCCTTCTTCTTTTTCTTCTTCCTCTTCCGCTTCCTGTTCCTCTTCACCTGTGGCGTCAGTGGTGGTGGTGGTGGTGGGAGGGGGATCCGTGGCTGTACGCATTTCATCTTCATCATTTTCTGTTTCCCCAACAGTGGCCTTCTTCATGATTTTGAGATACTGCGCATACAGACGCGCATCCTGGAGGAAGTTTTCCGAGGGGGAAGTTAACACCACTTCTACTGAATCCTGGGGCACATCTTCAGCAACCTTGTGAATCAGCGGAAGATAGTGTTAGGCAAACTCTTGTTTCCTGCTGAGTTTCTTCACACGGCTACCGCTAGTCACAGAGAGCACCACTGTTCGCAGATCGTTCTTCCTGGACTTGAGAAAACCAGTCAGTCGTCCCAGGGCCTCAGCAAAATACTGTTGGTGGTTCTCTTGAGTATTGCTCCTCAGTCCCTTGACATAATTTGCGTCGGTCGAGTGGCAGATGTAATGCTTGGACATTTCGTTGTCGTCTGTGGGGTATCTAGTGGCATACTGCACCACAATTCCAGCAAACCAGGGATCCTCGCCGATGTTTTCAACAAGGCAAAGACTCCCTGGCTTGATGCGGCTTTCTCTGGTACAATGGTTTAATTTGTACAGACGTTGGTGGCTTTTGAAGAAGTTGAGCTGGGGTATTTCTTCTCCAGCTCCTTCATGTAGTGAAGGCATCGCAGGCAGTAGAATCTAACCCCACCACAAGATGGCACGTCTTCTTCCCGTAATCTTCGTCCACCAGGTGGGCCGGTGCCCTATGCTTGAGTGGGTGGGTGTCCATGGTAAAGTGAAGTGTGATGTGACCAACGGGTTCAGTTGGGACTTTTATCCCCAGTGCATTCGGGGGGCAGAGTTGGGGGTGGGGCAGGGTACCCTGAGGGAGGGGATTGGGACTTGGGGCTTGAGGTGGTTAACAGTAAGGCACCCAACTGCTGCCTAATGACATTCAACTCCCGCCCTTACTCAGCTTTGCCTTTAACACCATGTATAACTCCCTTTACCTTCATCTAGAATATTTTCTTACATTCCTTCAACTTCACATTCAAATTCCTTCCGAATTCCCCATCCACTCTCTCTTACTAATCTTTTCACCTCTCTCTTCCTCTCTACATATCTCTCTCTTTTGTCTCCCAACTTCCTCCATGCCTCCGCTTCCAGTTCTAATCCACTTACTATGTGCTTCCTTCTTTTGCACCACAGCTTCTTTCATCACTTCATCCCATTATGCTGCTCCTTCCACCCCATTAAGTCTTCTCATCACCCCACACACCAACTCACATGCTCTCACTAACCACTTTGCAGATAATTGTTTGATATTCTCGTTTCTGACAGATGAGTATACTAGGCTCAAGGATAGCTAGGATTGACCGGGTTATAATACACACACACACACACGCTTACTGCACACAGGCGGAACGAAAACTTACTTGTGAGGGAAAAATCCACTATTTATGCCCCTTGTGTAGTAATGAAGGCTTTGCTGTTGTTGCTGAAATTACTCTTTTGCACAAACATACTTTGCAGACAGGAAAGTAAGCATGTTTGTTAAGAAGTACGAATGAAAATGAGGGAGGTTGTTGGCTTGGGATTATTGATGGACTGTTACTAATATGATGAGGTTTTATACTTTTTAGATGTAATGTATGGATTATTAATTACAGGGTGAAGTGTATTTCTTTATCGCAAACATATTCTTACGTCTTTCATCTCTCTCTCTCTCTCTCTCTCTCTCTCTCTCTCTCTCTCTCTCTCTCTCTCTCTCATGCTGCCCTGGTGTTCACTGTCTTTCGCACTGAGGTTTGTCTCCTGATGTTCGGTGCTCTGTGTGGGGGCCTGAATTTACCTGTGGCGGGCATTTAGAGTGGGCGTTGGTAGCTTCATTGTCAGGCTTCACTCCTTCAACCCAAAGACGTCACATGAATCTTATTATTACACCTCGGAACAATCTAGTAGACTATTTAAGACCTTAACATGCCTTAATCATACTTGTAATATACCTTTCACTAATCCCTTCACTAAAAGATCTCCCTGAAGCTAAATGCAAATAAAATAAAAGGCATGGCACAAGATAAATCCTTATTGATTTCTGTTTTTTGAAACCCCCTTTTTTCGCCAGACAGAAAAGAAAAATGAAAAAGAGAAAAGATCCCGAACCACCCCTGGCGGAAGAGGATGAAGTTGCCTGGTTGGTGTGGGAATGGTTTTTATGTCAGATATTTTTGACTGTGATGAATGACTTTTTCTTTATAGAAAAAGTAATTCTCTCTCTCTCTCTCTCTCTCTCTCTCTCTCTCTCTCTCTCTCTCTCTCTCTCTCTCTCTCTCTCTCTCTCTCTCTCTCGTTGGTAAGTAGACATTATATAGGCACTAGTATGTATCTCATAACACAATGTACAGGATGTAGTGTCTGCTGGAGACATACACAGCTTCTCACTAGGAATGTCAATCGACATAATGTCTATCCACAATGTTGTTGTCCCAGACCATCAAGAATTCTTAACCTATGATGTATCTCAAACAATCTCTTAGTTCAGACGACCAAGAATTCCATGACGTATTCAAACACATGGGGTAAGCAGCCCTAGTCGGTTAGTCCACGTGAATGGAAATCTACCAGACACTACATCACACCACACATCCTCTCCAAGCTGTATATAATGTCGGAGAGCTTCCCTTCAGGTCAGAAGGGGTTAGAGAAGGCCCGAGAACACAATCAGGGTGGAGGCAGGAGACAGGGTCACGTAAGAGGTTTTGTCATCACTCCACGTTACGCTGTAAATCGCAATTCGATATAACTGTACAATAAACTCCGTAACCCCAGAGTTGCTCTGTAAGTCAGCTCACTTATTATACACAAAAGGGGAAGGCGAGAGAGAGAGAGAGAGAGAGAGAGAGAGAGACCTACCTATTCAGTCTAACCGATGACACACCATTTTACTAAGCAGCGACAAGTTCGAGCCATACTACTTCTCACGACTTTATTCTGGCAGTGCTCAGACGATCTACAACCGACCTCCCTATCTCCCTGCAAGTACCTACGACAATGCTACCGAGAGGTATATTAGGAGTTTTGACTGGAATGATCTATTATTTTCTTTATCTTAAACATCTCTCTCTCTCTCTCTCTCTCTCTCTCTCTCTCTCTCTCTCTCTCTCTCTCTCTCTCTCTCTCTCTCTCTCTCTCTCCAACCTTGGTGTTCACAATCTTTCGCACACTGCTGATCTGAATAGTGTTTGTACACACTCACAGTATTCACAGTATATCCTGCCTTGTTTATAATTATATCTTCCCAACATTTTCATTTTTGATGTAGTGGTCAAACGATGCTGGGTTCGAACTCCAAAAAGGAATGTTTGTCATGTAATGCCACCAGGGACGTAGGCCAGTCATCTACCATACTGATGTTATGTAGTGCAGTGACTAGTCAGGGTTCATGTGTCTCGTAGCAAGTGGATGGAACTGGATATTGTCTTAGTTTTACCAAACGCATTAATAATTGATCATCCTTTCTTCTTTTGATGGATTTTCTTCACCAATGTGCTGAGTCATGTCTCGGCACTAACCACAAGGCAAAGTAATTTTCCGTTTTCTTTCGCTTCAAAGGACGCAAATAACCACAAGACAATATATTTGTTCATTTTCATTTCAAATAGTGATGAAAAGTCTTTGTTTCTAATGGACTCCTGAAATCAAGGTTCCATTACAATATGGATCATACGGTTACTATTACACAACCCGAAAGCACAGATGCAGGTTTATGGGATTTAAAAAAAATAAAAAATAAAAAAAAAAGGTTCCCAAGTCGAAAAGAAGGGGGAATGTCTTAAAACCTGTCAAGAACTGAGCGTATTAGAATAAATTATGGACAGTAATACTAATAATAATGATATAATAAAATCATCATCATCATCATCATCCGGATCTCCTTTCCCATCCTAGGGCAGGGAAAGAAGTAGCAACGTTCAGACAGCCAAAGTTTGCCCAGTTCAGTGGGCCACGCTTCCATTCACTCTTCATTGAAGCCCTCGAAATCCTGGCTTCATCAGATAGGCAAAAAAAAAAAAAAGTTCTGTAGCTTTACATATACCTTTCTGATAGAGTCAATCAAAATGCTTTCACGTTAAAAAGGAGTGCCAAATCCCTGGTTATGCGCTTCTCTGCACAAAATTTGTCCATCCAGCTCGGTCTCTTGTCAGTCCCTTAGCCTCACCAACTTCCATACCTCTCTTCCTCATACACCCATCTACCATATCCCTCCACATTCTTGGCCTACCACTTCTCCATCCTTCAAATTCGCTCAGATAAAGCCATTTTACGATTCTATTGTCATCCATGTAATCCTCGTGCAGCTGCAATACTCAAGCCTCTGTTTCTAATCAAGGGCTTCATAGCACCAACTACTTTCCGTCCTTGTGCCACTACTTTCCACTTCGTTTGCACATCTTCCTCTCTATTCCATCACTGTACCCAGGAATCTGAACTCTCTCACCAATTCCTGTCTCTCGCCTTTCACTGTAACATCACACTGGGAGTCACCTCTCTCTCAATAGCCCTCACTTTACTCTTTTCTGCATTAATCCTCAAGGCACGACGTTCACAGACATGTACAAAGCTCTACTTTAGTCTACCAAGCTCTTGTTCGGTACTTGCAAGTAATACTGCATCGTCAGCATACATCAAATTTGAGATATTCCGTCCATCACCATTCATTACCAACGCCATCCCTCTCTCCATTACTCATATTTTTACTTCTCTCATCACCCCATCCAAATATTTATTGAACAACCATGGGGAAATAATGATAATAATAATAATGATAATAATAATAATAATAACTAGAAGACTGTAAATGTTAGAGACAATTATTGATCTCCACCTATAAGAATACTGCTGACAGGCGGAACTTAACGTTTTCCGTAATCCCTCAAAAACCGTGGGTCAAACTTCCACGAAAAAGTGTACAAACCTGGTACAGGGCCAGACAAAGTTTCAAGGGCCATGGAGTGCCTCATTTATGATTTGTTTTTTCCTGAATGAGAGAGCAGCTGCAAAGTAAGATGTCCCAAATATTGTAATGTCACGCATGAATGACAGATTTGTCCACTCATATGTTTGGAAAATAATTTCATCACGGGATTTCCTTCCACGTTCATGTATCTGTAATGGTTCTGGAGTAGACTGAGGTTCAAAGGTCACGATTTTTGGACATTTCTGAACCTGTGACCTTGATAATTAGGTCAAGGTCACTGAAACGGAGTCGATGTAATAGGGTCATGGTGCTGTACATCCTCAGCAAGTATGATGAAAATTGGAGATGAAAGGTGACGGGATAATAATAATAATAATAATAATAACAATAGTAGTAGTAGTAGTTGTAGTAGTAGCAGTAGTACTAGTAATAGTGGTAGTAGTAGTAGCAATAAATAATAATAATAATAATAATAATAATAATAACAATAATAATAGTAATAATAATAATAATAATAATCTTAGAAAAAGAATGAAAATGGTAAATAAGTAAACTTAAATGGGGTGCTTTTATAGAAACTGGTGAGATGAAGAAGTTCGCTGGCTTTTGCTTCAGTCATTAGATATGCAGATTGTTGGAGGAGAAAGTTGTTGGTTATCAAACACTCTCACAGCCTGTGATGATGTAATTAATTATGTTAATAGTTTACATGCCTTCCCACGCACCTACATCATCAGAGAATAAAGATGGAGAATGAAAAAGGGTTTAATTTTCCATCTTTGAATCCGCATCCGTCAGTTATTTCAGTGTGCTTTACGACACGGTAACCCATAATACTGGGGTCTTCTCTATGGCACTGCCTCACAAATGCGTCTTTATGGAGGTTTCAGTATCGTCCCGTAAGTAATTTCTCCGATCGTAACGCACAACCTACACCCTGCGATAGCTGCCATCCCCAGCGGTGCCGAGGCGCCTGAACTACACCTTCTCCCTAAGGTAACCTGCATTGGGCATAATATTCCTTCGGTTTTTACTTTTACTTTATCATTAACGATTTTTTCCGTATTTCGATCAAATCTGAAACAACTCTTTCGCAGCTGACTCTTACCCCTACAGGACTGTGAAGTCTGATATGGAATAAAATGAACAAAAATAACATAAGTCAGACACGAAATAAAATAAAAATCGATCGAAGTATGTTAAAAACCTACCCGAATCGAACCTAACTAGTCTTACTCACTTATTATAACCAAACTAAACTTAACCTTGTCCTAAATCATTTGTCACGTGCAACAAAGCAACCCCTCAGACTGGTGTGTTCTAATCACCAGACCACCAGAAGAAAAAAAAAAGGTTGTATTTACCGAAGGAAGAAACACAAGATTGAGCACTAGAGTAAGACGAGTCAGGGACCGAAGATGAAGCTGTGAGGGTGGGTATGAGAACAGCAGTGAGGGAGGAGGGAGATTGGGTTAGGTTAGGTTAGGTCCGGGTCAGAGAGCCAGTTCAAGAGGAAAGTGATGGCGAATGGAAAATGTTGGAGATTCTGGTAGCTGGGTGGTGGTGGAGAGCGGTCAGGCGGAAATACAGTCTCACCAACACTAGGAAAATACGTGAAACTCTTGGAATCCAGGAAATGTAGAACAGGAGATGATAAAATACTGGAGAAAATTTTGCAAAGCATACGTTGCATTACAGACTTGTGGATCTATAGCCCGCCAAACAATGAAGCGTTGCGGAAACGCTATAGAGTGTACGTTGTAGTAAACCTTATACTATTGTGTTCAACGTTCAGTAAGATAAACTTATATATTTCTTAACTTACGACTCTACCAGCATATCCTACCAACTTCTGTCTGCCAAACCCATCCTTTGCTACCTCTGCTCACTGTCATCACTTCTCCCTGCCCACCCGAACCTACTGTACAGTGCTGTACTGTCAAAAATGTAATGGAACTTTGATGATTGTTAAATACCCCTGGTTCGCTTGGTAATGTAATTCTGTGATTACCTGGTTCCATTACTGATCCTGCATTGAGTGAAGTCAGTGTGGTGTATTATTGCATGGCTACGTTCATGTCTGGCTCTCGTTTCACTCTGCTGGACTCAATAACTTCCACGTCGCATCATTCCAATATTTCATTGCCCTCACTCCTCACTCCCACACCCCTGACAACCGCTTCTGACACCATCGTCCATGACACCACACCCCCTGACACCATCGCTTCTGACACCATCGTCCATGACACCACACCCCCTGACACTTTCGCTTCTGACACCATCGTCCATGACACCAAACCCCCTGACACCACTACAATCCTTAACACCCCTACCTCAGATACTTAAAAACCTAACACCACCACCATCTCTAACATCACCATCATCCTTGTCAACACCACTACCATCCCTGACATCACAACCGCTGACACCGCGACCACCTTAGTCACCACCACCATCCCTGACATCACAACCCCTGACACCACTACCACCCCTAACACCACCACCATCCCTGACATCACAACCCCTGACACCACAACCGCACCTGACACCACCGCTATCCCTGACACCACCACCACCCCTAACATGATAACCACTGACACTACAATCACCTCTGACACCACAACCACCTCTGACACCACCATCACCCATGACACCACCACCACCCCTAACATGATAACCACTGACACTACAACCACCCCTGACACCACAACCACCTCTGACACCACCACCACCCATGACACCATCACCACCCCTGACATGACAACCCCTGACACCACCACCACCCCCAACATGACAACCCCCGACACCATCACCCCTGCACCACCACCACCCTTAACATGACAACCCCTGACACCACCACCATGCTAACATGGCAGCCTCTGATACCACAACCACACCTGACACCACCACCACCCCTAACATGGCAACCCCTGACACCACCACCACCCCTAACGTGACAACCTCTGACATCACCACCACCCCTGATACCACCACCACCCTTGACACCTCCACCACCCCGAACATGACAACCCCTGACACCACCACCACCCCTAACATGACAACCCCTGACACCTCCACCACCCCTAACATGACAACCCCTGACACCACCACCAACCCTAACATGACAACCCTGACACCACCACCACCTCTAACATGACAACCCCTGACACCTCCACCACCTCTGACACCACCACCACCCCTAACATGACACCGCCGACACCACCATCCCCCCTAACATGACAACCCCTAACACCACCACCACCCCTAACGTGACAACCTCTGACATCACCACCATCCCTGACACCACCACCACCCTTGACACCTCCACCACCCCGAACATGACAACCCCTGATACCACCACCACCCCTAACGTGACAACCTCTGACATCACCACCACCCCTGATACCACCACCACCCTTGACACCTCCACCACCCCGAACATGACAACCCCTGACACCACCACCACCCCTAACATGACAACCCCTGACACCACCACCACCCCTAACATGACAACCCCTGACACCACCACCAACCCTAACATGACAACCCTGACACCACCACCACCTCTAACATGACAACCCCTGACACCACCACCTCTGACACCACCACCACCCCTAACATGACACCTCTGACACCACCATCCCCCCTAACATGACAACCCTTAACACCACCACCACCCCTAACGTGACAACCTCTGACATCACCACCATCCCTGACACCACCACCACCCTTGACACCTCCACAACACTGAACATGACAACCCCTGATACCACCACCACCCCTAACATGACAACCCCTGACACCTCCACCACCCCTGACACCACCATCCCTAACATGACAACCCCTGACACTGCCACCACCTCTAACATGACAACCCCGGACACCATCACCACTCCAGACACCACAACAACCCCTAACATGACAATCCTTGACACCACCACCACCCCTGAAGCCACCACCACACCACCCCTAAGATGACAACCCCTGACACCACCACCACCAACACCCCTAAGATGACAACCCCTGACACCACCACCACCCATAACATGGCAATCCGTGACACCACCACCACCCTTGACACCACCACCACCCCTAACATGACAACCCCTGACACCACCCTCCCTCATAACATGACAACCCCTAACACCACCACCACCCCTAACGTGACAACCTCTGACATCACCACCACCCCTGACACGACCACCACCCCTGACACGACCACCACCCCGAACATGACAACCCCTAATACCACCATCCCCCCTAACATGACAACCCCTGACACCACCAAAACCCCTAACATGATAACCCCTGACATCACCACCACCCTTGACACCACAATCACCCCTAACATGACAACCCCTGACACCATCACCACCCTTAACATGAGAACACCTGACACTACCACCACCCCTAACCTGACAACCCCTGACACCACCACCACCCCTGACACCAACCGCCACACCTACCATGACAACCCCTGACACCACAACCACCCTTAACAAGACAACCCTTGACACCAACACCACTCTTGACATGACAACCCCTGACACACCACCACCCTTATCATGACAACCCCTGACACCACCACCATCCCTAACCTGACAACCTCTGACACCACTGTCACACGTTCACGGGATACCAGAATCATATGGTGAAGAAAATCTTGAAGTTGCCAGTTTTTTTTTCCATGTTACTCTTAAATAGTATTTACATATTTACAGTTCCAAAGCTTTACAACACCATAGGCCGATATCTAGGCCGAAAGTCATCTTATACTTCAAAAATTACCAAGTCACAGCCGTAAAGCCGCACCACATAGTTCTACAACAGCCGGCATAAAAGCCACTCTGTAAATCTCTAATAAATTCCTGCACCAAGCCACACAGTCAGATCAGATATATCTTGGAACAAGCACAATATCGTGGCACAAACAGTATCTTGGCACAAGGAACCATCAGAGTAAGCTTCCAGGTGGAGAGGTTAAGTCCCAGTCTTTCCATATCGTCCTTCTGACCCTCTGCTCAGCCGGTCTGTGCCACACGAAGCACCAGACACTCTGCTCTGCTCCAGACTGAAACCTTTCGCCAACTTCCCGTCTCTCACCTCACACCTCTCTACATCACCTCTGCTAAGCATTGTGGGTAATAAATAAAATAGACATAACGCTTAATGATAATAATTCCCAAACCATAAGAAATAACCAGATCTCACTATGTGATCAGTAAACACTCAAAGACTTGGTAACAATATCTTATAGTTAATTAACTCTGCTTGATTCTTTACCATTTCTTGAATCAAAACACGGATCCAAGTCTGAATGAACAATAACGAAATGAACCATAAACCATTAATCACAAGATAATGACAAGACAGAACTCAATCCTACTTCCTAGGTCGTAGGTAACATGACAAATTCCCCCACCAAACCATACAACACTGTTGTAGGGCTAAGCTTACATATGACTTAGGAAGTCGGACAGAACATTCTCCTCTCCTTTAATCACCCTAATTGTAAAGGCATAGTTTTGCAAGAACAAAGCCCATCTTAATAACCTCGAGTTTTCAGGCTTCCTCTTCTGTAAGTACTCTAGTGATGCATGATCCGTACACAAAACAAATTCCTTACCATAAAGGTATCTATCGAACCAATTGATGGCAAACATTATTGCCATGCATTCTCTCTCACCAACCGAATATCTAGTCTCTCTTGGCTGCAGCTTACGACTGGCAAAGGCAACAGGCAACAGTCCGTCCTCAAATTCTTGTAACAAAGCTGCTCCAATGGCATATGCTGAAGCATCTGTTTGAACAACAAAAGGCAAATTAAAGTCCGGTGATCTTAACATTGGTTTGGACGTTATACTGGCCTTTAGTTCCTTGAACGCCCTCTCGTGATCCTCCCCCCATTTGAGCTTGTTTGGCCGATTTTTCTGCAAAAGATTAGTCAGTACAGCTGTTATTGAGGAATAATTAGGAATAATTAGGGAAAATTTTTGGTACCAACCAACCAACCCCAAGAATGATCGTAAATGTTTCTTAGTCGTGGGGGAAGGATAATCAAGAGTGCATTGAACAATGCAATCCTGAGGCATAATCTTCCCATAGCCTATTGTATGACCCAAGAAGGATACTGTCTCATATCCCAGTAAACACTTGGATGGTCTGATGGTGAGGCCAGCTTCCCTTATTCTAGTAAACAGCCTGCGTAACATGGAAACATGTTCATCCCAATTTACAGTGTGACCCAAGACATCATCTACATAATTATCTATCTCTCTTTCTCCACATAGCAGTTTCCTCATCATTCTGTTATATGTTGCTAGCGAGTTAACTAGGCCGAAAGGTAATCGGGTAAAGTTATAGCATCCACTGGGACCAGTGAAAGCAGTAAATTTCTTAGTCTTCTTCCATTGGGATCTGCCAAAATCCACGGCTGAAGTCTACTTTGGAAAAATATCTCTTACCAGTTAGCTTTACAAGAATATCTTCAGGCTGATTCATAGGTTCACTGTCAAATCTTGTTTTCTTGTTGAGTTTTTTGTAATTAACACAAAATCTATGTGAACCAACAGGCTTGTTAACTAAAACTACTGGAGCATTATAATCAGAATTAGATCGTTCTATGATTCCCTGGCTTAACATTGTCTGTACCTCCTCCTCCACAGTGGTGAGGGTAGCTAAAGGAAGTGGGTAAGGCTTTTCTCTAACAGGTTCTTCATCAGTTAGGTGAATAGAATGCTTCAGTAAGTGGGTTAACCCTGGTTTGTCAGTAAAGATATCCGAAAATTCTTTTACCAACTCCCTCAGTTGTTTTTGCTGGGTGGAAGATAGATCCGGATTGATACTCACATCACTATAGGTTTCCTTACCTTCTACCTCTGGCAACCGCAGCAGTTGTCCTTCACAGTCATCTTCACTGGGAATGACAGACAGCAACTACTTTGTCTCGAACTTCATAATGCTTAAGTAGGTTCACATGAAATACTTTGATTTTACCATCTCCAAGCATCACCCTATAATCATACTCATTGATGACGACCTCAGCGATTTCAAAGGTCCTTTCCAGCTCAGGAGTAACTTATTAGAGTCTGTTGGCAGAAGGACTAGTACCTTATCACCTACACTCATATACCTATGTCTGGCTCTTTTATCATAATGATGTTTATATAACTCTCCTGCTTTACTGAGATTATCATGAACCATCTTACAGGTGTCTTCTAGTTTGTTTCTAAGATCAGTAACATATTGGTTGGTGTTAAATACCTGTCCCTTATCTCCTTTGCCAACCCATACATCTCTAAGCAAACTTAAAGGACCCTTAACAGTGCAACTATAAAGGAGCTCAAATGGTGCAAAACCCGTACTTGACTGGGGAACCTCTCTGTAAGCAAATAAAGCAGCTGGTAGTTAGCGATCCCAGTCAGTGGGACACTCCTGGCACATCTTTTTGATCATTAGTTTAAGGGTACCATTAAATTTCTCGTTCAGACCATTAAACATTGGGTAATGAGGCGTTGTAAATGACTGCCTTACACTGATAAGTCTGCAAACCTCTCTCGTAAGGTTTGAGGTGAACTGTGACCCCCTGTCACTAAGAATCTCCTGTGGAAATCCTAACCTTGAGAATATTTCTAGTAGTGCATCTGCTATTCTTTCCGTGGTAATATCTGGTAGTGCCACTGCCTCTGGCCATCTTGTACGAGTAGCATAGTCCACTACCGTTAAAATGTACTTGTTTCCCTTAGCAGATGCTGGAGTGATGGGCCCTAACAGGTCAATAGCAATCTTATGGAAGGGAAGACTCATGAGTGGCATTTTGCCCAAAGGAACATTAGTTATCCTCCCTTAGGAATAGTTCTCTGGCAAATATCACAGCTCCTGCACCATCTTTTTACATCAACAGTAATGCCTGGCCAATAAAAGCATGGCAGAACTCTGTCTTCAGTTTTCTTGACACCAAGATGACATTCATGAGCTAACCTCAATATCTTTACCTTCCTCTCCTTTGGAACCAATAACTGCTTTACCTCCTTACCATTTCTGTTACATGTCCTATACCATAAACCACCTTCCTTCAGTATGGAATAGACACCAATGATGGACTTCTGACATCGCCTCAGTAGACGCTGGAGACTTTGGTCGGCCTCCTGCTCCACACCAGTGACAGGATCTTGTTGCTTGATATCCGTTGACTGAACCTTTAACGGTTTCACCTCCTTCCCTCTCTTCTTCAGTTGTTGGTGGGTAACTGCTGCTCCTCCCAAGTCGACAGCTGTGACCTCCAGCTTTGCAAATGGGTCGTTATTCTGCTGGATGGAGTCTTCCACGCCTAGTCGCTCCTCTGAAGCTGATGGTTTTTCATTCCTACTCGATTTGCCATGGCCTAAAATGTTGTCATGAGAAAGAGCTCCTGGTATGTTGCCAACAATCAGATCACAAATGGCATCAGTCATACAAGTTGCCTCGACCTCACCAGTGTAGTAGGGAGTCTGGACCGAAATTCGCGCAACAGGACAAATTCGAGCAGTACGATCGATGAGGACACATTTCTTGTTGCTTCCGGTCATCTGACCGGGTTTCACGAATTTTTCTTTACCACGACACCAGTACACCCAGTGTCTCTGAGCACCTCTACTTCTTGATCCTCGACGAGTCCTCGAACAACCTTTAAGCCTTCCCCAAGCGAGCTTGATCCAACAATTAGAGGAATCTTTTCGCCTGAAGGTAGAGTGACGGATGTGGGTTGGTGATCTACACATGCTCCTGCTTTGTGTCTTCCTTTCCTCCTTGATCTTGAGTCTTCTGTGGCATCTTCGGAATTCTGCTGTACTGTCTGCAGTCTTTTGCAATGTGTCCGGTACGTGAACACAAGAAGCAACGTCTTTCACTCTTTATACAAGGCTTAAGTAACTTTACTTGCAAAGGGTTCTCCAGTGTACTAGCAGTTCCTTCTTGTTTTGCCTTGTTCTGCTTCGCCTGTCGCCACATTGGACCACCATGAGCAATCAAGTACTGCTCAGTAAAGCTTATCATCTCCTCTAGTGACTTGGGAGTACGTTCTTTCAAGAACACCCTCAGATCATAATGGGACTTCCGCAAGAACTGTTCCCTTAGTACTAAATCACGTAACTTGTCGTAAGTCTTCTCAATCTCACACATTTCAATCCATCTTTCGAAATACCTTGTCATACGAGTGGAAAATTGACTCACCGTTTCGCATTTTTCTCGGAAAGTGTCACGAAATTTCTGGCGATATCCTTCCTCTGTTAACATGTGCCTCTGTAGGATAGCTTTTTTCACTTTGTCATAGTCTTCGGCACAATGAGATGATAAACATACATATGCTTACAGTGCCTTCCCTGTTAGCAATGAACTCAAGTTGGTAGCCCATACCTTCTTTTCCCACTTATGAGTCTGAGCATGTCTCTCAAATCTTTCTATGTATGCATCAATGTCGTCAGTATTTTCATCGAACTTAGGGAGCTTAATCTTAAAATATACTATGAACTTCTGTAAGATTAATTGTTCCTTGCTGATGGATATTCAATCGCTTAGCATTTTCAAGTTCTATTTCCTTTTCTTTTAAGGCTAACTGAGCTTGTATCTTTGAGTTTTCATCTTATCGCTTTGCCTTTTCATCCTCCCGAGCTTCGGCTCTTCTTTGTCTTTCAGCCTGGAATAATTCCTTTACAAATTCCCGTAATTCCACCCCTTCATAAATAAGTTTTTCTCCCAGCTCCGCATACTGATTCATTAAATCATATTCGCTCATGATGATTAAGTACAAGAGCGGCGAACACTTCAGTTGTTCGCTAGAATACTGGCAAATAGATAAGATTCTCAACACAAGCTCTGGCACAGAATCCCGGGTCTGGGCACCATTTTTGACACACGTTCACGGGATACCAGAATCATATGGTGAAGAGAATATTGAAGTTGCCAGTTTTTTTTCCATTTTACTCTTAAATAGTATTTACATATATACAGTTCCAAAGCTTTACAACACCATAGGCCGATATCTAGGCCGAAAGTCATCTTATACTTCAAAAATTACCAAGTCACAGCCGTAAAGCCGCACCACATAGTTCTACAACAGCCGGCATAAAAGCCACTCTGTAAATCTCTAATAAATTCCTGCACCAAGCCACACAGTCAGATCAGATATATCTTGGAACAAGCACAATATCGTGGCACAAACAGTATCTTGGCACAAGGAACCATCAGAGTAAGCTTCCAGGTGGAGAGGTTAAGTCCCAGTCTTTCCATATCGTCCTTCTGACCCTCTGCTCAGCCGGTCTGTGCCACACGAAGCACCAGACACTCTGCTCTGCTCCAGACTGAAACCTTTCGCCAACTTCCCGTCTCTCACCTCACACCTCTCTACATCACCTCTGCTAAGCATTGTGGGTAATAAATAAAATAGACATAACGCTTAATGATAATAATTCCCAAACCATAAGAAATAACTAGATCTCACTATGTGATCAGTAAACACTCAAAGATTTGGTAACAATAACTTATAGTTAATTAACTCTGCTTGATTCTTTACCAATTCTTGAATCAAAACACGGATCCGAGTCTGAATGACCAATAACGAAATGAACCATAAACCATTAATCACAAGATAATGACAAGACAGAACTCAATCCTACTTCCTAGGTCGTAGGTAACATGACAAATTCCCCCACCAAACCATACAACACTGTTGTAGGGCTAAGCTTACATATGACTTAGGAAGTCGGACAGAACATTCTCCTCTCCTTTAATCACCCTAATTGTAAAGGCATAGTTTTGCAAGAACAAAGCCCATCTTAATAACCTCGAGTTTTCAGGCTTCCTCTTCTGTAAGTACTCTAGTGATGCATGATCCGTACACAAAACAAATTCCTTACCATAAAGGTATCTATCGAACCAATTGATGGCAAACACTATTGCCATGCATTCTCTCTCACCAACCGAATATCTAGTCTCTCTTGGCTGCAGCTTACGACTGGCAAAGGCAACAGGCAACAGTCCGTCCTCAAATTCTTGTAACAAAGCTGCTCCAATGGCATATGCTGAAGCATCTGTTTGAACAACAAAAGGTAAATTAAAGTCCGGTGATCTTAACATTGGTTTGGACGTTATACTGGCCTTTAGTTCCTTGAACGCCCTCTCGTGATCCTCCCCCATTTGAGCTTGTTTGGCCGATTTTTCTGCAAAAGATTAGTCAGTACAGCTGTTATTGAGGAATAATTAGGAATAATTAGGGAAAATTTTTGGTACCAACCAACCAACCCCAAGAATGATCGTAAATGTTTCTTAGTCGTGGGGGAAGGATAATCAAGAGTGCATTGAACAATGCAATCCTGAGGCATAATCTTCCCATAGCCTATTGTATGACCCAAGAAGGATACTGTCTCATATCCCAGTAAACACTTGGATGGTCTGATGGTGAGGCCAGCTTCCCTTATTCTAGTAAACAGCCTGCGTAACATGGAAACATGTTCATCCCAATTTACAGTGTGACCCAAGACATCATCTACATAATTATCTATCTCTCTTTCTCCACATAGCAGTTTCCTCATCATTCTGTTATACGTTGCTAGCGAGTTAACTAGGCCGAAAGGTAATCGGGTAAAGTTATAGCATCCACTGGGACCAGTGAAAGCAGTAAATTTCTTAGTCTTCTTCCATTGGGATCTGCCAAAATCCACGGCTGAAGTCTACTTTGGAAAAATATCTCTTACCAGTTAGCTTTACAAGAATATCTTCAGGCTGATTCATAGGTTCACTGTCAAATCTTGTTTTCTTGTTGAGTTTTTTGTAATTAACACAAAATCTATGTGAACCAACAGGCTTGTTAACTAAAACTACTGGAGCATTATAATCAGAATTAGATCGTTCTATGATTCCCTGGCTTAACATTGTCTGTACCTCCTCCTCCACAGTGGTGAGGGTAGCTAAAGGAAGTGGGTAAGGCTTTTCTCTAACAGGTTCTTCATCAGTTAGGTGAATAGAATGCTTCAGTAAGTGGGTTAACCCTGGTTTGTCAGTAAAGATATCCGAAAATTCTTTTACCAACTCCCTCAGTTGTTTTTGCTGGGTGGAAGATAGATCCGGATTGATACTCACATCACTATAGGTTTCCTTACCTTCTACCTCTGGCAACCGCAGCAGTTGTCCTTCACAGTCATCTTCACTGGGAATGACAGACAGCAACTACTTTGTCTCGAACTTCATAATGCTTAAGTAGGTTCACATGAAATACTTTGGTTTTACCATCTCCAAGCATCACCCTATAATCATACTCATTGATGACGACCTCAGCGATTTCAAAGGTCCTTTCCAGCTCAGGAGTAACTTATTAGAGTCTGTTGGCAGAAGGACTAGTACCTTATCACCTACACTCATATACCTATGTCTGGCTCTTTTATCATAATGATGTTTATATAACTCTCCTGCTTTACTGAGATTATCATGAACCATCTTACAGGTGTCTTCTAGTTTGTTTCTAAGATCAGTAACATATTGGTTGGTGTTAAATACCTGTCCCTTATCTCCTTTGCCAACCCATACATCTCTAAGCAAACTTAAAGGACCCTTAACAGTGCAACTATAAAGGAGCTCAAATGGTGCAAAACCCGTACTTGACTGGGGAACCTCTCTGTAAGCAAATAAAGCAGCTGGTAGTTAGCGATCCCAGTCAGTGGGACACTCCTGGCACATCTTTTTGATCATTAGTTTAAGGGTACCATTAAATTTCTCGTTCAGACCATTAAACATTGGGTAATGAGGCGTTGTAAATGACTGCCTTACACTGATAAGTCTGCAAACCTCTCTCGTAAGGTTTGAGGTGAACTGTGACCCCCTGTCACTAAGAATCTCCTGTGGAAATCCTAACCTTGAGAATATTTCTAGTAGTGCATCTGCTATTCTTTCCGTGGTAATATCTGGTAGTGCCACTGCCTCTGGCCATCTTGTACGAGTAGCATAGTCCACTACCGTTAAAATGTACTTGTTTCCCTTAGCAGATGCTGGAGTGATGGGCCCTAACAGGTCAATAGCAATCTTATGGAAGGGAAGACTCATGAGTGGCATTTTGCCCAAAGGAACATTAGTTATCCTCCCCTTAGGAATAGTTCTCTGGCAAATATCACAGCTCCTGCACCATCTTTTTACATCAACAGTAATGCCTGGCCAATAAAAGCATGGCAGAACTCTGTCTTCAGTTTTCTTGACACCAAGATGACATTCATGAGCTAACCTCAATATCTTTACCTTCCTCTCCTTTGGAACCAATAACTGCTTTACCTCCTTACCATTTCTGTTACATGTCCTATACCATAAACCACCTTCCTTCAGTATGGAATAGACACCAATGATGGACTTCTGACATCGCCTCAGTAGACGCTGGAGACTTTGGTCGGCCTCCTGCTCCACACCAGTGACAGGATCTTGTTGCTTGATATCCGTTGACTGAACCTTTAACGGTTTCACCTCCTTCCCTCTCTTCTTCAGTTGTTGGTGGGTAACTGCTGCTCCTCCCAAGTCGACAGCTGTGACCTCCAGCTTTGCAAATGGGTCGTTATTCTGCTGGATGGAGTCTTCCACGCCTAGTCGCTCCTCTGAAGCTGATGGTTTTTCATTCCTACTCGATTTGCCATGGCCTAAAATGTTGTCATGAGAAAGAGCTCCTGGTATGTTGCCAACAATCAGATCACAAATGGCATCAGTCATACAAGTTGCCTCGACCTCACCAGTGTAGTAGGGAGTCTGGACCGAAATTCGCGCAACAGGACAAATTCGAGCAGTACGATCGATGAGGACACATTTCTTGTTGCTTCCGGTCATCTGACCGGGTTTCACGAATTTTTCTTTACCACGACACCAGTACACCCAGTGTCTCTGAGCACCTCTACTTCTTGATCCTCGACGAGTCCTCGAACAACCTTTAAGCCTTCCCCAAGCGAGCTTGATCCAACAATTAGAGGAATCTTTTCGCCTGAAGGTAGAGTGACGGATGTGGGTTGGTGATCTACACATGCTCCTGCTTTGTGTCTTCCTTTCCTCCTTGATCTTGAGTCTTCTGTGGCATCTTCGGAATTCTGCTGTACTGTCTGCAGTCTTTTGCAATGTGTCCGGTACGTGAACACAAGAAGCAACGTCTTTCACTCTTTATACAAGGCTTAAGTAACTTTACTTGCAAAGGGTTCTCCAGTGTACTAGCAGTTCCTTCTTGTTTTGCCTTGTTCTGCTTCGCCTGTCGCCACATTGGACCACCATGAGCAATCAAGTACTGCTCAGTAAAGCTTATCATCTCCTCTAGTGACTTGGGAGTACGTTCTTTCAAGAACACCCTCAGATCATAATGGGACTTCCGCAAGAACTGTTCCCTTAGTACTAAATCACGTAACTTGTCGTAAGTCTTCTCAATCTCACACATTTCAATCCATCTTTCGAAATACCTTGTCATACGAGTGGAAAATTGACTCACCGTTTCGCATTTTTCTCGGAAAGTGTCACGAAATTTCTGGCGATATCCTTCCTCTGTTAACATGTGCCTCTGTAGGATAGCTTTTTTCACTTTGTCATAGTCTTCGGCACAATGAGATGATAAACATACATATGCTTACAGTGCCTTCCCTGTTAGCAATGAACTCAAGTTGGTAGCCCATACCTTCTTTTCCCACTTATGAGTCTGAGCATGTCTCTCAAATCTTTCTATGTATGCATCAATGTCGTCAGTATTTTCATCGAACTTAGGGAGCTTAATCTTAAAATATACTATGAACTTCTGTAAGATTAATTGTTCCTTGCTGATGGATATTCAATCGCTTAGCATTTTCAAGTTCTATTTCCTTTTCTTTTAAGGCTAACTGAGCTTGTATCTTTGAGTTTTCATCTTATCGCTTTGCCTTTTCATCCTCCCGAGCTTCGGCTCTTCTTTGTCTTTCAGCCTGGAATAATTCCTTTACAAATTCCCGTAATTCCACCCCTTCATAAATAAGTTTTTCTCCCAGCTCCGCATACTGATTCATTAAATCATATTCGCTCATGATGATTAAGTACAAGAGCGGCGAACACTTCAGTTGTTCGCTAGAATACTGGCAAATAGATAAGATTCTCAACACAAGCTCTGGCACAGAATCCCGGGTCTGGGCACCATTTTTGACACACGTTCACGGGATACCAGAATCATATGGTGAAGAGAATATTGAAGTTGCCAGTTTTTTTTCCATTTTACTCTTAAATAGTATTTACATATATACAGTTCCAAAGCTTTACAACACCATAGGCCGATATCTAGGCCGAAAGTCATCTTATACTTCAAAAATTACCAAGTCACAGCCGTAAAGCCGCACCACATAGTTCTACAACAGCCGGCATAAAAGCCACTCTGTAAATCTCTAATAAATTCCTGCACCAAGCCACACAGTCAGATCAGATATATCTTGGAACAAGCACAATATCGTGGCACAAACAGTATCTTGGCACAAGGAACCATCAGAGTAAGCTTCCAGGTGGAGAGGTTAAGTCCCAGTCTTTCCATATCGTCCTTCTGACCCTCTGCTCAGCCGGTCTGTGCCACACGAAGCACCAGACACTCTGCTCTGCTCCAGACTGAAACCTTTCGCCAACTTCCCGTCTCTCACCTCACACCTCTCTACATCACCTCTGCTAAGCATTGTGGGTAATAAATAAAATAGACATAACGCTTAATGATAATAATTCCCAAACCATAAGAAATAACTAGATCTCACTATGTGATCAGTAAACACTCAAAGACTTGGTAACAATAACTTATAGTTAATTAACTCTGCTTGATTCTTTACCATTTCTTGAATCAAAACACGGATCAAAGTCTGAATGAACAATAACGAAATGAACCATAAACCATTAATCACAAGATAATGACAAGACAGAACTCAATCCTACTTCCTAGGTCGTAGGTAACATGACAAATTCCCCCACCAAACCATACAACACTGTTGTAGGGCTAAGCTTACATATGACTTAGGAAGTCGGACAGAACATTCTCCTCTCCTTTAATCACCCTAATTGTAAAGGCATAGTTTTGCAAGAACAAAGCCCATCTTAATAACCTCGAGTTTTCAGGCTTCCTCTTCTGTAAGTACTCTAGTGATGCATGATCCGTACACAAAACAAATTCCTTACCATAAAGGTATCTATCGAACCAATTGATGGCAAACACTATTGCCATGCATTCTCTCTCACCAACCGAATATCTAGTCTCTCTTGGCTGCAGCTTACGACTGGCAAAGGCAACAGGCAACAGTCCGTCCTCAAATTCTTGTAACAAAGCTGCTCCAATGGCATATGCTGAAGCATCTGTTTGAACAACAAAAGGTAAATTAAAGTCCGGTGATCTTAACATTGGTTTGGACGTTATACTGGCCTTTAGTTCCTTGAACGCCCTCTCGTGATCCTCCCCCCATTTGAGCTTGTTTGGCCGATTTTTCTGCAAAAGATTAGTCAGTACAGCTGTTATTGAGGAATAATTAGGAATAATTAGGGAAAATTTTTGGTACCAACCAACCAACCCCAAGAATGATCGTAAATGTTTCTTAGTCGTGGGGGAAGGATAATCAAGAGTGCATTGAACAATGCAATCCTGAGGCATAATCTTCCCATAGCCTATTGTATGACCCAAGAAGGATACTGTCTCATATCCCAGTAAACACTTGGATGGTCTGATGGTGAGGCCAGCTTCCCTTATTCTAGTAAACAGCCTGCGTAACATGGAAACATGTTCATCCCAATTTACAGTGTGACCCAAGACATCATCTACATAATTATCTATCTCTCTTTCTCCACATAGCAGTTTCCTCATCATTCTGTTATACGTTGCTAGCGAGTTAACTAGGCCGAAAGGTAATCGGGTAAAGTTATAGCATCCACTGGGACCAGTGAAAGCAGTAAATTTCTTAGTCTTCTTCCATTGGGATCTGCCAAAATCCACGGCTGAAGTCTACTTTGGAAAAATATCTCTTACCAGTTAGCTTTACAAGAATATCTTCAGGCTGATTCATAGGTTCACTGTCAAATCTTGTTTTCTTGTTGAGTTTTTTGTAATTAACACAAAATCTATGTGAACCAACAGGCTTGTTAACTAAAACTACTGGAGCATTATAATCAGAATTAGATCGTTCTATGATTCCCTGGCTTAACATTGTCTGTACCTCCTCCTCCACAGTGGTGAGGGTAGCTAAAGGAAGTGGGTAAGGCTTTTCTCTAACAGGTTCTTCATCAGTTAGGTGAATAGAATGCTTCAGTAAGTGGGTTAACCCTGGTTTGTCAGTAAAGATATCCGAAAATTCTTTTACCAACTCCCTCAGTTGTTTTTGCTGGGTGGAAGATAGATCCGGATTGATACTCACATCACTATAGGTTTCCTTACCTTCTACCTCTGGCAACCGCAGCAGTTGTCCTTCACAGTCATCTTCACTGGGAATGACAGACAGCAACTACTTTGTCTCGAACTTCATAATGCTTAAGTAGGTTCACATGAAATACTTTGGTTTTACCATCTCCAAGCATCACCCTATAATCATACTCATTGATGACGACCTCAGCGATTTCAAAGGTCCTTTCCAGCTCAGGAGTAACTTATTAGAGTCTGTTGGCAGAAGGACTAGTACCTTATCACCTACACTCATATACCTATGTCTGGCTCTTTTATCATAATGATGTTTATATAACTCTCCTGCTTTACTGAGATTATCATGAACCATCTTACAGGTGTCTTCTAGTTTGTTTCTAAGATCAGTAACATATTGGTTGGTGTTAAATACCTGTCCCTTATCTCCTTTGCCAACCCATACATCTCTAAGCAAACTTAAAGGACCCTTAACAGTGCAACTATAAAGGAGCTCAAATGGTGCAAAACCCGTACTTGACTGGGGAACCTCTCTGTAAGCAAATAAAGCAGCTGGTAGTTAGCGATCCCAGTCAGTGGGACACTCCTGGCACATCTTTTTGATCATTAGTTTAAGGGTACCATTAAATTTCTCGTTCAGACCATTAAACATTGGGTAATGAGGCGTTGTAAATGACTGCCTTACACTGATAAGTCTGCAAACCTCTCTCGTAAGGTTTGAGGTGAACTGTGACCCCCTGTCACTAAGAATCTCCTGTGGAAATCCTAACCTTGAGAATATTTCTAGTAGTGCATCTGCTATTCTTTCCGTGGTAATATCTGGTAGTGCCACTGCCTCTGGCCATCTTGTACGAGTAGCATAGTCCACTACCGTTAAAATGTACTTGTTTCCCTTAGCAGATGCTGGAGTGATGGGCCCTAACAGGTCAATAGCAATCTTATGGAAGGGAAGACTCATGAGTGGCATTTTGCCCAAAGGAACATTAGTTATCCTCCCCTTAGGAATAGTTCTCTGGCAAATATCACAGCTCCTGCACCATCTTTTTACATCAACAGTAATGCCTGGCCAATAAAAGCATGGCAGAACTCTGTCTTCAGTTTTCTTGACACCAAGATGACATTCATGAGCTAACCTCAATATCTTTACCTTCCTCTCCTTTGGAACCAATAACTGCTTTACCTCCTTACCATTTCTGTTACATGTCCTATACCATAAACCACCTTCCTTCAGTATGGAATAGACACCAATGATGGACTTCTGACATCGCCTCAGTAGACGCTGGAGACTTTGGTCGGCCTCCTGCTCCACACCAGTGACAGGATCTTGTTGCTTGATATCCGTTGACTGAACCTTTAACGGTTTCACCTCCTTCCCTCTCTTCTTCAGTTGTTGGTGGGTAACTGCTGCTCCTCCCAAGTCGACAGCTGTGACCTCCAGCTTTGCAAATGGGTCGTTATTCTGCTGGATGGAGTCTTCCACGCCTAGTCGCTCCTCTGAAGCTGATGGTTTTTCATTCCTACTCGATTTGCCATGGCCTAAAATGTTGTCATGAGAAAGAGCTCCTGGTATGTTGCCAACAATCAGATCACAAATGGCATCAGTCATACAAGTTGCCTCGACCTCACCAGTGTAGTAGGGAGTCTGGACCGAAAATTCGCGCAACAGGACAAATTCGAGCAGTACGATCGATGAGGACTCTTTTCTTGTTGCTTCAGGTCATCTGACCGGGTTTCACGAATTTTTCTTTACCACGACACCAGTACACCCAGTGTCTCTGAGCACCTCTACTTCTTGATCCTCGACGAGTCCTCGAACAACCTTTAAGCCTTCCCCAAGCGAGCTTGATCCAACAATTAGAGGAATCTTTTCGCCTGAAGGTAGAGTGACGGATGTGGGTTGGTGATCTACACATGCTCCTGCTTTGTGTCTTCCTTTCCTCCTTGATCTTGAGTCTTCTGTGGCATCTTCGGAATTCTGCTGTACTGTCTGCAGTCTTTTGCAATGTGTCCGGTACGTGAACACAAGAAGCAACGTCTTTCACTCTTTATACAAGGCTTAAGTAACTTTACTTGCAAAGGGTTCTCCAGTGTACTAGCAGTTCCTTCTTGTTTTGCCTTGTTCTGCTTCGCCTGTCGCCACATTGGACCACCATGAGCAATCAAGTACTGCTCAGTAAAGCTTATCATCTCCTCTAGTGACTTGGGAGTACGTTCTTTCAAGAACACCCTCAGATCATAATGGGACTTCCGCAAGAACTGTTCCCTTAGTACTAAATCACGTAACTTGTCGTAAGTCTTCTCAATCTCACACATTTCAATCCATCTTTCGAAATACCTTGTCATACGAGTGGAAAATTGACTCACCGTTTCGCATTTTTCTCGGAAAGTGTCACGAAATTTCTGGCGATATCCTTCCTCTGTTAACATGTGCCTCTGTAGGATAGCTTTTTCACTTTGTCATAGTCTTCGGCACAATGAGATGATAAACATACATATGCTTACAGTGCCTTCCCTGTTAGCAATGAACTCAAGTTGGTAGCCCATACCTTCTTTTCCCACTTATGAGTCTGAGCATGTCTCTCAAATCTTTCTATGTATGCATCAATGTCGTCAGTATTTTCATCGAACTTAGGGAGCTTAATCTTAAAATATACTATGAACTTCTGTAAGATTAATTGTTCCTTGCTGATGGATATTCAATCGCTTAGCATTTTCAAGTTCTATTTCCTTTTCTTTTAAGGCTAACTGAGCTTGTATCTTTGAGTTTTCATCTTATCGCTTTGCCTTTTCATCCTCCCGAGCTTCGGCTCTTCTTTGTCTTTCAGCCTGGAATAATTCCTTTACAAATTCCCGTAATTCCACCCCTTCATAAATAAGTTTTTCTCCCAGCTCCGCATACTGATTCATTAAATCATATTCGCTCATGATGATTAAGTACAAGAGCGGCGAACACTTCAGTTGTTCGCTAGAATACTGGCAAATAGATAAGATTCTCAACACAAGCTCTGGCACAGAATCCCGGGTCTGGGCACCATTTTTGACACACGTTCACGGGATACCAGAATCATATGGTGAAGAGAATATTGAAGTTGCCAGTTTTTTTTCCATTTTACTCTTAAATAGTATTTACATATATACAGTTCCAAAGCTTTACAACACCATAGGCCGATATCTAGGCCGAAAGTCATCTTATACTTCAAAAATTACCAAGTCACAGCCGTAAAGCCGCACCACATAGTTCTACAACAGCCGGCATAAAAGCCACTCTGTAAATCTCTAATAAATTCCTGCACCAAGCCACACAGTCAGATCAGATATATCTTGGAACAAGCACAATATCGTGGCACAAACAGTATCTTGGCACAAGGAACCATCAGAGTAAGCTTCCAGGTGGAGAGGTTAAGTCCCAGTCTTTCCATATCGTCCTTCTGACCCTCTGCTCAGCCGGTCTGTGCCACACGAAGCACCAGACACTCTGCTCTGCTCCAGACTGAAACCTTTCGCCAACTTCCCGTCTCTCACCTCACACCTCTCTACATCACCTCTGCTAAGCATTGTGGGTAATAAATAAAATAGACATAACGCTTAATGATAATAATTCCCAAACCATAAGAAATAACTAGATCTCACTATGTGATCAGTAAACACTCAAAGACTTGGTAACAATAACTTATAGTTAATTAACTCTGCTTGATTCTTTACCATTTCTTGAATCAAAACACGGATCAAAGTCTGAATGAACAATAACGAAATGAACCATAAACCATTAATCACAAGATAATGACAAGACAGAACTCAATCCTACTTCCTAGGTCGTAGGTAACATGACAAATTCCCCCACCAAACCATACAACACTGTTGTAGGGCTAAGCTTACATATGACTTAGGAAGTCGGACAGAACATTCTCCTCTCCTTTAATCACCCTAATTGTAAAGGCATAGTTTTGCAAGAACAAAGCCCATCTTAATAACCTCGAGTTTTCAGGCTTCCTCTTCTGTAAGTACTCTAGTGATGCATGATCCGTACACAAAACAAATTCCTTACCATAAAGGTATCTATCGAACCAATTGATGGCAAACACTATTGCCATGCATTCTCTCTCACCAACCGAATATCTAGTCTCTCTTGGCTGCAGCTTACGACTGGCAAAGGCAACAGGCAACAGTCCGTCCTCAAATTCTTGTAACAAAGCTGCTCCAATGGCATATGCTGAAGCATCTGTTTGAACAACAAAAGGTAAATTAAAGTCCGGTGATCTTAACATTGGTTTGGACGTTATACTGGCCTTTAGTTCCTTGAACGCCCTCTCGTGATCCTCCCCCATTTGAGCTTGTTTGGCCGATTTTTCTGCAAAAGATTAGTCAGTACAGCTGTTATTGAGGAATAATTAGGAATAATTAGGGAAAATTTTTGGTACCAACCAACCAACCCCAAGAATGATCGTAAATGTTTCTTAGTCGTGGGGGAAGGATAATCAAGAGTGCATTGAACAATGCAATCCTGAGGCATAATCTTCCCATAGCCTATTGTATGACCCAAGAAGGATACTGTCTCATATCCCAGTAAACACTTGGATGGTCTGATGGTGAGGCCAGCTTCCCTTATTCTAGTAAACAGCCTGCGTAACATGGAAACATGTTCATCCCAATTTACAGTGTGACCCAAGACATCATCTACATAATTATCTATCTCTCTTTCTCCACATAGCAGTTTCCTCATCATTCTGTTATACGTTGCTAGCGAGTTAACTAGGCCGAAAGGTAATCGGGTAAAGTTATAGCATCCACTGGGACCAGTGAAAGCAGTAAATTTCTTAGTCTTCTTCCATTGGGATCTGCCAAAATCCACGGCTGAAGTCTACTTTGGAAAAATATCTCTTACCAGTTAGCTTTACAAGAATATCTTCAGGCTGATTCATAGGTTCACTGTCAAATCTTGTTTTCTTGTTGAGTTTTTTGTAATTAACACAAAATCTATGTGAACCAACAGGCTTGTTAACTAAAACTACTGGAGCATTATAATCAGAATTAGATCGTTCTATGATTCCCTGGCTTAACATTGTCTGTACCTCCTCCTCCACAGTGGTGAGGGTAGCTAAAGGAAGTGGGTAAGGCTTTTCTCTAACAGGTTCTTCATCAGTTAGGTGAATAGAATGCTTCAGTAAGTGGGTTAACCCTGGTTTGTCAGTAAAGATATCCGAAAATTCTTTTACCAACTCCCTCAGTTGTTTTTGCTGGGTGGAAGATAGATCCGGATTGATACTCACATCACTATAGGTTTCCTTACCTTCTACCTCTGGCAACCGCAGCAGTTGTCCTTCACAGTCATCTTCACTGGGAATGACAGACAGCAACTACTTTGTCTCGAACTTCATAATGCTTAAGTAGGTTCACATGAAATACTTTGGTTTTACCATCTCCAAGCATCACCCTATAATCATACTCATTGATGACGACCTCAGCGATTTCAAAGGTCCTTTCCAGCTCAGGAGTAACTTATTAGAGTCTGTTGGCAGAAGGACTAGTACCTTATCACCTACACTCATATACCTATGTCTGGCTCTTTTATCATAATGATGTTTATATAACTCTCCTGCTTTACTGAGATTATCATGAACCATCTTACAGGTGTCTTCTAGTTTGTTTCTAAGATCAGTAACATATTGGTTGGTGTTAAATACCTGTCCCTTATCTCCTTTGCCAACCCATACATCTCTAAGCAAACTTAAAGGACCCTTAACAGTGCAACTATAAAGGAGCTCAAATGGTGCAAAACCCGTACTTGACTGGGGAACCTCTCTGTAAGCAAATAAAGCAGCTGGTAGTTAGCGATCCCAGTCAGTGGGACACTCCTGGCACATCTTTTTGATCATTAGTTTAAGGGTACCATTAAATTTCTCGTTCAGACCATTAAACATTGGGTAATGAGGCGTTGTAAATGACTGCCTTACACTGATAAGTCTGCAAACCTCTCTCGTAAGGTTTGAGGTGAACTGTGACCCCCTGTCACTAAGAATCTCCTGTGGAAATCCTAACCTTGAGAATATTTCTAGTAGTGCATCTGCTATTCTTTCCGTGGTAATATCTGGTAGTGCCACTGCCTCTGGCCATCTTGTACGAGTAGCATAGTCCACTACCGTTAAAATGTACTTGTTTCCCTTAGCAGATGCTGGAGTGATGGGCCCTAACAGGTCAATAGCAATCTTATGGAAGGGAAGACTCATGAGTGGCATTTTGCCCAAAGGAACATTAGTTATCCTCCCCTTAGGAATAGTTCTCTGGCAAATATCACAGCTCCTGCACCATCTTTTTACATCAACAGTAATGCCTGGCCAATAAAAGCATGGCAGAACTCTGTCTTCAGTTTTCTTGACACCAAGATGACATTCATGAGCTAACCTCAATATCTTTACCTTCCTCTCCTTTGGAACCAATAACTGCTTTACCTCCTTACCATTTCTGTTACATGTCCTATACCATAAACCACCTTCCTTCAGTATGGAATAGACACCAATGATGGACTTCTGACATCGCCTCAGTAGACGCTGGAGACTTTGGTCGGCCTCCTGCTCCACACCAGTGACAGGATCTTGTTGCTTGATATCCGTTGACTGAACCTTTAACGGTTTCACCTCCTTCCCTCTCTTCTTCAGTTGTTGGTGGGTAACTGCTGCTCCTCCCAAGTCGACAGCTGTGACCTCCAGCTTTGCAAATGGGTCGTTATTCTGCTGGATGGAGTCTTCCACGCCTAGTCGCTCCTCTGAAGCTGATGGTTTTTCATTCCTACTCGATTTGCCATGGCCTAAAATGTTGTCATGAGAAAGAGCTCCTGGTATGTTGCCAACAATCAGATCACAAATGGCATCAGTCATACAAGTTGCCTCGACCTCACCAGTGTAGTAGGGAGTCTGGACCGAAATTCGCGCAACAGGACAAATTCGAGCAGTACGATCGATGAGGACACATTTCTTGTTGCTTCCGGTCATCTGACCGGGTTTCACGAATTTTTTCTTTACCACGACACCAGTACACCCAGTGTCTCTGAGCACCTCTACTTCTTGATCCTCGACGAGTCCTCGAACAACCTTTAAGCCTTCCCCAAGCGAGCTTGATCCAACAATTAGAGGAATCTTTTCGCCTGAAGGTAGAGTGACGGATGTGGGTTGGTGATCTACACATGCTCCTGCTTTGTGTCTTCCTTTCCTCCTTGATCTTGAGTCTTCTGTGGCATCTTCGGAATTCTGCTGTACTGTCTGCAGTCTTTTGCAATGTGTCCGGTACGTGAACACAAGAAGCAACGTCTTTCACTCTTTATACAAGGCTTAAGTAACTTTACTTGCAAAGGGTTCTCCAGTGTACTAGCAGTTCCTTCTTGTTTTGCCTTGTTCTGCTTCGCCTGTCGCCACATTGGACCACCATGAGCAATCAAGTACTGCTCAGTAAAGCTTATCATCTCCTCTAGTGACTTGGGAGTACGTTCTTTCAAGAACACCCTCAGATCATAATGGGACTTCCGCAAGAACTGTTCCCTTAGTACTAAATCACGTAACTTGTCGTAAGTCTTCTCAATCTCACACATTTCAATCCATCTTTCGAAATACCTTGTCATACGAGTGGAAAATTGACTCACCGTTTCGCATTTTTCTCGGAAAGTGTCACGAAATTTCTGGCGATATCCTTCCTCTGTTAACATGTGCCTCTGTAGGATAGCTTTTTTCACTTTGTCATAGTCTTCGGCACAATGAGATGATAAACATACATATGCTTACAGTGCCTTCCCTGTTAGCAATGAACTCAAGTTGGTAGCCCATACCTTCTTTTCCCACTTATGAGTCTGAGCATGTCTCTCAAATCTTTCTATGTATGCATCAATGTCGTCAGTATTTTCATCGAACTTAGGGAGCTTAATCTTAAAATATACTATGAACTTCTGTAAGATTAATTGTTCCTTGCTGATGGATATTCAATCGCTTAGCATTTTCAAGTTCTATTTCCTTTTCTTTTAAGGCTAACTGAGCTTGTATCTTTGAGTTTTCATCTTATCGCTTTGCCTTTTCATCCTCCCGAGCTTCGGCTCTTCTTTGTCTTTCAGCCTGGAATAATTCCTTTACAAATTCCCGTAATTCCACCCCTTCATAAATAAGTTTTTCTCCCAGCTCCGCATACTGATTCATTAAATCATATTCGCTCATGATGATTAAGTACAAGAGCGGCGAACACTTCAGTTGTTCGCTAGAATACTGGCAAATAGATAAGATTCTCAACACAAGCTCTGGCACAGAATCCCGGGTCTGGGCACCATTTTTGACACACGTTCACGGGATACCAGAATCATATGGTGAAGAGAATATTGAAGTTGCCAGTTTTTTTTCCATTTTACTCTTAAATAGTATTTACATATATACAGTTCCAAAGCTTTACAACACCATAGGCCGATATCTAGGCCGAAAGTCATCTTATACTTCAAAAATTACCAAGTCACAGCCGTAAAGCCGCACCACATAGTTCTACAACAGCCGGCATAAAAGCCACTCTGTAAATCTCTAATAAATTCCTGCACCAAGCCACACAGTCAGATCAGATATATCTTGGAACAAGCACAATATCGTGGCACAAACAGTATCTTGGCACAAGGAACCATCAGAGTAAGCTTCCAGGTGGAGAGGTTAAGTCCCAGTCTTTCCATATCGTCCTTCTGACCCTCTGCTCAGCCGGTCTGTGCCACACGAAGCACCAGACACTCTGCTCTGCTCCAGACTGAAACCTTTCGCCAACTTCCCGTCTCTCACCTCACACCTCTCTACATCACCTCTGCTAAGCATTGTGGGTAATAAATAAAATAGACATAACGCTTAATGATAATAATTCCCAAACCATAAGAAATAACTAGATCTCACTATGTGATCAGTAAACACTCAAAGACTTGGTAACAATAACTTATAGTTAATTAACTCTGCTTGATTCTTTACCATTTCTTGAATCAAAACACGGATCAAAGTCTGAATGAACAATAACGAAATGAACCATAAACCATTAATCACAAGATAATGACAAGACAGAACTCAATCCTACTTCCTAGGTCGTAGGTAACATGACAAATTCCCCCACCAAACCATACAACACTGTTGTAGGGCTAAGCTTACATATGACTTAGGAAGTCGGACAGAACATTCTCCTCTCCTTTAATCACCCTAATTGTAAAGGCATAGTTTTGCAAGAACAAAGCCCATCTTAATAACCTCGAGTTTTCAGGCTTCCTCTTCTGTAAGTACTCTAGTGATGCATGATCCGTACACAAAACAAATTCCTTACCATAAAGGTATCTATCGAACCAATTGATGGCAAACACTATTGCCATGCATTCTCTCTCACCAACCGAATATCTAGTCTCTCTTGGCTGCAGCTTACGACTGGCAAAGGCAACAGGCAACAGTCCGTCCTCAAATTCTTGTAACAAAGCTGCTCCAATGGCATATGCTGAAGCATCTGTTTGAACAACAAAAGGTAAATTAAAGTCCGGTGATCTTAACATTGGTTTGGACGTTATACTGGCCTTTAGTTCCTTGAACGCCCTCTCGTGATCCTCCCCCATTTGAGCTTGTTTGGCCGATTTTTCTGCAAAAGATTAGTCAGTACAGCTGTTATTGAGGAATAATTAGGAATAATTAGGGAAAATTTTTGGTACCAACCAACCAACCCCAAGAATGATCGTAAATGTTTCTTAGTCGTGGGGGAAGGATAATCAAGAGTGCATTGAACAATGCAATCCTGAGGCATAATCTTCCCATAGCCTATTGTATGACCCAAGAAGGATACTGTCTCATATCCCAGTAAACACTTGGATGGTCTGATGGTGAGGCCAGCTTCCCTTATTCTAGTAAACAGCCTGCGTAACATGGAAACATGTTCATCCCAATTTACAGTGTGACCCAAGACATCATCTACATAATTATCTATCTCTCTTTCTCCACATAGCAGTTTCCTCATCATTCTGTTATACGTTGCTAGCGAGTTAACTAGGCCGAAAGGTAATCGGGTAAAGTTATAGCATCCACTGGGACCAGTGAAAGCAGTAAATTTCTTAGTCTTCTTCCATTGGGATCTGCCAAAATCCACGGCTGAAGTCTACTTTGGAAAAATATCTCTTACCAGTTAGCTTTACAAGAATATCTTCAGGCTGATTCATAGGTTCACTGTCAAATCTTGTTTTCTTGTTGAGTTTTTTGTAATTAACACAAAATCTATGTGAACCAACAGGCTTGTTAACTAAAACTACTGGAGCATTATAATCAGAATTAGATCGTTCTATGATTCCCTGGCTTAACATTGTCTGTACCTCCTCCTCCACAGTGGTGAGGGTAGCTAAAGGAAGTGGGTAAGGCTTTTCTCTAACAGGTTCTTCATCAGTTAGGTGAATAGAATGCTTCAGTAAGTGGGTTAACCCTGGTTTGTCAGTAAAGATATCCGAAAATTCTTTTACCAACTCCCTCAGTTGTTTTTGCTGGGTGGAAGATAGATCCGGATTGATACTCACATCACTATAGGTTTCCTTACCTTCTACCTCTGGCAACCGCAGCAGTTGTCCTTCACAGTCATCTTCACTGGGAATGACAGACAGCAACTACTTTGTCTCGAACTTCATAATGCTTAAGTAGGTTCACATGAAATACTTTGGTTTTACCATCTCCAAGCATCACCCTATAATCATACTCATTGATGACGACCTCAGCGATTTCAAAGGTCCTTTCCAGCTCAGGAGTAACTTATTAGAGTCTGTTGGCAGAAGGACTAGTACCTTATCACCTACACTCATATACCTATGTCTGGCTCTTTTATCATAATGATGTTTATATAACTCTCCTGCTTTACTGAGATTATCATGAACCATCTTACAGGTGTCTTCTAGTTTGTTTCTAAGATCAGTAACATATTGGTTGGTGTTAAATACCTGTCCCTTATCTCCTTTGCCAACCCATACATCTCTAAGCAAACTTAAAGGACCCTTAACAGTGCAACTATAAAGGAGCTCAAATGGTGCAAAACCCGTACTTGACTGGGGAACCTCTCTGTAAGCAAATAAAGCAGCTGGTAGTTAGCGATCCCAGTCAGTGGGACACTCCTGGCACATCTTTTTGATCATTAGTTTAAGGGTACCATTAAATTTCTCGTTCAGACCATTAAACATTGGGTAATGAGGCGTTGTAAATGACTGCCTTACACTGATAAGTCTGCAAACCTCTCTCGTAAGGTTTGAGGTGAACTGTGACCCCCTGTCACTAAGAATCTCCTGTGGAAATCCTAACCTTGAGAATATTTCTAGTAGTGCATCTGCTATTCTTTCCGTGGTAATATCTGGTAGTGCCACTGCCTCTGGCCATCTTGTACGAGTAGCATAGTCCACTACCGTTAAAATGTACTTGTTTCCCTTAGCAGATGCTGGAGTGATGGGCCCTAACAGGTCAATAGCAATCTTATGGAAGGGAAGACTCATGAGTGGCATTTTGCCCAAAGGAACATTAGTTATCCTCCCTTAGGAATAGTTCTCTGGCAAATATCACAGCTCCTGCACCATCTTTTTACATCAACAGTAATGCCTGGCCAATAAAAGCATGGCAGAACTCTGTCTTCAGTTTTCTTGACACCAAGATGACATTCATGAGCTAACCTCAATATCTTTACCTTCCTCTCCTTTGGAACCAATAACTGCTTTACCTCCTTACCATTTCTGTTACATGTCCTATACCATAAACCACCTTCCTTCAGTATGGAATAGACACCAATGATGGACTTCTGACATCGCCTCAGTAGACGCTGGAGACTTTGGTCGGCCTCCTGCTCCACACCAGTGACAGGATCTTGTTGCTTGATATCCGTTGACTGAACCTTTAACGGTTTCACCTCCTTCCCTCTCTTCTTCAGTTGTTGGTGGGTAACTGCTGCTCCTCCCAAGTCGACAGCTGTGACCTCCAGCTTTGCAAATGGGTCGTTATTCTGCTGGATGGAGTCTTCCACGCCTAGTCGCTCCTCTGAAGCTGATGGTTTTTCATTCCTACTCGATTTGCCATGGCCTAAAATGTTGTCATGAGAAAGAGCTCCTGGTATGTTGCCAACAATCAGATCACAAATGGCATCAGTCATACAAGTTGCCTCGACCTCACCAGTGTAGTAGGGAGTCTGGACCAAAATTCGCGCAACAGGACAAATTCGAGCAGTACGATCGATGAGGACACATTTCTTGTTGCTTCCGGTCATCTGACCGGGTTTCACGAATTTTTTCTTTACCACGACACCAGTACACCCAGTGTCTCTGAGCACCTCTACTTCTTGATCCTCGACGAGTCCTCGAACAACCTTTAAGCCTTCCCCAAGCGAGCTTGATCCAACAATTAGAGGAATCTTTTCGCCTGAAGGTAGAGTGACGGATGTGGGTTGGTGATCTACACATGCTCCTGCTTTGTGTCTTCCTTTCCTCCTTGATCTTGAGTCTTCTGTGGCATCTTCGGAATTCTGCTGTACTGTCTGCAGTCTTTTGCAATGTGTCCGGTACGTGAACACAAGAAGCAACGTCTTTCACTCTTTATACAAGGCTTAAGTAACTTTACTTGCAAAGGGTTCTCCAGTGTACTAGCAGTTCCTTCTTGTTTTGCCTTGTTCTGCTTCGCCTGTCGCCACATTGGACCACCATGAGCAATCAAGTACTGCTCAGTAAAGCTTATCATCTCCTCTAGTGACTTGGGAGTACGTTCTTTCAAGAACACCCTCAGATCATAATGGGACTTCCGCAAGAACTGTTCCCTTAGTACTAAATCACGTAACTTGTCGTAAGTCTTCTCAATCTCACACATTTCAATCCATCTTTCGAAATACCTTGTCATACGAGTGGAAAATTGACTCACCGTTTCGCATTTTTCTCGGAAAGTGTCACGAAATTTCTGGCGATATCCTTCCTCTGTTAACATGTGCCTCTGTAGGATAGCTTTTTTCACTTTGTCATAGTCTTCGGCACAATGAGATGATAAACATACATATGCTTACAGTGCCTTCCCTGTTAGCAATGAACTCAAGTTGGTAGCCCATACCTTCTTTTCCCACTTATGAGTCTGAGCATGTCTCTCAAATCTTTCTATGTATGCATCAATGTCGTCAGTATTTTCATCGAACTTAGGGAGCTTAATCTTAAAATATACTATGAACTTCTGTAAGATTAATTGTTCCTTGCTGATGGATATTCAATCGCTTAGCATTTTCAAGTTCTATTTCCTTTTCTTTTAAGGCTAACTGAGCTTGTATCTTTGAGTTTTCATCTTATCGCTTTGCCTTTTCATCCTCCCGAGCTTCGGCTCTTCTTTGTCTTTCAGCCTGGAATAATTCCTTTACAAATTCCCGTAATTCCACCCCTTCATAAATAAGTTTTTCTCCCAGCTCCGCATACTGATTCATTAAATCATATTCGCTCATGATGATTAAGTACAAGAGCGGCGAACACTTCAGTTGTTCGCTAGAATACTGGCAAATAGATAAGATTCTCAACACAAGCTCTGGCACAGAATCCCGGGTCTGGGCACCATTTTTGACACACGTTCACGGGATACCAGAATCATATGGTGAAGAGAATATTGAAGTTGCCAGTTTTTTTTCCATTTTACTCTTAAATAGTATTTACATATATACAGTTCCAAAGCTTTACAACACCATAGGCCGATATCTAGGCCGAAAGTCATCTTATACTTCAAAAATTACCAAGTCACAGCCGTAAAGCCGCACCACATAGTTCTACAACAGCCGGCATAAAAGCCACTCTGTAAATCTCTAATAAATTCCTGCACCAAGCCACACAGTCAGATCAGATATATCTTGGAACAAGCACAATATCGTGGCACAAACAGTATCTTGGCACAAGGAACCATCAGAGTAAGCTTCCAGGTGGAGAGGTTAAGTCCCAGTCTTTCCATATCGTCCTTCTGACCCTCTGCTCAGCCGGTCTGTGCCACACGAAGCACCAGACACTCTGCTCTGCTCCAGACTGAAACCTTTCGCCAACTTCCCGTCTCTCACCTCACACCTCTCTACATCACCTCTGCTAAGCATTGTGGGTAATAAATAAAATAGACATAACGCTTAATGATAATAATTCCCAAACCATAAGAAATAACTAGATCTCACTATGTGATCAGTAAACACTCAAAGACTTGGTAACAATAACTTATAGTTAATTAACTCTGCTTGATTCTTTACCATTTCTTGAATCAAAACACGGATCAAAGTCTGAATGAACAATAACGAAATGAACCATAAACCATTAATCACAAGATAATGACAAGACAGAACTCAATCCTACTTCCTAGGTCGTAGGTAACATGACAAATTCCCCCACCAAACCATACAACACTGTTGTAGGGCTAAGCTTACATATGACTTAGGAAGTCGGACAGAACATTCTCCTCTCCTTTAATCACCCTAATTGTAAAGGCATAGTTTTGCAAGAACAAAGCCCATCTTAATAACCTCGAGTTTTCAGGCTTCCTCTTCTGTAAGTACTCTAGTGATGCATGATCCGTACACAAAACAAATTCCTTACCATAAAGGTATCTATCGAACCAATTGATGGCAAACACTATTGCCATGCATTCTCTCTCACCAACCGAATATCTAGTCTCTCTTGGCTGCAGCTTACGACTGGCAAAGGCAACAGGCAACAGTCCGTCCTCAAATTCTTGTAACAAAGCTGCTCCAATGGCATATGCTGAAGCATCTGTTTGAACAACAAAAGGTAAATTAAAGTCCGGTGATCTTAACATTGGTTTGGACGTTATACTGGCCTTTAGTTCCTTGAACGCCCTCTCGTGATCCTCCCCCCATTTGAGCTTGTTTGGCCGATTTTTCTGCAAAAGATTAGTCAGTACAGCTGTTATTGAGGAATAATTAGGAATAATTAGGGAAAATTTTTGGTATCAACCAACCAACCCCAAGAATGATCGTAAATGTTTCTTAGTCGTGGGGGAAGGATAATCAAGAGTGCATTGAACAATGCAATCCTGAGGCATAATCTTCCCATAGCCTATTGTATGACCCAAGAAGGATACTGTCTCATATCCCAGTAAACACTTGGATGGTCTGATGGTGAGGCCAGCTTCCCTTATTCTAGTAAACAGCCTGCGTAACATGGAAACATGTTCATCCCAATTTACAGTGTGACCCAAGACATCATCTACATAATTATCTATCTCTCTTTCTCCACATAGCAGTTTCCTCATCATTCTGTTATACGTTGCTAGCGAGTTAACTAGGCCGAAAGGTAATCGGGTAAAGTTATAGCATCCACTGGGACCAGTGAAAGCAGTAAATTTCTTAGTCTTCTTCCATTGGGATCTGCCAAAATCCACGGCTGAAGTCTACTTTGGAAAAATATCTCTTACCAGTTAGCTTTACAAGAATATCTTCAGGCTGATTCATAGGTTCACTGTCAAATCTTGTTTTCTTGTTGAGTTTTTTGTAATTAACACAAAATCTATGTGAACCAACAGGCTTGTTAACTAAAACTACTGGAGCATTATAATCAGAATTAGATCGTTCTATGATTCCCTGGCTTAACATTGTCTGTACCTCCTCCTCCACAGTGGTGAGGGTAGCTAAAGGAAGTGGGTAAGGCTTTTCTCTAACAGGTTCTTCATCAGTTAGGTGAATAGAATGCTTCAGTAAGTGGGTTAACCCTGGTTTGTCAGTAAAGATATCCGAAAATTCTTTTACCAACTCCCTCAGTTGTTTTTGCTGGGTGGAAGATAGATCCGGATTGATACTCACATCACTATAGGTTTCCTTACCTTCTACCTCTGGCAACCGCAGCAGTTGTCCTTCACAGTCATCTTCACTGGGAATGACAGACAGCAACTACTTTGTCTCGAACTTCATAATGCTTAAGTAGGTTCACATGAAATACTTTGGTTTTACCATCTCCAAGCATCACCCTATAATCATACTCATTGATGACGACCTCAGCGATTTCAAAGGTCCTTTCCAGCTCAGGAGTAACTTATTAGAGTCTGTTGGCAGAAGGACTAGTACCTTATCACCTACACTCATATACCTATGTCTGGCTCTTTTATCATAATGATGTTTATATAACTCTCCTGCTTTACTGAGATTATCATGAACCATCTTACAGGTGTCTTCTAGTTTGTTTCTAAGATCAGTAACATATTGGTTGGTGTTAAATACCTGTCCCTTATCTCCTTTGCCAACCCATACATCTCTAAGCAAACTTAAAGGACCCTTAACAGTGCAACTATAAAGGAGCTCAAATGGTGCAAAACCCGTACTTGACTGGGGAACCTCTCTGTAAGCAAATAAAGCAGCTGGTAGTTAGCGATCCCAGTCAGTGGGACACTCCTGGCACATCTTTTTGATCATTAGTTTAAGGGTACCATTAAATTTCTCGTTCAGACCATTAAACATTGGGTAATGAGGCGTTGTAAATGACTGCCTTACACTGATAAGTCTGCAAACCTCTCTCGTAAGGTTTGAGGTGAACTGTGACCCCCTGTCACTAAGAATCTCCTGTGGAAATCCTAACCTTGAGAATATTTCTAGTAGTGCATCTGCTATTCTTTCCGTGGTAATATCTGGTAGTGCCACTGCCTCTGGCCATCTTGTACGAGTAGCATAGTCCACTACCGTTAAAATGTACTTGTTTCCCTTAGCAGATGCTGGAGTGATGGGCCCTAACAGGTCAATAGCAATCTTATGGAAGGGAAGACTCATGAGTGGCATTTTGCCCAAAGGAACATTAGTTATCCTCCCCTTAGGAATAGTTCTCTGGCAAATATCACAGCTCCTGCACCATCTTTTTACATCAACAGTAATGCCTGGCCAATAAAAGCATGGCAGAACTCTGTCTTCAGTTTTCTTGACACCAAGATGACATTCATGAGCTAACCTCAATATCTTTACCTTCCTCTCCTTTGGAACCAATAACTGCTTTACCTCCTTACCATTTCTGTTACATGTCCTATACCATAAACCACCTTCCTTCAGTATGGAATAGACACCAATGATGGACTTCTGACATCGCCTCAGTAGACGCTGGAGACTTTGGTCGGCCTCCTGCTCCACACCAGTGACAGGATCTTGTTGCTTGATATCCGTTGACTGAACCTTTAACGGTTTCACCTCCTTCCCTCTCTTCTTCAGTTGTTGGTGGGTAACTGCTGCTCCTCCCAAGTCGACAGCTGTGACCTCCAGCTTTGCAAATGGGTCGTTATTCTGCTGGATGGAGTCTTCCACGCCTAGTCGCTCCTCTGAAGCTGATGGTTTTTCATTCCTACTCGATTTGCCATGGCCTAAAATGTTGTCATGAGAAAGAGCTCCTGGTATGTTGCCAACAATCAGATCACAAATGGCATCAGTCATACAAGTTGCCTCGACCTCACCAGTGTAGTAGGGAGTCTGGACCGAAAATTCGCGCAACAGGACAAATTCGAGCAGTACGATCGATGAGGACACATTTCTTGTTGCTTCCGGTCATCTGACCGGGTTTCACGAATTTTTCTTTACCACGACACCAGTACACCCAGTGTCTCTGAGCACCTCTACTTCTTGATCCTCGACGAGTCCTCGAACAACCTTTAAGCCTTCCCCAAGCGAGCTTGATCCAACAATTAGAGGAATCTTTTCGCCTGAAGGTAGAGTGACGGATGTGGGTTGGTGATCTACACATGCTCCTGCTTTGTGTCTTCCTTTCCTCCTTGATCTTGAGTCTTCTGTGGCATCTTCGGAATTCTGCTGTACTGTCTGCAGTCTTTTGCAATGTGTCCGGTACGTGAACACAAGAAGCAACGTCTTTCACTCTTTATACAAGGCTTAAGTAACTTTACTTGCAAAGGGTTCTCCAGTGTACTAGCAGTTCCTTCTTGTTTTGCCTTGTTCTGCTTCGCCTGTCGCCACATTGGACCACCATGAGCAATCAAGTACTGCTCAGTAAAGCTTATCATCTCCTCTAGTGACTTGGGAGTACGTTCTTTCAAGAACACCCTCAGATCATAATGGGACTTCCGCAAGAACTGTTCCCTTAGTACTAAATCACGTAACTTGTCGTAAGTCTTCTCAATCTCACACATTTCAATCCATCTTTCGAAATACCTTGTCATACGAGTGGAAAATTGACTCACCGTTTCGCATTTTTCTCGGAAAGTGTCACGAAATTTCTGGCGATATCCTTCCTCTGTTAACATGTGCCTCTGTAGGATAGCTTTTTTCACTTTGTCATAGTCTTCGGCACAATGAGATGATAAACATACATATGCTTACAGTGCCTTCCCTGTTAGCAATGAACTCAAGTTGGTAGCCCATACCTTCTTTTCCCACTTATGAGTCTGAGCATGTCTCTCAAATCTTTCTATGTATGCATCAATGTCGTCAGTATTTTCATCGAACTTAGGGAGCTTAATCTTAAAATATACTATGAACTTCTGTAAGATTAATTGTTCCTTGCTGATGGATATTCAATCGCTTAGCATTTTCAAGTTCTATTTCCTTTTCTTTTAAGGCTAACTGAGCTTGTATCTTTGAGTTTTCATCTTATCGCTTTGCCTTTTCATCCTCCCGAGCTTCGGCTCTTCTTTGTCTTTCAGCCTGGAATAATTCCTTTACAAATTCCCGTAATTCCACCCCTTCATAAATAAGTTTTTCTCCCAGCTCCGCATACTGATTCATTAAATCATATTCGCTCATGATGATTAAGTACAAGAGCGGCGAACACTTCAGTTGTTCGCTAGAATACTGGCAAATAGATAAGATTCTCAACACAAGCTCTGGCACAGAATCCCGGGTCTGGGCACCATTTTTGACACACGTTCACGGGATACCAGAATCATATGGTGAAGAGAATATTGAAGTTGCCAGTTTTTTTCCATTTTACTCTTAAATAGTATTTACATATATACAGTTCCAAAGCTTTACAACACCATAGGCCGATATCTAGGCCGAAAGTCATCTTATACTTCAAAAATTACCAAGTCACAGCCGTAAAGCCGCACCACATAGTTCTACAACAGCCGGCATAAAAGCCACTCTGTAAATCTCTAATAAATTCCTGCACCAAGCCACACAGTCAGATCAGATATATCTTGGAACAAGCACAATATCGTGGCACAAACAGTATCTTGGCACAAGGAACCATCAGAGTAAGCTTCCAGGTGGAGAGGTTAAGTCCCAGTCTTTCCATATCGTCCTTCTGACCCTCTGCTCAGCCGGTCTGTGCCACACGAAGCACCAGACACTCTGCTCTGCTCCAGACTGAAACCTTTCGCCAACTTCCCGTCTCTCACCTCACACCTCTCTACATCACCTCTGCTAAGCATTGTGGGTAATAAATAAAATAGACATAACGCTTAATGATAATAATTCCCAAACCATAAGAAATAACTAGATCTCACTATGTGATCAGTAAACACTCAAAGACTTGGTAACAATAACTTATAGTTAATTAACTCTGCTTGATTCTTTACCATTTCTTGAATCAAAACACGGATCAAAGTCTGAATGAACAATAACGAAATGAACCATAAACCATTAATCACAAGATAATGACAAGACAGAACTCAATCCTACTTCCTAGGTCGTAGGTAACATGACAAATTCCCCCACCAAACCATACAACACTGTTGTAGGGCTAAGCTTACATATGACTTAGGAAGTCGGACAGAACATTCTCCTCTCCTTTAATCACCCTAATTGTAAAGGCATAGTTTTGCAAGAACAAAGCCCATCTTAATAACCTCGAGTTTTCAGGCTTCCTCTTCTGTAAGTACTCTAGTGATGCATGATCCGTACACAAAACAAATTCCTTACCATAAAGGTATCTATCGAACCAATTGATGGCAAACACTATTGCCATGCATTCTCTCTCACCAACCGAATATCTAGTCTCTCTTGGCTGCAGCTTACGACTGGCAAAGGCAACAGGCAACAGTCCGTCCTCAAATTCTTGTAACAAAGCTGCTCCAATGGCATATGCTGAAGCATCTGTTTGAACAACAAAAGGTAAATTAAAGTCCGGTGATCTTAACATTGGTTTGGACGTTATACTGGCCTTTAGTTCCTTGAACGCCCTCTCGTGATCCTCCCCCCATTTGAGCTTGTTTGGCCGATTTTTCTGCAAAAGATTAGTCAGTACAGCTGTTATTGAGGAATAATTAGGAATAATTAGGGAAAATTTTTGGTATCAACCAACCAACCCCAAGAATGATCGTAAATGTTTCTTAGTCGTGGGGGAAGGATAATCAAGAGTGCATTGAACAATGCAATCCTGAGGCATAATCTTCCCATAGCCTATTGTATGACCCAAGAAGGATACTGTCTCATATCCCAGTAAACACTTGGATGGTCTGATGGTGAGGCCAGCTTCCCTTATTCTAGTAAACAGCCTGCGTAACATGGAAACATGTTCATCCCAATTTACAGTGTGACCCAAGACATCATCTACATAATTATCTATCTCTCTTTCTCCACATAGCAGTTTCCTCATCATTCTGTTATACGTTGCTAGCGAGTTAACTAGGCCGAAAGGTAATCGGGTAAAGTTATAGCATCCACTGGGACCAGTGAAAGCAGTAAATTTCTTAGTCTTCTTCCATTGGGATCTGCCAAAATCCACGGCTGAAGTCTACTTTGGAAAAATATCTCTTACCAGTTAGCTTTACAAGAATATCTTCAGGCTGATTCATAGGTTCACTGTCAAATCTTGTTTTCTTGTTGAGTTTTTTGTAATTAACACAAAATCTATGTGAACCAACAGGCTTGTTAACTAAAACTACTGGAGCATTATAATCAGAATTAGATCGTTCTATGATTCCCTGGCTTAACATTGTCTGTACCTCCTCCTCCACAGTGGTGAGGGTAGCTAAAGGAAGTGGGTAAGGCTTTTCTCTAACAGGTTCTTCATCAGTTAGGTGAATAGAATGCTTCAGTAAGTGGGTTAACCCTGGTTTGTCAGTAAAGATATCCGAAAATTCTTTTACCAACTCCCTCAGTTGTTTTTGCTGGGTGGAAGATAGATCCGGATTGATACTCACATCACTATAGGTTTCCTTACCTTCTACCTCTGGCAACCGCAGCAGTTGTCCTTCACAGTCATCTTCACTGGGAATGACAGACAGCAACTACTTTGTCTCGAACTTCATAATGCTTAAGTAGGTTCACATGAAATACTTTGGTTTTACCATCTCCAAGCATCACCCTATAATCATACTCATTGATGACGACCTCAGCGATTTCAAAGGTCCTTTCCAGCTCAGGAGTAACTTATTAGAGTCTGTTGGCAGAAGGACTAGTACCTTATCACCTACACTCATATACCTATGTCTGGCTCTTTTATCATAATGATGTTTATATAACTCTCCTGCTTTACTGAGATTATCATGAACCATCTTACAGGTGTCTTCTAGTTTGTTTCTAAGATCAGTAACATATTGGTTGGTGTTAAATACCTGTCCCTTATCTCCTTTGCCAACCCATACATCTCTAAGCAAACTTAAAGGACCCTTAACAGTGCAACTATAAAGGAGCTCAAATGGTGCAAAACCCGTACTTGACTGGGGAACCTCTCTGTAAGCAAATAAAGCAGCTGGTAGTTAGCGATCCCAGTCAGTGGGACACTCCTGGCACATCTTTTTGATCATTAGTTTAAGGGTACCATTAAATTTCTCGTTCAGACCATTAAACATTGGGTAATGAGGCGTTGTAAATGACTGCCTTACACTGATAAGTCTGCAAACCTCTCTCGTAAGGTTTGAGGTGAACTGTGACCCCCTGTCACTAAGAATCTCCTGTGGAAATCCTAACCTTGAGAATATTTCTAGTAGTGCATCTGCTATTCTTTCCGTGGTAATATCTGGTAGTGCCACTGCCTCTGGCCATCTTGTACGAGTAGCATAGTCCACTACCGTTAAAATGTACTTGTTTCCCTTAGCAGATGCTGGAGTGATGGGCCCTAACAGGTCAATAGCAATCTTATGGAAGGGAAGACTCATGAGTGGCATTTTGCCCAAAGGAACATTAGTTATCCTCCCCTTAGGAATAGTTCTCTGGCAAATATCACAGCTCCTGCACCATCTTTTTACATCAACAGTAATGCCTGGCCAATAAAAGCATGGCAGAACTCTGTCTTCAGTTTTCTTGACACCAAGATGACATTCATGAGCTAACCTCAATATCTTTACCTTCCTCTCCTTTGGAACCAATAACTGCTTTACCTCCTTACCATTTCTGTTACATGTCCTATACCATAAACCACCTTCCTTCAGTATGGAATAGACACCAATGATGGACTTCTGACATCGCCTCAGTAGACGCTGGAGACTTTGGTCGGCCTCCTGCTCCACACCAGTGACAGGATCTTGTTGCTTGATATCCGTTGACTGAACCTTTAACGGTTTCACCTCCTTCCCTCTCTTCTTCAGTTGTTGGTGGGTAACTGCTGCTCCTCCCAAGTCGACAGCTGTGACCTCCAGCTTTGCAAATGGGTCGTTATTCTGCTGGATGGAGTCTTCCACGCCTAGTCGCTCCTCTGAAGCTGATGGTTTTTCATTCCTACTCGATTTGCCATGGCCTAAAATGTTGTCATGAGAAAGAGCTCCTGGTATGTTGCCAACAATCAGATCACAAATGGCATCAGTCATACAAGTTGCCTCGACCTCACCAGTGTAGTAGGGAGTCTGGACCGAAATTCGCGCAACAGGACAAATTCGAGCAGTACGATCGATGAGGACACATTTCTTGTTGCTTCCGGTCATCTGACCGGGTTTCACGAATTTTTTCTTTACCACGACACCAGTACACCCAGTGTCTCTGAGCACCTCTACTTCTTGATCCTCGACGAGTCCTCGAACAACCTTTAAGCCTTCCCCAAGCGAGCTTGATCCAACAATTAGAGGAATCTTTTCGCCTGAAGTCTGTAGAGTGACGGATGTGGGTTGGTGATCTACACATGCTCCTGCTTTGTGTCTTCCTTTCCTCCTTGATCTTGAGTCTTCTGTGGCATCTTCGGAATTCTGCTGTACTGTCTGCAGTCTTTTGCAATGTGTCCGGTACGTGAACACAAGAAGCAACGTCTTTCACTCTTTATACAAGGCTTAAGTAACTTTACTTGCAAAGGGTTCTCCAGTGTACTAGCAGTTCCTTCTTGTTTTGCCTTGTTCTGCTTCGCCTGTCGCCACATTGGACCACCATGAGCAATCAAGTACTGCTCAGTAAAGCTTATCATCTCCTCTAGTGACTTGGGAGTACGTTCTTTCAAGAACACCCTCAGATCATAATGGGACTTCCGCAAGAACTGTTCCCTTAGTACTAAATCACGTAACTTGTCGTAAGTCTTCTCAATCTCACACATTTCAATCCATCTTTCGAAATACCTTGTCATACGAGTGGAAAATTGACTCACCGTTTCGCATTTTTCTCGGAAAGTGTCACGAAATTTCTGGCGATATCCTTCCTCTGTTAACATGTGCCTCTGTAGGATAGCTTTTTCACTTTGTCATAGTCTTCGGCACAATGAGATGATAAACATACATATGCTTACAGTGCCTTCCCTGTTAGCAATGAACTCAAGTTGGTAGCCCATACCTTCTTTTCCCACTTATGAGTCTGAGCATGTCTCTCAAATCTTTCTATGTATGCATCAATGTCGTCAGTATTTTCATCGAACTTAGGGAGCTTAATCTTAAAATATACTATGAACTTCTGTAAGATTAATTGTTCCTTGCTGATGGATATTCAATCGCTTAGCATTTTCAAGTTCTATTTCCTTTTCTTTTAAGGCTAACTGAGCTTGTATCTTTGAGTTTTCATCTTATCGCTTTGCCTTTTCATCCTCCCGAGCTTCGGCTCTTCTTTGTCTTTCAGCCTGGAATAATTCCTTTACAAATTCCCGTAATTCCACCCCTTCATAAATAAGTTTTTCTCCCAGCTCCGCATACTGATTCATTAAATCATATTCGCTCATGATGATTAAGTACAAGAGCGGCGAACACTTCAGTTGTTCGCTAGAATACTGGCAAATAGATAAGATTCTCAACACAAGCTCTGGCACAGAATCCCGGGTCTGGGCACCATTTTTGACACACGTTCACGGGATACCAGAATCATATGGTGAAGAGAATATTGAAGTTGCCAGTTTTTTTTCCATTTTACTCTTAAATAGTATTTACATATATACAGTTCCAAAGCTTTACAACACCATAGGCCGATATCTAGGCCGAAAGTCATCTTATACTTCAAAAATTACCAAGTCACAGCCGTAAAGCCGCACCACATAGTTCTACAACAGCCGGCATAAAAGCCACTCTGTAAATCTCTAATAAATTCCTGCACCAAGCCACACAGTCAGATCAGATATATCTTGGAACAAGCACAATATCGTGGCACAAACAGTATCTTGGCACAAGGAACCATCAGAGTAAGCTTCCAGGTGGAGAGGTTAAGTCCCAGTCTTTCCATATCGTCCTTCTGACCCTCTGCTCAGCCGGTCTGTGCCACACGAAGCACCAGACACTCTGCTCTGCTCCAGACTGAAACCTTTCGCCAACTTCCCGTCTCTCACCTCACACCTCTCTACATCACCTCTGCTAAGCATTGTGGGTAATAAATAAAATAGACATAACGCTTAATGATAATAATTCCCAAACCATAAGAAATAACTAGATCTCACTATGTGATCAGTAAACACTCAAAGACTTGGTAACAATAACTTATAGTTAATTAACTCTGCTTGATTCTTTACCATTTCTTGAATCAAAACACGGATCAAAGTCTGAATGAACAATAACGAAATGAACCATAAACCATTAATCACAAGATAATGACAAGACAGAACTCAATCCTACTTCCTAGGTCGTAGGTAACATGACAAATTCCCCCACCAAACCATACAACACTGTTGTAGGGCTAAGCTTACATATGACTTAGGAAGTCGGACAGAACATTCTCCTCTCCTTTAATCACCCTAATTGTAAAGGCATAGTTTTGCAAGAACAAAGCCCATCTTAATAACCTCGAGTTTTCAGGCTTCCTCTTCTGTAAGTACTCTAGTGATGCATGATCCGTACACAAAACAAATTCCTTACCATAAAGGTATCTATCGAACCAATTGATGGCAAACACTATTGCCATGCATTCTCTCTCACCAACCGAATATCTAGTCTCTCTTGGCTGCAGCTTACGACTGGCAAAGGCAACAGGCAACAGTCCGTCCTCAAATTCTTGTAACAAAGCTGCTCCAATGGCATATGCTGAAGCATCTGTTTGAACAACAAAAGGTAAATTAAAGTCCGGTGATCTTAACATTGGTTTGGACGTTATACTGGCCTTTAGTTCCTTGAACGCCCTCTCGTGATCCTCCCCCCATTTGAGCTTGTTTGGCCGATTTTTCTGCAAAAGATTAGTCAGTACAGCTGTTATTGAGGAATAATTAGGAATAATTAGGGAAAATTTTTGGTATCAACCAACCAACCCCAAGAATGATCGTAAATGTTTCTTAGTCGTGGGGGAAGGATAATCAAGAGTGCATTGAACAATGCAATCCTGAGGCATAATCTTCCCATAGCCTATTGTATGACCCAAGAAGGATACTGTCTCATATCCCAGTAAACACTTGGATGGTCTGATGGTGAGGCCAGCTTCCCTTATTCTAGTAAACAGCCTGCGTAACATGGAAACATGTTCATCCCAATTTACAGTGTGACCCAAGACATCATCTACATAATTATCTATCTCTCTTTCTCCACATAGCAGTTTCCTCATCATTCTGTTATACGTTGCTAGCGAGTTAACTAGGCCGAAAGGTAATCGGGTAAAGTTATAGCATCCACTGGGACCAGTGAAAGCAGTAAATTTCTTAGTCTTCTTCCATTGGGATCTGCCAAAATCCACGGCTGAAGTCTACTTTGGAAAAATATCTCTTACCAGTTAGCTTTACAAGAATATCTTCAGGCTGATTCATAGGTTCACTGTCAAATCTTGTTTTCTTGTTGAGTTTTTTGTAATTAACACAAAATCTATGTGAACCAACAGGCTTGTTAACTAAAACTACTGGAGCATTATAATCAGAATTAGATCGTTCTATGATTCCCTGGCTTAACATTGTCTGTACCTCCTCCTCCACAGTGGTGAGGGTAGCTAAAGGAAGTGGGTAAGGCTTTTCTCTAACAGGTTCTTCATCAGTTAGGTGAATAGAATGCTTCAGTAAGTGGGTTAACCCTGGTTTGTCAGTAAAGATATCCGAAAATTCTTTTACCAACTCCCTCAGTTGTTTTTGCTGGGTGGAAGATAGATCCGGATTGATACTCACATCACTATAGGTTTCCTTACCTTCTACCTCTGGCAACCGCAGCAGTTGTCCTTCACAGTCATCTTCACTGGGAATGACAGACAGCAACTACTTTGTCTCGAACTTCATAATGCTTAAGTAGGTTCACATGAAATACTTTGGTTTTACCATCTCCAAGCATCACCCTATAATCATACTCATTGATGACGACCTCAGCGATTTCAAAGGTCCTTTCCAGCTCAGGAGTAACTTATTAGAGTCTGTTGGCAGAAGGACTAGTACCTTATCACCTACACTCATATACCTATGTCTGGCTCTTTTATCATAATGATGTTTATATAACTCTCCTGCTTTACTGAGATTATCATGAACCATCTTACAGGTGTCTTCTAGTTTGTTTCTAAGATCAGTAACATATTGGTTGGTGTTAAATACCTGTCCCTTATCTCCTTTGCCAACCCATACATCTCTAAGCAAACTTAAAGGACCCTTAACAGTGCAACTATAAAGGAGCTCAAATGGTGCAAAACCCGTACTTGACTGGGGAACCTCTCTGTAAGCAAATAAAGCAGCTGGTAGTTAGCGATCCCAGTCAGTGGGACACTCCTGGCACATCTTTTTGATCATTAGTTTAAGGGTACCATTAAATTTCTCGTTCAGACCATTAAACATTGGGTAATGAGGCGTTGTAAATGACTGCCTTACACTGATAAGTCTGCAAACCTCTCTCGTAAGGTTTGAGGTGAACTGTGACCCCCTGTCACTAAGAATCTCCTGTGGAAATCCTAACCTTGAGAATATTTCTAGTAGTGCATCTGCTATTCTTTCCGTGGTAATATCTGGTAGTGCCACTGCCTCTGGCCATCTTGTACGAGTAGCATAGTCCACTACCGTTAAAATGTACTTGTTTCCCTTAGCAGATGCTGGAGTGATGGGCCCTAACAGGTCAATAGCAATCTTATGGAAGGGAAGACTCATGAGTGGCATTTTGCCCAAAGGAACATTAGTTATCCTCCCCTTAGGAATAGTTCTCTGGCAAATATCACAGCTCCTGCACCATCTTTTTACGTCAACAGTAATGCCTGGCCAATAAAAGCATGGCAGAACTCTGTCTTCAGTTTTCTTGACACCAAGATGACATTCATGAGCTAACCTCAATATCTTTACCTTCCTCTCCTTTGGAACCAATAACTGCTTTACCTCCTTACCATTTCTGTTACATGTCCTATACCATAAACCACCTTCCTTCAGTATGGAATAGACACCAATGATGGACTTCTGACATCGCCTCAGTAGACGCTGGAGACTTTGGTCGGCCTCCTGCTCCACACCAGTGACAGGATCTTGTTGCTTGATATCCGTTGACTGAACCTTTAACGGTTTCACCTCCTTCCCTCTCTTCTTCAGTTGTTGGTGGGTAACTGCTGCTCCTCCCAAGTCGACAGCTGTGACCTCCAGCTTTGCAAATGGGTCGTTATTCTGCTGGATGGAGTCTTCCACGCCTAGTCGCTCCTCTGAAGCTGATGGTTTTTCATTCCTACTCGATTTGCCATGGCCTAAAATGTTGTCATGAGAAAGAGCTCCTGGTATGTTGCCAACAATCAGATCACAAATGGCATCAGTCATACAAGTTGCCTCGACCTCACCAGTGTAGTAGGGAGTCTGGACCGAAATTCGCGCAACAGGACAAATTCGAGCAGTACGATCGATGAGGACACATTTCTTGTTGCTTCCGGTCATCTGACCGGGTTTCACGAATTTTTTCTTTACCACGACACCAGTACACCCAGTGTCTCTGAGCACCTCTACTTCTTGATCCTCGACGAGTCCTCGAACAACCTTTAAGCCTTCCCCAAGCGAGCTTGATCCAACAATTAGAGGAATCTTTTCGCCTGAAGTCTGTAGAGTGACGGATGTGGGTTGGTGATCTACACATGCTCCTGCTTTGTGTCTTCCTTTCCTCCTTGATCTTGAGTCTTCTGTGGCATCTTCGGAATTCTGCTGTACTGTCTGCAGTCTTTTGCAATGTGTCCGGTACATGAACACAAGAAGCAACGTCTTTCACTCTTTATACAAGGCTTTAGTAACTTTACTTGCAAAGGGTTCTCCAGTGTACTAGCAGTTCCTTCTTGTTTTGCCTTGTTCTGCTTCGCCTGTCGCCACATTGGACCACCATGAGCAATCAAGTACTGCTCAGTAAAGCTTATCATCTCCTCTAGTGACATGGGAGTACGTTCTTTCAAGAACACCCTCAGATCATAATGGGACTTCCGCAAGAACTGTTCCCTTAGTACTAAATCACGTAACTTGTCGTAAGTCTTCTCAATCTCACACATTTCAATCCATCTTTCGAAATACCTTGTCATACGAGTGGAAAATTGACTCACCGTTTCGCATTTTTCTCGGAAAGTGTCACGAAATTTCTGGCGATATCCTTCCTCTGTTAACATGTGCCTCTGTAGGATAGCTTTTTTCACTTTGTCATAGTCTTCGGCACAATGAGATGATAAACATACATATGCTTACAGTGCCTTCCCTGTTAGCAATGAACTCAAGTCGGTAGCCCATACCTTCTTTTCCCACTTATGAGTCTGAGCATGTCTCTCAAATCTTTCTATGTATGCATCAATGTCGTCAGTATTTTCATCGAACTTAGGGAGCTTAATCTTAAAATATACTATGAACTTCTGTAAGATTAATTGTTCCTTGCTGATGGATATTCAATCGCTTAGCATTTTCAAGTTCTATTTCCTTTTCTTTTAAGGCTAACTGAGCTTGTATCTTTGAGTTTTCATCATATCGCTTTGCCTTTTCATCCTCCCGAGCTTCGGCTCTTCTTTGTCTTTCAGCCTGGAATAATTCCTTTACAAATTCCCGTAATTCCACCCCTTCATAAATAAGTTTTTCTCCCAGCTCCGCATACCGATTCATTAAATCATATTCGCTCATGATGATTAAGTACAAGAGCGGCGAACACTTCAGTTGTTCGCTAGAATACTGGCAAATAGATAAGATTCTCAACACAAGCTCTGGCACAGAATCCCGGGTCTGGGCACCATTTTTGACACACGTTCACGGGATACCAGAATCATATGGTGAAGAGAATATTGAAGTTGCCAGTTTTTTTTCCATTTTACTCTTAAATAGTATTTACATATATACAGTTCCAAAGCTTTACAACACCATAGGCCGATATCTAGGCCGAAAGTCATCTTATACTTCAAAAATTACCAAGTCACAGCCGTAAAGCCGCACCACATAGTTCTACAACAGCCGGCATAAAAGCCACTCTGTAAATCTCTAATAAATTCCTGCACCAAGCCACACAGTCAGATCAGATATATCTTGGAACAAGCACAATATCTTGGCAGAAACAGTATCTTGGCACAAGGAACCATCAGAGTAAGCTTCCAGGTGGAGAGGTTAAGTCCCAGTCTTTCCATATCGTCCTTCTGACCCTCTGCTCAGCCGGTCTGTGCCACACGAAGCACCAGACACTCTGCTCTGCTCCAGACTGAAACCTTTCGCCAACTTCCCGTCTCTCACCTCACACCTCTCTACATCACCTCTGGTAAGCATTGTGGGTAATAAATAAAATAGACATAACGCTAAATAATAATAATTCCCAAACCATAAGAAATAACTAGATCTCACTATGTGATCAGTAAACACTCAAAGATTTGGTAACAATAACTTATAGTTAATTAACTCTACGTGATTCTTTACCAATTCTTGAATCAAAACACGGATCCGAGTCTGAATGAGCTATAACGAAATGAACCATAAACCATTAATCATAAGATAATGACAAGACAGAACTCAATCCTACTTCCTAGGTCGTAGGTAACATGACAACCACCACCACCCCTAACATTACAACCCATGACACAACCACCACCCCTAACATGACAACCTCTGACACCACAACCACACATAACACCACCACAACCCTTAACATGACAACCCCTGACACCACCACCACCCCTAACATTGCAACCTCTGACACCACCATCACCCCTAACATGACAATCCCTGACACCACCACCACTCCTGACACAACACCACCCCTAACATGGCAAACCCTGACACCACCACCACCCCTAACATGACAACCCCTGACACCACCACCACCCCTAACATGACAACCCCTGACACCACCACCATCCCTAACATGGAATCCCCTGACACCACCACCCCTGACACCACCACCACCCCTAACATGACAACCCCTGACACCACCACCATCCCTAACATGGCATCCCCTGACACCACCACCCCTGACACCACCACCCCTGACACCACCACCACCCCTGACACCACCACCATCCCTAACACGACAACCCCTGACACCACCACCACCCCTGACACCACCACCATCCCTAACACGACAACCCCTGACACCACCACCACCCCTAACATGGCATCCACTGACACCACCTCCACTCCTTACATGTCAACCCCTGACACCACCATCACCCCTAACATGGCAAACCCTGACATCACCACCACCCCAGGCACCACCACCACCCCTAGCATGACAACCCCTGACACCATCACCACCCCTAGCATGACAACCCCTGACACCATCACCACATCTGACACCATCACCACCCCTAACATGACAAGCCCTTACACCAACACAACCCCTAACATGAAAATCGCTGACACCACCACCACCCCTAACATGACAACCCCTTATACATCCACCACCCCGGACACCACCACCAACCCTAACATGACAACCCCTGACACTACCACCACCCCTGACATGACAACCCCTGACACCACCACCAACCCTGACACCACCACAACCCCTAACATGACAATCCCTGACACCACCACAACCCCTAACATGACAATCCCTGACACCACCACCACCCCTGACACCACCACAACCCCTAACATGACAATCCCTGACACCACCACCACCCCTGACAACACAACCACCACCACCCCTAAGATGACAACCCCTGACACCACCACCAGCCATACCATGGCAGTCCGTAACACCACCACAACCCCTGACACCACCATCCCCCCTAACATGACAACCCCTGACACCACCACCATCCCTAACATGACAATCTCTGACACCACCACCACCCCTGACACCACCACCACCCATGACACCACCACCACCTCTAACATGACAACCCCTGATACCACCATCCCCCCTAACATGACAACCCCTGACATCACCACCATCCCTGACACCACAATCTCCCCAAACATGACAACCCCCGACACCACAAGCACCCTTAACATGACAGCCCCTGACACTACCACCAACCCTAACCTGACAACCCCTGACACCACCACCCCTGACACCATCACCCCAAACATGACAACTCCTGAAACCACCACCACCCCTGACACCACCACAACCGCTGACATGACAACCCCTGACATCATCTCCACCCCTAACACCGCCACCACCTCTAACATGACAACCCCTGACACCACCACCACCCCTAACATGGCAACCCCTGACACCACCACCACCCCTAACATGACAACATCTGACACCTCCACCACCCCTAACATGACAGCCCCTGACACCACTACCACCCCTAACATGACAACCCCTAATACCTGCACCACCCCTGACACCACCACCACCCCTACCATGACAACCCCTGACTCTACCACCACCCCTAACATGACAACCCCTGACACCACCAACACATCCGACACCACCACCACACCTGACACCACCACCACCACACCTGACACCACCACCACCACCCCTAACGTGACAATTCCTGACACCACCACCACCCTTGACACCACCACCACCCCTAACATGACAACCCCTGACATCACCACCATCTCTGACACCACCACCACCCCTGACCCCACTCTTACATAGTCTTGTTATATTCTAACACATTTTACTCTTGATCATGGTATTGCTGACCTTCGTAGTTGTTCTTTTAGTACACAAAAGCATTCGGTCACACATAACTGATCCTGAACATGAACACAGTGGATGTTCAAAACCTTGTTCCCTTGAATTATAATGTTCTTCACAACTTTGTTTCTGCTGTCCACTTTCTTAGTCTGAATTTGTACAACATGGACAAACATCAGTCACACCAAGTTTCATCTAATCTGTGGGCAACGAAACATTTTAATGAAGATACGCAAATCCCGCCAACGTAATTCTTTAGACACATTTAAAGACCTCATTCTCATTCTTACTGTATTTCCTAGAGATAAACTGGCCTTGAGATATAGTTCAGTCACCAAACATTATGACCTTGTAAATTACATCATGTATCTCATAAAACTGTGAACACAATTTCTATTGTAATAAGGTAGAGAATATTAACCCATCGAGCACAGTATTCTATGATTATTATTTTAGATACTTTAAGATGATTTCTTTCAGCTCAGCTTCTAGTAATCTCTTCCACGTGGTGAAAATATTAGTTTACATTAATTCTTACCTTCGCCAAAAGAACTCCTTTAGCTTAGAGGAAATGTTATGTACAAGTGGAGTTAATGGCTATTTCAGAAGGATCTAAGTTGTTTACTCTGATGGAACAGAGTTTAAAGGGATTACTGATTGCAACTGTGAACCGAGTGAATTGCAGGCTGAAATTCCCTTTTCCTGCAGTCCATTATTTTCCTTTTGAGGGATAGGAGGGAACTGAGGGACATTTGTAAAACTTGTCAGTGGAGCCGCCTCGTTATATCGATGACACCACGTAAAGATGTCCCTCTCCAGCACAGCAATTGTCCACGCTATTCAGCTGCTTACATGTCTATGCACCAATTGGAATGCCATCCACGATTCTCGAATATTAAGCTCCCTGTGCGCTGTGATGCTAGAGATGGACACAAAATTGTTACAATTGTTTACATAACAGCGACCCATATGGACGCAAGGGGATACTGAGGGGAAGGGAGAGGATGAAAAGCGGAAACTTTGTAATGCGAAATGAGGAAGGGGAGGAGGCAGGAAGGCCAGCACTTAAGTAAACAGACAGGAGGGAGGAAGAGAGAGGACCTGAATCGGAAATACGAGGAAGGGAAGGAGTGACGATAAGGAACAGGAGAGGTTACGAGTATGTAAGCGAAAATGAGGAAGGGCTGAGGGGAGGAAGGGTATGCAGCAAAAATGGAAAGAGAGAGAGAGAGAGAGAGAGAGGTAACAATGAGGAGGGGAAGGAGTGAGAAATGATATGTTCTGTAAAGGAAGACAAGCTGAGGAGGAGAAGGATAGAAGGAAAAGATGTCAAGTACTGTAGTCTGTGGAAGTCAGGAAGAGAATCGAAATGGGGAAAAGTTGCAGAGGAATTAAAACGAAGAGACATCCAAGGCAAGGGACACAAAGCATTTCCTGAGCTTTCATCATCGTCATCATCATCATCATCATCATGCATTACCACCACCACCACCGCCACCGCCACATCCAATCCAACCAATATACACCAATGGACAATCAGCAGAAAAATATCGTAATTCTTTCTTAGTTAACACTCTGAATCGTTTAACGAGAAGCCCTGATACATTGTTATTATGTTCTCTTTTAAGATTGGTAAATTATGTTATACTATATCACATATATAATAAAACAGTATATGGCATCAGCCCGAATATTAAGTTACTCATATTCCTCATGTTCATCCATGAGTAAAAGTTCGGAACATTGCTCAATCGTCTTTGACAAGCGAAAGTGTTACATAAACTATTTTTATGTGAGGGCAATATGATGCACCCAAACAGTATGAAATGGAAGGATACTCTGTCGTTTAGAGAGGAATTTAGTCCTTTGGCTGTACAGTATGGGGAGGGTCTTGTGCATGAAATGTGTCCTAAGTTGCTCTTCACATTAATAAACTATACCATTAAACATTACAAAAACCTGAGGGCAGCTTTGTGTTAAAGTGGCAATAAGTCACAAACGGAGCTTATTTGCGTCGCTAAATTTCTTACCCCTGTACGGTAAAAAAAAAAAAAAAAAGAAAAAAAAAGAAAGTAGAAGACTTACTTCTATGGCATTTTAATACCTATAATCAGAAGAAAAGAAGCATGCACTTTATATGAATACTTCACATGCTAATATCACATGCAGGTACTAAATACTCCGTGTATATATAATCATACTTAATTACGATGCAACTTATATACATATATAAGGCACCATCACCCCAAATAAGTAAAAATATATATTATTTCTTCCTTTCTTTAGCAAAGACAATTGTACATTCATTTTTTTCCCTGGCCACTGCAAGTGCATAATCATTATATGAATACTTAGAAGACTTACTCATGGCATTTTAATAACAATATCTAGCAAAAAAAAAAAAAAAAGACGGACTTCATGTAGCTTAGTAGTTCACTTGCTAGTATAACATGCAAGGAAGGGCTGACTTTATGTAGCTAAGTACTGTACTTCACATGCTAGTATAACATGCAGGTACTAAATATTCCTTTTATAATCATATTTAACTTTAATGTAACCATTCCCTTTAAAAAATTAAGGCAAACTCACCTTAGTTAACAAAAAATAATAATATTAATAATTCTCCCATCCATTCTATGGTAATGACATCTGTACATTCAAGAGATTTTTTTCATAACTAATGTCTCACCTCTTCACCACTAAGGAGGGTGGCACTGTTCAATGAAACTGTCTGCATAATATATTTCTCTTCTACCACTGTGGGTTTTATGAACAAAATTCTCTAACTTCATCGACAGAAGTAACGAATCTCTTTGTAAAGGAAATACTATAATCTTTCATCATACCTGTCTAAGTAAGACATCTAAATTTTACATACACCCCAGTGGATTACTGCAACTTGTGCCAGAATCAAGCTTTTCCTTTTAACATTTGCAAAAATTACACCATGGTTTCTCTTTCCATCTACAGGTGCACCTAATATTTACACATTTTAGACAACTGCAACACATAGCATACTCTTTCGGTATAGGTCTGAGCCCTACTACTGGCATTAAGAGTTCATCAACCACCTCAAATCCAAAATGAGTAGGATCTAATGACTGTGGTTGACTAGATAGAAGAGAGACCATCTGATAAGGTGCATAATAAGCTTTCAAAATATGATGTCTTATGGCACTGCTAGTTGGAGGTAGCTGCTCTATATTCAGCCCTTTACTATGATGGTACATAATTATGATTTCTTAGTTGAGTCATAGTTTTGCATTTGGTCCCATTTTTCAGCACCTATGTTAGGTATTCTTCACTCATTTCAATAATCTTTTCAAGATTGGAATCATCAGTGCTTAGTCCAAAACCCTTCAAGAAGTAGTCCAGGTGTGCTCTCAATGTTCCCACTTTACTTGTGTAATCACAACCTGTTAAAGTGTGAACGGTAGGCAATACTTTACGGAGGTCTAGTCCTACAATAGAAGCCAAAACGTATATACAGTAGGAGTATAGCTTACTGAGTCACCATAACCCCTCTTTACCCAAAGCTCTGAAAGCCTAGATTTAAACTCATCCCAGTAGTACATTAACATTACAAAACATCAGTGTCAAGGGACAAAACTATGATTTTGGAAGTTCCTTTCTGAACAGCATGCATCACATAAGGAATTATAAGCTGATCAGTTTCTTCAGTGTCAACATTTAGCTCAGGGAAAACTGTTGAAGAGCCTTCAAACACACCTTGGCAAAGCACTGCCCTCTCACCTGATATGTGACTTATTACCAAGCACAGAGATGGATATTTTTTCATTAGCTGTAGTTGAAGCTTGTTCATGAAGTAAGCACTGAAGATTTTGTTTATTTTTATTGGAGCCCCAGAATCTGTCGGTTTCTCGGTATAATGGCGTCTCTTTTCTGATCTTAGTTCAACGGGAGAAGTGATCTGATGTCTTTTCCTTTCAGAATCTTTGATTGACTTATCAGTGTATGAGTCAAAGACTAAATCAATTCTGTTGGCATACTTGGCTGACATTTTGACATAGTTCAATGAAGTGTCACAGAAGTCTCCAAAAGTGTTGAGATGTTTTGTTTTAATCTTTCGTACAATAGCCATAATGTCCACTATATATGATATATGTAAGCAATCCTTTGTTTGTGGGGTTTGGATATTCTTCTCAGGAAGCTTTTCTTTTAGTTCATTGACAAGAGAACTTTTTGCAGATTTTTCCATCATACCAACACAATCAAAAAGATATGAGGATGTTGTTAAGTCATACAGCAATAACTCCTCCATTGGGATACACCTAGCTCAGGCAGCTTCTATGAGTTGCTGACAGCACTTATCTTTTGTTTTAGACAACTTTCCGGAACCTATTCCACATTTCATTAGTTTGTGTACACTCTGGAACGTTCTCAGATTAGTTTTGTGGATAGTTTCACTAATTCTGATTGACTTCTCAACAAGACGCTCTTTTCGCCCATTGTCAATCACTCCTAAGAGCTGATTACGGATATCTTCTGGCATGACTTCTTTGGTAATAATATTATGAAGCTTTGGCTCTATATCTGATGCAAAAGGATTCTCATGTGTTCCAATGAATGTCAGAATAGCCTGGACAGTTCTCTCTCCCATTGCTGTCTCTGAATGACTGAATTCATGGTTGACTGTGATTTCATAGCTACTTGTTTTAAAACAACTTAGTTCTCTTTGTACGTTACAAATTGCCAGCATTTCATGGTAGATCAATTCCCATTTGGCAACTTTTTTTCTTTTTTTTTTCAAGAGCAACCATTTATTCCAGAGCTACTTTTTTGGATTTGATTGTTTGTTCCAAAGCCATACCTGCTCCAACAGTTTTTAAATGTCCATTTGTATGTTTCACTGCAAACTTTCCTTTCTCAAAGACCATATGCATTTGTGAAGCAGATTGACTTAGCTTCCGCATCTCCTCCAGATAAAGTGAACACCAGCATAGGTAGTTTGTTGAATCAAAGGCAGAAAATACAGGTAACAGTTCTTGAATCGTTTTTAAGTATAAGAACCAATTTCATTCACGATCACTCCTAATTAAATTTTCTACAAGAGTTACAAGATACTAGAAACTATCTCAGTAACTGAAGGTTTCATTTTGGGTTGTTGCCTCTGTGACTAGCTAATGTTTTTAAAGGCTTAAATTTTTCATCGGTTTTGAGTTCGTACAAACGCATTTACTAATATTAATGTAATACTAATGCCTAAAGATCCTTGGTGAACTTAAATTTATGTATTCTCGATTGTTATTATTATTTTTTTATATTTTATTATATAGTTTACGGTCTATATCACGTCTTTGTTTTCTGTCACAGAAAATGACCAATTTTCATGCCCTTTATCTATAACTATTTTATCTATAGATACCAACCTTATTATGCTACTTTATCCTTAATTGCCATGATTCAGAGTGGCTACCCTAACTTTTATGCTATTTAAATTGTTCTAGTTTGTGAAATTGAACAGAAAATTCGGGAACATTTTTTGCACACGAAAACCCTCCCAGCCAATGGACTAATGGGAAATACGCGAGTAAACTCGACGCTGGCAGAGGATTGTGGGGAGAACTTTTGCTGATATCTGTACAGTTGTCATACACCACAAAGCCAGTCAGGAGACAGGACGTGTGTGCTGGGCATTCCCCAGGTCCTGTCCTCCCCACTTACTCTTTTTTAATCAGCCCATACACCACTGACCGGGCTAATGTATGGCCCGGCCTGCACTATATGTGCAGGGAATCTTTCAACGAACGAACAAACTTTGTAGTTACTTGTAGTGGAGTTTTATATATATATTAGACTTGTGGGCGAGCGGTTGTTATATTTGAGTAGCTTTGTAAGTAGATAATCTTCTTTCCCATTTGTCATGTAGTGACAGGAGAGGTAAAGAATAGTATGGGACTATTTTTATTTGTCTTGGAAATATTAACAAAGTGTCTCACACAGAGCGGAGTATAAAGTAGAGTCCCGCTAGCTATCTCTCTGGCTAGCTCTCTCTGTCTCTCTCTCAAGTTGCTAAGCCCTTCTCCCTACTACCTGCCTGTTCTATGGCATGTCTCCTTCTGCCCTCTCTTTCCTAAATTCTGGTGAAACAAGAGACGTATCACGTGTGTTCCTTGTGAGTGGAAAGTTCTAGAAGCCTGTGTATGAGTATGTGTGTATGTGTGTGTATGGTCACTAAGGCTTTGTTCACCGGTGGATTACTGACAACTAACTGCATCATCTCCTTACTGGCCACTTCGTAATCTGTCGTCAGCTTTCCTCAGTGTAATTTGCAAGCTCATTTCCCATTCCCAGGCTCGCATAGAGCTGTCTATCTATCTATTTATCTATCTATCTATTATGATTTGTAATTATAATATGGAGTCCTAACACAGTAAACACACTGAAATGGATGGGTGTACATCGCTTTGCCTTATTATTCGTATCAATCAGCTCAAGGTTAACAATAATTCTTTTAATGACCGTTTATGGATGGTTCTCTTTACAGTGATTTTTTTTTCTTTTTTAGCCGGTGAATTGAGCGTGATATTTGTAATCTCTGATATACGTATTATTTACTGAGTGCAATATATATTAGAACTTTTATTAATTTGTTTGACTGAAAAAATACAAACTTCTTCTTTTTTTTTTTAATTCGTTTACGAAGGTTCCAACATGCTTGCATATAATAGTGGCTCTTCACGCCGCTCTGCCTCTAGCAGCATCTCTGTCCAGTCCCATATCCCTGAGATTAGACTGTATACCCTCGTCTCGAGTCTTTTTCGGTCTACCTCTCGCAGCTCTACTCTCAACGTTTACATCTCACACCTGCACCACCCAGGTGTCATCCTTCATCCTCCACTCTTTGGTCTATGATAACGCCTTTACAATGTGAGATGCTGTATAAGTTGAAGGAAATCCGCTGGTGACAGCAGAAAAAAAATCTAACTATCTATCTATATACCTAGGCTGCTTCCCCCAAGGAAACATACAAATTATAAAAGAAACTCAGCAATGTACTGACTGGGTTAATGGATGTTTCTAATTTCATCACTGAAAAAGGTGTTTTTAATGTAGAATAAAATCGAATGATGGTGACTTCATTAGTATGCCTTTATCCCTTCAGAATGTCAAAGTGTCCAATTCGAGATTACTACTAAGTACTTGTGAATGGCACTGTGTTACTTTATAATAAGAATTTAAATAATAAATGTGCTGATATTACACGAGAGTTCACTGGAACCCAACATCTTTCCTGGGTATTTCTTTTGCATGAATTAGCGTGAGTCTACAGTATACATTAACCTGTACTGTAACATATCACCCGATGGCAGCAAAAGTAAGCTAAGGAAGAAAATATACTTCTGAGAGAGTCCACGCAAATGTTTCTAATCCTTCTACTTGTCTTTCTGAGCTGAAGGAAGTAATCTGACGTTAGTAGGAACAGCAGAAAGATGTGCTGGAGGAACTAGAAAAATGTCTACCGTATGTTGCCAGAAAGTTTCCTAGAAACACTAAAACTTTCAGCAAAGTCGAAATGAAAAATTATCAGCCAAAGCGTTCTTCTGTTATATCCTCTATTTTTACAACTTCTGTGCTTGGTAAATTGTTCGGACACTTTTATAGTAATTATATTTCTTCTTCTTCTTCTTCATCTTCTTCTTATTATTATTATTATTAGTAGTAGTAGTAGTAGTAGTAGCAGTAGTAGTAGTAGTATCATCATCATCATTATTATTATTATTATTATTATTATTATTATTATTATTAAGACGAGTTAACCAGAAAAAAGAAATAAAACTCGTCCGGGAAAAGTTAAAATCCTACAACTTGGGTGAAAGTTTGGTTTAGTTTTATATTGCTGTCCGCCACTCCAGACCGCCACCACCCAACTGTTCTAACTTTCAGCGGCCCCACTGAGCCCAGAAGACACCTGCACCCAAGCACACATTTACAGATTTACTGTATAGTTCATATGCATATCAAGTCTGCGGTTTGCTTTCTCAATTTTACCCGGACGCTACATGAAAGAAAAACTGATGTGTTTTATTTATTCTTCCTGGAACTAAACTCTAGCCCAGGTGGTGAAAGGGGAAGATGTGGCCGAGTGGCTAGAGTACTAATTCAGTCTCAGTTAATTTACTGGAGGAACCACAGTGGCTCAATGATACCGCATTTGTCTCTCAATCTGCATATGCTCCTTGTCTGTGATTTGAAACACAAGAAGTGGCCGACATAAATTGTGGGTGTTTGTAGTACGTACTCTCACACGCTTCCATGTATTTTCATCCTGTTGATTCACAAAAATGACGAATACAAACTGTGACACTCTCTCTCTTTCTCTCTCTCTCTCTCTCTCTCTCTCTCTCTCTCTCTCTCTCTCTCTCTCTCTCTCTCTCTCTCTCATCATTCGAGATGCAGCAGAAGTAAAAGTTTGTTTGCAAATGGAAATCTGGTCATAGATCAATACACAGTGTCCCGGGTGGAAAGGACACAACTCAGGGAAAAGATAAATGTGGAACCTCTAAGCAAAAAATCTATAGGTCCAATTGTCAACAGTTAAGGAGCCACAGTTACTGAGGACCTTATGAATGAAATATAAGGGAGACCATGTTCTCTCATAGGGTTATCAGAAACTGTAGCTCCATTATGGCTAAGTTTTGGACACAGGCATATTTAGTTTTTTGTTTAGAATTCCCTCATTTACCATTTGCCCAGTTTATGCCCTTTCGTACCCAGTATTTTAACTTGTAGACACATCTCTTAGGATGTAAAGGAAAGGAGGAGGGTGGGGAGAAGCAAAAAGAAACAGGGGAGTATTGATAAGATTTGCAAAGACTGTTATTATCCCTCTTATTAAATACTACCTCTTAGTCTGAACTGTGTTAACGTGGTTAGCTTTTTATAGCATAACAGTGGTTCTACGTGATTTAAAATACGTTACTACTGAACGCATTTGTATTAATGCAATATGAAATGTATGTTAAGAGCCTGGGCAGTCACTTTTAATACTGTTTTCGTGCTAGAGTTTTTCAGTATTTCTTCTGTTACTCTGCACTAAAATTCGTTTCATATGGTCGTGGACTCCACCAGCAACCAGACATCAACCAAGCATGTGTATCAGTCATTATGGCCTTATATTCCTGGGATGAAGGTTTTTATTCTCGTCAAGTAAGGAGGCTTCCTAACATTTCATTCTTAGCGATTTCTTTTTTGATATGTCTGGTCAATATTCTTTTGTTCGTTATTTATGCAGAGTATGGTGATACAGGACAGATTTACATAAAGGACAGGGCAGGAAGTGGAACAACCAAAGTAACTCGCTTAAGAAAAGGTGTTTGTGAGCTTCCTATACCGTGGAGAGTACGGGCTTTGCGTGTATCAGTGGCATCTTTTTACCACTTTACTTCTTCTGTGTCGGACGCTTTTAATATTTTCTGTAATAAAATGAATATAAATCTCGAAAGACAAACACACACACACAAACACACCTCACCTGCTGGAGATTCGTATATACACTTTTGAGGCGTTGTTCGAAAGGATATTAAATTCCTAAGGTGTTTTCTCTCCATAAACAGGAAGGAAAACCGTTCTCGTTTGTGAGCGTGTAGTAGTGTTTATGTGCTGTTCTTTGTGTGTGTGTGTGTGTGTGTGTGTTTAGTATTTTGCACTGTATTCTAAATTACTAAAACACTGCATTGTCTCTCTCCATGTTGTAGTTTCAGGTTTAACAATTTGTAAAAACGTAAACAAATTTGTACCATTCTACCCCCTTGCAAGGTATACGGCCCGATAATGGGCAACCCTACTCCAAGGCATCATCTTTTTGGCGGCACCAAATTTCTATAAGGTTAGCAAAGATTCCGTAGGTAAGTTGGGTATAAATACGAAGGTCTTTCTTCGGGACAAAAATAAATATCCGAGTTTTTTCTGCACGCACCGGGAAAGGAGGGCAGACCCTGTGTGACTGTATCTGTGTCACTCACTCACTCTCTCACTGGGTCACTCAACCGTTGTGAAGGATGTGTTCTGGCCCGGGGAAGGGAGGAGGGTACTGAGGGATGGAGGGTACAGGTGGTGTATTTGGTGTGTCTGGGGTGTGTCAGAGGTACGTGTAATGTGCATCTAGTCAAACACTATCTTTGTCGTGCAGTAATAGCCGTAAATGAGGGGCAGGGCACAGCACTGGACAGCCTGGCTATCTACACTTGGACGGCTTGTGAGTTTGATGGGTGCCATTTAAGTAACCAACTGGAATAGCATCCAGAGAGCGTATGTCTCCGCCAATGCCGGATCCGGATCCGCCCCAAGATTTACTCAATTTTTTTCGTGGCCCATGGTCCACTCTTCCACAAAGTTTCATTGAAATTCATTTAAAACTGAAAATATGGTGTGAGCAAACAGGCAAAAAAATCCGGATCACAACCAAATTCTAATCGATTGTTCATTAGGCCTGACTCTGTCCCTTCAAAATATTTCAGCAAAATCCGTCCATAACTTTCTGAGTAATCCTGCTAGCAGACAGACGGACGGACAGTCAGACAAACCAACCAACGCAGGTAAAAACATATACCTCCTGGCGAAGGTAAAATAGTAATCACTTATTTCTTTTATGATACTGTCGGGGTGAGTGCGGTTATCACAGGTGTCCTGTGTTAAATTCTGATGCTCTAGTTTTTTTCGTGAGCATAAAATCATCCGACGTTAACCAGAATAAAGAGAAAAGCAGGTAAATGACAGTCAAAGGGTAAAGGGAAGAAGGTCGAATTACATCCCTTGTGTCGTTACACGATCAAAAAACCTACGTTCGCCCCTCATATATATATATATATATATATATATATATATATATATATATATATATATATATATATATATATATATATATCCTAGACATTCATCCATCTGGAGCCTTTGACCACTAGACCTAAGAGCTTCTAACCTTTCTATTTCTTCTCATCTTTATACCTGACCCGATAACAAATGAGAGTACTGTATTTTGTTTTCACCTACCAATCATACTTTCATTCCTTTGGCTTTGGCTTTTTATTACCGATTTCTCTAACTGCTTCATCATTTTCAAGGAACATACCTTGGCTCAAATTAGTGTGGAAGTATGAAGCTCCTATGTAATGTTTCATTCCTAGTATTATTGCTGCATATGACTGTATATGGTGTTCCGAAATTGTCTTGGAGGTTACTTACTCAAAAAAAAATGGTTCTTGAAATATACACAACCTTCACACAAGCGAATCTGCAGACGTATTATGTACACATTGTACTGGCAGATGTTCTGGGGAGCCTCTAAAAAACACGATAATATGACCCCTTGAGTTATCAGTTTTATCTTCCCGTCTATCTTAGGGTGCTGGAAAGGGACGCCTTCACGCGGTGGCACTGAAATAACTGGGAGGATCCTCTGCCTGGTTATGCTAATGTCCCAGATCCATGTTCTTGTCAGCTGAGGAAGCTCCCTAACGCCTTTTCCTCAGCTATGTATTTTCTATATATAGTGCATTTTACTGCCCTCTTCTGTGTTATTCAAGTTCTAATATCGCCTCGATATACTTATATTACGTGCAAAAGGATATTAATCAGTCACATATAAAAATAAATCGGTAAGGAATAGGTGTTAGGCAGCCTCCTTATCCTACGAGAATACAGGTCCTCTGTCTCACAAAAGTAAGATGGTGGGCTTCAGTAAAGGAGTCCAGCCTACAGCCCACCGGGTTCATATATAGGTAAGCCTAGGGTCACAACAGCCACATCTTGACCCTCCTACTATTTCTTCCACAATTATTTTTATGGTTGTGTCGTCAACTTCACTACGAATCTCCCTTCGTAAGCTTAACCCTTTCACTCCTATGATGTAGTTTTTCTAATTAATTCTTTTCGACCTAGAAGGATTAGGTACAGTCTCAAATAACCCCTTCATTACGAGACATCATTCCCTGGTTGAGTAAAAATTATGTGACGGTAACACGCATAAAACCCAAAGTCGTCATGGTAGTGAGGGTGTCACTGTAGTGGCTGCAAGAGCCTAAATAAAGCCATGGCAGTGGTGAAGGGCTTATTGCAGACTATTTCTAACCCCTTCACTACAAGAGGTGAAGGAAATCGTGTGGCAGAAGGAACACTTAAGCCACAACAACGCCATGCACTGACACGGCACCCACCCCACCCCCCACCAACACACCAGCCTTCCAGGCACCGCAATTTAGGGGCATCGGCAGGTTTCGTAGCGCCTTCTTTGAAGCGATTTGTTCCGCATATTGCACAATGAAATCCCTTTTGCGTTAGTTAGATATCTGTAATGTAGATATAGTCTGAACCGGACAAACAATAGGATACTCAGGTTCTATGCGGAGAATAAATCACTAAGGATGAGGTAATAGGAAACCTCTTATGACACCCGTAGCGCTAAATTAAGTAAAAATCTAATGACTCACTACAACAGCTATTTTCTAAGTTGAATCAAACCAATTGATGGGATTCACACACACACACACACACACACACACACACACACACACACACACACACACACAGTGAAGTGTCCTTGAACTGAAGGGACAAATTCAGTTCATTAATCTTCATTCAAGATAAAAAATCCTGTTTCCGCCATCTCCTCGTCCATATTTTTCTCTCCGTCCCTTCATTGATCCGTCTCATCCTACTCATCTTCTTTCCATCTCTTTTATTTTTACTTCTTCCTATACGCTCCATCGCCTCTCTCCAAATGCCCGTTGATTTGTCTGATTTTATTTTTCTGTTACAGCCACCGAATATTTTTTAACTCCTTTCTTTGGTGGAGTTTTATTGATTTTATTTTTACAACGGCCAGGTTGCTTTACTCAACCCAGCGGGAGGTTGTTGTGGTAAGGCAGGTAAACACAATATTTAAAGTTAATTCCATCATTATCTGCGGCACGGTGAAACTCTTTTTCTACAGAAGTCTGTATTTATGTTTTCGTCTATGTACTTTGTGTGTGTGCGTATGTAAGTATATGTATGTATGCATGCATGCATGTATTTTTCATTTTTCCCGTCGAACGATTATGCTCAATTGAAGAGATCTCCCGTAGTCAGTGCAATGGAAATATACTTATCATTACCATGCCTTCCTCTGCTGTCATTCTTTACTAATAAAACCAGTTAAGATCAGGCCAGTGTCTACAGCTGCCAGTTATATCATGTTTATGAGCGGGAAGTAATGTGATGCTGCTGCTGCTGATGATGATGATGATGATGAGGAGGAGGAGGAGGAGGAGGAGGAAGAGGAGGAGGAAGAGGAGGAGGAGGAGGAGGAGAATTAGGAGGAGGAAGAGGGAGATAAGAGAGGAAGAAGAGGAAGATAAAAGGGGACGTTATGTGATGATGATGATGATGATGAGGAGGAGGAGGAGGAGGAGGATAAGAGAGGAGCAAGATAATGATGATAATGATGATGATCACGATGACGATAATGATAGCATTAACTGAGGCTGCCACACAAGGCACTCATCCGTCACCCCTCCGTCCTGACTCCAGCCCAAAACTTATATATTATTGACTGGCGTCATAACTCACCTCGGCTTCAGTGTCCGCAGGTTTATTGAGTCAGCGCAGAGTGAGAAGCATGAGGAGGAAGAGGAAGAGGAAAGGGATAAGATTTGTCCCCTAAGATGCACATTCACAGACACGATAGTGATGGAAAGGAGACACGTTCACACATACAAATCACGCACATTCACGTACTGTACTCGTACATATTTAGAAGCAAATATACGTACAGTGACATGCACACATACTTATCAATTTAACATGAATTTCTGCTTAACTACACACACACACACACACACACACACACACTGGATCAAGAGAATGCCACAGGTAATTACCAATGTGTCATTAACAAGTTTGCACCTGGATATTTGGGCCTCTTATCACAGCAGGTGCACTAAACAACTTATTATTATTGTTATTTTCAAGACCTTTGTTTATGATGTGTGTGTGTGTGTGTGAGAGAGAGAGAGAGAGAGAGAATGATGCTGATTTTTATCGTGCTATTATATTATTGGATGGTGGACGCTAAAATACATAACCATACTCGTTTAACCTTAACTTGGCCCGGATTTTTGTCCATTAGCAGCATATTTCACGTAGATCAGTGGCCGAATCAGACGATATTGAAGCTCTACACCCTTTCCATACCACATCTGCGTGAGTAGCTTCATATCCTGGTGGTAATCTATTGCTACAACTCAGCATTCAAGATGGGAAGATGGCAAATTTAGGCCAAGTCATAATGAAAAGAGTATAATTAAACATAAATTCTGTAATAAAGCCGTTTTAACAAGTTACTACAAAACGCTATGACATCGAGAAATTCACCGTACTTCCTTCAAACTAACCCGACCAAAATCTACCTAAACTAAACTGATCCAACGTGACCAAAACACACACACACACACACACACACACACAAATGTATTATCATAATAAAGAATTTCGTTAAGGATTAAGGGTATTCCATCAAATCCCCCCGCACTACAGGACTATACTTCACTGTTATTATATCCGCAGCAGCCAAGTTACTGTGGCTGGTTTAAAGAGTGAAAAGTTAAATGCAGTTGTGTGTCTTTACAGCAATGAATTTAGTGTCCTCCTGTGTTCGTAACCTACGAGCTTCGGTTACCATTATAATAGGTCTGAATTTCCAACCAAATGTTTGATATCCAGCTCTAGTCCAACTTCTGTGTATTCGACCAAGACCCAGCATTCCTTGTACGTGCAACAGATGGCAACATACACATTCACAGATCACCACCTGGGCCCAAATATTGATCCATTCAGACGGAAACACTGAGGGCTGCTGAAACTGAATTAGCGATTTTTCCTTCCTGCGTTGGTGGGTCTTTGGGTAGATCAGTTTCAAGTGATTTAATGACATTCAGATCCACGAGCTGTTCCCTGACCCAACCACATAATTATCTGCCTCACATCTTTTCCATCGCTATTCCACTACCATACCAGGTAAAAATGAACAGTACGAGTAAACGACATTCTCCCCATCAAGTGCGTGACATATATGATCTTGGGTTTTGTACATAATTCATAATATACAATAAAATCTAATACACTGGCCAGAAATGTTAACAAGCTCTGACACTATAATAATCAGTATAGTTACAATGAATAAAAACTATTCAAAAATATATATAATTACTGATCATACATTAAGATAAACTAAATATAATAACAAAACAATCACAGTGCGACACTTGGTATGAAATATTATATAACCTGGCAAGAGACCTTACCTCATTGATGACTGAATAACACGTGCACATGCCCCAGGGCTCTCTAGTTTCACAATCTGTGACTAAAGGATTTATATCACTTAAATTCTGAACAATGTAAACAGCCACATGCAATCAGCCATGAGCTAAATCTGAGTAAAACCGTAACTGTTAGTGTCACAATACTCCTTTCCAAGTGTAGGGGCCCGAGGCTAGGCTAAAGTAAATCAGAACATATTAAGGGTAAACGACTGAGCATGCGCCCCTCATGCCATTACATGACCCAAATAACCATCAGTCGCCTGTTGGGTCTCAGAACTTACGAACACAACGTGACTTATCCATAAAGACGTTTTCAGTCATTATACAACACGATTACTAAAAAAGAAAAGCCATTATCTTTATTATAGCACATAAAATTTGAATGACACTAAATAAAATACCGAGTTAGTGTCATTTGACGCAATACACATATCACTGCCCTCCATATAAAGAATACATCCAGTTATATAATAGAATGCTGGATGACATGCTTTTCAAACATATATTTACAAGAAGGCATAAGATGACGCCTTTCAAATCTCTAGTTTAAATTCTTTGCTCTCAGCTATGCATTTTTAACGACAGAAGACCTACATCTACAGTACAGCTGAGTTCGTAACAAATCTTAAACCCGACCACAGTAACAAAAAATCGCGGTTGTACACTATGTCATGGAATGAAGAGCAATGACAAGGACAGAGCCCCACACCAGTGAACTTACACCTATTGCCAAGAAAACCAGAAGAAACGAGTTCATCTCACGTGAAACTGTATGTGTTTATTGGTGATGCCTTTCCGCAGACAACAAAACTGTGACAACCTGGAGCAGTCATCCTTTGACATTAATTATATTCATTTTTCTCCGCTATAATCAGTTGTTCTGCACGGTCGGCGTCTTAAACAAAAATGCTTCAGACGATGAACATGCAGCGGCGGCACTCCTTAGTGCTAAAACAATAAGAATTGCCCAGTTGGTGTTTTTATGGTACACATGATGGGACGCATATAACATCTTCATTACAAGCGGTCTCCCCTTAGTAGATAAATTCTCATGGGTAGAAAGAACAGTTAAATCAAGTCGTCATATAAATAATATAGTCAAGGTGTGTATCTATGTGTGTGTGTGTGTGTGTGTGTGTGTGTGTGTGTGTGTGTGTGTGTGTGTGTGTGTGTGTGTGTGTGGCTTGTTTCTCTCCTTCACGAGAACGGTAATAGATATGAACCAAATTCTTTTTGCATTAGAAAGGAGTTAGCCCAGGGAGTGAAAAAAAAAAAAAAAAAAAAAAAAGTGGCCATCGCGTGCGACGGGACGGAGAGAAATTGTCCGAAACTGAGATATGCAAAAATATGCGAAAATCGTTTTTTCGACTTTTTTAGTCAAAATTGGCCATTGTGGGCCCAATAACGGAATGGGAACAAAGTTAATGGTGTTTGTAAACATTCTGTGGTGAAAAGGCCATTAGTTAAACATAATCTTGTATAAGGGTAATGAAGAATGTCTTATGCACGGAAAATTAAAGCATCTTCATCTTCCTTTCTTTGTTTACAGCCTATGTATGAATGCCACGCTCGCCAACAATTTCAGGTACACAAAGCACTACATCACACAACATGTTCACTGAATATGCTGCTACACAATAACTGAGAAAGAAAGTTGTGAGATAGGAAATAATAAGATGGAATATTGAGGAAAGGAAGGAGACTAAGGTGATAAAAGAGAGGGGAGGGGACGAAAAGGGAGAGCTATAGTCAACTGTAGGTGGAGAGAGAATGTGAAATCAATGAACGTGAGAGGAAAAAGCCTCCTACACCTGCCTCCCCCTTGAAATTCCTTCTCTCTGTCCCTTTGTATGTGGCTGGAGAATCAGCATAAGAGACGCGACGCTCCTGCCTGCGGTAATGCCCGGATATTGTGTCCTGAAAGCATAATTCTGTCACTTCTCCCGGTCTTTTTGAGGCACTGTTTAGACGTGTAATTTTGAACCTCGTCCTGAATGTTCGCCAGATCTTTAACAAAGGTTCATTTTATAACAATAATAACATAAAATGCCATGCCCTTCCAGGTGTACTGTGGATGTGTCAGTGTTAGTATTTCTCATATTTCTCATGTTAGTAAACAGTAAATGTTACATATTCACAAAAGATAACAAGTGTTAAGCTTAAAACAATGAAAACGGAGAGTTTTGGAAAAGAAAAAAAAAAAAAACATTATTAAGGGCAAGGTTCTTTGTAAAGTGATCCCCTGCAACCCAACTTGGTTAACAAAGAAGAATTTCATTACTCCTTCCTTAACAGTCCGAAATGCAGGAGCAAGAACTCCGAATTACTGTTCTGTCAGATCTGCTTCAGTTGCAATAAAATATTTTCTATTCTGTCTTTTAATGTAAACAATTTACCTTGACCTCAATATATCGAGATAGAATGAAACCAATGAAGCAACACTTCAAGATCATTTTCATTAAACTCATGGGCAATGATATTTTTGACCACTGCACCACTCCCCCCTCCACCTACATAACCTGCCTCTCCCCATAAACTCTCCTGTTGCCCCACGTATTTTGCTGTTTGTTGCTGCTGCTGCTGTTGTTGCTACTACAAGACCAGGCTCATCTGGACGTGAACCCAATGAACAGCAGGAAACTGGCAACTTCAGCTCGGCGTTTTTAGAATCTTTTGTAGCGGTTACGTTGAGAGACTGTCTGTGTGCATGAAGTGAATCACTGTACTGTGGTGTGGGGAGTGGGGAGGAATATATTGCAGTGGTGGCACAGTGGATCATTTGTGAGTTATATTTTGCGCTGGTACTGAAGCTAGGAACGGGTAGTGGCTGCATCGTAGTCAGCATAAGTGCATTCGTGTCTGTCTGGGTTCATGTGGGGTGAATTTCTGGCGGTGTTTCATGATGGATGCATGGTTTGAGGTTTGTATGACAGTGGTGGCTATGTGCACATTAATACGTTTGTGAAGAAAAGCGATGTGCAGAGCAGAAGCGATGCTATTAAGGCTTCCTGTGTAATGTTGGGAAGCTGTTTTTTTTTTTTTCTTTTTTTAATCTTTGTGGTGATGGATGATGCATCATAAAATGACATGAGATGTGGAGTTGAAATAATGAAATGTGAAACGTATCCAAGTGATCATTGGAGGTATTATTGTCTCTAGATGCAAGTGACTCGTATCTGTGGTCTTTTTGCATCCCGTTGTTACTTCTAGGTCTCTCTCTCTCTCTCTCTCTCTCTCTCTCTCTCTGTATACTGCTCTTCTTCCTACCATTTCTTTCGCCCGTTTCTTTCTTTCTCCCTCTCTCTTTCCTCTACTCTCAACCTCTTTTCGTCTTTCCCTCCTCCCATTCCTCTCTTCTTTCTCTTATACCTCCCTTCCTCCCTCACCCTCCTCATTCCAGTTTTAAACATCTTCTCCCATTCCTTCTTCCCTTTCAGTCCTCTTCTCCCTCTCATCTTAGTCACTCATCCCCTCCTGTTTACTTCTCTCTCCCTTCCCTCGATTTTTTCCATCCTCCCCTCTGTCTAACTACTCTTTCCTCCTCCTTCTCCTCCCACCTCTCTTCCCTAACTTTCAAGTCTCACCACGTTCTCTGCATCAAATTTTTAATCACTTTTTGCCGCCTTTTGAATATGCAGGAGCACAGAGTGCTAATGGCGAGAGTGGTGGTGCTGGTGGGGGTGGATATGAGAATTGTGACATGAAAATTGTTCCTGGGAACGCCTTAGCATCAGAGGAAGGTTTCCAGTTATCAAATATAAATGTGTGTGTGTGTGTGTGTGTGTGTGTGTGTGTGTGTGTGTGTGTGTGTGTGTGTCAAGAGGGGTTGGGGGAGGGAAGAAAGTTTAGTCGCCATTCTATTACCGAGTGAGTGAGTAGGTAGGTGGGTTGATGGGAGCGTAAGTGGATTGATTGGTTGGTGGGTATGTGGGTTGGTTGGTAGGTTTGTAAATGGGTAGTGAAGAAATCGGGCAACTGGGGAATTGGTCCATGGTGTAAACATGTCCATGGTGTAAACAGGTCCATGGTGTAAACAGGTCCATGGTGTAAACAGGTCCATGGTGTAAACAGGTCCATGGTGTAAACAGGTCCATGGTGTAAACAGGTCCATGGTGTAAACAGGTCCATGGTGTAAACAGGTCCAAGTGAGGAAATGGGTGCACGGGGGGTCAAGGCAGGCAGGTAACATTGGTGCAGGACAGGGAAGGGCAGGTAAAGGTGGTATAGGACAGGGCAGGGCAGGGCAGGTAAAGGTGGTACAGGACAGGGCAGGGCAGGTAACAGTGGTGAAGAACAGGGCAGGGCAGGTAAAGGTGGCACAGTACAGGACTGGATGGTAAAGGTGGTGGAGGACATGGCAGGGCAGGTAAAGGTGTTACAGAACAGGGCAGGGCAGATATAAGTGGTACAGGACAGGACTGGGCAGATAATGGTGGTACAGGACAGGGCAGGGCAGGTAAAGGTGGTGGAGGACAGGGCAGGGCAGGTAAAGGTGTTACAGAACAGGGCAGGGCAGATATAAGTGGTACAGGACAGGGCAGGGCAAGTAAAGGTGGTACAGGACAGGGCAGGGCAGGTAACAGTGGTGAAGAACAGGGCAGGGCAGGTAAAGGTGGCACAGTACAGGACTGGATGGTAAAGGTGGTGGAGGACAGGGCAAGGTAGGTAAAAATTAATGTTGAGAAGACTTAAGTTCAATAGTCATTAAACGTAAAAGGCAATTGTGGCCTCTTCATTACTAAGATATCTTTTATTCTTTCTACCTCAAAACAGTATCATTCAGGATAGGGCAATGGTTTACTTCTGAAGAGGGCAAAAATATGTTTCTTTAACCGCTACAAAATTATGGTGTTTTTCATATATATATATATATATATATATATATATATATATATATATATATATATATATATATATATATATATATTCTTGCAGCCCCTAAGCAAAATATTCAGCTGAGGCAAGAATCTTTGTAGAAAAAAATTTTTATTGAATCTCTCGTAGTGAAAGGCTTTGTTACAATCACCATTCATGCCTCCAGAATAATAATATAACTTTACTTCATTTTTACTAATATCAAATGATTTTCTGCAATTTAAGAGCCCCTCCCCCCTCGTAGAGAAAAGGTTAAACAGAAAGAGTATGTGAATATCCTGGGTACAAAAGTTTGACCAGTAGTCTGTTTACTATCTATCTATCTATATACCTAGGCTGCTTCCCCCAAGGAAAGGGAGGTAGCCGAGACAGGACGACACACTCCCCATTTACTCATCTATTCAAACACATTCATTCGCATCTTAGCTCCAAAGGGGAGAAGGGACAGATCCTCACCGCACCACAACGCACAAGGGTCAACTGCACAGTGCAATCAGTGACATCCGCAGCAGGGCCTGACAGCAGAGCTGGTTTACCCCTGCCACATCATAATAGACCCATCCCCTTACCCGCACCTGACCTGACTAGCTGATCAGACCAAATGCAGGAGAATATCCCCTCCGGGCTGCGTCATCATTTATTCATTCACAATTTCTCTCCATTTATTTCTCTCACGCACTCTTCCTTGCTCAACAGACATCCCTCTCGCATCCTGCACTCTCTTCACACTGTCCATCCATCCTATTCGTGGTCTCCCTCTCACCAGGAATTGTCGACATTTTAATTTCTGTGAACTGCAAGTTGATTAGAAGGAGTGTATCATCATCATCATCATCATCAGCAGCAGCAGCAGCAGCAGCATCATCATCTTCCTCAGCATCATCATCACTTCACTTATTTTTAGCAGCAACATATACGAATGTATCATAGAATAATGTTGCATATTTACTGATTTTGAGACACTGCAAAAAATCTTACATTATTAACCGTCTGTACTTGAGAATTAATGATTTTAAAAGGCACCCGGTTGACTCGTATAAGGAAATTAATTATCTAGGACAGTACTGAAATAACTAATGTAACCGGCACATGATTAATGTATTATACTGTAGCATACACTGCTCCTCTGAACTGTCTGCTTGCACCTCTTCACCACTAATAGTGGCGTGTAGCATCCATCTAGCAGCAATTTCTCATCCCATTTCCTTCCAGATCTCTAATGCAAGAGTTAACCGTTACTCCCGGTCCTTCATTTATGCAAAAGACAAACTCTGGAACTGTCTTCCTCCGTCTATAGTTCCTACTTCCCATAACCTCCACTGATCTTGAATTTGGCTCTGTTATTTTGTTTTTTACTTTTACTAGGAGGGAACAATTGTGCTGGCTTCTGGCCTTTGGTTCCCTCTTCCTTGCATAAAAATAAATAAATAAACTCATGCCCACATTAGCTTAAAATCAGCTTTACATTCATATTAATGCTTTTTATAGCTGACGTAATTTAAGATGCAGCGCCTCACTAGATTAGGCCCCGTCCGTTTGTCACATTAACAATTTCGGGAAGATGGTGCTTCACGCCCGTAGACTCTAGCGACTTTAGTGATACACCATATTAGAGTCCTGAGGCTCCCGCATTTAGTACTTTTGCGTCTGTTTACTTCTCCTTATATCCAGACAGTTATTTTCATCTCAGGAGAGACTTGTCGTACTGGAGGAGTAAAATGTTGCTATAAGCAACTCAGTCACTACAAACGGTCTTGCAAATGCTGAGAAAAATCATCTGGAACGCAACAGGACTAAATCAATAACTTGTCTCACGGCTGAATGGCTTAAATATGAAACTAAATATTCAGAATCTTAAAACACGCATAATAATATTGTTAGTCTTAGGGTAATGAACAATGTTTGAAACAATAAATGTCTAAACCTGTGACCTGTACACACACATAACTGCACGCTGTGAGGCTTATTCTAAGTGTCTCGTTTATCCAGGGCTCTCACTCTTTCTGGAAATCAGGGAAAACTTGGTAAAATTGTTTCTCTTTTTCCAGTCAGGGATACGTCAGGGAATTTGTAAAAACTGCCTAAAATCAGGGAAGAGTCAGGGAATTTGAAAAATTCCCAAAAGGCGAAGTTTGTTTGTCTGTTAGTAAGATGCCTGAAGCTTTGATATGTCTGCATAGAAACAGTCAGTAGTGAGACAGAGAAATGGAAAATAACTACAGAGTTCCAACTGAGTCACTACGGTGGCGGTGCGAGTGCGGGTGTTTCATTATGGTGGCCGGCGGACACACGCTCGCGGGGGAGATAGCCACTCCACGTACAGTTGGAGAAATTTCCGCGCGGGACACTGTGTAGATGGCAGCAGCAGCTACAGACAGAAATGATCTGGTAACAGTGCTAGGGGTGAAGCAGGGGGTGGGAGTTGTGGGGATGGAGGGTGATGGGGGATTAGGTTGTGCCTTGACTGACAGTCACCAGGTGATGAGTGTAGGTGTGTAATGTAGAAAGGCATTACATATCTGTAGTCGATGGTGTTCTCTTGGTCGAGGTCTTTTTACTATTAGTGTAGGTTTAGTTATTTGTCTCTTTAGGATTTAGTATAGGTTAGCGATTTGTCAGTTAGGTGATTAGTTTTAGGGTCTTTAGATTAGGTTTTCCTTTATAATATAAGGTATAAAAAATAAAAAATAAAAATAATAAAATAAAAATACAAATAAATAAATATATAAATAAATAAATTATATATATATATATATATATATATATATATATATATATATATGTCTCTATCTCTCTCTCTCTCTCTCTCTCTCTCTCTCTCTCTCTCTCTCTCTCTCTCTCTATATATATATATATATATAGATAGATAGATAGATATAGATAGATAGATATATATATAAATCTCTCTCTCTCTCTCTCTCTCTATATATATATATATATATATATATATATATATATATATATCTCTATCTGTATATATCTATATATATATCTATATCTACCTCTCTCTCTCTCTCTCTCTCTCTATATATATATATACACACACACACACACACACACACACACACACATATATATATATATATATATATATATATATATATTGTTACGGATCAGAGAAAGATAATATACACTTTAAGTGAGAATACTAAAAATCACTACTGTCCCGTAAAGTTCCAGGTTCAAAACAAAGAGTTAGGTAAAATTACAAGTTAAAGTTTAATGCTCAAACTAACAACAAAACATTCAGGACTCATAAGGATAATGTAATGGCAAATAAACACGTTAAATATATGGTTAACTGCAATAGCCTCTATTAACACGAAATTAGCAAGAGTAAATTTATCTAAGTCAGCCCTGATAAAATGAAAATACACTGGGTAATGCTCAGTTAATGCAAGATAAATTATTACAGATACAAAATATTATCAAAAATGACTGATTAAAAAAAGCCTTTACATTAATCACAAAAAAAACTCACTAGGCCTAAGAATTAACCCTATGCTACACAGCACAAGAAAAAATGCAACAACAGTTATACTCAAATTACACAGCTGGTAGATGGTTGGAGACTTCCTGAGCACTCACAACAATAACTGTACAGGGGAGTACAGAGATGTGAACAAAATGAGGAGCAGATCTAAGTGGCAATGATGCAGAGACTGAGCTCATTATATAGGGGCCGGCAGAGCTTGATACAACTTGTAAGAAGGACGCGCAAATGAAGCCATAGGGGACAAAGAGCTGAAAATCCTGCTCTGAACAACAGAAAGGACGACTTACTCTACTATAAGGGTAGAAGGGAGGGACTGAGGCAGAACACGCTCGTGATCAAAGCTGCAGCATACTGTGCGTTAAAATTACACAAAGGATGATGAAATCATAGGCTATGTAACACCTCCCCACAAAGAAAAACAAATTTACAAAGGAAATTTCTTATTACTCTAAAACAATCTGTCTAAAGTCTAGATAAGCAATCTGCAATGACATTTTCTTTTCCCTTGACATGTTGTATGTCTAATGAATACTCCTGAAGAAGTAGACTCCATCTTGTCAATCTCTGATTTTTATCTTTAAACTTACTAAGGAATTTCAGTGGGTTATGATCGGTATAAATGACTATGGGGTCAAAACCAGAACACAAATAAAATGAAAAATGCTGTAAACCCAAAATCAAGGCCAAAAGCTCTTTCTCAATAGTTGAGTAGTTCTTTTGAGGTGGAGTGAACTTCTAACTGTAATAAGATACAGGATGTTCAATACCCTGATCATCCTCTTGCAGCAAAACAGCCCCAGCTCCTGTATCACTTGCATCAACAGCCATCTTAAAAGGCCTAGCAAAATTTGGAGTAGCGAGCACTGGCTGACTTAATAGGATAGCTTTAAGTTTGTTGAAAGAGGATTCACAGTTATCGGTCCAGACAAATTTAACTCCCTTTTTCAGTAGGTCTGCAAGTGGTGATACAAGAATAGAAAAGTTAAGAACAAATCTCCTGTAATAACCTACCATTCCCAAAAATCTTTGTAGCTCCTTCCTACTTTTAGGTCTGGGAAGATCACTTATAACCTGAACCTTAGCTCCTGGTGGTGCAACATGTCCATCACCAATTACATACCCAAGGTACTGAACTTTAGCTTGACCAAACTCACACTTTGATAAATTAGCTACAAGATTAGCATTAACCAAACGCTCAAGAAATTTACTGACATGGCATAGGTGATCTTTCCAGTTGTCACTGAAGATTAATACATCATCAATATAAACAACACACCCTGCCAAACCCTCTGTTACAACATTCATGAGCTTCTGAAATGTGGCTGGTGCATTCTTCATGCCATATGGCATTACAGAACATGCAAAAGTCTTTCCTAGTGTTACAAAACATGAGATCTCCCTAGCACGTTCAGTCATAAGTACTTGCCAGTATCCCTTTAACAAATCAAACTTACTTATGTACCTAGCCTTTCCGATCTTGTCTATGCAATCTTCCACACGAGGGAGAGGGTAAGTGACTGTTTTGGTTATCTGATTAACACGTCTGTAGTCAATGCAAAGCCGCTGTGACCCACCTGGCTTAGGGACTAGAGTGACAGGAGAACTCCACTCGCTCTGACAGGGCTCAATCATCTTGTGGTCCAACAGGTAGCCAAGCTCCTTCTGGATGAGAGGAACTTTCACTGGGTTCACACGGTAAGGAGGCAGTTTAATTGGCTTTGCGTCTCCAACATCGACATCATGCATCAACACAGTGTTTCTTCCTGGAGTAGCACGGAACACTTGCGGGTACTCCTGCAGTAATGCCGAAAACTCCTGCCTTTCCTCGGGAGGTAGATGAGAAAGCTTAGTCTGGAGATCATTCATTATATCAGGATTCTTCCCCAAACTATCACTCAGGCTCATGCTGCATGGGAGAACTTCACTTGCAGACTCGGGTGGAACAGCTACAGTGCAGACTGGATTATTTTCGTCCCGCCTGTGATATAACTTTAGCATGTTGATGTGACATAGTTGCTTGCTCTTTCTACGATCTGGTGTGGCGATGACATAGTTGACATCACTGAGTTTCTTCTCCAAGAAATAAGGACCACTAAACTTGGCGTGAAGAGGTTGCCCATGAACTGGTAGCAGAATCAAAACCTGATCTCCTTGCTGAAAGTGGCGTAACCTGGACTTCTTATCATACCAAGTCTTCATCTTCTCCTGACCAGCTCCTAAATTCTCTCTCGCCAGCTGTAAAGCAGTGGACAGCCGTTCTTTGAACTTCATCACATACTCCAGCAGGTTGACGTCATCTTCCTCCGACAGCCAGCATTCCTTGAGTAGCTTAAGGGGTCCTCTTACTTCATGGCCAAACAGTAGTTCAAAAGGTGAGAAGCCCAGTGATTCATTTGGAGATTCTCTTGCGGCAAACACAGCGAATGGAAGATCTTTATCCCAGTCTTTCTGATGTTCCAAACAGTATTTCTTGAGCATCGATTTGAGTGTTTGATGATATGTCTCCAACGCTCCTTGGGTCTGGGGATGGTAAGCTGAAGACGTGATCTGGGTGATGCCCAACTCTTTCAGAGACTGCTTGAAAACATTTGACATGAAATTACTTCCCCGGTCTGACTGTACCTCCTTGGGCAGACCAAACTTTGTGAAGAACCCTAGCATTTCCTTAACCACGTTCTTTGTTGAGATATTTCTAAGTGGAATTGCTTCAGGATAACGAGTAGCCATATCAATCAGGGTCACATAAGAAAATCCTGAAAAAGTCTTAGGAAGAGGGCCCACAATATCCACCAACACACTGGTGAACGGCGCCTCAAAAGGAGGAATGGGAACTAGAGGTGCAACCTTTTCGGTCTGATTACACTTCCCCACAACTTGACAGGTGTGACAAGACTTACAATACCAGGAAACATCCCTGAAGATACCTGGCCAGTAGAAGTGTTTCAAAATGCGTGCCACAGTCTTCCTCACTCCAAGGTGTCCTGCCAAACTGGAATCATGAGCCACTCTAATGATATCCTGCCTACAAACACGAGGGATGACAACTTGATGTACAACATCCCATTCACAGTCGGCTGATGCTGTTGGGGGTCTCCACTTCCTCATAAGCACTCCTGACTTTATATAATAACAAGTAGAAGCACCGGCTGACTCTTCCTCACTGCAAGCAGAGTTAGCTAGACCTTTCAACTCAGAGTCAGCAACCTGCAACTCAACCAACTCTTGACGAAACAAATTATCAACACTACGGGGTACTGCCTCATTTGGTGAGTGGTCCAAATTAGCAAGAAAAGTGTCAGCTTGGATAACATCATCATCATCATTATCCTCTAAATCACCAGTAACTTTAGACTTAGCCCTAGTGACAGCACATGCAGGGAACACATCAGGGACATCACAATCCTGGGTCGCAGCCACTGGCTCACTAGACAACTGAGGAGCTGGACACACTTGACTTCCACCAATATCATTTCCAAGTAAGAAAGTTACACCTGACATTGGGAGTGTCTCAACCAACCCAACCATAACGGAACCATTAACAAAACCAGACTCCAAATTCACTCTGCACAGAGGGACAGAGAAGTAATTATTCCCTACACCTTGTAAGATTACAGTTTCATCAGAGGAATTAACATTAGAGCCTAGAACACTGGTCAGCATAAGGGATAGGCAAGCACCTGTATCACGATATATTTGAACTGATTTCCTGTCATTACTGTCCAGAGGACTGACAAAACCATCAGACAGGAAATTAGCACATGAACTCTTGAGAGTGTCACCCACGTTACTGCTCAAAAGAGGAGCTCCATCATGAGAATTTAAGTTACCCCTCAAAGCAGGTTCAGTTAACTCAGTTAAAGCATTCTGGGAACTCTCAAGAGTGGACACTAGACCAATTGACTGAATATTTAAAGACTCCTTTTTGTTCACATCACACTGTCTCCTGAAACATTTCTACGTAGTATGACCAAGCTTACTACAATAAGTACATTTACTTTTCTGAAATCTAGAGGTGAAGCTGGTATTTACTTCCTGAGAAACATCATCTTTATTCTCTTTCCTGTTACCTGTACTCTGAGTAGAGGCAACGTACTTACTCTCAGCTTTCCCTTTTTCTCTAGAATATCTCTTGTGAGTGAGAACATATTCATCAGCTAAAACTGCAGCATCAGACAAATTATCTATTCTTTTCTCATCAAGATATAGGCTTACATCTTTATAAATACACCTCTTGAAGTCCTCCAGCAAAATCATCTGCTTAAATTTACCAAAATCAGAATCCACATTCTTAGAATTTAACCACTGCTCTAACAGATCTTCTTTGATTTTTGCATACTCAACATGGGATTGCTTATCTTGCTTGTAAGTTGTCCTAAATTTTTGTTTTAAATTTTACTCTATAGGCTTCAGGAACAAGCTCATAGGCCTTAAGAATCAAGCTTTTAACTACATCATAATTATCAGATTGATCCTGAGGCAAAGATGCATAAGTTACTTGAGCTTTACTGTTGAGAACAGTTTGAAGGAGTACTGGCCAATACTCCTTGGGCCAACTAAAACCTGTAGCTACCCTCTCAAACAACTGAAAATACTTTGTTAAATCAGATTCATTAAAAGGAGGGACAAGTTTAACATTTTTAGCCACATCAAAATCATCAGAGCTAGATGATCCAGTTCCACCTTGTTTCATGCGATACTCATGGTCTGCCTGAATCCTGGCAAGTTCAATTTGTGCCTGAGCCTGTACCTGTGCCTCTTGAATACGAGCATTTGCCTCCTTAACACAAGCCTCCTTAGCCTGAGACTCAGCCTCCTTAGCACGTGTTTGAAATTCAGCTTCCTTCACACGAGCCTCCTGCAGGGCTAGCTGTAACTTAGCTAATTCAATCTGCGTTTGCTCATTTGGAGGAGTTACATTAAACAAGCTTTCATTAATCATGTCAACAATTTGATCTTTAGAATGATGAGAGCGAACAGCAATTCCCAATTGTTGAGCAACGAGCTTAAGTTCATTCTTTGTTCTGTTTTCTACATCACACACTGTTTGCACATTTGACAAAAAATCTTTGGCTTCATCAAGCGTAGTAATAGTAGACATCATGAATAAATCACAGTCACAAAATATCAAACAGTATCCTTATGATGATATCCTGAATATCCTGATATGAGGTCGCCAAATTTATGTTACGGAACAGAGAAAGATAATGTACACTTTAAGTGAGAATACTAAAAATCACTACTGTCCCGTGAAGTTCCAGGTTCAAAACAAAGAGTTAGGTAAAATTATAAGTTAAAGTTTAATGCTCAAACTAACAACAAAACATTCAGGACTCATAAGGATAATGTAATGGCAAAAAACAGGTTAAATATATGGTTAACTGCAATAGCCTCTATTAACACGAAATTAGCAAGAGTAAATTTATCTAAGTCAGCCCTGATAAAATGAAAATACACTGGGTAATGCTCAGTTAATGCAAGATAAATTATTACAGATACAAAATATTATCAAAAATGACTGATAAAAAAAGCCTTTACATAAATCACAAAAAAACCTTACTAGGCCTAAGAATTAACCCTATGCTACACAGCACAAGAAAAAATGCAACAACAGTTATACTCAAATTACACAGCTGCTGGATGGTTGGAGACTTCCTGAGCACTCACAACAATAACTGTACAGGGGAGGACAGAGATGTGAACAAAATGAGGAGCAGATCTAAGTGGCAATGATGCAGAGACTGAGCTCATTATATAGGGGCCGGCAGAGCTTGATACAACTTGTAAGAAGGACGCGCAAATAAAGCCATAGGGGACAAAGAGCTGAAAATCCTGCTCTGAACAACAGAAAGGACAACTTACTCTACTATAACGGTAGAAGGGGGGGACTGAGGCAGAACACGCTCGTGATCAAACATGCAGCATACTGTGCGTTAAAATTACACAAAGGATGATGAAATCATAGGCTATGTAACATATATATATATATATATATATATATATATATATATAATATACATATAATATACATATATATATATATATATATAATATATTATATATATATATATATATATATATATATATAATATATATATATATATATATCTATATATATATATATATATATATATATATATATATATATACCCCTCCACTAATATGTCTACCCCCGATGTACATATGTCCCCCCCCCAATGCATACATGCCCCCACTAAATTTGCTAGGTCAGCATGCTTTCCCACGCCTGAAGACGGCGTTATTGCATCAGTTCTTAGCAGACAGCCTAGCCGGGCAGACTGTTTTACTGTGAGCTTGTAATAAACTCCTTATCTAGCTGTTTGTACACGGAGTTTCTATTACCAAAGTATTGCAAGTTACATTTGGTAGCAGCGGTGTTTCGAACCATCACATTCTGACCGCCTCCTTGGATTTTTTGTGATACAAGATACACAACGACTCACATCTGCCAGCCTCGCCCCTCCTCCGTGCCTCTATACCTTGGCTGTGCTTTTCGAGTGTACCATTTTTCTCACCAGTGCTCACCTCTCAAACAACCACACCCATACGCCTTGTTCCTGACCGCACGTGTCACCGTCGCCGACCTACGCACCTGTTACACCTGTTCCCAGCACCTGTTCCGGACTCATCATAGCTCCTGCCCCCACGGTGCCACTTATCACTGTCTGCCCGCTGCCTGCCTACCACCATTCTCTGCATTTGCAACTCACCAACTCTACACCTGCCTTGCGCCGACATCTGCCTCACCACCCACCACCGGCCTCCGCCGTCACCCGCATCTGGTCTGCATTACGGAGCCTCCTAAGACCGCCACTCCCTGCCGGTGATTCATCGCGGCGTCTCTTCTCCTCTCCGCCCAGCTGTCTCCACCCCGCCGCCCCGCCCCGCCCCGCCCAGCCCCGCCCCGCCCAGCCCAGCCCCGCCCCGCCCCGGCCAAGCTACGCCCAGCCACCCTGCATGTCATACATCTCGACACTCCCGTTTCTCCTGTG
>NC_137002.1:13435554-13497759 GCF_032717465.1 Coenobita brevimanus | reverse complement strand
TAGGTGGTGTGCCCGATGTCTGCTGGGCCAGATGAAAAAAGGTCTTGGAAGTCCAGGAGGAGTTGTCGGAGGCTGTTTGCTTGCGGGGTAGAAAGGTGTTCAGGTAGAGTAGGTGGTGCGGCAGGAGAGGGGGAGGGGGTGTCATAAGGCTCGGCTTCCTCCATATCCCCTGCTACTAAACCTTGAGGGAGAGTGAGTGGTGTGGACAGTGAGGTTGGTGATTAGCACTGCTAAGACGTGGGAGTGGGAGGATGAAAGGGGCCCAGATGGTAAGTTGGGGGAGAATAGTACTGGAGGTATTGCTGGGCCTGTTTAGCTGCAACCAAGCCCTCGTGGTGGGAGGGGAATGGTAACGGCGGAAGCGATGGTGGCAGGAAAAGTTGGAGGTGGAAGAGAGGTAGGAGAGGAAGAAGAAGGAGAATGGAGGTGGGAAGGTGTAGTGGTAGGTGAAGTGGGGAGCGCCAGTGGAGGAGAGATGTGCACGTGCAGAGTGGTTGAGGGGGAAGAAGGAAGAGGGGGTGTTGAGGGTGGAGGGGTGCACATGCTGTATGGCTGACCGGGGGGGGTGCTGGACGAAACTGGAGGGGGCAGCGCTTGTGGCAGCCGAATGCTGGGGCGTGGAGCTTCTGTAGGAGGTCCAGCCCCAGGTAGCTGTCGTATGCACGGCAAGTAGAATCGAAGATGATTAAGGGGTGTCTCGCGGACAATTTGTTGGTGGGTTTCAGTCCGCAGGTCCTGAGTTTCCCAACGGATGGGCAGGGGACCATCCCCCACGTCTACGAGGTGGGGCTGAAGTGAGGAGAAGGGGGCCGAAGGCAGAGCTGTGGCGGGAGTAAAAATGTGAGTAGAGGCAGGATCTGACTGCTCCCGTGTCAACCAATAGTCTTGCCTTGACCCCATTCAGCCTCAACTTGTCGTGGACTGGGGTCGGTATTTATGTGCAGTGGCCCTCACCACCGTGGGGAGGTGCAGAGGCGGACGTAAAAATCCATCTGTTGCACGGTGTGCTCTCCTTGTCAGGCTCCACTCTCCCCAGGATCTTATATAGAGAGAGAGGTGGAGTGTCATCCTCCTGAGCATCGTCGTCTCCAGGATGAAACCTTCCGGCTCCCTTGTGGGGCGGTTCTGTGTCATGCAGCTTTCAGCTGCTCATGTATGTCATGCAGAGGGCAGCTGCGACTGCAGATGGTGAATTTCACAGAACTATGGATATCAAATTGGAGTTTTCTCTGGTGTTGGGACATTTTCTTAGGAGGGTATACCCTGGGTATGGTAGGCAACGGCTCTGTAGTGGGTTGCGGTGGGGGTGTCTGTTGCTTTTGTGGCACCGCCTTGTTTGTGGGGAACTTCCTAACTGCATTTATTGGTTGAGGTGTGGGAAGGGCAGCACAGGAGGCGTCGTACAAGCTGTAGGTCTTTGTCCAGGTCTCCTGATGGATCATAAATTGTGAAGCATTCCCTGACTGTGCTCAGGAGGATCGTCAGCAAGGTATTGAATATATGTTGATCCTGGGTGGCTGCATTGGCCTCTGGGTAGGTGGCAATGACTAGTCGCCAGGCTTGTATGAACGTGTCATCGAGGCTACTGTCACACATGAGAGCTGCCTAGTTGTGACAGAGCGACAACCCTGCTCAAGGAAGGCGAAACTGCCCGCTTCATGATGTGTGAATTGGTCCCATTTTAGTCTCAGGACGATTTTCGTGGCTATGTTTGCCACAATTTTGCCCAGGAGTGGCAGTGTGAGAGCAATTTTCTCCCTGTCATTTTCAAACCCTATGTCCAGTAAGGGTTTTACCATAGCCAAGTACACATCGATGTCTTATTGTTCTGGGTTGAATTTTGGCAATTGGATATGTGGCTTGGCTGCCATTGTGGTAGAATCCCCTGTTTGTTCCTTGGTGCTCAAATTGTATCCAGAACCACCGCTGGCCATCAGTGTTATGCTGGGTGTTCTTAGGGCCGACTTCTCGTCCCAAAGACACCAGCGACTGAGTGGGGTTCTCATTCTAGACCGGAAATAGAACACTTACAAAGGAACAGGGCATAAAAAACTAGGCAAGACACCTTAACACATATATTGTCTTAACTCCTGGAAATGCGGAGCTGCCGTGCTTATACGATCGTCAAAAAGGACATAACGGCGGATCGTCGCGTTTGCAATTCGAGTTAATTTTGAATAAATGCGGGCAAGGATGTTCCAGCTGGTATTGTCTATCAGTACCACCACCCTTTAGCTACAATTAGCGTACTTGACCTTTGTACTACTGACCTCCGTTGTTGCCAAGTATCATGTTTTTCCCCCCCTCCCCCCACCACGGCCCAGCCAGCCTGGCTGTGATATATGGCAGTGCTCTGACTGCTCAGAACTGTAAATCTGCGCTCTCCCTCTCACAAGCAGTTTATGCTAATAGGAAACGCCTTGTTTCCCCAGTTGTCACACTAGCTTTTTTTGCGGGGTTTGGCTCCTGTTTAGCGTCAGTTTACGGCTGGCTTTCACAGTGACATTATGGCGAGTTCTAGCTCTTCTCCGAGTCAAATGTGAGCGGCCGACAGGAACGAGAATAAAGTGACAGGCGTAAGGCAGAATGTGTGCGCGTCATGGGTGATCTTTTGGGAAGTACTATGATTGAAAATAATGTAGTATATGTGTTTTTAGCTGTAAAAAATGGAAAATGTTTGTTGAGTGACGGGAAGACCGCCGCCACACTGCATGTCAGCCGTACGCTTCGTTGATTTTAGCCTTATTTTCAGTGCTTATTGTACAATAGGGGGAGGCGGTGGCTGAATCAGTAGAGAGGCAGCCTGCAGTCCTGATGTACCCAGGTTCGAATCCCAGCTGGGGCAGGGAACAGTTTAAGGATTTGAATTTCATAAAAGCAGACTTTCCTGATCTACCAGATGATCCAACATGTCATAAAAGTACCCCCACTAATACCAATACACCAGTCCTGTATGAGACAGCCCTAGTATGTATTCAATATGGACGTGGGTGAAAGAAGGCTTTGAAGTGGTGACATGTAGAGAGGTGTATGAGACAGAGTGGGCCTACTGGGCTTTGAGAGCAGAATGTGAAGCCTATGCCCATAGTCGGACAAAAAAAAAAAAAAAAATACGGATTCCAAACTACCTGTACGTTGTAGTATAAAGTTTACTGTGACAGAATGAGACTGTGGTAGAGGGGAAACTGGGTTGCTGGAGGTGCAGTGAAGATTTTGTTACCCAACTTTACAAGTCTCCACTAGTCATTGGGTAGTCCACAAAGGCTCAACAACTTTCTCTGGAGAAAGATGAATGTAAGTACTATCTGCCATACCAAGTATAATCTTCTAGGGTTAATCTCTGATTTTACTAACATTTTGCTACAGGTACTCAGACTGCGATCCCACTCCACGCCTCCCGGGGGTAGGGCTGGTGACGCCTGTAGCTGTGTAAAGGTCCCTCAGGCTGTGTGGATGTATGGCAGTCCAGCTGAACGCTACAACGACGGTGTGAAAAAGTCTCTAGCCGGTGTTCAAGGGAAAAGGAAGAGAGTGTGTGGGTGGCTTCTCGGGCCCACAGCTGGGGAAGCAGTGGCAGAGTGTAGTGTTGTGCATTAATGTGGCTATGGTATTTTTGCTGTATGCGATATTCACTGTATTCATTTTGTATTTACTGTATATATGTTGTATTTAGTGTATTATTGCGAATTTATGGTATAATTACTGTATTTACTGATGGGTAAGCAAGAACCTTTAGGTTTCTGTGATAAGGAAGTTTATTTTGGAGTTACAGCATCTGTTAATGCTAATTGTAGGCTAAGTAAACCAGGGTTTGTAGTGTATGCTTTATTAACCCTAGTAGGCAGATCTGGGTGTTCCCTTGTTCTGTGTGGTGAGCTGCCTTCCAAGGTGAGCCCAGGAAGTGACGATGGGCAACTTTGGATGAGGATCCAGTCTCAGCTCATTACATATATATATATATATATATATATATATATATATATATATATATATGGCAGGGACCATGGGACCCCCTATAGATATATAGGGCCCCACCGAATATAGCGAATAAGGTGGCACAAAAATTACATCTCACCAGAAACTATGTGGCAAGGAAGTGAGATTATTTGCCACAATCCTCCCAACCAAGCATGAGTTCTATTCCAAATGATTTGACGGGCGTTCCTGTTGGATCATCATCTACTAAAGGTCCAACCTCACTGCTTCCTGTGTTTACAGGCAATGTGCCACCAAAAGTGAGTAGGCACTGTGTTGGAAAATTAGACTCTTGGAGATTAACCAAATTGAAATCCATGAAGATCTATGCATACAATGTAAGAAGCCTCGCAGAAGATTACAAACTTGAAAACCTAATGACTGAACTGGAAAGCATTAGTTGGGATATTGTATGTTTGAGTGAGATCCACAGAAAAGAAGAAAAAGTAATGCAGCTCGAAGACAGCAAACACCTATTTTACTACAGAGGAAGGGAAAATGAAAGAGTTAGTGGTGTAGGATATCTAATTAACAGAAATCTTGCAGACAACATTGTTAAATTCAGCAGCGTATCTGACAGAGCAGCATTTGTTGTCATTAGACTGCGTAAAAAGTATATCCTGAAAGTAATACAAGTATATGCACCAACTTCTCAAAGCCCAGATGAAGAAACAGAAACATTCTATGATGACATCTCCCAGATTATGGAAGAAGAAAAGACAACATATACTATACTCATGGGAGACTTCAATGCAAAAGTTGGGAAGTCGAAAAATGGTGAAGCATGTATGGGAAAATTTGGAGTGGGGGAAAGGCATGAAAGAGGAGAAATGCTGGTAAATTTTGCAAAAATGTTTAACATGAGAAAAATGAACACATTCTTCCACAAAAGAACAGGGAGAAAATGGACCTGGAGAAGCCCAAATGGAGAAACAAAGAATGAAACCGACTTCATTATAGCAGATAAGAATAACACAATCACAAATGTCACAGTTATCAGCAGAGTAAATATAGGTAGTGATCATAGAATGGTGGGTTGCACAGGCAGATTCAATTTCAGAAGTGCAAGAAAGAAGATGATTAAAGATAAAAAGATATGCCCAATAATAGTAAATGAAAACAAAGCAGCCTTTCAGTTGGAAACAAGGAACAGATTTCAGGCTCTAAGTAATGTTGAATGTGACATTGATGAGCTGAATGACAGACTGACAAAAGTGCTAAGAGAATCAGCGGAGGCAGTAGGAAAACCTAATACAACCAAAGCCAAGAAATATTCAGAAAAGACACTCAAACTTATGAAAAAACGAAAGGAAATGAAAGTAAAAACAAAGAAAGACGAAACAGAACGAGCGGAATTAAATAAGCTTAACAACAAAAGACAAAGAGAAGAAAAAAGAAAGAGGAGCGTTGATCAGATCAAAGAAACCATCAAAAATGGAAAAAGTCTGAAACAGGTCCGAAGTAAAATGGCATTAAGAAAGCAACAAATGACATCACTGAAAGAAAAAAAAACAAAAACGGTGAAATCATTAAATGCAGAGATAAGATGGTGAAGAGAGTTGAAGAATTTTACAAAGAACTGTATGCATCAAAGACAGTAGTACCAATAGCTAACTTTTCAGTTGACACAAGTGAAATGCCTGAGGTAACACCAGACGAGGTAAATATTTCTTTTAAAATTATGAAAAGACGGAAGGCTCCGGGAGAAGATGGAATAGTAAAAGATTTATTGTTGGATGCAGGAGTAGAACTACAAAATAGGCTTGCTCAGTTAATTACCCACTGTATAAAACAAAAAAAGGTCCAAAAACATGGTGTAATGCAATAGTTATTTTACTCTACAAAAAAGGTGACTCAAAAGATCTTAGTAACTATCGACCAATTAGCTTATTATCAGTCATTTACAAACTCTTCACTAAAGTCCTTACGAACAGAATAATAACAATTTTGGAGGAAAACCAACCTCGTGAACAGGCAGGATTCCGAAGCGGGTATTCGACCACTGATCATCTACACACAATGAATCACCTAATCGAGAATACTACAGAATATAATATAACAATGTGCTTGGGTTTTGTTGATTACGAAAAGACTTTTGATTCAGTGGAGCACATAGCAATTATAAATTCATTGCGAGAACAAGCAGTGAATGAGAGTGTAAAACTGCTCGAAAACATATACAAAGAGGGAACTACTTCATTTAAATTAAATAAGGACTCTTGGAAAAAATTAAGATTGAGAAGGGAGTGCGTCAGGGAGATACAATTTCACCAAAATTATTTACAAGCCTGGAACGTATTTTCACAAAGCTAGACTGGGAAGACAAAGGAGTGAACGTAGATGGAGAAAAGCTAAACCATTTAAGATTTGCAGATGACATTGTCCTCATCTCAGAAACAGCGGAGGCATTGCAAGAATGTTAAATGACCTGAACAGAGAAAGTCTCAAGGTAGGGCTAAAGATGAACCCGAGTAAAACTAATGTTTAATCCACAAACACCAAAGAGCGTCATCAGAATAAGCGATGAAATTCTTGAGGAAGTTGAGGAGTACAACTACTTGGGGGAAATACTAAAATTAACAAAAGATCCTGTTAGCGAAATAAAAAGACGCATTACAATTGGATGGAAAGCTTTCGGTAAACACAGAGACATTATGAAAAGTAGCTTGCCAGTTTGTATGAAACGAAAAGTATATAACGAATGTATAATTCCAGCTATGACGTATGGTTGTGAGACCTGGGAACTGACAAAATCAATGGAAAATAAATTAATTCGTTCTCAGAGAGCAATGGAAAGGTCAATGTTGGGAATATCTTTAAGAGACAGGAAAAGATCAACTTGGGTGAGAGAGCAGACTAAAGTCAAAGATATTATAGAAGTTATAAAAGAACAGAAATGGAGGTGGGCAGGCCATATAGCAAGAATAAGGGATAACCGATGGAGCAAGAGGATGATTGACTGGACACCAAGAGATTGTAAGCGTAGCAGAAAAAGACCAGACAGGAGATAAAGAGATGAGATAGAGAAATTTGCAGGGAAAACGTGGCAAAGAGTGGCTCAGTCAAGGAATTAGTGGAAAAGGTTGGGGGAGGCCTTTATTCAGCAGTGGACTAGTTATGGCTGATGATATATATATATATATATATATATATATATATATATATATATATATATATATAAGTATAGTAAGACGAAGGATAGATATTTGCAGATTTCTAAAAGAAATTCAGGGTGCGAGAGAGAAAGAAATATAATTACAGTGATATCGCAGACTGAAAATGCTGGACAGTAACTTCTCCAGGAATGGCGTGGCCAAGAAACCGTTATGTTGAGATGGTAATTCTGATAACGTTGGCTCGAATCTAAGTTCATCAATGCAGGATAACGTTAAAATATTGTTTTGTATTGTTCTTGGTTGCAGTATTGTTCTGTGAGTCCACCGAAATCCTAAATCATTCATTCATTCATTGCCAGACGCCATGTATCCCAAACAGGGTGGCCAAGGGCTCAGAGTTAATTGTTTTACGGGGAGGGGCACCAATCCTCCACCAACCCCACTTGACACGTAGGGAGAACGTTATTGCCTTGTATATTTTAGGACAATCTTGAAACTAAACCAATTTTCATTTACATCTGCAATATACATTGCCTTGTGCATTTTTGGAGGGAATTTTGAAACTGGATAGGTTGGATACAGCCTTCACTAACTCCTTCACTATGAGTTAAAGAGTCAGAATTGGAGAGGTTAAATGTAATCTTCTTTCTCCCCTTCAATAAATAAATAAACCAATAAATAAAATCTGTTAATTCCATTCCACAATCTTCATCAATACTGAATTAACTGTTTGAATGACGGCCGTATCAGTAACAGACAGCTCGTACAAGGCCAGCTCAGAACAACATGTCCTTAGCTCAGATATCAAGAAAACCAGAATAATAATAAAATGTAATATTAGGTGTAGCCAATATCGCATTTAATGCACCTATACATCTAAGTATTATAAAAACAGATCATTGTGGGCAACTTTTTCCGTTTTTCACGTAAGCCCTAATTTTGCTCTTACACCATTTCCCTATTCTTCGTGACTGTTCCTGAAAATGTCTTACTTTTTACTGTATTCAAAGAATTGTAAAACAGTATTTTATTTTTCATTTTATCGGGCATTCTTCTGTTGTTATTCTTCCGTCATGTCCTCGTTACACTCTCTTATTTAATGTCGTTTACTAAACCAGCCTCCCACCTCTTAGAATTTCCTTATTCTTCTGTCGTCAGTTATTCACACACCTTCATCCCACTTAGGTTCTAACAATTTCTTCCTCCTACTTTTTTTTTCCCCTCTCATGCTCTTTTATTTCTCTCTCTTTCCTTATATGTATAGTATCCTCATCCCGTCTTTATCTCCAGAGTCTTATCCTCATATTATTCTTTATCACGGCATTAATTATTTTGCTTTCAGTATATCTGGGATTACCTCTGCCCTGTTTCTTTCCTTTACTCCCCTCCTCCATCACCCCCTGGCCGCAGCCCTCGTCCCTGACCCCATTACTCTCCAGAGCCGAAGGACTAATTAGCCGGCCAGCAGTTACTAAGATCATTAACGCCAGCATCCAGCCAGGTATATAAATCCCCAAATACCTCAACATCACCTGGGGAACACCTGTACACGGAACTATTAACACCTGCGCGTTGATGCAATTAAGCTATTTCACTTTACCTGCCCATAATTGTGATGCTTCTCGTCGTTAATAAGTCAGCTAAGATGACTTTATATTACTCTTGTTACCACCACACCCTCGCTGTGTGTGTGTGTGTGTGTGTGTGTGTGTGTGTGTGTGTGTGTGTGTGTGTGTGTGTGTGTGTGTGTGTGTGTGTGTTATACCAAATAACTTAGATTTTTTTCACATTTTAATCAATTTTGGTAGAGGACTCGAGGGACAACAAAGAGGTTGATTTTGTTTTCTACAATATTAGGTCAAAGGGCCAAGGTCACAGAATTGGGTCAACTTAAACAGCTTTTATCTTATTTAGACCAAACTTGATGGAAGGGCTGAATGAGAGCCTTCTTCATTACAAGCCTTGTCATATTCCTGTACTTTAGGCACACACTTATTGGAGCTGCCTAGCATGAGCCAACTGCAATTATTTTCTCTTCCTACGTTCCTCTGTTCTTATAATGCAAGAAAGAAAGGGTTCTGTTTAGAGAGAAATCACGTCAAGGTCAAGGTTAAATGACCAGGTTTTACGAGTAGTTTGATCCGAGTGTCTGTTTGTGGAGAAAAAAAATGTGACTTGGACCAAAGTTAGTGGAATGGTTGAGGATCATCTACTGACTTTAAGAACAACAGGTCAAAGGTCAATGTCACATGGCAAGACCATGTTAAACAGTCGTTATTCGATTTACACTAAATTTTGTTGAAGGGTTCAGGATAACACAAGGCTAAAGAGATTCTATTCTTAAAATAGTCAGTCCAAGGGCAAGGTCAAAGGAACAAGCCATTCCAAACAGTTGGTCTGATTTGCATCAAGCTTGGCGGTAAAGTTAAGGGTCAAACAAGAATAAAGTCATTCGATTATGAGGGCAATTGACAGACAGTCAAGGTGACACCAAAATCAAATGTTCTGCCCCGAGACCTACTGGTGGGGGTGGGGGTTGCACTGTCTGATGCTCCTTCTAATGGGCGTAAATAGAAGGGGGGGGGGAGATAAATCCTCTGTATAACTGGACCGGGGTGGGGGGGATATCCTTTGTAATCACCACATTACAATCCAAATATCAAAGACAATATACAACGTAGTACCAAAAACAGCAACCCTTAAAATACTTTAGTCTCTACAGTGACGGTGTGGTTATTTCAAAAACATGCAAACTGAAACTACAGAGTGCATTATAACACCAGAAAATTTAAGCTGATCCAATGTATCAAGTTAAGCTTTTTAAATGAACGATAATGTGCTGATGCAGTGGTGCCAAATTTCGTTATAAATATCACATTTTGCCTCGTCTTGTCCTCGTGTTACTTAAGTTGACATTTGGATTCTTTAGTATATTTTATAATAAGCAGCTGTATCAGTTCATCTAGGTTGGGAATTCTCTTCTCATTGAGTCTAATTACTCTTTAGTCTCAGAAGTCGTCTCCCCTCACCAAAGCAGAATAAACAGACGCCAATGCTCTTTGTTTTTCTCACGCTACACGTCTCGTACTGAAGGTGGTAGGTATTTGCAGCTTTCTACGGCTTATATCCAGTTTATACTATATATATATATATATATATATATATATATATATATATATATATATATATATATATATATATATATCAGTACATTCAGGTTCTGTCCTCCCTTCCAGGCACTGAAACACCTCCCTTCCAGGCACTGAAACATTGATACACCAATGGTGTCAAGCCTCCCCACGGCCTTGCCAGTTCTCACCTCCTCCACCACGTAACGTCAAATTACCCACATTGATAAGTTACGGTGCAGTCTTTGTGAAACTCTTATTTATAAAGGTGACTATATTATTTCAGTCCTACTACCGACAGACGGTTTTATCTTTTTCTGTCTAATTTCCTTCCCCGTCACTACATCTCACTGTCGGTGGAGAAAATTAATCTATCTAACTATCTATTTCTCTCTCTCTCTCTCTCTCTCTACATCATTCATTCATTCATTCCATCATCCAATCCTACGTTTCCCCATGAAATGCTTAGGAGCCCGGGGCTAGGGAAGTTGGTCCTGACATTTGAGATGAGAGTGTCCAGCCTCACTCATCCCTAAGTGGCATTACGTGAGCAATAAACCCCAATCACTCCTTGGTAGCAATAATAAAAATGATAAAATGCATCCTGGCGCTGAATGGATTAATGGGATTACTGAAGATAGTAAGACAATAAATCTCAGTGGAGGAGGAGGAGGGAAATGATAAGGAAGAGGATCAGGAGGAAGATAAGGTAAAAGATAAGGTATAGGAGGAGAAAGATGATTGTGGATGATTGATAATTATGATGATCTAATACAGCTTTTTAGAAAAATCATCATGGTGACTGTTCAGATTGTCGTCTCAACCAGGGCCAAATGTATAACTTTTATTTATATGTCTTTTATTAATTTATATTTTGTTTCTGCTTCTGCTACGCGACTTTCCAAAAAACTGTCATAACATATAGAAGGGACTGTCTGATTTTTTACTTAACTATTAAGATTTCAAGACTCAGATGCAACAGCACTTTGAGGCAGAAATAACCACATAAGAGAGTTGAAATGAGGGGCATTTGGGCAATTATCAGGTCATCTCTCGCTATCAATTATCCAAGTATTGCCCTATGACCACGACCTATTATCGTTTAGGGAAGCCCCCTAGCATCTTTTCCTCTGCAATGTATTTTTGGAACCAGCTGCTTAAAATCCTTGTGTACCATATTTATGCAGAATATTGGTGATACTAGGACGATTTAAACAACACAAGAGTACAGTAACGTACAATAAGCAAAATTAATCAGTTAGGAAAAAGCGTTAGGAAGCTTCAGATAAATAACGAGAACTTGGGCTCACTTCATTAAACCCGGATCTTTGTTGTAAATGGACGGTGCTGGAGTTGGAGGTGGGGGGGTGGGAGGAGGCTGAGGGGAGGTGTGGAGGTGGAGGGGTTGGTGGAGGTTGAGGGGAGGTGTGGAGGTGGAGGGGTGGGTGGAGGCTGAGGGGAGGTGTGGAGGTGGAGGAGTGGGTGGAGGCTGAGGGGAGGTGTGAAGGTGGAGGGGTGGGTGGAGGCTGAGGGGAGGTGTGGAGGTGGAGGGGTAGGTCGGGGCTGAGGGGAGATGTGGAGATGGAGGGGTAGGTGGAGACTGAGGTGAAGTGTGGAGATGGATAAGTGTGTGGAGGCTGAAGGGAGGTGTGGAGGTGGAGGGGTGGGTGGAGGCTGAAAGGAGGTGTGGAGGTGGAGAGGTGGGTGGAGGCAGATGGGAGGTGTGGAGGTGGAGAGGTGGGTGGAGGCAGATGGGAGGTGTGGAGGTGGAGGGGTGGATGGAGGCAGAGGGGAGGTGTGGAGGTGGAGGGGTGGGTTGAGGCTGAGGGGAGGTGTGGAGGTGGAGGGGTGGGTGAAGGCAGATGGGAGATGTGGAGGTGGAGGGGTGGATTGAGGCTGAGGGGAGGTGTGCCTGTCAGGCGGCAACACAACGCCATATTTACACACCAGGTATTGTCAGGCACACCAGTCAATGCAGTGTTAACAACGTACTATTACCAATACTGTTATCCATCCACTTCATTACAAATAACAGGGGAGTGAACGGTTACATCTGAGACCTGGTGAGGCGCCCTTAGCAACCCAACGAACTTTTCAGGTTAATGTGTAAGAGTTTCGTATTTGTTCGTTTCCAAAGTGGAGCGATATTCCTGATCGCTACTGTAAATTATCCAGTTCATAAAGTCCTCAGTGTTACAGTGTCCTTGGCTCACTTTCTCTCTCATTATTGCCCTTTGAAACTATAATATGATTTACCAGTGAGCTTTGATAACTTCAATATGATTTGTAAAATAACATAGTTTATTTGTAATATTTGTAGATCCAGTCATGAGACAAATAAAATATCAGAAGTGCAGTATATATTTCACCCTGCTGTTTCGAAATCAGCGAGAAATTTTAATTTCGATTGACATTTAAATCTGCTCAGAATAGCCAACAACACATACAGTGAAATTCATATGTTGGAGAAGGATAGGTAAATTGTGTCTTTCCATTTCTAATATCTATCTATATATATGACTATCTAATCTATTCTATATCTATCTATCTATCTATCTATATACATATATATATATATATATATATATATATATATATATATATATATATATATATATATATATATATATATATATATATATATATATATATATATATATATATATATATATATATATATATATATATATATATATATATATATATATATATATATATATATTATATTATATTATAATTGTGTATTTTTCTGCTTGTCCACTCTAAAAATTAAGAGGAAATTACATCGAGAGCTCCAAAGTAGTCTGACAGGGGTAACTTCTTACACGGAATGTAAAACAGTGTGGTAGTGTGGTTTAAAATTGCTTAAGAGGCTCCGCTTGTGGCCAAAAGTATAACTAATCCGGTCAGCATCCTGAAGTCTGGTTATTTCCGTAGTGTTTTAAACGTCCTCCTACAAGCAAATAAATACTGGAACTAACCTGCCATATCATATCAACGTGGTGCACCTTGGCAGCCGGGGCAGGTGGGTGGAATGGGTTGGTACGGTTTGGTGGGTGGGATGGGTGGGTAGGGTTTGGTGGATGGGCTGGGTGGGCTGCGTTGGTGTGTGGGTGGATGGACTGGATGGATGAGTGACTGTGTGTGTGTGTGTGTGTGTGTGTGTGTGTGTGTGTGTGTGTGTGTGTGTGTGTGTGTGTGTGTGTGTGTGTAACTGCCTTGATAGCATTACAGTCAGATGGTTATGCTGGGTAGAGGACAATTGTATGTCAAAAAGCTTATTAAAGATTGTAAAACAAAATGAAGCATCAGCAGAAGGAGACACTTTCATTGTCTGTTTCTGTGCTGTGTAACCTTAGGGATTGTGGGAGTGACCTACTGTATACTGTTTTTACTCCAACTTGACCCAGGTTTTCGTGATATTGTGGCTCATTTCACGTACTTCAGTGGGAAAATATGACAGTGCTATGGTTCTACATCCTTTTCATGGCATCTCTTCGTGACTAGTATGATATTCTAGTGTTTATTTGATGTTATAGCGCGGTTCTTAAGATGAAACTACGACAATTCAAGTCAGAAATAAGATGATATATTTTTTATTTTAATAACAAAACAGAGGAAGGAAAAACAAATGAATAAAAGTAAATAATCCATACATCAGATTACTGGTGTCCTCCATTCATAAAATATATGTAACAGTTGGACTTGAACAGCTGAAGGTTGAAGTTTGGGGGAAAACAACTCTGAGGAAACAAGTTCCAGAGAGATGCACTGCGGGGAATAAAAGAATTCTCATAGAAGTTCTGCAATATGGCTGAGTGACATTCCAGTCATGAGCGCTACCAGATGCCCGTGTAGCACGAGGGAAGGCATGGAGAGGTGGCACAATGGACGCAACTTCATCTGAGCATTTGCCATAAAATATCTGTAAAATAATGCAAGGGAGGCAACATTCCTTCTTACTTGTAGGGGAGGTAGTTTATTTATAATAGCAGGGTTATTAAGAATTCCAACAGCTTTGTTTTGAATTTTGTCTAGTTGTTTTAATGCAGGTTTTCCACATCCATTTCACAAGGGTGAACAATATTCAAGCTGAAAGCATACATGACTCTTATATATTATAGTTAACTGCCCGTCAGTGAAGAAGTTATGGACTTTGTAAAAGAATCCAAGTTTCTTTGAGGCGGTTTTAGCAAGTGATCTGATATACAGTAAGAGGTCCTGCTGAGGGCATTGTTAAGTGAATCACCAAGAATTTCAATACTTTTGGAGATGGGGAATATTATTGGCATTGAAGGTAATATCCGAATCTGGCAATATCTGTCTATTAGTGAACTGATATATTTGGTTCTAATAGCATTATATGAGACAAGGTTGTTTTGTCCCCATTCATTGCTCATAGATAAGTCTTGAGATTTACGGAGATGGCTGTACTGAGTTGAGAGTTAGAGATATCAGACCTTGCAAATGGGTGTTTGAGTGTGAATGAACTGTGAAGTGTTGAGTCATCTGCATATGAATGGATGAGATTGTGGATGACAGATAAGAGATCATTAATATGAACCAGGAACAGGGTTGGCGCCAGAACTGATCTCTGTGGCACGCCAGCATTAATTGAGTGGAAATTTGGAAAATACATCATCTACATTTATTTTTCTGTCGCTGAGATATGACGAAAGCAGAGGAACAAAAGACGTTAGTCCATAGCAAGGGGGTTTGGACAGCAGGGAATGGTGCTATACTCTGTCGAAAGCTTTAGAAAGGTGAGTCATCAGTCTTGTTAAAAGATGTTGTTTTACCATATCAGTCGTCACTTCAGGTAAATAACAGACTTCAAACTTCCTGTATTGTCATGCGCAGTGTACTTTACCTGTAAGTAATTTATAAGTTCTAGCTATCTCCATTCCAATAAGCTGTATGACAAAGGGAGTATAGCTTCCTGAAATGCTGGTTTCTTGTTGACTCCATACCCACCTTGCATAATCCCTTATCCTACAGTTAAGGAAGTCGACACAGGGACATCAACTGGATAGATACAAAGAGTTACAGAGTTTCTCTATACACTGTTACTTAACTTGTTTTGTTACTATTATACTCATGCACTGCAGCCATTAATTACAGCCACACATTTTTGGAAAATCTGCATATACACACAGAATTGAAATGTTATATGTATGAACCTGGAAATTCAGTTGCTTTATATATCTAATTTTATAAACTACATCATAAAAATTTATGGCAGTTAATATCATCACTCAAGTGCAGTTGCATTAAAATTTTACCGCACCGTTTCCTGCAGTTTTCTTTCCAGAGCATAAAGTAGCACGTACAGTACATTGCCACCAGTAAAATACCATTTTGTTTAGAAGACTTCTCACACAACCGTAACCATATTTTGCCAAGATAAAGTATTTTTCGAACTGTACTCTCGCCATTTTTTCTTTAGTAAACTTTCTGTGTAATTTTTTTCTTTCCTTTTTTTTAGATTATGAGACAACCCTTCTTACTAACAATTAATGTTCTCTGGTGACTTTCTGATATTTGTGTGCATGTGTTATTCTCATGATAGTATAGTGAAAACAACATAACGAGACTGTCTATTGTTTTTCTGTACGAGATAATTAACGTAAATCAGCAGCTAAGTGGAACTCATAAGATAAACTATAGTTATTACCAAAGTGATAGTAACTGATATGACCTGGTATAGCCTACATTTGTGTGAGTGTCTGTGCCTCAGCCTCGTCCCCCTTCACCAGTAAGGGCTCCTGCCTCCAATTAAGCTGCTGTATCCAGTCACTGGGCCAGAATTTTACTGAGGATGAAACACTGTCCACCCCTCTGCCCTCTCCCCATCACCTCAGCACGCCTTTATCCACCAGCATCTACTATACTATTTTCACTCTAACTTAGCCTAAAACTGACACCTCTCCATCTTGAATGCCCACTTGTAACAATGTACCAGCACTAGAATATAATGCTAGTCTCGAAAAAGTGCCATGGAAAGGAAAGGATGTACAACTATATTATTGTCTTTTTCCACTATCGAGCTATGTGAAATCAGCTGCAAAGCGACGAAAATCTGGGCCACTTTTGTCCACATTTGTCCAGAACTCTTCTTTCACTCTACTTGCATGATCTTAATCGTACATATACGCACACAGTCACTAATAGATCCATACTCTCTTATATTCTCCTTCCATCCCATGCACACAACAATACAAATTCCTTCTTTTGCCCTCTCATTCTCACCTACTCCCGTGCATTCACCTTCCCATTTTGTCTCAGTTATTCCACATAGGCCTACATCCACTTTTGCATTCTCAGTCACCTGGACAATCTCTCTCTCTTTCACCTCATCATTCGCACCCCTTTTATTCCATGTCACAATCCATGCCATATCCTTTGTTCGTTCCCTAGTCGTCACCTGTTGGTCTGTCCTGGTCCAAGGCTTCTTATTTCTAGTTAGTTGTTTTCAGGGGAAGGGCACTAACCCTCCGCCAACCCACTTGCTGTCATGTAAGGAACGCGTGTTGGTTAATTGTAAATGATATGTTGGTTTACAGGAAATCATTTGGTTTGTCACTCAATGTAGAGCTACCCGAAAACAGAATACCAATACACTAAGTGGGTGGATGATGGGCACCCCCACCTACCAACCAATTTTTATTATTATTGTTATTATTATTATTATTATTATTATTATTATTATTATCAAAACGGCACTTAATGTAGATACCTGTTTGGCATAGTCGTGTGAGCAAGTAGTGAAGGCTGCTAAGCGGAATAAAACCATCTCGTATTATCAAAAACAAATAAATAAACAAATAAACTAGACAACACATTAAATTACAGCAAGCAGCTACGGACATTCAAGGATCCTATTGCTGATATAAGTGTAATTTTTGCTGACTGTGGATTAGAAAATAACCCCTTATATCGTTTCAGATAATCTCAGTACAGACACGTATAGTAAGACACATGGGCTAGTACTCTCATCGGATAAGAAGGCTCCCTAGGAATTCTTCCTTAGTGATTTATTTTTTTGATATGGTTGGTTAATATCCTTTTGCATGGTATTTATCTATAGTATGGCTATGTTTGAAAGATTTATATTACACAGAATGAAGCAGTAAGGTGTAATAAAGAAAGCAAATTACTTACAAGAAGGTGTTTGAGAACTTCCTTAACCGACTAGAATGAGGGCCTAAAACATGTTCTATAATCAGGTTCTGTGGCAAACCACAGAAGCTGTCAAGGCATTCAAGGTACTGGGGAAATGTGTGCCCATAAAAACAACACAGAGACATTACAGTTTATACGAGAAAATAATATGGTCAATTTTGCGTCATTACAGAAAGGACTGGGGCTTGTATTCTCGTGGGGTAAGGATGCTCCCTTGCACCTCTTCCTTTGTGATTTAATTTCAGAACTACTCATTAGCCCTTTTAGATTCTGATCACGCATTTTTGAGTCATTCCAAAACCAACCTCAGAGATTCTGATGATGTGTTTATGCATCATTTTAAGATATTTGTAAAATATTCACCATAAATAGCGTTTACGTCTCAAAAAAAAAAAAAAAAAAAGACTCGGGCATGAAGTAGCGACATGGTTCTCTGTGTGTGGCAGGCAGTAGTTTTGTAGTTTTGCATGGTTTAAACCAGATATTTATATTTTATTTATTTATTTTTTTTTGCTAAATATTTTTCTATGGCAAGGTATAAAATTTTTGGTTTTCTCCTAACTTCAATTCGTCATTATGGCTTTTTATTGTCCTTGTTTTCCTTTATGAACATACTACAATAAAGTACAACTATTTAGCTTCAAAATAACACCACAACCAGCATCCTATCATAAAAAGTGTATTTACACTGACCATTCAGAGAAAAAGATTGCAAAGCATATATGGGGCCGAGACTAGAAAAAAAATTGTGCATCTCTTTCCCCACACAGTACAGTGCAGAAATAACCATAATCTATATACCGTATCATTGTAAAGATAATTCATTGTAGTTTTGCATAGTTTAAACCAGATGTATATATCTTTATTAGTGTTTTTTTGCTGAATATTTACCTATGGCAAGGTATAAAATTTTTGGTTTTTGCCTAACTTTAACTACCGTATCATTTTGACTTTCTATTTTATTTGTTCTTTTTTTATTTAACATACTACGATACAGGACAACTATTCATCTTTAAAATGGCACCAAAACCAACATTCTATCATGAAATGTGTTTTTACACAGAGCGATTGAAGAATAATATAGCGTCGAGAAAATGTGGGTCAGAGTGAGAGTGGCTGACCCTAGCACAGACAATCTGCCCAGCCCAGAAACCTGATAGGGTTAACATACTCTTTTTTTGCTTTTTATATCTCTTTAATGTCGACATATATTGCATGAATAACACACAAGAATATAGCAATCGGAGCAGACTCAGAAAACAATCAGTAAGGAAGAGGTGTCAGTAAGCCTCCTAACCACACCAGAATACCTCCCTAGAAATCATTTATCATCTGCGATGGCCACGCAAGCCTTTAATACACCAGTTATAAAATGTTAACAGGTGCAGGTATTATAAAAAACTGCAGAAAAAGGAATGATATCTTTGTCGACCTTAGTCCATGAAAAGATATTTGGTTTTCTTAACACTATATTTTTTCCACGCTATAAATGTATAGCTTATTTGATTTACAGAGCAGAACAGCAATAGTAAGATGTGAACAAGGACTTAAATAAATATATTAATTAATAAATAATCATATATAATGTGTAAATATAAACAATGTATAAGAAAGTGAGGTATGGAGATTATGGAAGATAAGATTTACTGACGGGATGAAATGGATAAATATATACTGCCTGTGTGGAGATGCCTTGTGGTAGATGGGGGCCCATCATCCACTCATTCGATATAGTGCTGCCTTCAGGTGAGTCTACACTGAGTGACAAGCAAAATAGTTTGCTGTAATCCAGGGAACCATTTACAACAGTGGGTGGTGACCATACAATATACCCAAATAATGCCTGGTGGTCTAGTCAGTTAGTGCCTCCAACCAGATGGTGACGGCAAGGGTTTCCATTTGAGTTTTGGGTTTATTGTGCACATAACGCTACTCAGAGGTTAGTGAAGCTGGTCACCATTGCCTTAAATGTGGGGAATGACTAGCCTAGCTCCGTGAGCCTACACTCCTGATGGGGAAAAAAAAAAATGGATGATGGGTCGATGGATGAATGAATGTGCAGGTGTCAGGGGCCCATATTCTCCACGGGTAAGGAAGTTCCCTAACACCTCTCATATCGACTTGCACGTTATTTATGCAAAGCATGATGATATCAAAATGATTTAAGTGATACAGAAGAGGACGGCAAGGTGTAATAGGAAAAATAAATCGCTACGGAAGAGGTATCAAGCAGCTTTCTTAACCGACACGAGTACTGAGGAAGGTACTACGCTGCCATTGTAACCTGTTGAGTGACGGCTTGGTGTGTATACAGTGGAATTACGAAAAGACATTCTTGTGTGGATCGTTTGTATGTGAGTCGGACACAAGACACTCAAGGCCTCGTATCCTCGCTGGGTAAGGAGGCTCCCTAACACCTCTTCCTTAACGATTTAGTTTTGGTTATGGCTGGTTAATATCCTTTTGAACATTATGTATGCAGAGTGTGGCAATGTTTGAAAGAATTATATAACATGGAATAGGACAGGAAGGTGTAATAAGCAAAATAAAACGTTTAAGAAAAGTGTTAGGAAGCTTCCTTAACCGATGAGAATACGGGCCATGTGCTGGTGATTAGGGATACGACCCACTCCCTTGGACACATTGAAAGAGAGAGAGAGAGAGAGAGAGAGAAGGGGGGGGGCAGAAGAAACAGAAGAATAAAGTTTCTCTCATAACAAAGGAACGTTGGCAGAGCAGGAGTTGACTTCAGAAAAACTAACTATCTATCTATCTATATAGAAAGATAGATAGATAAATATAGATAGATATATATCATCGTCATCCGGACCTCCTTTCCCACCCTAGGGCAGGGTGAGGAGTAGCAATGTCTAGACAGCCCAGATTTGCCCAATCCAATGGGCCACGCTTCCATTCACTCATCATTCAAGCCCCCGGTCCTGGCTCTATCGGATAAGCCAAAAACATTCACCACGTTCTGTAGCATCACATCCAACTGAGTCAATCTGACTGAGTCAATCCAGATGCTGCCACGTTAAAAAAGGGGTGCCAAATCCCTGATCAAGCACTTCACCTTACAATATTCATCCAGCCAGCTCGATCTCCTGTCAGTTCCCAAGCCTCACCGACTTCCAAACCTCTCTCCCTCACACATTCATCCACCAAATCTCTCCACCTTCTCCTTGGCCTACCTCGCCTCCTCCCTCCTTCAAATTCGCTCAGATATACCTATTTCACCACTCTATTGTTATCCATTCTCTCCACATGACCATACCATCTCAGTACACTCTCTGCGATTCTGGTGTCCACCGACTTCCTCATTCCACATCTTTCATGAATCACAGTATTTCGTATCCTATCTACCCTCTACTCCACATACATTCCTCAGCAGTCCCATCTCCTCTGCTCCTGTAATTTTGATTTTTCATTTTCATGCCACACCATAGTCTCACATCCATATGTTAACCCACGGCGTCCCGTCGACGTGAATTAACGTCCATACGTTTTGTCACTGCCAATCCCGTCGACTTACTTTAATGCACCTCAATTGCAAAGTCCATAATTTGCACAATTTTCAAAATTCGCGCGAGATTTTCGATTCGCCCACCCAGGCAAGCCTCCCCTAACTGCCACCAGGCGGGCAGCCTCCCAGACACCCCATGACCCGCGTGCACCCTTGTCTCAGTCACTCATCTGTTAGCAGTGACCCAGGTCAGACATGGCACGTAAAGGTCTCTCTGAGGATGAAATACAATCCGCCCTGGATGCCTTCACTGGAGATAGTGATTCTCCACTGGATGACGATGTGGAGGATAGGGATTATGTGCAGCCTGAGGAAGAAACAAGCAGCAGTGATGAGGAGGTCCCTTCGCCGAGGAAAAAGCGGTATGTTACGTACCGTAAGGTGAGGGAAGGCCAGCCTGGACTCCATACACATGCATGGACCTCTCTCCAGCCCCTAGAGAGAAATTCTGATGAGGACGAGGACGAGGAAGAGGACGGCGGCGTAGGACGTGATGTAGCCTCATGGATGAGGAAGGAGAAAATTTCACCACGAGGATCAGGTGTGGCGAGAAGGCAGATCAGGTATGTCCTTCTTTATTGTCTGGGGAAGGCGAAAGTGGTGTGGCAGGAGTGAGGGGTGAAAGGGAAAGTGGTGTGGCAGGAGTGAGCGGTGAAAGGGAAAGTGGTGTGGCAGGAGTGAGCGGTGAAAGGGAAAGTGGTGTGAGGGAGGCAGCACAAGTACGTGGGCATCGGGGAGGCGAGGTGGATCCCCTCCCTAGCACGTCTTTCACCCCGCAGTATTCCCTCACTTCCTCCCCACAGCCCCATGATGTGGGGAAAGGAAGGAAAGGAAAGGGAAAGGGGAAAGGGGAAAGGGAAGAGAAGTGCGAGTGAGAAAGGGCGCCGCTCTCCACCTCCTCAACCTCCCCCACCACCCTCCCCTTCCCACCCTGACGAAGGCGATGATGGGGACGAGGCTGGAGACGGTAGTGTGTCGTGGAACTGGGAAGATGGAAGTAATTTTACTCCCATCATTCACCCTTTCACTGAGGAGTGGTGGTCTGGTTGCACTGCTCGAGGTGTGCATGCGGGCTCCACTAGGGTGGATTTCTTCCACATGTTCTTTGGGGAGGAGTTTGTGGGCCGCATAGTGGAGCAGACGAGCCTATTTGCAAGAAGCCAGCACCGTGAAAGTGAACATCTAGGTACAACAAGCAGGCATTCCCAGCAATATGACTATCATGTAACCCTTGCTGAGATGTTCCTATTTTTTGCCATGGTTCTCTTGATGGGTGTTGTAAGAAAAAATCAAATTCCTGCATACTGGACCACGGACCCAATGACCAGCACACCTTTCTTTGGAAAAATAATGGGTCATATTCGATTCCAGCAGATTCTCAGCCGCCTCCACTTCTATGATGCAGATGACCCTGCTAATGCCAATAACACAGATAAAATGAGGAGAATTAGGGTTGTCTTTGATCACCTATGGGAAATGTTCCGCTCGTCATTTTATCCTTACAGAGACCTCGTCATAGACGAGAGTCTTGTGTTGTGGAGAGGCAATATTTCCTTTTGCCAGTACATACCCAGCAAGAGACACCGTTTCTGGTTCAAGATCTTTGTTATGTGTGACTGTAATACTGGTTATGTGCAATACATAGTCTTGTACACGGGCGCACAGACAGATATAACGGAAGATCGTAGTATTGGACTCTCAGGGGCCGTGGTGAAAACAATGATAGAGGAGTACCTTCATCGTGGTCATGTGTTGTACCTGGACAACTAGTACACTAGCCCTCTTCTCGCTCAGTTCCTCCACCAACACGACACCGGAGTCTGTGGTACAGTAAAGAGAAACCGTTGCCATATGGTCTAGGTAGGGAGGAAACTTGACAAGAACGAGGTGGTTTTCTTCCAGACAAAGAACATCCCTGCCACCCTGTGGAACCACAACAGGGAAATTTGCCTCCTGTTGACTGTACACAGCCCCCTGATGCACCGCACAGACTCCATTGATCACCGCAGCGAGAGGAGGCGCCACGTCTGGAAACCTGAGTTAGTACTGGACTACAATCTCAACATGAGGCAAGTGGATCAGACTCCATGATTTCCGCTGTGAACTGTGCCAGGACCACGATGAAGTGGTACAAAAAGCTATTCTTCCACTTGCTCGACATCACGGTCCTCAAGGCACACTACCTCCACGCCATGACAACAGGAATCTCCGAGACCTTTGAGGGGTTTATGAGGGAGCTGTCTCGTGAAATTATCGCCAGGTACGCACAGGACAGGCCCCCACACCACACCCGCACCCCCATGGCTGCCCAGACTCCCCTACCCTCGCACGACGCCACTACCCGAGCACTATCCCTTCCCAACCAAACCGTCGTAAACCCCAGCGCTGCTGCCATGTATGCAAGCACTCGACAGTAAGACCAGCCACTCAGAGAAAAGACACAAGGTATGATTGTGCAGTGTGCAATGTTGCGTTGTGCCTTCAGCCCTGTTTCAAAGAATATCACAACTACCTACACTACTGATGCTATGTGCAATGGCGATAATATGACGCTCACTGTAGAAGTAAGGCTTGTACATACTGTATGCGATAATATGACGCTCAGTATAATGGTAAGGCCAGTAAGTATGTGATAAGAATTAAATAAAGTTGAAACGTGTGTAATGTTAATGGTAAAATATTATATAAGTTGAGAAATAGTTTAAATTGAAACAAGTGATATCACAAGTACACCCACTGTGTAAATCTGCGAAAAAATAATGCTCAGTAGAACAGTCGGGTCTGTAAATATGTGATAGCAATGATATAAAGTGGAAACGGGTGTAATGTTAGTAGGAAAGTAATTTTTAAGTTGAAAAATATTGTAAGTTGAAACAAGTGATATCACGAGTAGACCCACTGTGTAAATCTGCGATAATATGACGGTCAGTAGAACAGTCGGGTCTGTAATTATGTGATAGCAATGATATAAAGTGGAAACGGGTGTAATGTTAGTGGGAAAGTAATTTAGAAGTTGAAAAATAGGGGAAGTTGAAACAAATGATATCACGATTACACTCACTGTGTAAATATGCGATAATATGACGCTCAGTAGGGTAGTAAGGTCTCAAAATATGTGATAGCAATTATATAAAGTGGAAACATGTGTAATGTTAGTGGAGAAGTATTATATAAGTAGAAAAATAGGTTGTAAGTTGAAACAATAGTCATAGCAACTTCACCCACTGTGTAATTATGTGCTATTATTACGCTAAATATTATTGTAAGGCCTGTAACTATCTGAAAACAGTTCTCTAAAGTGGAAAAGGGTATAATGTTATTGGAAAGGTATTATGTAGGTTGAAAAAAAGAGAATGCGAGTTGAAACAACAGTCATAGTGAATTCACTCACTACATAAATATGTGCTAACATTATGCTAAATATTATCGAAAGGCCTGTAAATATGTAAAAACAGTTCTCTAAAGTGGAAAAGGGTATAATGTTATTGGAGATGTATTATGTAAGTTGAAAAAATATGTATGGTGAATCAGCAATGTTAGATTTCATCGGTGAACAGTTTGGGCGATTTCGCTAGGCTCGCCGGATGGAACAATGCTTATTTCACCTCTATTTTTGTATAAAATCCGTTTTATCCTTGTACTACATGTTTTTTTGTTTGTAATAAATTCATATCTACCTACTTTTATTGGTTTCCCAGACTCATAATACCCACTTATGGACCTCGGTGAACACTTTCTTTGTGATTGGCCATTGTTTCTCACCAAAAGCGGAGGTTTGAGCCAAAAAAATTTTGGTCCAAAAATGGTGGGGATTGGGGGGAGTCAGTGGTGGAAAAGTGGTCGGGAATGGGCGGGTTAAAGCTGGCACTAACACTCCTTGATGTGGGCCTCATGCAGCTGCGACATTCAAGCTTCTGTTTCTTATCAAGGCCTTCATTGCACCAGCTACTTTTCTTTCTTGTGTCTCTCTACTGTACTTTCAACTTCTTTTGCACATTTTTCTCTCTTTTCTGCCACTATCCAGGTATTTGAACTCTCTCACCAACTCCAGTCTCTCTTCATTCACTGTTACATCTCACTGGGAGTCACCTCTCTCAAAAACCATCACTTTACTCTTTTCTACATTTACCCTCAAGGCACGATGCTCACACACACTCTGCACTAGCCTACCCAGTTCTTGCCCAGTACTTGGAAGTAGTACTGCATCATCAGCATACAATAAATTTGAGATGTTCCATCCATTACCATTCATTACCAACGCCATCCCTCTCTCCATTACTCGTGTTTTTACTTCTCTCATCACCCTATCCATATAATTATTGAACAACCATGGGGACATCACACAACCTTGTTGCACACCCACACCGATAGTGAACCATTCACTTAGATGCCCATTAACCCTTACACATGCTTCGCTACCATCATCAAAACTCTTGATGGCACCTAGCAGCTTACCCTCTACACCGTACATGCGCAAAATTTTCACAATCCTTCTCTGTCCACTTTGTCATATGCTTTTTCCAGATCCATGAATGCCATAAACACCCTATGGTCCTTCTTACAAGCCTTCTCTACCATCCGTCTCACTGCAAATATTTGGTCAACACATTCTCTGCCACTCCCAAAGCCACCCTGTTCATCACCCACTAGGACTTCTGATGTCTCCCTTACTTTATAATAATTCTTCCATATACCTTCCCTACCACACTCAATAAACTTATGCCACGATAATTCTTGCACTCACTTCGCTCACCTTTATTTTTGTACAGGGGTAAAATCACAGCCTTTATCCACTCTGCAGGCACAGTTTCACTCATCCATGACTTCTTACATATCTCCAACAAACACTTAACTCCACTCTTTCCACTACACTTAATCATCTCTGCATACATATCATCAACCCCAGCTGCTTTCCCATTTTTCAGTCGCTTCACAGCACCTCTTCTGTGCAAGTGTCACTTCTTCTGGTACTGCATTCCTTCTCTGCACACCCCCAAAACCAATCATGCTTACAGACTCTGTTCCCATTCATCAGGTTTTCAAAATATTCCTTCCATCTGTTCCTTACTTCATCCCCATTGTCACGGGGGGATGTGAATTTAAGAATTAGAAATGCTAAATGTTACTTGTGGGATAGAGACAAGAAATTGACTTGTGAAAATCAAGTAGTAAGTTTTACTCTATTCCGGCTTATTTCGCCAATTCTCTAAGGACGAGAATTTATAAACTTTCTCTACAGTACACAGCAGAGACTAATTATTCACGAGTGCTGTTTGTTAGTACTGTTAGCCTCTTGAGAAAGTGACTCCACCCCTGACAATCAATAACTAGTACTAATCATAATGAACAGGTTCTTGCCGGTGCTTAACTCCTGGCTGGCACAATGGATTTAAGTTTGATACAAAAGAACTGGCCTAAGTACCAGCTATGAATAATGTAAAGAGTTTCTGCAAACTAGGAGAAGCAACTAAAGTAAGCTTAATGTGGAGAAAAAATACACGATTCTAATTACATTAAGCTCAAAGAAAAGAACTGTAAATTTATTGATTACAATAAAATAATTTACGTTATATGAATTTCAAAAGTGAATTCAAAAGGGGAATTCACGGTCACTAAGGGACTCATGAATCCAAATAATACAGGAAATACACTCACTCGCCCATTCAAAAGCTAATCAAACTTAAGGCTAAAAAAAAAATGAACAGAAATACTGGTCAGTGGAGGGGAGCTGAATGAAAGACTGGGTGCCTGAGTGATGAACACCAAATGCTGCTATTTGCTGCAAACCCGCTTCCCCAATTCACTGTCTCGGTGGAGATACAGGAATTCGCTGTACAATCGATACACTGCTCTACGCTGGGCGCAAACGGTCCTATCCTCGAGGCGATTCGAAGCTGACTGACTTCAAACTAGGGAGGGGTAAGAGAGATGGCCGTGTTTCCCAGATGTAGGCGTGGCCCAACTTCAACGGTCAACGGAAAGAGGGCGAACGATGTAGAAATGCAATAAATCACTCAGTGACAGCACTAATGTCGTGCATAAGAATGGTCACTTGTGAAACAGTGACAACTGTTCTGAAAACCATCCTGATCGAAGTGCATACAGAGACAGTTGAACTGAGTGATGCCCAGTGGGAAATCCACTAGAGTTCGTGGTTTTCTCACCAAAGTACAATGTCACGAATTTGTATAAATACACTCGCGCGAAGTCGTGACACCCATGGATTAATAATCTACCACCTCCATCCTTCACAGCATCACATTTCTTTCCACTTTCACTTTTACATTTCCGTACCTCTTTCCAGAAGAACTTTCTACTTTCAGAGTTGTTTACATTCATTTTTCTTCCCAGATCCTCATTTACCTCCTTCATTTTCCTCTTCACTAGTCTCTTTACGTGCTTCTTGCTCTCAACATATTCAGTTATTTCAACTGAACCCCTGTCTTGTAATCACTTTAGCCACTTCTTCCTCTTTTCCTCCACCGCTCTCCTTACCTTCTCATCCCACCATGCCGTACCTTTCTTCTTTGTTATTACTCTTGCCACACCACACACTGCCTTAGCATTCCTAACCAAGAAATCCCTATATGCATTCCACAGGCTGTCCAGATCCATTTCATTCCAATTCGGTAATTCTAACTCCTCCTCTACTTTGGTCCTGTAATCATCTGCCATTTCTTTGATCCTCAGCTTCTCAACTTTCAGTCTTTCTCCCTGACTGCTCCTCTCTCTCCTGATTCACCTCACTCCTCTCAGCTTGATCTTGCTTACCACAATCAAATTATCTGACAGACCTCCACATCGTCCCCTTATGGCCCTCATATCAGCAACCATTCCCATCATCGACCTCACTATGAGCACATAATCAATCAGGCTTCTATCATACATACATACATACATAATATATATATATATATATATATATATATATATATATATATATATATATATATATATAAATATATATATATATATATATCCCATTGGAGCACAGTGTCCTCAATATAGGACAGAACTGGGAATTTTCAGATCTTGATAGAGTAGGGAACCCCTGGGTAGGAACCTATGAGCTTCGCGATTATGAGCCGATAGGCGGAGGACGGTACGCCTACTACCCTCCCACCCCAGTGCCTCGCCCAGGAACCCTCGGATCCAATGGGTTAATGACTGGCAAACCTGTCAGCTTCTTTAACCCACTGGATCCCAGTGTCCTCAATATTGGACAGAACTGGGAATTTTCAGATCTTGATAGAATAGGGAACCCCCGGATAGGGATCTATGAGCATTGCGACTATGAGCCGATAGGCAGAGGGCCGTACGCCTAGTACCCTCCCAGCCCAGTGACTCGCCCAGGAACCCTGGGATGCAATGGGAGATATATATATATATATATATATATATATATATATATATATATATATATATATATATATATATATATATATATATATATGAATATATAAGAGCTGTGTTCTTTGTTTATTTGTCCGTCACTCAGTCCCAATCCAAGGGCCTGAGACCCCCAGAACCATACATATTCTGAATCAGGGTGACCCAAGGATGGTTTTAGGGGAGGTAAAAATTCAGGTCTGGGTCATTTGAGGTCACTGGTAGAGAGTTCCCTTTTTTGGCCCATACAATGTTGGGTACCCCTGCAGCCAAATTGTTGGCATGGAGACTTACATGATCTCCAGTCCGGAAAAAGGCTACGTGAGGTTGACCTCCGAGGTCATTTGAGGTCAGCAGTTAGAGGTCATTTGAGGTCACCAGTAATACATGCTCGAATGACAGGACCCAGCAACCCAATTTTTGGCATGAAGACTCACATGACCTCCAGTTTGGACATGGGCTATGTGAGTCTGACCTCCAAGGTAATTTAAGGTCACAAGTTGGAGGTCACTTGAGATGGCCGGTAGTGGAAAACAAGTGCCCACAAATACTGTGTGTTAGTCTGCAACAGCTAAAATAGATATTTCCTCTACCTCCTGTAATCCCTCTTCAAAAGCATAAGACGTACAGTAGCTCCCAAAAGTATCTTTAAAAAATAGTACTATATATTCTGACACTATGGACGATGTATCTGACACGTGTTGCGTGAAGCGGCAACAAAATTGGTAGGCCTGCATGCTGGGGAGTGGTTGCCATACACCTGTATATGACCTGGGATTGTATAAACCGTTTTCTTTCTAATGTAATACTAATCACTTTGTCATATATAGATATATTTGATGTTATAATGATGACAAAGACTAGTTTTAACATAGGCACGGTTACTCTTTCTATGGTTCACCAGTAATGCTTTCACGAGTGCCAGCACAAGGCTATCATCACTCTAGATAAATAGTATACAAGCTTTCCCAGAACTGATATAATTTGAGAAAGTGTTTATATAATGTCTGTGATTATGGCTCGGAGATATATGACACCCAGTATATTGTGAACGGCACAAAAATATTAGACAGACAGGTAGATGTAAACGAAATGTAAAGACAGTAAATTGACCTAACTGAAACTAATCCCCAGAGCAGCGTACAAACCCGTCCCTGATACACCAGCCGTATTGTGGAGGTGACATGCGAGATTCATTCTTATATTGGACATTATATGTAAAATATATACAACTATACAACGTAAGGTTGAACACAATGAGGGGGCTCCCTTTATTCATTTAATAACCACTGTATCCACCGCCTGCATCCAGACCTCTGTTCAATCGACACGACACCTACTATGAAGCTGTGCCATTCACGTAACGAAACATCACAATACCTTCCGAAACCGAGATATCGCCACATTCGGGTAGTATGTATAATAATGATGTGTGGTTAAAATTGTCCTACATGCAGACCCTATAGGCTATTATTAACCTCTGCATTGGTAATCTATTTGTAGTTGTGATAACGAAAGAACTGTGATGGGTATTTTTCTCATGCTGTTTAATAATCTGAGTTTCATTTATATTCAAGGGGGGCTGGGTGACTCAATGATGTCGTGCATAGGTCAAGCCCATGAAGTAGAGAGTTCGCTCCCCACCTGGGTAGCTGCTTAGCTGAAAGTTAGCTCTCTCATCACCCTATCAGGGCTATATGGTCTAATACAGGCCTAGCTCGGAGAATTCATGCCTTCATTTATATTCCAACATGACAACTCAGTCCATCACAGTCAGTATTCGAATACGGCAACTCTGCCCGTCGCAGTTACTATGTTTCCCAAGATGTATTTATCACATTATAATGTGTGTAATGGGTTATAGTCTTTAACACAGGGTTATATATATTATTGAACTGTCACCATTTTCAAGTCGATGGATGTTTGCAGTCACACAGTGGCGTTGATGTGTTTATTAGCAGTACCATCAACGATACCTAACCATGCGTACCAACCGCACCGAGACGACAAGTGGCCGGGAATAATGTTTCATTCTGTTCATTTTGTCATTCTTCGCACCACACTTTAAAGATACTTTTGGGAGCTACTGTACATGGTCTATCTGATGTAGAAAGAATGATTGAACTAGAACAAATGGGATTAGAGTATTCATCTTTCGGGCCTGGACAACGGCGGGTACCCCTGCTAGTAATACATATATAATCTCCCCAGTAAGGGAAGGGGAGCATACTGGAGATAACTGCAGAACAGAATCACAGCAATTCAATCTGTTGTTACTGAGAGTAAGGCAGTGGTGGTACAATACATGTGAGGGCTTGTAGAAGACATAGGATGGCGAGGAAGGCAGAAAACTTAAGTAAACGAAAAAATTGTAGTCTGTACGGTAATCAAAGAAAAAGAAGTATAGTGTTGTTAATAAATGGAAGAAATGTTATTAAGGGGTTTATAGTAAACAAAAAAAGGAGGCCGAGTGTGTAAAAACTGCAAAATATAATACAGAACGACTTTGTAATACTGATAAAAGGAGGGGGTGTGCAGTAAAAAGCTGGAAAAAAATATTACTGAAAGTATTTATAATACACAAAAAAAGAAGGTTAGAGTCGTAGGAAGCTGAAAAACTGGAGATAACAACAGCAGCAACAATAACAACAACATCAATAATAATCTATTTATAACTCGACGCACTAATCCCGCAAAGGGTGGCCACAGACAAAACGCCTCCAAGTCGCTCTGTCACCCACCATTTGACTACCCTCTCCGAACTCACACCCCCCTCCCTCATATACCTCTCAACTCCATCCCTCCACCTCATCCTCGGTCTACCTCTCCCTCTCCCTCCCTCCACCTCACCTACATACACCCTCTTAGTCAGTCTTTCATTCTCCATTCTCTTCACATGTCCAAACCACCTCAGTGTATTTCTCCTAATCATCTCAACCACATCCACATCCACCCCACAACGTTCCTTCACCTCTTCATTCGTCAACCTGTCCCTCCACGTCACTCCACATGCTCCTCTCAAGTAACTCATTTCCACTGCTCTCACTCTTGACTTGTTCCCCTCTTGCAAGGTCCATGTCTCGCTTCCATACGTCAGGGTAGGGATCACAATACTATCATGCAGTGACTTCTTAACTTCCATACTCACCTCCCTATTTCTCATCACTGCTTTCAGTGTACCAACAACCTTCCTTCCCTGCTGTACCCTTTCACGCACTTCATCCCCCAAAGTTCCATCCTTACTCATCACACTACCCAAGTACTTGAATGCACTCACATTCCCCATATCCTCACCATCCAACCTCACTGCACACTCTGTGACTTCATTCCTCTCAAACACCATAACTTTACTTTTGTTTACATTAACTGTCAGCTTCCTCCTCCTACACATTGTCCTAAATTCATTCACCAAACCTTGCAACTCCCATTCATCTTCACTCAACAGCACTGTATCATCAGTGTGGCTGCCAGCTATTAGGGTGAACAGAGACTGTGACAGATACATCGGCTTTATTCTCGCAGACATCTCACATGACGTAACTGCACTGTACAACTGAAAAAGAAAATTCCTAATAACCCAATGCTTCACTCTAATATACACAAATACTCAAATTACATTAAGTTAAATGAACAGCCATATTTTACAAGCACTCATCCACTGCTTAACTCTATGGCTCGAGGAAATGTTAACTTACATCTGTGCTCCTCATAAACACTAGCAGCCACAGCCAGACCTCGCTCAATGCCTCCCAACAGACGTCTGCCTGAGGCTCTAAAGCACACACAGCAAGTAGCCGGCTGTCTAGTATGAACTTCAAGTCATAGCTATCAATTTCTCGAGGCACCGAAACAAAACTTGGTGAAGCATTGGGTTTACAAGACCTCCAACAAATCCGACAAAAATATTTAACAGTATAAGACCCAGCTCTAGGCTATACAAATACAGTGAACATAAATAGGCGAACAAAAGCGCATTTAATATCATATACATACTGCAGTAACATACCGGCCCCTTAAATGTGAATTTACAAAGGCACATTTACCTCATAACAGTATGACAATTTTACTACATGAACACATATCTATTTACATGTTACTCAAAAAACTCTTTACACCCCTACAGTTATCTGCAGAATTATGCACACAAATGCTGTTCCTAATGGTTGATAGTACAGTAGAAATAAAACTCCCATGAACAATTTCACCTATTTCTCATCAGCCCCTTCTAAGAGGCATAGTTTACCGATTGGTCTTACTAAAAGATTTCCCCTTGTCTTTACTTCAACCGATCGAACAAGACCATCTTGACCCTTGTAAACCTTTGTGATTCGACCTAAAGGCCACGCACCTCGTGGAGTACTGTCATCACATACTAACACTACATCCCCTTCCGTGAAGTTTCTAGCTCTGTCAACCCATTTACGCCTTGCTTGCAACGTGAGAATATATTCTCTCAACCAACGACGCCAGAACTGATTAGCCAAGTGCTGAGCATGTCTCCACCTTCTACCATACACATCTGATTTACGGAACTTTCCAGGTAAAGTTTGAGTACTTGGACGGAGAATCAGGAGACTGTTGGGTGTGATCACTTCTAGATCCTTAGGATCCCCGGACACAGGAGACAAGGGTCGTCCGTTGACAGCCGACTCTGCCTCACAAAACACTGTGTCCAGTCGCTCGTCATCCAGCACTTCTTTCTTCAGGATGCTGCTGAGTACCTTTCGCACCGATCTAATCTGGCGCTCCCAAACACCTCCCATGTGTGAAGCCATGGGAGGGTTGAATTCCCAGGAGATGTGGCGTTTTAACAGATATTCCCTGGTCTTGTGACTCTCATTCCACTCCTGAACCGCTTCCCTGAGCTCTCTCTCTCCCTTCGCGAAATTAGTCCCATTATCTGACCTGATTTTCTCAGGAAGACCTCTTCTAGCTGAAAAACGAGAGAGAGCATTAATAAAGGAGCCAGTGTCCAGCTTCTCAATATGAATGGCACGAATTGCCAAACATGTGAACAGACAACCGTATCTTTTTTCTCGACCCCGGCCCCTTTTCACAAGAAAGGGCCCGAAACAATCAACCCCTACCCTCGTGAAAGCAGGACCCCCAGGCGTTAACCTGTCAACTGGAAGTTTGCCATCTGCTGTGTAGCGGTGGCACCTGTTACTTTCTTACAAGTTATACATCTTCTGATAACCTTATCGACGAGAAGACGTGCCTTAGGAATCCAGTATCTTTTCCTAAGCAAAGCTAATACATATTCTCTCCCAAAATGCTTCGCTTCAAATTCGTGAGTTTCTTTAATAATCAGTTCAGCGACATGACTCACATAAGGCACTATTACTGGATGTTTAGTCGTGTGAGAAATGGGTGCAGCTTCCAGCCTACCTCCTACTCTGATCAAACCATCACTCATGACAGGATTAAGACAGTACAATTTACTCTGCTTAGAAACTTTACCAGTCTTCTCTAGCGCTTCGATTTCCCGTTTAAAGATACTTTCCTGCACGTATCTCAGTATGGCAGCTTCAGCAAACTTCATTTGGTTTACATTCAAATCAGATTTGGCCTTTAACACTATGGTTTCCTTGTGAATCTTAGTTGCTATAAACCATCTGCAAAACAGCTGCAACAAAGCCACTGCTCTTCTCAGTCTGAACCAGCTAGAATACCTGTTGATCAAGTAATCAATGCAATTACCACTACCTGAGGTTTCCATTGCGACTGTACACTGCCTCACTGGTCCCTTTACTTCCTTATCATTCTGCAACAAGTCAGTATGGCTGACTGGAGACTCAGGGTACTCTGACTCATCACGCCTCAAAAACTCCGGCCTCTTTGACCACCTCCTGTTAGACACCATCTCTGCTCCACTCAAGCCTCTAGATACGTCGTCTGCAGGGTTAACTTTCGTGTTCACATAATGCCACTGTCTGGGGAAAGAACCATCGTGAATAACAGCAATACGGTTGGCAACAAATGTGTGGAACCTTTTACTCTCATTTTTAATGTATTGAAGCACAATCATGCTGTCACTCCAATATACTGGCTCGCGTAGTTCTATCGTCAGCTCTTTCTCCAACAGACTGTTTACCTTCACTGCCAAGACTGCTGAACATAACTCTAGTCTCGGTATTGTCATGGCTTTTAAGGGTGAAAGCCTAGATTTTGCCATAAGAAATGAACAATGATTCTCACCTTCAGCGTTAGTCATCTTCAGATATGAAACAGTTCCATAAGCTTCTTGGGATGAGTCACAAAAGTGATGAATCTGATAAGAAGTTACTTCACCAAACTCATTAGGCACAAGACACCTGTCATGCCTAATTTCCTTAAGTTTATCCAGATCTGCTAACCACACCTTCCATTTCTGCTTGTTTATGTCTTCCAAATGATCATCCCAACCTTTACCCAGTCTACATTCCTCATGAAAAATCTTCTTAGCCTGAAGCACAAAGGGAGCAACAAAACCTAAAGGATCATACACTGAACTTATTACGCTTAATATTCCTCGTTTTGTACATTGCTTATCCTTTGATATTACACTTATACTCAGGTAGTCACCTTCCATGTTCCACTGTAGACCTAAAACTCTCTCTGTGGGAAGGACATCACTTTCCAGATCAAGATCGGTCACCTCTTTGCTTCTTTCTGATAATGGAATAGAGTCAAGCACCTTTTTACTGTTACTTAACCACTTAGCTATATGAAATCCTCCCTTGGATAGAAGATCTGTCAAATCCTTCACAAGTTCAATTGCAGTACTTTCATCTCTTACAGATTTAAGGCAGTCGTCAACATAAAAATTTTGCGTGACAGTTTTACTTACTTCTGGAGAATATTCGCCAGCATTGTTCTGAGCAGTGAGTTGCAGTGCAAAATTAGCACAACTTGGACTCCAGATCCCTCCAAATAAATGAACAGTCATCCTATATATTACCGGCTTCTTACACAGGTCACCTCCTGGCCACCAGAGAAACCTCAGAGCATCACGATGCTGAGGTGACACCTTCACTTGGTGAAACATTTCTTTTATATCACCACTGACCGCAATACTGTTTTCTCTAAACCTAAGCAGCACTCCGAGAAGTGTGTTTGTTAAGTCGGGTCCCTGCAATACCCTTTTATTTAGAGAGGTGTCCTCATACTCAGCTGCACAGTCAAACACAATTCGAAATTTGCCGGGCTTCCTAGGATGTACGACACTGTGATGAGGAATATACCATATCCTACCTCTATGAGCATCCACCTCTTCATCTGGCACACGTTCGGCATACTTTTGCTCCAATAACCTGTCTATCTCCTTCGCATAAAGTTCATGCAATTTATCTGTCTCTGGATAGCTTTCTACCAAGAGACTCTAACCTTTTAAGAGCAACAGAAAAATTATCAGGTAATTCTGGAGGATTGGACTTAAAAGGTATGTCTAACTGATAATGTCCATCAGCGAGACAAGCAGAGTTCATCCAGACGTCCACAGCCTTCCTATCTAGAACTGAGAGTTGTGTGTCTGAGCTAGCCAGATGTTGACCAACATCTAGCTTCCAAAATTTCTCTACCTGTTCCTCTAGACTAGGTTCTGTTCCTGGTAATGAATTAATAAAATTACACACTGCATTATTCTTACTACTCTTCCCGAGAGGTCCATTTACAGTCCACCCCAGTAGTGTGCGTACCGCATATGGCTCACCGTGAAGACCCTTCCTCACCTCGAGAGGAGTTAACACATGCGGAAGGTCCTGACCAATGATTAGGGAAACTCCACCACCCACCTGAGGAAAATCAAGGTCCTTTAAATGTCTCCAGTTTGAAATATAAGAAGCATCTGGAATACTGTCAGTCATCTCGGGGAGGTTCGACACTGCATATGCCTTAGGGATCTGTACAATCTTTTGCTTACTCCGACCAGAAATACCTGACACCTCCAAAGACACTTCCAACACTTCAGTGGTTTTGCTGTCACTCAGAGTAGTCATTAACAATGAAGTCTGATTACCCTCCACGCCAAGCTGTTTAATCAGGTCCACGGAACAGAAAGACTTACTACTGCCAGGATCAAGCAAGGCGTATGTTTTTATTTCTCTTTTCTTACCAGCTCCATGAATATTTACCGGTACGACTGGTAATGCAATACAGTCGTCCCTTCCTGCATTTCCACAAGCATAACTCTTTGCTGCACCTACTGCTACTGGTTCACTGGCTTCTGTATCAGTACCCTTACTAAGCTGCAGTCCTGTGTGTAACAGTCTTGAATGCTTTCCTTTACAATCGTTAAAATCACATGTCCTTTTCAGCCAGCATCCTTGGGCTTTGTGCTTGGTTGATGCCAAACAGTTAAAACATATTTTCATGTCCTTAATTACTTCTACTCGTTTTTCAGGAGAGTACTTCAGAAACTGAGGACAATTACGTAGCTGATGAGAATTCTTACAGATCCAACATAATTGCTTAACACATTTATCATCACTCAAAGTTCCTTTGTCCATTGTTTCTGAAGCCTCTGTATTTAAGTTTACACTCCTTTTCTTTATATACCCAACCTTCTTATTGCTCTTATCCTCTCTCTGTCTTTCCTCAAAACATCCAAAGAATGGATCATTGGCCTCTCTAGCAACGGTCTCCAGGAATGTTACTAGTGTAGACATACTAGGATATCTACCTCTCTCTTCTAGATACTCAACTGCCGATTTACGCCATCTTCCCTGAATGTACAGGGGTAACCGTTCCAAGACTTTCACCATAATTCTACGAGTATCCACTTCCTGTAACATACCCATTGCATCAAGTGTCTCCTTACAGCTTCTGACAGTATCTGCCAGGTTTTGTAAGGCTTCTTTGTCTACCATCCTTAACACTGGACCAGTTGTAATTTTCTTTATCCATGTTTCAGAAATCTTATACTCGTTACCAAATCTCTCCTTTAACAACTCCCTGGCTCTGAAATAACCTACATTGGGGTCAAAAATGGCACAACTCTCGATTACCTGCAGCGCTTTTCCCGAACAATATTGAAGTAATCTATTTAATTTTGAAGCAGGATCAGCCAGTGTGTTACCTACACAAGAATCAAATGTTCTGATGAACTGCCAGTACTTTAGTGGATCACCATCAAATACCATCATTTCTGTTTTAGGAAGTCTTAATATGTCGAGAATATGTCGCTGATCCTGAACCTGATCACACGAATTATGATGGTTATGTTTGTTCAAAGGCACTACATTTGGTGGGCGTTCTCTCCATTCCTCGGCACAAGGATTAAGCTCAAATGGTCTACGTTCATTCCCATCATGGTCAACAACTTCACTATAGGCATTATTATTACAGACCTTATGAGTGTAGTGACCCTTGGTACCATCACGCGTTGATCCCACGCTTGATCGTCCTGACCTTTTGTCCTCCATCTCGTAAGACCTTCTCCTCTGCATCGGCGGCTGCAAATGTCTGCTTGTAGCTCGAGTCGCTCAGCTTCATTCTTCTTCTGCTGTATCTCATTGAGTAGCTGTGCTTTGACCTGAAGTGCAGCCTTCTTGGCCGCCACCCTCGCCCTAGCACTGGAAGTAGAGGACACAGCACTGGCTCTACCAGCAGCACTAACACTATCTTTGGGTTGCACTGTCTCACCACCGATAGCTGCATTCTTACGTGCAGTAACTTTTGGTTGGACTAATCCGTTGTCGGGATGTTTCTTTATCCACTGTTTTGCCACGAACAATATTCCCTGCATGCGCTGGATAATGTTCTCATGATATGCTTGTGCTTGATGTGTCGAGTCTAAGTTTTCAAGACATCCGGTAAGTTGAGTATGACATGTTCGGAAATTACTCAAGGTTCGTTCAATAGAATCCACTTTCTCGGTTATAAGAAGTCTGTCTGTATTTTCACAAATCAGCAAATCACTTAACTCATTTTCCTTTTTCATGAGTGATCCCACTATACCAGCACGGGAACGCTGTAGCGCCAGAATCTGTTCACGCAACACACTATCCACAAAATCCTCTATACCTCTGGCGCCATCCTCCCGGCCAAGGTCATGTTTTTCTTTGCTAATATTGCCACTGCGAGACATTTTATACACAAAAGTCACGGTAACTCCAAGTATTCTTAACACTGCACCAGTTAAACCTAAACACTCATGGTTCCCAGCACTGCACTCTGGTGAAGCAGACCCGGTGCCGCAGTGTTAATCCGCCAGGAGATTTGTACTATGTGGCTGCCAGCTATCAGGGTGAACAGAGACTGTGACAGATACATCGGCTTTATTCTCGCAGACATCTCACATGACGTAACTGCACTGTACAACTGAAAAAGAAAATTCCTAATAACCCAATGCTTCACTCTAATATACACAAATACTCAAATTACATTAAGTAAATGAACAGCCATATTTTACAAGCACTCATCCACTGCTTAACTCTATGGCTCGAGGAAATGTTAACTTACATCTGTGCTCCTCATAAACACTAGCAGCCACAGCCAGACCTCGCTCAATGCCTCCCAACAGACGTCTGCCTGAGGCTCTAAAGCACACACAGCAAGTAGCCGGCTGTCTAGTATGAACTTCAAGTCATAGCTATCAATTTCTCGAGGCACCGAAACAAAACTTGGTGAAGCATTGGGTTTACAAGACCTCCAACAAATCCGACAAAAATATTTAACAGTATAAGACCCAGCTCTAGGCTCTACAAATACAGTGAACATATAGGCGAACAAAAGTGCATTTAATATCATATACATACTGCAGTAACAATCAGCAAACAGCAACACCGGAATCTTCCAAATCTCACCCTCATTCATTAGAGCCACCCCCACATCCACTGCCCTACCCTGCACCTCCTTTACAACCCCATCCATGTATATATTAAACAGCCCTGGAGACATCACACAACCCTGTTTCAGTCTCACATTGAGATCAAAGAACTCACTCAGCTCACCATCCACTCTCACCGTAGCCCTAGCTCCCTCGTACATACTCTTCACAGCACTCAACAATTTCCCCTCCACTCCATATATTCTTAATACCTTCCACATACCTTGCCTATCTATTCTGTCATAAGCTTTCTCCAGGTCTATGAAGGCAGCATACACTTTCCTTCCCTTCTCTAGATACTTCTCCACTAAACATCTTAGAACAAATATCTGATCTACACACCCTTTTCCCTTCCTAAATCCCCCTTGTTCTTCTCCAACTAGCTCCTCTGTCATATGCCTAACCCCATCAATGAGTATTCTACCTTATATTTTACCAGTCACACTAAGTAGGCAAATACCCCTATGGTTACCACACACTTCTCTATCCCCTTTTCCTTTGTATAAAGGAACAATTATATCTGATTTCCAGTCCTCTGGAACCCTTCCCTCTTCCCAAGCCAATCTACACAACATCCATATCCACTCCACAACAATCTCACCCCCATACCTAAGCATTTCACCATGCACTCCATCAATTCCTGGGGCCTTTCCCAACTTAATCTTCTTCATCACTTCCAATACTTCCGCCTACTGATCTCTTCCTCCCTCCTCTCATCTCTTCTTCTCCCAGCCATTCCCCAACCACTTATACTCACACTGCTCTCAATCTCTACATTCAACAAATCCTCAAAGTGCTCCTTCCATCTCCTCAGTTTCTCTCTCTTCTCCACCAACAATCTATTATTCCTGTCTTTCACTCCCCTACAATTTTTCCTTTCACACTGCCTTACTTTCTTTACCTCCTTCCAAAACAATTTCTTACTCTCCCTCCATTTCACACTCAGATTCCTCTCAAACTCTTCATCCACTTTCTTCTTACTCTCCTTCACCAGTCTCTTAACCTTCCTTCTCCTGCTCACATATACCGCTCTCTTCTCTCTCTCATCTTCTCCCCTACCTCTACTCACTAACCATTCACTATATGCCTTCTTCTTTTGTTCCACAGCTCGTTTCACCTCATCATTCCACCATGCTGTCCCTTGCACACCCTTGCATCTCCTCCTCACTCCACAAACTGCCTCATACGCTGCGCCTATCTCTTCCGTGAATATCTTACATACGTCTTCCACCCCTTCCATCTGCTCTAGCTCATACCTTCCCAATCTTTCTTCCACTATGCTCTTATACTCTGTCATTTTCTCACTATCTTGCAATTTCTCCACTCTTCTCACAGGAGTTGCTTCCTCCTGTCTTCCCCTTCATCTCCTCAACCACTTTCTTTGCAGCTCTACCTTGGCCATCACTAAGTGATGGTCCGAGACTCCATTCCCCCACCCTCTCCACACTCTTGCATCCAACACTTGTCTTTTCATTCGCTCATCCACACACACACGTAGTCTATCATTGCCTTTCGTTCAACAAGTTCACCATCCTTCCTCCTCATTACTCTCCATGTATACCGGTGGATCATCTTATGCCGAAAGTAGGTGTTGGCTATTGCCAATCCCTTACAAGCACAGATGTCCACCAAAGCACTTCCATTCCCATCTACGTCAGCTGGCACACCCCACTGACGAACCACTCCATCCACTTGTACATTCTCAACTTTGCCATTCATGTCTCCAATCAACAGCACTCTCTCACTCCTCTCAAACTTGTCCATACACGCTTCTACACTCGCCCAAAATTCCTCTTTCACTCTTGCCACTCGATCCTCTGTCGGGGCATACACACATACAATCGCCCACGCTTGTATACCTACTTTCATCCTCACCCATACAATCCTTGCACCCACTGTTCCATACTCTCTTATATTCTCCTTCCACTTCTTGCTTATCATCAGACATACTCCCTCTCTTGCCCTCTCATTTTCATTGACTGCCGCACATATACCTAAACCATATTCCCATTCTCTCACCCTTTCACCTTTCCATTTAGTTTCAGTCAATCCACATATATCCACTTTTGCATCCTCAAGCACCTGAACAATCTCTCTCTCTTTCACTTCATCATTCACTCCTCTCAGATTCCACGTTCCCACCCTAAGAATGTCCTTTGTCCGTTCCTTAGTCGTCAACGTATGGTCTGTCCGGGTCCGAGGCGCTTTATACGCTTTTTTAGTTAGTTCTTTTTACGGGGTGGGGAACTAACCCACCACCAACCCTTTTAGTCGCCTCATATGACAAGCAGGGATACTGGGGGAGTATTCTTGAAACCTCCCCTACCCCCAGGGGTAATAATAATACTAATACTACTACTACTACTACTACTACTAATATAATGATAATGATAATAATAATAAGAACAATAATAATGAAAACAAGCATTCAGGAGCCTAATGTTACTCACACACCAGAATATGCTGTCAGCCAAGTTACAAGCACGGACCCCCCCATGGGGGTGCTGGGGGCTGGTGCCCGAGGGGGCTGTTGGGTGCTGTTCTCTGTTGGTGGGACTGGGGAACAGGGCCCCCTAGGGGGGGGATGGCTGGTGGGTCCACCCTCAGGGTGGGCTAAGGGACTACACCACCCCAGGAGAGATGGAGGGGGGTAGGGGATCATGTGGCAGTGCCACTCCCGTGGGAGGCCAGGGGTTGGAGCCCCCAGGAGAGGGCCCCAACCCCCGGGGCTGTACCCCTCCCTGGGAGGGCCAGGGAGCCGCCCTCCCACCGGGTGCAGTCCCCCAGGGAGGCACCAGAAGATTTTGGCCATATCTTGATACCCTGAAGGCTTCATATTGATGGCTGAAGCCATTCATGAGATAAAATGGTGCTGAAGGCGGGCAATAAAAACTAGTTGACCTTTGGCAGCTATTTTGGTGACCTTGACCCTGGCCCTGACTGCCCATTGTTGATCTTGTCCAAGATTTTGGCCATATCTTATTACCCTGAAAGTTTCATGTTGATAGCTCAAGCTATTCATGAGATATGATGGTGCTAAAGGCAGGTGATAGAAACTAGCTGACCTTTAGCATCTATTTTGGTGACCTTGATCTTGACCCCGAGTGCCCTTTATTTTTTTAACTTACCCAAGATTTTGGCCATATCTTGATACCTTGATGGTTTCGTGTTGATAGCTGAAGCCGTTCATGAGATTAAATGGGAACACACACACATACATACACACACACACACACACAGAGTCTGGCAAAAACATTATCGCTCTGCCTTGGTAAAGATGGGTGTTAATAATAAAACTGGGGGGTTTTGTATTCTGGGAAGTCTACTCGAATGTGAATATCAGCTTTTGAAAGAGATCTCAGTACGTTTATGTTCCATTCACGATGAGCCCTAGAGCCTGAGACCAATAGTCAGTTGGCTCCCCATACCCATCTTTTATTTCCATACATTCCTGTGTTGTTCGTATTAATGCCTGCCTTTACAGGGCAAAGTGATAATGTTTTTGCCCACCTCTGTGTGACAGTCGTGTGTGTGTGTGTGTGTGTGTGTGTGTGTGTGTGTGTTCCCACTGTATCTCATGAATATCTTGAGCTATCAACTGAAACTTTCAAAGTAACAAGATATGGCCAAAATATTTGGCCGAGTTAGAAAATGGGCACCTGAGGTCAAGATCAGGGTCATCAAACTAGCTGTCAAAGGTCAACTAGCTTTTATTGCCCGCATTTAGTACATTATAACTCATGGACGGCTCAAGTTATCAACAGGAAACCTTCAGTGTATCAAGATATGGCCAAAATCGGACTTGTCCAACAGCATATTCTGGCGGGCGATTAGCCCAAATGCTTTTCATTCATGTTTTTTTTCATGTTTTAGGTTACATACTCTAAGCATATTCTAACCCTCTCCCTCCCTCTCTCTCTCTCTCTCTCTCTCTCACACACACACACATACCTCATTCTCATTCTTCATCTCCTTGTGAACAGAACCATAAATCTAACATATAAATCCCCCTAGAGCCATCCATCAAGCGGTATAAACTGTATACCTCATGTTCTAGGTTCCAGTTCATAAAATCGCTCTTCTGCGTATTTTATAGATGTACCGGTACTGAAGACCTTAGTAGTGATGGAAGTGAGTAATGACGGTGCAGTGGTGGCAAAGTGGAATGCCTAGGGTCACAGGTGGTAGAAAAATGGATGGCAGGATGGTTTTGATGGCAGAAAGGGTGATAAGAATGGCAGTGGAGGCAGACAAAGTGATGAGAATGGCAGTGGTGGCAGACACAGAGACAAAGATGGCATGTTTCGCCAGATGACTACTGTAGACAAACAAAGATTCCCCAAGTCTCTGAGTGTATAAACCCTCTCAGGCACATTGAAGCGAATCGCGTTCTTTGTGGTTTGGCACATAAATGCACATTGATGTGAATCGTGTGAAAAAACAGAAAAAGGGCAGTCAAAAAGAAAGTTTTCGGCTGATTTGTGTCAAATTTTGATGCGTTCTAGCGGGCACGTCTCTCCTCCAAGGTAAACACTTGGCAGCACTGTAGAGGCTCCTCGGACCCTGTCCATAGCAATAAACCTCAATACCTCACAAGTAGCCAGGCTGTAGGAGTGCACTGCATGTGTTGTCCCATTGAACACCACCAATTCTCTCCCCCCCACCCAAGCTGAAATCCCTGTGGACTGAATGTGATAATATATTATTTCTGAGCATATTTTGATGTGATTTTGTCAATGGAACATAGATATATATCTTGAAAAGAAACAGTGCCAGTTATCAGTCATTAGGCTCAGAGGCAAGACGCATGTTCACTATAGCGGGGTTTTCCCACTCTGCCTCCCCTTGGCCCTATGCTGTGAGTACATTTACATATTTTGAGAATCCAATGCCTAAACTGTATATTGTGTGAAAGATATAATGGCTGGCTTTGTGATATATTGGAACTAGCATGCGTTACATATGCCACAGCCATAGTGTGGAATGGGGCAGGCATTACCTGTACACTGTAGTTGGGAAGGGATTATTGATGGTGTTTAGGGATGGAATTTTATAGTGATATTGTGTATGCATATGAATTTGTGTGAAATGTAGGTCAAACATGCTGCAAGTGTTCATGAAGGAGTGTGGTGTGTGCCAATATAGCAGTATGTCGTAACTCTCGAGGTGAAGGTGCTGCGTCATGGTTGCATTGTACCATAGTAAGGAATGGAATAATTGTGGAGGAAGGGGTAGAATCATTGTGGTAGTCATGTATTTGTGTATGATTTAGTGTGAAGTGTACGTGAATTGTGCTGCGAGTGGTCATGAAGGGATAATTTAGGGTGCACAGTGTAGGTTAGCGATACCTTAACGGCAGGTGTGCAGGGGACGTGAGGATGCCTAGGAACCACGGACGTCATTGAACAGTTACTGTACCTTGCTCAGACATTCAGCAAGAACTTATATTTTATGCAGAATGTTCGTGAAACATGCTGTGAGTGTTCGTGAAGGGATATTGTTGGTGCATAGTGTAGGTTAGCAATTCCTTAGCGGCAGATGTGCAGGGGATGTAAGGATGTGGGGCAACCACGGACGTCAGTGAACAGGTACTGTACCTTGTTAAGATTTCTGTTGATTATTTATGATTTACATAAGATGTTAGTGGTATGTGTCACAAGTGTTAGTTCTAGGATATTGTGGGAGCATAGCATATGTCAGCAATACCTAAGTGGCAGGTGTGCAGGGGAAGTAAGGATGCTGGGCAACCACGAACGTCAGGGGACAGGTACTATACCTTGCTAAGACAATTGTTAAAATTTATGATTTATATAAAATGTTAGTGGTATGTGCCAAGAGTGTTCGTGGAGATATAGTATCATGTGTTGGAGAAACCTTAGGGGAAGGAGGATATATTCAAACACATTCATTCACATCTAAGCCCCAAAGGGGAGAACGGACAGATCCTCACCGCACCACACCACACAAGGGTCAACTGCGCAATGCAATCAGTGACATCCGCAGCAGGGCCCGACAGCAGAGCTGGTTTACGCCTGCCATATCATAACAGACCCATCCCCTTACCTGCACCTGACCTGAAAGCTGATCAGACCAAATGCAGGAGAATATCCCCTCAGGGCTGCGTCATCACTAATTCATTCACAATTTCTCTCCATTTATTTCTATCACGCACAGCCACTCGTCCTTGCTCAACAGACATTCCTCTTGCATCCAGCGCTCTCTTCACACTGTCCATCCATCCTATTCGTGGTCTTCCTCTCAGCCTTACACCTCTCACATCAGATCTAGTTATCTTTTTCACCAATCGCTCATTATCCATTCTCTCCATATGGCCAAACCATCGCAACATCCTCTGCTCAGCTCTACCAGCCATCTCCTGAACAACTCCAGTTCTTCTTCGCACTTCATCATTTCACACTAAATCCATACGTGTCACTCCAAACATACTGCTCAGACACCTCATCTCCATTACATTCAAACTTCTCCTCCCTGCTACACCCATATTCCATGTTTCAGCCCCATATAACGCAGTCGGTACCACAACACCCTCATACAGCCTTCTCTTTACATCCATTCTAAGCAAACGACGTCTAAACACTTTTTTCATTCCTCCCAGCACCTTTCCTACTTCATTTATTCTAAATTTCACTTCAGGATCTATTCTTCCATCCACAGCAACATGTGACCCTAGATATTTAAAACACTCTACCTCCTCAAGCAACTCGCCATTCAATACTATATTCATCGCCCTACCATCTACCAACCTCGTACACTTCATCACTTTACTCTTATTCTCATTTACTTTCCATTTCCTTCTTTCACACACCCTTCCAAACTCCTCAACCCTCAATCTCTCCTCTGAATCAGTCACCAGTGCAGTATCATCTGCAAACAGCAGCTGCTTCAGATTCCACTCTCCACCATCAACATTCACCAGACTCAGACCTCCACCTAAAACTCTTGCATTCACCTCCCTTACAACACCATCCCTGTAAATATTAAACAACCATGGCGACATCACACTTCCTTGTCGCAGCCCCTCTCTCACGGGAAACCAATTACTCACAGCATTTCCCATTCTTACACACGCTCTACTATTTACAAAAAAACTTTTCACCCCTTTTAGTAACCTACCATCAAGTCCATACAATCTTAAAACAGTCCACAAAGCCTCCCTATCAATTCTTTCATACGCTTTCTCTAAATCCATAAATGCCCAAAACACATCCTTGCCTTTCGCTAAATACTTTTCACACACTTGTCTCACAGCAAACACCTGATCCATGCATCCCCTCCCTCTCCTAAAGCCACACTGCTCATCACCAATCACTCCCTCTGTACCCTCTCTAACTCTCATAATTAACACTGCCATACATCTTACCTACAACACTCAACAGACTTGTACCCCTAAAGCTAGTACATTCATACTTATCACCCTTGCCTTTATACAACGGAACCACACAAGCACTTGCCCAGTCAATTGGCACCATACCTTTCACAAAGCACACATTCAACAATCTTACTAACCAGTCAACACTAGTCACTCCACCACCCTTCAGGCATTCCACAGCACACCCATCCATACCTGCAGCTTTCCCTGTTTTCATCTCCTTTACTACCTTCTCCACTTCTTCCTTTGTGATCAAAGAATCATTCAACTCTCCCAACACATTTATTCCTTGCACCCTTCTATCCGCCACAATCTCAGCCACCCTTCCCTCCTCTACATTTAACAAACTTTCAAAATACTCTGCCCATCTCTTCCTTACTGCATCCATCTCAATTAACATCCTTCCATCCTCTGCTTTTACTCGTTCTTCCTTCCCAGACTCTCCCTTTCGCACCCTTTTCACCTCCTTCCAAAACATTTTCTTATTCTGTTGAAAATTCTCTGTCAGCCGCCTACCCCACCTCTCATCTGCTGACCTTTAGCATCACGCACAGCCCTTCTCGCCCTATTCCTCTTTTCCTTATACCTTTCATATTACATCTCATCCTTCCTCTGCAGCCACATTTCATATGCACGTCTCACACCACACACCTCTTCTGCATGCCCCACCACAGCACTCTTAAACAACTGCCATTCCTCCTCCACACTGCTATTTTCCCGATCTTTCACTGCGTTCCACTCATCTTTCAATTTCTCCTGATACTCTATCTTTTTCTCTCTTTTATCCAACTCACTCACTTTCAAAACCTCCCTGCCACACCTAAACTTCCTAGCTCTCACCCATCTCTTACCTATTCTTAACTTTCCCTCCACCAGGTAGTGGTCAGACATACCTCCACCCTCCCCTCTCAGAACTCTCATATCCAACAATCTTCCTATTACATTCCTAGACACAACCACATAGTCCATCAAAGCTCCATCAATAACTCTTCCACCCTCCTGTCTCACCCGTGTATACTTATAAATATCTTTATTCTCAAACAGCGAATTTCCAATCACCATCTTTCTCTCAACACACATCGCTATCATTCGTTCCCCATTTTCATTTCTTCCAGGCACACCATGCATACCAACTACACCTTCAACTGCTACATTTCCCACTCTAGCATTCAGATCTCCCATCATTACCACATTCACATTCCCTCCAAAACTCTGCAGACACTCATCAACATCATTCCAGAAAGACTCCCTCTTTTCTTCATCCTTTTCACTACCAGGCCCATATGCACTCACAAACACCCACAACTCACGTTCAAATTTCACTTTCACCCACATCAGTCTCGATGACACCTTCCATTCAATCACACACTGCTGTACTTCCGGACTCACTAACAAGGCCACACCTTCTGTTGCCCTTCCTCTATCAACACCTGACAATCTTCCATTCACACTTCCAAACATAGACTCACCCTTCCCTTTCATCTTCGTTTCACTCAAAGCTAACACATCCAACTTTCTTCTCACAAACATTCTCCCAATCTCCTCCCTTTTAGCCTCCATCGTACTACATCCACGCACATCCATAGACCCAATCTTCAGGGTACAGGAATAACTCCATCCCCCATCCCTTTCTCTGGCCTGTCTCTTTTTAGGAACTAAAAAACAGAGGAGGGGGTCCTTAGTCCCCTCACCCCGCCCCTTTTAGTCGCCTTTTACGACACACAGGGAATACGGTGGCAGTATTCTTCCTAACACAACCTGGCCGCAGAGTAGTAGTACCACCCCATAGTGTGGCCAGATTGTGCCCCCCCTGCCACAGGGGGTGTATATATATATATATATATATATATATATATATATATATATATATATATATATATATATATATATATATATAATCATCATCATCATCAGCCATTTGAGTATCCACTGAAGGACTGGCCTATCCTGACCAAAGTCAGGACAATACAGCCAATGTATCTCTACCAAGTGGCTTAGGCTGTCTGGTAGAGATTGTATGTAGGGCGAGAAGTGCTTGTAAGTGTAATTGTAGTGTTGCAGTGGCTTTGGATGTGTGTGTAGTCTGTGAACCAAGTGTAATCGGCCCACGCAAGCCGACTGGGTGCAAACATACTTTATAGTAAGCGACAAAGGTTCAACCACAGCACCCCTTGTGTCCGCCAGTGCAGTACGTGGCTGGGTTAACACTCCCAAAGTTTATTACCCTGGTGGGGCACGAACCCTGGTTCTCCAGCGTACGAAACGCACACTCTACCACTGTACCACAGAGGTTTCATATTTATATTATATTACATTATTATGAGGCTTCATATTTATATTATATTATATTATATATATATATATATATATATATATATATATATATATATATATATATTATATTATATATATATATATATATACAGTATATATGACACACTAATGGACGCCTGTGGACAGGTATATACTGGACCTTGCTAAGACATTGGTTGATTACTTTTGATTTACATGAAGTGTTAGTGATGTGTATCCACTTAAGGACCGGCCTATCCTGACCAAAGTCGGGTCGATACAGCCAATGTATCTCTACCAAGTGGCTTTGGCTGCCTGGTAGAGATTGTATGTTGGGCGAGAAGTGCTTGTAAGTATTATTGTTGTGTTGTAGTGGCTTTGGATGTGTGTGTAGTCTGTGAACCAAGTGTAATCGGCCCGCACAAGCTAACTGGGTGCAAGCATACTTTATAGTAAGCAACACTGGTTCAACCACAGCACCCCTTGTGTCCGCCAATGCAGTACGTGGCTGGGTAAACACTCCCAAAGTTTATTACCCTGGTGGGGCACGAACTCTGGTTCATCAGTGTACGATACGGAAACTCTACCACTGTACCACAGAGGCTTCAAATTTATATTATATATATATATATATATATATATATATATATATATATATATATATATATATATATATATATATATATATATATATATATATATTTATATATATATACACAAAAAAAAAAAATTCAGGAAGAGGTAAATGTAAATTTGAGAGATTATAGAACCACAAAGCAAGGAAAAGGTGGAGAGGGAAGTGGTTAGGGTGCTGAGAAGTAGAGAATCTTTAGTTAGGGATGTAGCAGATAAGAAAAAAAATGTGTAATTAGTTTCAGAAGTTAAAGAAAAACGTATGACAATAAGATCAGAAAGAGAAAGAGAAGAACTGAGTAAAGTTAAAGAAATAATATCAGTAGTCATGGAAGAAGACAACGAAGCTCAAGAAAAGACTGAAGAGGTGTTTAGGTTAGGAAAGTATGAGGAAGGAGGGGCAAGGCCATTGAAGGTAAAGTTTAAGTCTCAGGCTACAGTAAACGAAATTATCAGTAGAACATGGAAATTATCGGACAAGGAAGGGTTCAAAGATGTTTGGATAAGGAGAGATGCAAATGAGGAAGAAAGAGCTAAACTAAAAGAGTCAGTAAAGGAAGCAAAGGTAAAAAACGAACAGAGAACAGAGGAAGAGAAGACAGTGTTTTATTGGAGAGTCATGGATCAGAAATTAAGGGAGTGGTACTTGCAGAGAGAAAGAGAAAAGAGGGTATAAAAAACATCAAAAATAATTGGAAGGTGGCATATACTAATGTTGATGATTTAATATCGGCAAGGCTAGAAATCAACGATTTTTTTTTAGGGTACATGAACCTGATGTTATGTGCTTTGTAGAGGCCAAATTAAGAGAATATATTGATGTTCATATGGGTGATGGTAAATACAAACTGTGGAGAAGAGACAGAAAAGAAAAAACGGGAGGAGAAGTGATGATAGCAATGAAGAACAACATAAATGTAGATACCATTGAAATGGGAGAAGGCAGGGCCGAAGTGATAAATATGAAATTAGAAACTGGAGAGAATAGCAAGAGAGACATGACAGTAGTGTATGTTCCCCCTAAGACAAGAGCATGGAGCGATGATGAATACCAGGAAATGTTGTCAGGCATGGCTAGTTATTTACAGAAAATGACTGAGAAAAGCAACAATATAATTTTAATGGGTGATTTCAATTGTAAAGAGGTGAACTGGGAGGAATGGGACTCAGGAGGCAGCGAAGATTCGTGGGGCACTAAATTATTAAATATAACAATGAACAATGTGATGTCGCATTGGGTCAAAGAAGAGACATGGTTCCGAGGTGAGAACACACCATCAAGACTAGACTTACTGTTTACCAAAGAACCCGATGTAATAGAATCCTTGAAATATCTGTGTCCTATTGGAAAAAGTGATCATGTGGTCATTGAGTTCCAGGTGATAACAGGGAACGTGGAGCCAAGAGACGAGCTTTATAGGCAGGGAAGATACAACTTTGGGAAAGCAAACTTTACAGGACTGAGAATTTTTTTTGAAAATGCAGATTGGAGAAAATTCAGAGAAACAAGAGAGATACAGAGGAAGTGGGATATTTTTCTGGGCCTCTATAATTCGGGAGTGGAAAAATTTGTGCTAAGAGTAAGGGGGAAAGGAAACATGAAAATGGAGTGGTTTAATAGGTGTATGATAGCAAAACAAAAGAGAGAGACACGGGGTGGAACAACTGGAGAAAGATAGGTAACGACAGAACAAAGGAAGAATATAAAAGAATTAGAAATGGATACACACGAATACGTAGAGAGGAAGAAAGGAATTTTGAGAAAGGTATAATAGGTAAATGTAAGGATGAACCCAAACTGTTTTATAGATTTGTCAATGGCAAACTGAAACAAAAGGAAGGAATCACCCAACAGAAGGTAGAAGGAAAGGTCTACAAAGATGCAGCAATGCAACCAAAAATAATGAACAAATGTTTCCAATCAGTTTTCACTAATGAAAAGGAGTTTGTGGAAGGGGAGGGAGTGACTAGAAATGTAGTGATAAAAGATATAGAAGTGGAAGTACAGGAAGTGTATAAATTACTGGAAACTCAAGATGTAAGGAAAGCCCCAGGACCAGATGGAATCTCTAATTGGGTACTGAAGGAATGCAGAAAACAACTGGCGGATAATATTCACAGTTTAATTGTGTGTTCCCTGGAAGAGGGGAAAGTGCCTCAAGAATGGAAAGGGCAAATGTGGTACCATTTTATATGGAAGGAAACAGGGAAGAACCCCTGAATTAAAGACCAGTGTCCCTAACCAGCATGGTCGCAAAATTGTGCGAAAGAATTCTGAAAGATAGATGGATAAAATATCTGGAAGAAATGAATATTTTGGCTGATAGCCAGTTTGAATTTAGAAATGGAAGGTCATGTGTTTCCAGCTTGTTGAGCTTTTATTCAAGAGCGATTGACATTCTACAGGAGAGAGATGGTTGGGTGGATTGTATTTAGATTTGGAGAAGGCCTTCGACATGGTACCCCATAAGAGACTAAAGTGGAAACTAGAGCATATAGGAGGACTGAAGGGGAACCTCCTGGAATGGATGGGAGACTTTTTGAGAAACAGACAAATGAGGACAATAATAAAGGATAGGATGTCTGGATGGAGAGAAGTAACAAGTGGAGTCCCACGGGGCTCAGTGTTGGCGCCAGTAATGTTCCTAATTTATGTAAATGATATGGTAGATCGAGTGAATAGTTATGCAAGTCTGTTTGCTGATGATGCAAAGATCTTGAGGAAGGTAGAGGTTGAGGAGGATTGTAAAATGCTGCAGGAGGATCTGGATAGGATACACGATTGGAGCCGGATGTGGGAAATGATATTTAATGCAAAGAAATGTAAACTATTGGAAATGGGTAAAAGTACCAAGAGGCCATCATTGAATTATTTGATGGGTAACGAACCAATCACAAAAGCGAGAGAAGAGCAAGATTTGGGAGTGCTGGTCCAGGACAGTTTGTCACCTGAAAAACACATTAACAAGGCAGTTAGAGAGACGTATAAACTCCTAACAAATATAAGAGTAGCTTTTCATTATATGGATGAGGAGATAATGAAAAAAATTGATAGTGGCCATGATTCACCCCAGGTTAGAATATGCAGCAGTACTGTAGTGTGGTCCCCACACAAAAAAGAAAGATATAAACAAGATTGAGAGAATACAATGAACAGCAACCAAAATGGTCCCCAGTCTGGCGGATCTGTCGTACAGAGAGAGGCTGGAAAAGCTGGATTTGCCTTCCTTAGAAGAAAGGAGAAAGAGAGGCGACGTGATTGCAGTGTTCAGGACCATGGTGGCAGTAGATAAAATTGACAAAGAAGATCTGTTTTTATGGGATAAGAGAGCAACAAGAGGACACAGAATGAATTTGAAGAAGCCAAGCTGCTTGAAGGATATCAAGAAATATAGGTTTCCCTATAGATGTATAGACCTGTGGAATAGCCTGGACAAACAGATCTTCCAGTCTAAAAACTTAAACGAGTTTAATGCTAAATTTGACTTATTGAGAAACAGAGACGGGACCCCATGAGCGTAGCTCATTTCCTGTATATCACAATTTGGTGAATACAATTAGGTAAATACACACACACACAGGGATTCAATCTAGGCGGACGTGTGACACCGGCGCTCTGTATCAAATCATCATGGCCAGTGGCATTACCTAAATAGTATCTTTGTATGAGTCAAGCTCAGTACCAGGTTAGACTAAATGATTGTTCATTATTAAAAGGAAAAAAATAATAAGTTTAAACAAGACTTGTACAAACGGGAAATAGAACCAAGACGAAAAAATACGCTGAGTCATCCCAGAGGTTTGTTTAGACTACAACAACACGGAGTTTGTAAGTACATGCTTTGCACTTTAAATATTGCAAAATGGATACATACTTCAGTAAAACAAATTTGGAAAAGAAAAGGGATAAAGGTAAAAAGCAAAATGATGATTTCTAACAAGAACTGGTTGAAGTAGAGACCCACAATAGACTGGTTGAACGTGTAAACAAACTAGAAATGACTTTCAAATTGATGAAATAAAGAAGCAGATGCACTTGCAAAAGGAAGAAATAGAAAAACAAGGAAGGGAGGCCAATAAGAAAGACACAACCATCAGTGAACTAACAGTGGAATTGAGTACACTTAGGAAGAAAATGAGTGAAATGGCAAGTACAGTAGTCAATCACGAGAGTGTTATGGAAGAGTTCAAAATGACACAGAGACAATTAGGCAAGTTAGTAGTCTTATTGACCAGAGCAGTGATATTGAGGAGAAGATAACACAAGTGAATGAAGATGTGCAAAGCTACAAAAATGATGTAGAAACCAAGTATGCTGAAATGGTGAAAGTAAAGAAAGACTTAGAAACAAGGGTGGAAGAAAAAAGCATTAAAAAGGAAGTGAAAAGAATAATCCAAAACAATCCAAAGTTAGTCAGAGCTTCAGTAGAGATAAACAAATCAATTGTAATCACTCGTATAGAAGAGGAAGAAGTTAAAAACAAGATCACAAGAGACAAAAAGGAGATGGCAAATGTAATGAGCTTACTGAAAGAAGTATCAGAGGAAATCTGTAGTAAAGACATAGAGGAACACAACAGGTTAAGGAAATACGAGAAAAGCAAGACAAGACCTCTAAAGGTGACTTTCCAGAGTGTAAACACTGTGGAAGAGATACTAAAAAATGCAAAGAATCTTAAGGAAAAAGAGGAGTACAAAAATGTATGGATAAAAAGATGCCTAACACAAGAGGAACTGGAATTACTGAAAGAGAAAAGGGAGGAAGCAAAAACAAAAAATGAGGGAAGATCAGAAGAGAAGAAGAAATCTTTTTACAAAGTAATAGGATTGCAGGTACGAAAGTGGTACACAAACAGGATGGAAGAAAAAGGAGGAAGGTAGTAGAACCATGTCATGACAAGTAAATAAACAAGATAATAAAGTTGATGTACTCAAATGTGGATGGAATGGTATCTAAATTACTAGAGATGAATGATTATGTCAGAGAAAATGAACTACAAATAATATGCGTAACTGAAACAAAATTAATACCTAGGATGTCAAATGACATACTAAACTTAGAGGAATACAATATATGGAGAAGAGACAGATATTTAAAAAAAGGAGGAGGAATTATAATATTAACTAAGAAAAATCTAAAAGTTAAGGAAATAAAACTAGATATACCATCACAAGTAGAACTGATTGCAGTAGAGATCGACACATCTGAAGGTAAAGTAATTGTAGCCAATTTGTACATGCCACCCAGATCAAATACATGGGAAAGAGATGAATATGAGGACCTGGCAGAGAGTACAATTCAGAGTGTAAGATCATTGCTACATAAAATGGAAGAGAAATCGGAAAGAATTATACTAACTGGGGACTTCAATACAAATATAAATTGGAATACTCTAGATATAAATAGCCAAGAAAGCTGTTGGGACCAAAAGCTCCTGGATCTCGTACAAGAGTTTTTCTTAACGCAACATGTGAGGGAAACCACCAGAAAAAGAGGTCTTGATGTACCTTCAGTGCTAGATCTAATATTTACAAGGCAAGAAAATGATATTGACATTTTAATATATCATCCTCCACTCGGCAAAAGCGATCATGCAGTACTAAATTATAACTTCAGGATAGCATATGACAGTAAACAGCAATGATAGTTACAAAAAGAGCCTAAACTATAAAAAGGGAAATTATCAAGACCTAAAGAAGTATTTCTTAGAAGTTGATTGGGAAAATGAGCTTAGAGGACAAGATTTAAATGTTGTATATAAAAAAATTCTGTGAATTTTATGAAATAGGAGTCCAGAAGTACATCCCACAGCACAAAGAAGCAGATAAGAAAATACAGAAATGGTTCAATACAGAATGTAAAAAATCAAAAGAAAGAAGAGATTTGTTGTGGAATAGATACAGAAGACACAATAGTGAAAGGGCGTATAATAATTACAAACAGGCAAGAAACGACTATACAAGAATCAGGAGGGAAGCCCAAAAACAGTTTGAGGAGGATATAATAAATAAAAGTAGTGATCAACCAAAGCTGTTTTACAGCTATATCAGAAGCAAAACTAAAGTAAAAGATATAATACAATCCATTACGGAGGAGGGAATCACTTATACACAAGAGAAAGATATTTGTGAAGCACTAAATAAGAATTTCCAATTAGTTTTTACAGAAGAAAAAAATTTTGAGAGGGACTATGTGGAACACGCATGTCCACACATCTATCTATCTATCTATTGCCAGACGCCACAATCCCATAAGGGGTGGCCACTTGACTTTGAGTTATTTGTTTTTTGGGGAGGGGCACTAACACTCCACCAACCCACTTGCTGACACGTAGGGAGCACGTATGGTTTGGTTATATGGTTACTACCCAGCGTTGTAAATGGTTTCTTGACTTACAGGAAACCATTTGGCTTGTCACTCAATGTAAAGCCACCTGTAAAGGAAAGAAAGGCAATTAGAAGTGACAGGAAAGATGGGAGAAATAGGAAGAGAGGAGGGCAGGCACAGAAAAAGAATGATAAAGGCTAAGGAAGAAGTAGGCAGCACTACATCAAGTGAGTGGATGATGGTCGCCACCACCTACCACTATACTACCAGATATACAAATAGCAGAAAAAGTAATACAGGAGGAGTTAAGTAGATTAGACAGAGGAAAAGCAAGTGGTCCTGATGAAATTTCATGTTGGGTATTACGAGAATGTGTAAAGGAGTTAAGTAAACCATTATTTTTAATTTTCAAGAAATCCTTGAGTCAAGGTAAACTACCTGATATTTGGAAAAAAGCAAATATTGTCCCCTTATTCAAGAAAGGAAATAGACAAAATCCACTCAACTACCGACCAGTATCACTGACCTGTGTTGTAAGCAATGTATTAGAAAAACTTATAAGAAAAACTTGGGTAAATCATCTAGAAGAACACAGTATGATAACAGAAAGACAGTTTGGTTTCAGAAAAGGAAAATCATGTGTTACTAATTTGTTGAGCTACTATGACAGAGTAACAAAGACAATACAGGAAAGGGAAGGATGGGTGGACAGTATCTATTTAGATTTCAAGAAAGCTTTTGACATAGTACCACACCAAAGACTTTTATGGAAACTGTACCATCAAGGAGGAATTCGAGGCAAACTGTTCTGTTGGATGCAAGACTTTCTTATAAAAAGAGAAATGAGAACAGTACTAAGAGGAAACTACTCATCATGGAAAGAAGTGACTAGTGGAGTACCACAGGGTTCAGTGCTGGCACCAATCATGTTTTTAGTGTATATAAATGATATAAACAGTAACACTGGAAATGAGAGCTATCTGAATATGTTTGCAGACGATGCAAAAATACAAATGAGAATTACTAACACAGACTCTTGTAAAGAGCTACAAGAAGAATTAAATAAACTTCATGAATGGAGTAGTACATGGCAAATGGAATTCAATGTGGACAAGTGTCATGTAATCAAGTTTGGTAAAAGTGGAAAAAGACCTGATTGGGATTATAAGTTAGGAAATAAAACCCTATACACATTAGAAAGAGAGAAAGACCTAGGTGTGATTATCAGTAACAGACTATCTCCGGCTGACCACATCAGCGAGAAGGTACGGAACATGTATTCACTGCTTGCAAATATGAGAATAGCATTCACATACATAAATGAAGACATGCTAAGAAGGATAATAACATCATTCATTAGACCAACCCTGGAATATGCATCAGTAGTCTGGAGTCCTCATCTCAAAAAGCACATAGACAAGATTGAAAAAGTTCAAAGGGCCGCTACAAGATGGATACCAAGCTTAAGGGACCTAAGCTACGAAGAAAGACTAAATAAACTGAATCTACCAACACTACAGGAGAGAAGGAAAAGAGGTGACATGATAATGCTATATAAATGCATATCAGGAAAGGAGAAAATAGACATAAATGATTACTTAACATATGGAGAAGCATCAGCAAGAGGACACTGCAAAAAATTGCATAAGAAGAGAGGTGATAAAGACGTAAGGAAATTCAGTTTCTCAAACAGAGCAATTGACCAATGGAATGCACTACCGAATGAAATAGTGTGTACCAAAACAATTCACAAATTTAAGGATATGTAAGATGAATATGGTTTAACCCGCGGCATCCCGGGGACGTACTTCCACGTCCTCACGTTTTGTCACAGCTAATCCCGGGGACGTACTTCAACGTCCTGCAATTGCAAGGTTCATAATTTCCACAATTTTCAATTTTCGCGAGTCATTTTTGGTACGTATACACGTGACACCTTCCTCAACAAGATGCCAGGCAGAGACAATGCCTTACCCAGCATGACGTCCTCCCCCCCCCTGCATGCCATTGTCTCAGCAATTCACCTGTTATCAGTGACCTGGCCAGTATAGCCATGTCATGCCACGGTACGAAATTCAGGGCCAGAGTGATTCCCCAATCAATTACAATGTGAAGGACAAACTTTACATAGCATTAGAGGAAGAAACAGTTAGAAATGATGATCAGGTAATGTGGCAAAAAAAGGTCAGGTATTAGTGAGTGAAACAATGCTTATAATGCCTACAGTATATTACTGCTTGAAAACCAATATACTCTTGTACTACATATAAATTCGTAACAGTAAAAAAATAAATACCGTTTATGAGTGGTGTGAAATAGTTATCCTCCCATAGAACTCGTTTTCTTTGGTGCCAGCCTGATAGAAAACCCAGTAAGGTAAGGAGGCTCTCCTACCTGTAATGAGTATTTTAAACCTCAGGTGAGCGATTTCTCTATGAATTTTCGATGTTTCTCACCAAAAGCGAAAGTTTTACCAAAAAAAAAAAAAAGGGTCGAAAAATGGTCGGGATTGGGGGGTACCAGAGGTCAAAAAGTGGTCGGGACGGGGCGGGTTAAGACACGGGACAGTACGAGCTTGACTCATTCCTGTAAAGATACAATTAGGTAAGAACAATTAGGTAAGAACACACACACACACACACACACACACACACACACACATACACACACACACACACACACACACACCAACAGACACACACACACACACACTCTCACACTACATAACTACTCATCTTCAAACCCCATAAGGTCTTGCCAGCAGCTCAACACCCCTGGAGGAAGTTAGTTTCCCGAATTTTGTTAATTTCTATACTGACCTAATTCAGTACTTTTATATTTTTCACACAAATAAGCATTTTCCTCTACCCCTGGGGGTAGGGTGGTTTCAAGAATACTCCCCCAGTGTCCCTGCTTGTCGTACAAGGCGACTAAAAGGGATGGTGGTGGGTTAGTGCCCCACCCCGTAAAAAGAACTAACTAAAAAAGCGAATAAAGCGCCTCAGACCAGGATGGACCATACGTTGACGACTAAGGAACGAACAAAGGACATTCTGAGGGGGGGAACATGGAATGTGAGAGGAGTGAATGATGAAGTGAAAGAGAGAGAGATTGTTCAGGTGCTTGAGGAAGCAAGAGTGAATATATGTGGATTGACTGAAACTAAATGGAAAGGTGAAAGGGTGAGAGAATGGGAATATGGTTTAGGTATATGTGCGGGAGTTAATGAGAATGAGAGGGCAAGAGAGGGAGTATGTCTGATGATAAGCAAGAAGTGGAAGGAGAATATAAGAGAGTATGGAACAGTGGGTGCAAGGATTGTATGGGTGAGGATGAAAGTAGGTATACAAGCGTGGGCGATTGCGTGTGCGAATGCTCTGAGAGAGGACCGAGAGGCAAGAGTGAAAGATGAGTTTTGGACAAGAGTAGAAGCATATATGGACAAATCTGAGAGGAGTGAGACAGTGCTTTTGATTAGAGACATGAATGGCAAAGTTGGGAATGTATGAGTGGATGGAATGGTTGGTCAGTAGGGTGTGCCAGCTGATGTAGATGGGAATGAAAGTGCTTTGGTGGACATCTGTGCTGGTAGGGGGTTGGCAATAGCCAACACCTACTTTCGACATAAGATGATCCACCGGTATACATGGAGAGTAATGAGGAGGATGGATGGTGAACTTGTTGAACGAAAGGCAATGATAGACTACGTGTGTGTGGATGAGTGAATGAGAAGACAAGTGTTGGATGCAAGAGTGGGGAGAGGGTGGGGGAATGGAGTCTCGGACCATCACTTAGTGATGGCCAAGGTGAAGCTGCAAAGAAAATGGTTGAGGAGACGAAAGGGAAGACAGGAGGAAACAGCTCCTATGAGAAAAGAAGAGAATTTGCAAAATAGTGAGAAAATGGCAAAGTATAAGAGCATAGTGGAAGAAAGATTGGGAAGGTATGAGCTAGAGCAGATGGAAGGGGTGGAAGACATATGTAAGATATTTACGGAAGAGATAGGCACAGCGTGTGAGGTGGTTTGTGGAGTGAGGAGGAGATGCAAGGGTGTGCAAGGGACAGCATGGTGGAATGATGAGGTGAAACGAGCTGTGGAGCAAAAGAAGAAGGCATATAATGAATGGTTAGCGAGTAGAGGTAGGGAAGAAGATGAGAGAGAGAAGAGAGAGGTATATGTGAGTAGGAGATGGGAGGTGAAGAGACTGGTGAAGGAGAGTAAGAAGAGAGTAGATTAAGACTTTGGGAGGAATCTGAGTGTGAAATGGAGGGAGAGTAAGAAATTGTTTTGGAAGGAGGTAAAGAAAGTAAGGCAGTGTGAAAGGGGAAATAGTAGGGGAGTGAATGATAGGAATAATAGATTGCTGGTCGAGAAGAGAGAGAAACTGAGGAGACAGAAGGAGCACTTTGAGGATTTGTTGAATGTAGAGAGTGACAGCAGTGCGAGTATAAGTGGTTGGGGAATGGCTGGGAGAAGGAGAGATGAGAGGAGGGAGGAACAGATCAGTAGGGGGCAAGTAGTGGAAGCAATGAAGATCAAGTTGGGGAAGGCCCCAGGAATTGATGGAGTGTGTGGTGAAATGTTGAGGTATGGAGGTGAGATTGTTGTGGAATGGATATGGAAGTTGTGTAGATTGGCTTGGGAAGAGGGAAGGGTTCCAGAGGACTGGAAATCATGTATAATTGTTCCTTTATATAAAGGAAAAAGGGAGAGAGAAGTATGTGGTAACCATAGGAGTATTTGCCTTTCTAGTGTGACTGGTAAAATATATGGTAGATTACTCATTGATAGGGTTAGGCATATGATAGAGGAGCTAGTTGAAGAAGAACAAGGGGGATTTAGGAAGGGAAAAGGGTGTGTAGATCAGATATTTGTTCTAAGATGTTTAGTGGAGAAGTATCTAGAGAAGGGAAAGAAAGTGTATGTTGCCTTCATAGACTTGGAGAAAGCTTATGACAGAATAGATAGGCAAGGTATGTGGAAGGTATTGAGAATATATGGAGTGGATGGGAAATTGCTGAATGCTGTGAAGAGTATGTACGAAGGAGATAGGGCTACGGTGGGAGTGGATGGTGAGCTGAGTGAATTTTTTTATCTCAGTGTGGGACTGAAACAGGGGTGTGTGATGTCTCCATGGCTGTTTAATATATACATGGATGGGGTTGTAAAGGAGGTGCAGGGTAGGGCAGTGGATGTGGGGGTGGCTCTAATGAATGAGGGTGAGATTTGGAAGATTCCGGTGTTGCTGTTTGCTGATTATACAGTATTGTTGAGTGAAGATGAATGGGAGTTGCAAGATTTGGTTAATAAATTTGGGACAGTGTGTAGGAGGAGGAAGCTGAAAGTTAATGTAAACAAAAGTAAAGTTATGGTGTTTGAGAGGAATAAAGTCACAGAATGTACAGTGAGGTTGGATGGTGAGGATATGGAGAGTGTGAGTGCTTTCAAGTACTTGGGTAGTGTGATGAGTAAGGATGGAACTTTGGGGGATGAGGTGCGTGAAAGGGTACAGAAGGGAAGGAAGGTAGTTGGTTCACTGAAAGCAGTGATGAGAAATAGGGAGGTGAGTATGGAAGTTAAGAAGTCACTGCATGATAGTATTGTGATCCCTACCCTGAAGTATGGAAACGAGGCGTGGACCTTGCAAGAGGGGAACAAGTCAAGAGTGAGAGCAGTGGAAATGAGTTACTTGAGAGGAACGTGTGGAGTGGCATGGAGGGACAGGTTGACGAATGAAGAAGTGAAGGAACGTTGTGGGGTGGATGTGGATGTGGTTGAGAAGATTAGGAGAAATACACTGAGGTGGTTTGGACATGTGGAAAGAATGAAGAATGAAAGACTGACTAAGAGGGTGTATGTAGATGAGGTGGAGGGAGGGAGAGGGAGGGGAAGACCGAGGATGAGGTGGAGGGATGGAGTTGAGAGGTATATGAGGGAGGGGGGGTGAGTTGGGGGGAGGGTAGTCAAATGGTGGGTGACAGAGCAACTTGGAGGTGTTTTGTCTGCTGCCACCCTTTGCGGGATTAGGGCGTCGGGCTATAGATAAATAGATAGATAGATTCTACATATTACACATATGACAGAATGTACAGCTTCAGTATCAGTAGTGGTCATGTCAAGTAGCTTATAGCACTATAAAAACAACCCTTGGAGATTTTTCAATCTGTACATGAGAGAGAGAGAGAGAGAAAAAAAAAAGCTTTGGGAGCATATTCTTTAGATAAAAGCGGGGGGAAAGAGTGTTTTTTTTCTCACTTGAGGTAAAACTCTGTAGCGCTCGGAGGAGTAATCTAACTTTTTCATCCAATTACTCAAAATTATTGGACATATTGATTTCCTGTAAGAACCATGATAAAGATCAGAGAATTCCACATATGTTCATTACCAAAATATAAGCCTTTAGGAGCATATTTTTCAGGTAAAGGCGGGGGAAGAGAGTGC
>NC_137002.1:13278054-13430554 GCF_032717465.1 Coenobita brevimanus | reverse complement strand
GTATCACACGAACCTTCAGCATAACCGCGATGACTGTGGGAATGGGTGGTGCACCGTACAAGGGGAAGTTACCAAACAGAGACAGGAAATATGATGTTCTTTTTGGTGAATCGCGTTAGGCTATGCTGTTATCACTTTCCCAGCAGTCATCATCAGCAATAACACCACAGGAACGTGTAATGCAGGGCTTGCAGAGGACACACACACACACACACACACACACACACACACACACGTAGAGGGATTCAACCGAGTAGGACGTGCGACATCGGCGCTCCGTACCGAACCAACACGGCCAGTGGCATTACCTAAATTAGTATCTTTGCATGAGTCAAGCTCTGTACTAGGTTAGACTAAATGATTTTTCATTATTAAAAGGAAAAAAAAAATAAGTTTAAACAAGACTTGTTCAAACAGGAAAGAAAAACAAGACAAAAGAATATGCTGAGTCATCTGAGGTTTGTTTAGACTACAACAACACGGGGATTGTACGTATATACTTTGCACTTTTAGTATTGTAAAATGGATACATACTTTAGTAAAGCAAATTTGGAAAAGAAGAGGGATAAAAGTAAAAAGCAAAATGATGATTTCTACCAAGAACTGGTTGAAGTGGAGACTCACAATAGACTGGTTGAACGTGTAAACAAACTAGAAATGGCTTTCAAAAATGAAATTGATGAAAGAAGCAGATGCACTTGCAAAAGGAAGAAATAGAAAAACTAGGAAGGGAGGCCAATAAGAAAGACACAACCATCAGTGAACTAACAGTGGAACTGAGTACACTTCGGAAGAAAGTGAGTGAAATGGCAAGTACAGTAGTCAATCACGAGAATGTTATGGAAGATTTAAAAAATGACACAGAGACAATTAGGCAAGTAAGCAGTCTTATTGACCAGAGCAGTGATATTGAGGAGATAACACAGGTGAATGAAGCTGTGCAAAGCTACAAAAATGATGTGGAAACCACGTATGCTGAAATGGTAAAAGTAAAGAAAGACTTAGAAACAAGGATGGAGGAAAAAAGCATTAAAAAGGAAGTGAAAAGAATAATCCAAAACAATCCAAAGTTAGTCAGAGCTTCAGTAGATATAAACAAATCTATAGTAATCACTGGTATAGAAGAGGAAGCTCTAAAAAACAAGATCACAAGAGACAAAAAGGAGATGGCAAATGTAATGAGCTTACTGAAGGAAGTATCAGAGGAAATCTGTAGTAAAGACACAGAGGAACACAAAAGGTTAGGGAAATATGAGAAAAGCAAGACAAGGCCTCTAAAGGTGACTTTCCAGAGTGTAAACACTGTGGAAGAGATACTAAAAAATGCAAAGAATCTTATGGAAAAAGAGGAGTTCAAAAATGTATGGATAAAAAGATGCCTAACACAACAGGAACTGGAATTACTGAAAGAGAAAAGGGAGGAAGCAAAAGCAAAAAATGAAGGAAGATCGGAAGAGGAGAAGAAGAAGTTTTTATTACAAAGTAATAGGATTGCAGGTACGAAAGTGGTACACAAACAGGATGGAATAAAAAGGAGGAAGGTAGTAGAACCATGTCATGACAAGTATATAAACAAGAAGATAAAGTTGATGTACTCAAATGTGGATGGAATGGTATCTAAATTACTAGAGATGAATGGTTATGTCAGAAAAAATGAACCACAAATAATATGCCTAACTGAAACAAAATTAACACCAAGGATATCCAATGACATACTAATCTTAGAGGAATACAATATATGGAGAAGAGACAGATATTTAAAAAAAGGAGGAGGAATTATAATATTAACTAAGAAAAATCTAAAAGTCATTGAAATAAAACTAGATATACCATCACAATTAGAACTGATTGCAGTAGAGATCAACACATCTGAAGGGAAAGTAATTGTACATGCCACCCAGATCAAACACATGGGAAAGAGATGAATATGAGGACCTGGCAGAGAGTACAATTCAGAGTTTAAGATCATTACTACATAAAATGGAAGAGAAATCAGAAAGAATTATACTAACTGGGGATTTCAATACAAATATAAATTGGAATACTCTAGATATAATTAGCCAAGAAAGCTGTTGGGACCAAAAGCTTCTGGATCTCGTACAAGAGTTCTTCCTAACGCAACATGTGAGGGAAACCACCAGAAAAAGAGGACTTGATGTACCTTCAGTGCTAGATCTAATATTTACTAGGCAAGAAAATGATATTGACAGTTTAATATATCACCCTCCACTCGGCAAAAGCGATCATGCAGTACTAAATTATAACTTCAGGATAGCATATGACATAGTAAACAGCAATGACAGTTACAAAAAGAGCCTAAACTATAAAAAGGGAAATTATCAAGACCTAAAGAAGTATTTCTTAGAAGTTGATTGGGAAAATGAGCTTAGAGGACAAGATTTAAATGCTGTATATAAAAAATCTGTGAATTTTATGAAATAGGAGTCCAGAAGTACATCCCACAGCACAAAGAAGCAGATAAGAAAATACAGAAATGGTTCAATACAGAATGTAAAAAATCAAAAGAAAGAAGAGATTTGTTGTGGAATAGATACAGAAGACATAATAGTGAAAGGGCGTATAATAATTACAAACAGGCAAGAAACGACTATACAAGAATAAGGAGGGAAGCCCAAAAACAGTTTGAGGAGGATATAATAAATAAAAGTAGTGATCAACCAAAGCTGTTTTACAGCTATATCAGAAGCAAAACCAAAGTAAAAGATATAATACAATCCCTTACGGACAAGGGAATCACTTATACACAAGAGAAGGATATTTGTGAAGCACTAAATAAGAATTTCCAATTAGTTTTTACAGAAGAAAAAAATTTTGAGAGGGACTATGTGGAACACGCATGTCCACACATACTACCAGATATACAAATAGCAGAAAAAGTAATACAGGAGGAGTTAAGTAGATTAGACAGAGGAAAAGCAAGTGATCCTGATGAAATTTCATGTTGGGTACTACGAGAATGTGCAAAGGAGTTAAATAAACCATTATTTTTAATTTTCAAGAAAACCTTGAGTCAAGGTAAACTACCTGATATTTGGAAAAAAGCAAATATTGTCCCCTTATTCAAGAAAGGAAATAGACAAAATCCACTCAACTACCGACCAGTATCACTGACCAGTGTTATAAGCAAGGTATTAGAAAAGTTTATAAGAAAAGCTTGGGTAAACCATCTAGAAGAACACAGTATGATAACAGAAAGACAGTTTGGTTTCAGAAAAGGAAAATCATGTGTTACTAATTTGTTGAGCTACTATGACAGAGTAACAAAGACAATACAGGAAAGGGAAGGATGGGTGGACAGTATCTATTTAGATTTCAAGAAAGCTTTTGACACAGTACCACACCAAAGACTTTTATGGAAACTGTACCATCAAGGAGGAATTCGAGGCAAACTGTTTTGTTGGATGCAAGACTTTCTCATAAAAAGAGAAATGAGAACAGTTCTAAGAGGAAACAACTCATCATGGAAAGAAGTGACTAGTGGAGTACCACAGGGTTCAGTGCTGGCACCAATCATGTTTTTAGTGTATATAAATGATATAAACAGTAACACTGGAAATGAGAGCTATCTGAATATGTTTGCAGATGATGCAAAAATACAAAGGAGAATTACTAACACAGACTCTTGTAAAGAGCTACAAGAAGAAATAAATAAACTTCATGAATGGAGTAGTACATGGGAAATTTAATTCAACGTGGACAAGTGTCATGTAATTAAGTTTGGTAAAAGTGGAAAAAGACCTGATTGGGATTATAAGTTAGGAAATAAAACCCTGTACACATCAGAAAGAGAGAAAGACCTAGGTGTGATCATTAATAACAGACTATCTTCGGCTGACCACATCAGAGAGAAGGTACGGAACATGTATACACTGCTTGCAAATATGAGAATAGCATTCACATACATAAATGAAGACATGCTAAGAAGGATAATAACATCATTCATTAGACCAACCCTGGAATATGCATCAGTAGTCTGGAGTCCTCATCTCAAAAAGCACATAGACAAGATTGAAAAAGTTCAAAGGGCCGCTACAAGATGGATACCAAGCTTAAGGGACCTAAGCTACGAAGAAAGACTAAATAAACTGAATCTACCAACACTACAGGAGAGAAGGAAAAGAGGTGACATGATAATGCTATATAAATGCATATCAGGGAAGGAGAAAATAGACATAAATGATTAATTAACACATGGAGAAGCATCAGCAAGAGGACACTGCAAAAAACTGCATAAGAAGAGAGGTGATAAAGACGTAAGGAAATTCAGTTTCCCAAACAGAGCAATTGACCAATGGAATGCACTACCGAATGAAATAGTGTGTGCCAAAACAATTCACAAATTTAAGGATATGTACGATAAATATGGTTTAAGACACGGGACAGTACGAGCTTGACTCATTCCTGTAAAGATACAATTAGGTAAGAACAATTAAGTAAGGTAAGAACACACACACACCAAGGAGAGCAGATGTGAGCCGACAGCGCTCCATACCGAGCCAGCACGGCCAGTGGCATTACCTAAATTAGTATCTTTATGTGAGTCAAGCTCTGTACCAGGTTAGACTAAATGGTTTTTAATATTAAAAGAAAAATAAGAAGTTTAAACAAGACTTGTTCAAACAGAAAAGAGAACCGAGTAGCGAAAGTATGCGCTCAATCAGCTGATTGTTTGTTTAGACTACAATTGCCCCAGGAAATGTAAGTACTCTGTGCTTTTAGTATTGCAAAATGTCCACATACTTTAGTAAAGCAAATTTGGAAAAGAAAAGGGATAAAAGTAGAAAGCAAGATGATGATTTCTACCAAGAACTGGTTGAAATGGAGACTTACAATAAACTGGTAGAGCGTGTACACAGACTGGAGATGGCTTTCCAGAATGAAATTGATGAAATAAAAAGCAGATGCACTTGCAAAAAGAAGAAATAGAAAAACTAGGAAGGGAGGTCAACAAGAAAGACACAACCATATGTAAACTAACAGTGGAAGTGAGTACACTTAGGAGAAAAATGAGTGAAATGGGAAGTACAGTAGTCAACCACGAGAGTATTATGGAACAGTTCAAAAATGATACAGAGACAATCAGGCAAGTAAGCAGTCTGATAGACCAGAGCAGTGATATTGAGGAGAAGATAACACAGGTGAATGAAGCTGTGGAAAGCTACAAAAATGATGTAGAAACCACGTATGCTGAAATGGTGAAAGTAAAGAAAGACTTAGAAACAAGGGTGGAAGAAAAAAGCATTAAAAAGGAAGTGAAAAGAATAATACAAAACAATCCAAAGTTAGTCAGAGATTCAGTAGATATCAACAATTCTATAGTAATCAATGGTATAGAAGAGGAAGAAGTAAAAAACAAGATCTCAAGAGACAACAAGGAGATGGCAAATGTAATGAGCTTATTGAAAGAAGTATCAGAGGAAATCTGTAGCAAAGACATAGAGGAAGACAAAAGGTTAGGGAAATACGAGAAAAGCAAGTCCAGACCTCTAAAGGTAACCTTCCAGAGTGTAAACACCGTGGAGGAGATACTAAAAAATGCAAAGAATCTTATGGAAAAAGAGGAGTTAAAAAATGTATGGATAAAAAGATGCCTAACACAAGAGGAACTGGAATTATTGAAAGAGAAGAGGGAGGAAGCAAAAACAAAAAATGAGGGAAGATCAGAAGAGGAGAAGAACACATTTTTTTACAAAGTAATAGGACTGCAGGTACGAAAGTGGTACATAAACAGGAGGGAATAAAAAGGAGGAAGGTAGTAGAACCAAGTCATAACAAGTATATAAACAAGATGATTAAGTTGATGTACTCAAATGTGGATGGAATGGTATCTAAATTATTAGAGATGAATGATTATGTCAGAGAAAATGAACCACATATAATATGCCTAACTGAAACAAAATTAACACCAAGGATATCAAATGACATACTAAACTTAGAGGAATATAATATATAGAGAAGAGATAGAAACTTAAAAAAAGGAGGAGGAATTATAATATTAACTAAGAAAAATCTAAAAGTCAATGAAATAAAACTAGATATACCCTCACAAGTAGAAATGATTGCAGTAGAGATCAACACATCTGAAGGGAAAGTAATTGTAGCCAATTTGTACATGCCACCCAGATCAAACACATGGGAAAGAGACGAATACGAGGACCTGGCAGAGAGTACAATTCAAGAGTTTAAGAGCATTACTACATAAAATGGAAGAGAAATCGGAAAGAATTATACTAACTGGAGATTTTAATACAATTATAAATTGGAATACTCTAGACATAATAAGCCAAGAAAGCTGTTGGGACCAAAAGCTCCTGTATCTCGTGCAAGAGTTTTTCCTAACGCAACATGTGAGGGAAACCACCAGAAAAAGAGGACTCGATGTACCTTCAATGCTAGATCTCATATTTACTAGGCAAGAAAATGATATTGACAGTTTAAAATATCACCCTCCACTCGGCAAAAGCGACCTTGCAGTACTAAATTGCAACTTCAGGATAGCATATGACATAGTAAACAGCAATGACCGTTACAAAAAGAGACTAAACTATAAAAAGGGAAATTATCATGACCTAAAGAAGTATTTCTTAGAAGCTCTATCTATCTATTGCCAGACGCCTCAATCCCGTTTGGGGTGGCCACAAACAAATCGCCTCCAATTTGCTCTGTCCCCCACCATTTCACTCCCCTGCTCCCAACTCACACCCCCCTCTCTCATATATCTCTCCACCCCATCCCTCCATCTCATCCTAGGCCTCCCCCTCCCTCTTTCCCCCTCCACCTCACTCACATACACTCTCTTCGTCAGTCTTTCACCCTTCATCCTCTCCACATGGCCAAACCGCCTCAGTGTGTTCCTCATAACGCTTCCTATCACATCCACATCAACACCACAACGCTCCTTTATATCCTCATTCATCAGCCTGTCTCTCCATGTGACTCCACAGGCTCCTCTTAAATAACTCATTTCCACTGCTCTCACTCTTGACTTGTGTCCTTCCAACAACGTCCAAGCTTCACTTCCGTATGTTAGAGTTGGTATCACAATACTGTCATGTAGTAACTTTTTCACTTCCATGCTCACTTCCCTGTTTCTTATCACTGCTTTCAAGGAACCAGCAACCTTTCTTCCCTGCTGTACCCTTTCAAGCACTTCACCCTTCAAACCTCCAGCCTTACTCATCACACTGCCCAAGTACTTAAACATACTCACATTTTCCAATTCCTCACCATCCAACCTCGCTGTACATTCACTGACTTCACCTTTCTCAAAGACCATCACTATACTCTTCCCTACATTCACCTTTAGATTCCGTTTCTTACACACTCTCTCAAACTCATCCACCAAGCCTTGCAGCTCCCCTTCGTCTTCACTCAACAACACAGTATCATCTGCAAACAACAGTACAGGGAGTTTCCAAACACTATCCTCTCTCACCAGGGCCACTCCAACATCCACTACCCTACCCTGTACCTCTTTTATTACCCCATCCATGTACAGATTGAACAACCATGGAGACATGACACATCCCTGTTTCAACCCAACCTTCAAAGAGAAAAATTCACTTAGTTCACCATCCACACGCACTGCAGCCTTCGCACCATCGTACATACTCTTCACAGCATTCAACAATTTTCCATCTAATCCACATATTCTTAACACTTTCCACAATCCTTGTCTATCCACCCTGTCATATGCTTCCTGCAAATCCATGAAAGCCGCATACAACTTCTTTCCCTTCTCTAGAAACTTTTCCACTAAAGATCTGAGAATGAATATCTGATCTACACAACCTCTTCCCTTCCTAAAGCCTCCCTGTTCTTCTGCAACTAATTTCTCTGTTCTTTCTCTAACTCTGTCAATAAGTATCCTACCATACACTTTTCCTATTATACTAAGAAGACAAATGCCCCTATGATTACTACACATTACTTTTTCCCCTTTTCCTTTGTCCAAGGGAATAATTATACGTGACTTCCAATCCTCCGGGACTCTATCTTCCACCCAGGCCAATCTGCACATCTTCCACATCCATTCTACTACTATCTCTCCCCCATGCTTCAGCATTTCACCACACACTCAATCAATTCCTGGGGCTTTCCCTGATTTAACTTTCTTCATTGCTTCCACAACTTCTATCCTACTGATTTCTTCCTGTCTTGTCACCTCCCTCCTTCTCCCAGCCATTTATACTCGCATTACTTCCATCCTCTACGTTCAACAATTCCTTAAAGTGTTCTCTCCATCTGCTCACTTTTTCTCCCTTCTCCACTAGTAATCTACCATATTTATCTTTCACTCCCCTGCTAACTTCACTTCCACCCTGTCTTACTCTTTTCACCTCTCTCCAGAACATTTTCTTACAGTCCCTCCACTTTACACTCAAATTTCTTCCAAATTCCTCATCCACTCTCTTCTTACTCTCTCTTACTAATCTTTTCACCTCTCTCTTTCTTTCTACATATAACTCTCTCTTCCGCCTCTCAACCTCTTCCACGCCCCTATTTCTCATCCATTCATTGTATGCTTTCTTCTTTTGTGCCACAGCCTGTTTCACCTCTTCAGTCCACCACGCTGTTCCTTGCACCCCCCTCCGTCTTCTCTTCCTTCCACACACCACATCACATGCTGCACATATTTCTTCTGTAAATATCTTACACACACCTTCCACGTCTCCCATCTGCTCCAATTCATATTTGCCCAATCGTTCCTCCACTTCTCTCTTATACTCTGCCTTTTTCTCATCCTCTTGTAACCTTTCCACTCTCCTTGCAACTACTCCTTCCTCTCGTCTTTCCCTTCTTCTATTCCTCCAACTTACTTGAACTTTAATTCTGGCCATCACCAAGTAGTGGTCAGAAAGTCCACTCCCCCAGCCTCTATAAACTCTTGCATCCTTTACACATCTTCGCATCCTTTCATCCACACACACATAATCAATCATTGCCTTCTTTTCATTCAGTTCACCACCCACCCTTCTCATCACTCACCATGTATATCTGTGGATCATTTTATGCCTGAAGAGGGTATTGGCTATCACCAACCCCCTCCCAGCACAAATTTCCACTAACGCACTCCCATTCTCATCTATCTCAGCAGGCACACCCCACTCACCAACTATTCCATGCATCTTCACATTCCCAACTTTACCATTCATATCACCAATCAAAAACACTCTCTCATTCCTTCCAAACTTTTCCATGCACACTTCTACATTTGTCCAGAACTCTTCTCTCACTCTTCTAGCACGATCTTGCGTTGGCGCATACACACACACAATCGCTCACTTTTGTATTCCAACTTTCAACTTTACCCACACAATCCTTGACCCAACTGATCCATACTGTCTTATGCTCCTCTTCCATCTTTTACTCACAACTATACATACTCCTTCCTTTGCCCTCTCATTCTCACCTACTCCTGCACATATACCCCATCCATACTCCCATTCTCTCACACTTTCTCCTCTCCATTTTGTTTCAGTTATTTCACATACATCCACTTTCGCATCCTCAAGCACCTGGACAATCTCTCTCTCTTTCACCTCATCATTCGCCCCCTTACATTCCAGGTTCCAATTACAATGTCCTTTGTCCAGTCTTAGAAGTTCATTGGGAAAATGAGCTTAGAGGACAAGATTTAAATCTATCTATCTATCTATCTATAGCCCGACGCCCTAATCCCGCAAAGGGTGGCCGCAGACAAAACGCCTCCAAGTCACTCTGTCACCCACAATTTGACTCCCCTCCCCCCAACTCACCCCCCCCTCCCTCATATACCTCTCAACTCCATCCCTCCACCTCATCCTCGGTCTACCCCTCCCTCTCCCTCCCTCCACCTCACCTACATACACCCTCTTAGTCAGTCTTTCATTCTCCATTCTCTCCAGATGTCCAAACCACCTCAGTGTATTTCTCCTAATCTTTTCAACCACATCCACATCTACCCCACAACGTTCCTTCACTTCTTCATTCGTCAACCTGTCCCTCCACGTCACTCCACATGCTCCTCTCAAGTAACTCATTTCCACTGCTCTCACTCTTGACTTGTTCCCCTCTTGCAAGGTCCATGCCTCGCTTCCATATGTCAGGTTAGGGATCACAATACCATCATGCAGTAACTTCTTAACTTCCATACTCACCTCCCTATTTCTCATCACTGCTTTCAGTGTACCAACAACCTTTCTTCCCTGCTGTACCCTTTCACGTACTTCATCCCCCAAAGTTCCATCCTTACTCATCACACTACCCAAGTACTTGAAGGCACTCACATTCTCCATATCCTCACCATCCAACCTCACTGCACACTCTGTGACTTCATTCCTCTCAAACACCATAACTTTACTTTTGTTTACATTAACTTTCAGCTTCCTCCTCCTACACACTGTCCCAAATTCATTCACCAAACCTTGTAACTCCCATTCATCTTCACTCAACAATACTGTATCATCAGCAAACAGCAACACCGGAAGCTTCCAAATCTCACCCTCATTCATTAGGGCCACCCCCACATCCACTGCCCTATCTTGCACCTCCTTTACAACCCCATCCATATATATATTAAACAGCCATGGAGACATCACACACCCCTGTTTCAGTCCCACATTGAGATCAAAGAACTCACTCAGCTCACCATCCACTCACACCGTAGCCCTAGCTCCCTCGTACATACTCTTCACAGCACTCATCAATTTCCCCTCCACTCCATATATTCTTAATACCTTCCACATACCTTGCCTATCTATTCTGTCATAAGCTTTCTCCAAGTCCATGAAGGCAGCATCACTTTCCTTCCCTTCTCTAGATACTTCTCCACTAAACATCTTAGAACAAATATCTGATCGACACACCCTTTTCCCTTCCTAAATCCCCCTTGTTCTTCTCCAACTAGCTCCTCTGTCATATGCCTAACCCTATCAATGAGTATTCTACCATATATTTTACCAGTCACACTAAGAAGGCAAATACCTCTATGGTTACCACATACTTCTCTCTCCCCTTTTCCTTTGTACAGAGGAACAATTATACATGATTTCCAGTCCTCTGGAACCCTTCCCTCTTCCCAAGCCAATCTACACAACTTCCATATCCACTCCACAACAATCTCACCCCCATACCTAAGCATTTCACCACACACTCCATCAATTCCTGGGGCCTTTCCCAGTTTAATCTTCTTCATCGCTTCCACTACTTCCGCCCTACTGATCTCTTCCTCCCTCCTCTCATCTCTTCTTCTCCCAGCCATTCCCCAACCACTTATACTCACACTGCTCTCACTCTCTACATTCAACAAATCCTCAAGGTGCTCCTTCCATCTCCTCAATTTCTCTCTCCTCTCCACCAACAATCTATTATTCCTATCTTTCACTCCCCTACTATTTCCCCTTTCACACTGCCTTACTTTCTTTACCTCCTTCCAAAACAATTTCTTTCCCTCCATTTCACACTCAGATTCCTCCCAAACTCTTCATCCACTTTCTTCTTACTCTCCTTCACCAGTCTCTTAACCTCCCTTCTCCTGCTCACATATACCTCTCTCTTCTCTCTCTCATCTTCTCCCCTACCTCTACTCGCCAACCATTCACCATATGCCTTCTTTTGTTCCACAGCTCGTTTCACCTCATCATTCCACCATGCTGTCCCTTGCACACCCTTGCATCTCCTCCTTACTCCACAAACCGCCTCACACGCTGCGCTTATCTCTTCCGTGAATATCTTACATACGTCTTCCACCCCTTCCATCTGCTCTAGCTCATACCTTCCCAATCTTTCTTCCACTATGCTCTTATACTCTGTCCTTTTCTCACTATCTTGCAATTTCTCCACTCTTCTCACAGGAGCTGCTTCCTCCTGTCTTCCCCTTCGTCTCCTCAACCACTTTCTTTGCGGCTCCACCTTGGCCATCACTAAGTGATGGTCCGAGACTCCATTCCCCCACCCTCTCCATACCCTTGCATCCAACACTTGTCTTCTCATTCGCTCATCCACACACACGTAGTCTATCATTGCCTTTCGTTCAACAAGTTCACCATCCATCCTCCTCATTACTCTCCATGTATACCGGTGGATCATCTTATGACGAAAGTAGGTGTTGGCTATTGCCAACCCCTTACCAGCACAGATGTCCACCAAAGCACTACCATTCCCATCTACTTCAGCTGGCACACCCCACTGACCAACCACTCCATCCACTCGTACATTCCCAAGTTTGCCATTCATCTCTCCAATCAACAGCACTCTCTCGCTCCTCTCAAAATTATCCATACATGCTTCTACTCTCGCCCAAAACTCATCTTTCACTCTTGCCACTCGATCCTCTGTTGGAGCATACACACATACAATCGCCCATGCTTGTATACCTACTTTCATCCTCACCCATACAATCCTTGCACCCACTGTTCCATACTCTCTTATATTCTCCTTCCACTTCTTGCTTATCATCAGACATACTCCCTCTCTTGCCCTCTCATTCTCACTGACTCCCGCACATATACCTACACCGTATTCCCATTCTCTCACCCTTTCACCTTTCCATTTAGTTTCAGTCAATCCACATATATCCACTTTTGCATCCTCAAGCACCTGGACAATCTCTCTCTCTTTCACTTCATCATTCACTCCTCTCACATTCCACGTTCCTACCCTCAGAATGTCCTTTGTCCGTTCCTTAGTCGTCAACGTATGGTCCGTCCGGGTCCGAGGCGCTTTATTTGCTTTTTTAGTTAGTTCTTTTTACGGGGTGGGGCACTAACCCACCACCAACCCTTTTAGTCGCCTCGTACGACAAGCAGGGATACTGGGGGAGTATTCTTGAAACCCCCCTACCCCCAGGGGTAAAATGCTGTATATAAAAAATTCTATGAATTTTATGAAATAGGAGTCCAGAAGTACATCCCACAGCACAAAGAAGCAGATAAGAAAATACAGAAATGATTCAATACAGAATGTAAAAAATCAATAGAAAGAAGAGATTTGTTGTGGAATAGATACAGAAGACACAATAGTGAAAGGGCGTATAATAATTACAAACAGGCAAGAAACGATTATACAAGAATAAGGAGGGAAGCCCAAAAACAGTTTGAGGAGGATATAATAAATAAAAGTAGTGATCAACCGAAGCTATTTTACAGATACATCAGAAGCAAAACCAAAGTAAAAGATATAATACAATCCATCACGGACGAGGGAATCACTTATACACAAGAGAAAGATATTTGTGAAGCACTAAATAAGAATATCCAATCAGTTTTTACAGAAGAAAAAAATTCTGAGAGTGACTATGCGGAACATGCATGCCCACACCTACTACCAGATATACAAGTATCAGATAAAGTAATACAGGAGGAGTTAAGTAAATTAGACAGAGGAAAAGCAAATGGTCCTGATGAAATTTCATGTTGGGTGTTACGAGAATGTGCAAAGGAGTTAAGTAAACCATTGTTTTTAATTTTCAAGAAATCCTTGAGTCAAGGTAAACTACGTGATATTTGGAAGAAAGCAAATATTGTCCCCTTATTCAAGAAAGGAAATAGACAAAATCCACTCAACTACCAACCAGTATCACTGACCAGTGTTGTAAGCAAGGTATTAGAAAAGTTTATAAGAAAAGCTTGGGTAAATCATCTAGAAGAACACAATATGATAACAGAAAGACAGTTTGGTTTCAGAAAAGGAAAATCATGTGTTACTAATCTGTTGAGCTACTATGACAGAGTAACAGACACAATACAGGAAAGAGAAGGATGGGTGGACAGTATCTATTTAGATTTCAGGAAAGCTTTTGACACAGTGCCACACCAAAGACTTTTATGGAAACTGTACCATAAAGGAGGAATTCGAGGCAAACTGTTTTGTTGGAGGCAAGATTTTCTCATAAAAAGAGAATGAGAACAGTACTAAGGGGAAACTACTCATCATGGAAAGAAGTGACTAGTGGAGTACAACAGGGTTCAGTGCTGGCACCAATCATGTTTTTAGTGTATATAAATGATATAGACAGTAACACTAGAAATGAAAGCTATCTAAATATGTTTGCAGATGATGCAAAAATACAAAGGAGAATTACTAACACAGACTCTTGTAAAGAGCTACAAGAAGAATTAAATAAACTTCATGAATGGAGTAATACATGGCAAATGGAATTCAGTGTGGACAAATGTCATGTAATCATGTTTGGTAAAAGTGGAAAAAGACCTGATTGGGATTATACGTTAGGAAATAAAACCCAACACACATTAGAAAGAGAGAATAGACACTCTCCGGCTGACCACATCAGTGAGAAGGTACGGAACATGTATACACTGCTTGCAAATATGAGAATAGCATTCACATACATAAATGAAGACATGCTAAGAAGGATAATAACATCATTCATCAGACCAACCCTGGAATATGCATCGGTAGTCTGGAGTCTTCATCTCAAAAAACACATAGACAAGATTGAAAAAGTTCAAAGGGCCGCTACAAGATGGATACCAAGCTTAAGGGATCTAAGCTACGAAGAAAGACTAAATAAACTGAATCTTCCAACACTACAGGAGAGAAGGAAAAGAGGTGACATGATAATGCTATATAAATGCATATCAGGGAAGGAGAAAATAGACATAAATGATTAATTAACATATGGGGAAGCATCAGCAAGAGGACACTGCAAAAAACTGCATAAGAAGAGAGGTGATAAAGACGTGAGGAAATTCAGTTTCCCAAACAGAGCAATTGATCAGTGGAATGCACTACCGAATGAAATAGTGTGTGCCAAAACAATTCACAAATTTAAGGATATGTACGATAAATATGGTTTAAGACACGGGACAGTACGAGCTTGACTCTTTCCTGTAAAGATACAATTAGGTAAGAACAATTAGGTAAGAACACACACACACACACACACACACACACACACACACACACACACACACACACATGCACACACACACACACACACACACACACACACACACACACACACACACACATGCACACACACACACACACACACACACACACACACACACACACACACACACACACACACACACACACACACACACACACACACACACACACACACACACACACACACACACACACACACACACACACACACACACACACACACACACAAATACAGAAAAACGGATTAAACAAATAACCGAAGTCAGAATAAATTCAACTGTCTGAAAAAAAGAGCACACCCAGTTACCCATTACGTGGTGTAAATAAATAAATAAATAAATAATATGTTGCCACTGCTTTGGGAATCGAATCTGCCATGAACGCTTTCTTTTAACCCAACTGCTGCTCCCGGCGCACTAGACCACCAGGCGATTGTAAAAAAACACTGGAAATAATCAGATACAGTGATGAGAGAGAGAGAGAGAGAGAGAGAGAGAGAGAGAGAGAGAGAGAGAGAGAGAGAGAGAGAGAGGGTTAAACCATCATAGAGATCAACTAAAAGATGACAAATAGAAAATGATTGAAATTCATTAAGGATGATCTAGCGGATTAAGAACAAGAGGGAAAGATTTAAAAGGAGTTAAAATATCCCCTAGAATTAAATAGGAGGAAGAGGAAAGAAAGGAAACAGTAAACTGCAACAGTGTATTCAGTAAATGAAGCTCAATGAACTGTGTGAGAGAGAACGCAATACTTATCCCACAATGAGAGATTTTAGGAAATATAACGATTGCTGGAGATGGGATGGACTAGACAATGATGGAGACACAGGAAGAATGAATGAGTCAAATTTGTATAACTATTTCTCCATCTCGGATTATCAGAGAGAGAGAGAATGTGCGTGTGTGTGTGTGTGTGTGTGTGTGTGTGTGTTTCAGAAGGAACGAAGCACATGTGATACGATCTTTGTTGCCGATAGATACAAGAAAAATGTCATGAGCAAAACCATGACTTGTATATTGCATTTATCGATCTTGGAAAAGCATTTGACACTGTCAACAGTGACCTTTTATGGAATGCTTTTTGAAAATGTTGAGTTCCAAACAAATTTCTTACCATCCAAAATTGTCTGGATCACAACATGAATGCTAGTGTGTCCGCAGGTGGGAGCAGCTCCGAACCCTTCAATGTGGATGTGGACGTAAGGCAAGGATGTGTCCTGACTCCTGTCAATTTCAACATCTATCTTACTGCAGTCACCATTTTAAGTCACCAACGAATGAACCCTGATGATGGAGTTAAAATCAGTTCTGACTAGATGGTAACTTATTTAATCTCAGACGTTTTCAGTCATAATCAAAGACTGAAACGGCTTATTTCCTAGAGCTGCAATATGCTGATGACTGTGCAGTCCTTGCACATACCCCAGAACCCCTACAACAAACTCTCTTCATCGTCTCCAACGTATACCATGGAATAAGGCTCTGAATAATTGTCAATAAAATAGAAATAATATATCAGAGAAACAACGCTGCAGAGCCGCTTACATTTCAGATAAATGACGAAAATGCACAAGTGAAGAATTTTCCCTAGCACGGAAGTGTGCTCTCAGATAAACATAACACTGCTGCAGAAGTCCTTGCACGAATCAACCACGCCACATCCTCTTTTGGACGTCTCATATCGAGAGTCTCTGAAACACTAATTTGAGTTTCGAGACGGGTGTATCAATATATACGGCTGTATGCCCCCCCCCCCTCCAGTAAGGTGCTGCATCCTGGACCACCTACCAGAGTCACATCAAACAGCTTGAGTTGTTTCACATTCGATACTTACAGTGCATCCTTGGACTCGCTTGGGAGAATAAACTCCCCATTCACAAATGCTCCAACGGGCAAAGCCAGCATGCATAGGAACCATGCTGGCTAAAAAGCAACTGAGATTGGTCGGACTGGTGTTCTGCATGTCTGAGTACAACCTTCCCCGCCAGGTTCTGTATGGCCAACTTCCTGCAGGACGCCAAAACCAAAGGGGAGAGAAGAAATGCAACATCATACAAAAGATCTTGAAACCAAAGGCTCGGACGGAAAACAATGGAGAGCCCTCTGCAGTGAAGAGACTATTCATCACGACGAAGCTTGGGACTTTCCCAGAGACGCTCGCAAACAATGGCGGCACAACCAAAACAAAGTTCTGTCAGCATATCCGCACATGACATACCGACAATGTGGCAGAGATTGCGGATTTAGAATTCGTCTGCAAAGACACACACCTTGGCACAAAAGATAGTGACACACACCATAGATGGGTATAGCAGGCGTCTTCTGTAGCAGAAGGACAGCTTTAAGTGTGTGTGTGTGTGTGTGTGTGTGTGTATAACTAATTTTCCCATATCACTCTCACAACTACATATAACCATACACTAAAGCCTATTATATCATACAATGAAATTTTATATAAAATGCAAAGTAGGATAAATTATCATGGAAGGGAAGTATAACATTTTTATACTGACGAACGTTGTAATTTGAGGGTCAGAAAATGAAGTGCTTGGAATAAATTCTGCATTTCATGGTAATGAATCAAAGGGCGTGTGAGGAGATCGAAGAATTTGATTTGCATAATGCACTTGAGGCACAAAACTTTTGAATCACATAACAAAGGTACTGGAGAGAGTCGTCGAAGGTATGAGAAGGGAAACAGTGAATACTGATGAAATGCAGTTTGGGTTCATGCCAGGCATAGGGACGACTGATGCCATATTCAGTGACTGACACCTGCAGGAATAACGTAGAAGTAAGAAAATGAAGCTGTACTTTGTTTTTGCTTGTTTGAAGAATGGGATATTTTTGTGCATTTGTGGAGCATACTGGCGAGCCGGTCAGATTAGGTTTATGGGCTGGGTCAGTCCCATGGGCCGCAGGTTGCCTACCCCTACACTAGATTATCGTGGGTGGATATGCCTTCTGCGCACTTATCTATAGGACTAAGAACCTGCTAAAACCATATAATGATATTCAGGACTCGGAGCTTTCAGTAACAGAAAATACTGGCATGCTTCTGATGGTTTTTTTTCCCCTTTTTTTCTGTCTTCGGCCGTCCACCTTCTTTTCTCTTTTTCCTTATTTTTTTTGGGGGGTGGGGGCCGAGAGGGAGGAAATATTGACGCAAAGGAACCCAGCGGAAAATTGGCATTATATGCTTCAGTGACCCGCCTCAGGCCTTGAAGTGCAGCAGATTTTTTTCCTTTTTAGGATGCTTGGCTTTACCTCCTTAATATAATATTCTAAGCACTCACAGAACCGAAAACTTATCCATTGCTAGTTGTCAGCATCGTAATAAATTCATCTGACAAATGAATGATAATGATAAATACTTTGGCATTTAATGCGTATTTTACAATCATTTAACAAAGTATTTACCAAGCCATCTCCATGTCTGAGAGAGAGAGAGAGAGAGAGAGAGAGAGAGAGAGAGAGAGAGAGAGAGAGAGAGAGAGGTTAAGGTTCTGGACTACGGTAGCATACGTAGTATCTGGTAGAAAGTTACACCTAGGTACTAACGCAACGATATCGAGCTGCAAAATTACACCTGGGTACTTATGGAGCAATATCGAGTTGCACAATCTAGGTTATGATGTCTTGTGATGAATTTTGATGAGATGCAGATCAGGTGCGCATCTATTTCGAATTTCAATCTCAAGGCAGCGGCTGAGAGTTTTTCTTGTTTTTGTTTTTGTTTTTACTCACGTAATGCCACCAGGGACATAGGTCACATCACTTATTCGTTCACTGCAATGACCAATTTTCCTCATTACTTGCGGTACTTGCTGACGATTTAATGTACCTTTTAATACACCTTTTATAGTGTACCTTTCAATGTACCTTTTATTAATTTACCTTTTATAATGTACCTTTTAATGTACCTTGTATAGTTTACTATTAATGTACCATTCATAATGTACCTTTTAATGTACCTTTCATAGTGTGCCTTTTAATGTACCTTTCATAGTGTGCCTTTTAATGTATCTTTCATAATGCTCCTTTTTAGGTATCTTTAATCATGTACCTTTTAATATACTTTTATAATGTACCTTTTAATGTACCTCTTCTAATGTGCCTTAATGTACCTTTAATTATGTACCATTTAGAAAACCTCTTATAATATACCTTTCATTGTTCCTTTTATAATTACCTTTTAATGTACCTTTCATAATGCTCCTTTTTAGGTATCTTTAATTATGTACCATTTAATATACTTTCATAATTAACTTGTACCTTTTATAAAGTACCTTTTAATTTACCTTTTATAATGTGCCATTTAATATGCCTTTACAGTGTTCCTTTTAATGTACCTTTCCTATTGTACTTTTTAATGTACCTTTTATAATATACCTTTTAATGTACCTTTTATAATTTACCTTTTAATGTACCTTTTATAATTTACCTTTTAATGTACCTTTTATAATATACCTTTTAATGTACCTTTTATAATTTACCTTATAATGTACCTTTTATAATTTACCTTTTAATGTACCTTTTATAATATACCTTTTAATGTACCTTTTATAATTTACCTTTTAATGTACCTTTTATAATATACCTTTTAATGTACCTTTTATAATTTACCTTTTAATGTACCTTTTATAATTTACCTTATAATGTACCTTTTATAATTTACCTTTTAATGTACCTTTTATAATTTACCTTATAATGTACCTTTTATAATTTACCTTTTCATGTATCTTTTATAAAGTACTTTTTAATTTACCTTTTATAATGTACTTTTAATGTACCTTTTATAAATACCTTTTTATGTACATTTTATAAAATACCTTTTAATGTACGTTTTATGATGTACCATTTAATGTACCTTTACAATGTGCCTTTTAATGTACCTTTCCTAATGTTCCTTTTAATGTACCTTTCCTAATGTATCTTTTATTGTACCTTTCCTAATGTATCTTTTAATGTACCTTTTAATGTACCTTCTCTGATGTATATACCTTTTAATGTACCATTCCTAATGCCCGTTTTAATGTACCTTTTAATGTCCCTTCTATAATGTACCTTTTAATATACCTTTTAATGTACCTTTTATCATGTACCTTTTACAATGTACCTTTTAATGTACTTTTTATAATGTACCTCTCAAGTCTCGAGGTTTAATTGTTTTGGACTACTGTAGCCTAAACTTTCTCGTGACTAGAGTTAACATGGGAGTGTTTTGTTTTTCTTTCTGCTAAGATGGCGGGTAATTAAGGCGCTCCAATCGGATTGAGGTTGTGCAGGTTCATATCCAAGTGGTGGTTGGGGTTTATTGCTCATGTAATGTCACTCAGGGATGAGTGAGGCTGGTCACTCTCATCTTAAATGTCAGGACCAACTTGCCTACCACCGGGCTACTACGTTCCTCATAGGGCAACATAGGATTGGATGATGGATGGATGAATTAAAAAAATAAATAAATAAATAAATAAAAAAAATTGTTAATTTTGTGGACTTACGAGGCTCTGTAGTACCATTTTCTAACCATATATATATATATATATATATATATATATATATATATATATATATGTGTGTGTGTGTGTGTGTGTGTGTGTGTGTGTGTTAACTCCTTCCCTTTTTTTCCTTGCATTATTTTTTTTACCTTTAGCCAATTTTATGTCACATAAAACACTTCCTGGACTGAAATTAGCTATTACTTCCATAAACCCTTTGAAAATGACTAACTTAATTCATTCATACAAAAAAAAAGATTAATTTTTTAATAAGAGTGAATGTGTCTTAATGGATGGGCTAATATTTTCCCTTGTGTCATTAGGAGACTTCCTGGCAACACTCATTTGGCCTTGGTTATGTAGTACAAGTCTCCTTGGTTACTAGACAAATTAAATCTTCAGTCATAAGTCTCCTCGGTTACTAGACAAATTAAACTTTCAGTCATGAGTCTCTTTGGTTGGTAAACAAACCAAATCTTCGGTAGAGTCTCCTTGGTTACTAGACAAATCAAACCTTCAGTAGCTACCCTTGTCCATCAACTTAGGTGAATTTTTTTTTTTTTTTTCGATTAAAACATATGGACTGCAATTTTTTTTTTTATTATTAATGTAAGGCTTTGCTTTCCTAATGCTAAAAAACGTCAGGAAAAAACATTAGGAGAGGATGGAGAATGAAAGACTGACTAGGAGACTGTACGGTATGTGAATAAGATGGAGAGGAGAGGGAGCGAGACACCGAGGATGATGGGTGGAGGTGTACATGAGAGAGAAGGGTGTGATTTGAAAGGAGGGTAGTCTCATGGCGGAGGACAGAGTGACATGGAGGCGATTCGTTTGTGGCGACCCGTTACCGGATTCAGGCGTTTGGGTATAGATTCTGTAGATACATAGACAGACAGAGAGATGGGATTTCCTCATATATATATTTAATTATCACAGACAGAGAAAAATATAGAGGAAATATCAAGCGCCTTAGTTTCTCTCTCTCTCTCTCTCTCTCAACTGAAGTGGATAGATACACTGTCTTTAGTCCTTATACCATAACCTGGCCCAGATTTTCGTCCTTTTGCAGCTTATTTCAAGTAGCTCAGTGGCATAATAAGACAATGCTATGGCTCTATATCCCTTACACAGCACCTCTTCATGACTAACATCATATAGTAGTGTTAATCTTTTGTTAGAGCTCAATATTCAAGATAAAGAGATTGCAATTTCAGGCCAAGTTATAATGAAAAGAGTCTAAGGAATAGTTATTTCACCTGCATTTTTTATTCTTATGATCGTATGTTTAATTAAACTGTCAAGTGGAAGGAAGGGTCCCTATTTTTAGCGATAATTTAAGAAGTAAGTGAGTCGGCTAGAAGGTGTTTAGCCATCCTGTGTTGCTGCTGACTGCACCTTGCAGTGTGGGATGCAGGTTGACCATACCTAATGACCATCGGCGTTACAAAAAATGACAGTAAGGAATAAGGGAGACTGCATTCCACTTTGCGATAAAACGTTAACGTATCCAACCTTTAGTTCTGATATATGATTTCTTACAGTCATAGTGAGAGACATCTTGTAATAAATGGTTAATTGTGCAGTTGAAGAGTTGAAAGGAAGGATGGCACTTGAATGTGTTAGTGCTGAATGTGGAGAGGATGGAGCATGACAGTTGGGTGCGGAAGGTGAGAAGTGTGAGTGTCGAAAGTAGGGCTGCGAGATGTAGACTGAAAAAGACCTGGGTGAGGTCTGAACAGGAAGGCTGCAAGAGACTGAGCAGCGTGGAGAGCCGCTGTTAGGTGACCAAGGTTGAAGCATGCAACCATGGTGGAGCCTTTAAAATGATACGATGCGATGCGATACGATTCGATACGATACGAACTCCGTCGCCGCGAAAGACATTTCCCTGTAAATTTGAATAAAATCGTCTGGCGGTAGTAAGACCAACTCCTTCAATTTAATAACGTGTTGATTATTTTATTTCTGCTAAACTCTTCTCGCTTTAACTAGGCCTAAAATAGACATCTCCCCACCTTGAGTGCTGAGCTATAACAACGGAATAATCCTCGTTTATGGTCCTGGCCACTAAGAAGTTCCATGGCAAAGCGGTAGCAGTGTCTTCTTCTGCCACTGAGCTACGTGAAATGAGTTGCAAAAAAGACGAAAATTTGGGCCCTTTTAAAGTGAATGAACCATAATACCAGACGATTGATTATACTGAACTCTGGACATAAATCTAACAGGTTAAGGAAGCTCCCTAACATCTCTTCCTTACCAATTTATTTGGGATACGGCCAGCTAATAGGCCTATTGTTTTGTACGTTATTTATGCTGAGTATGGTGATATCAGAAGCAAAATAATTCTCCTAGGAAAATGCGTTAGGGAGCTTCCTTAACCGACGAGAATACGGTCCTATATCTTGTTAGGAATTATTATAATACAACTCATAATAGATACCAATATAAATGTGTAAGCTAAAAGTAACAACTGTAACATGATAGTTAAGCTAGGTGTGGGAACAGGAAATGCACTTGCAAGATGGCAGTGAAGGAATGCCAGAGGTGCACCGTAAGTGCTACATACACACAAAAACACAGGCTTCTAGAAACTTCACACACGGCCAGTACATGTGACACAAGCTCTCCTACACTAGAAAGGAGGAACTAGAGAGGCAGAAGGAGGCTAGCTACGGAGGTGAGAGGTTGTAAAGAGAGAAGAGAAGAGGGGTCCAGCGAGAACTTAGCATACAGTATATACGCTCCTGTGTAATACACATAGTGTTCAACTTAAACTTTCTCTTTGAAGATAATAAACTACAATCAAGACCCAGTATCCATCTTTAGCTTCTCCTGTCACCAACTACAAGTGAACTTCCTCACATATATTACTCAGCTACGACTACTATATAATCAGTCTCAAGACTTACATATTATTTTTGTGGCACGAACGTACGAACCAACGCCTATGATCCATCACTTCTACAGTCAAGTAACCACAAATTAGTATACACCCACAATGAGTAAATCACAAGAAGAAAGTACCAAGAATGCATCGAGAAAGAAAAACAAATCAAGCAAAAGAGGACTGAGAACAACTCACAATCTCCTGACCTCACCATTCTCTCCAACCACCTCTCCGTCTGCTTCATCACCACGCTGACATAGAGGTGAAGAGGGCATACAATCCAAGCAAAAACACCACTCACCTCTCATCCACTGCTTTTTACTCATCTTCACTCACACATTCCTACTCGTACTCATTTATTCTCAGCAGTTATTGAGTGGGAATTCGACGTTGTATGGTGAGGTTCGACTATGACTGAGGCTATTTCGCACTGCAATCAACACTGAGATCACCAAGCCCTGGAATTTCAGGGAGTATCATCATCTGTCAACACAGCCCTGGAGTTTCGGAGAGAGAGAACATCTATCAACACTGCACTTACCTTCCGAGAGCGACATCTTCTATCAACACATCTCTAAGTCTCCGAGAGTGACATCATCTGCCTCAAGTAAGTGATTTTACTTTTTACTTAGGTGGGGGCGCTCACCATCCACTCACTTGATGTAGTGCTGCTCTCGGGTGTCTGCCCTTTCCTCTCCTCCATCCTTCTTTCCATCCATCCTCTTCTGTCTTTCTTTCCTTCATTCTTTCCTCTTTCTTCTGCCTGCGGGTGACTTTACACTCCCTCTTGTCTTTCTTTACTTCATTCTTTCCTCTTCCTTCTGCCTGTGGGTGACTCTACACTGTGTGACAAGCCAAATGGTTTCCTGTACACCTGGTAACCATAAAACCAAATTTTGGCTCCTGGTGGTTTAGTGGGTAATAAAGGTGCTCCAATCGGATTGAGCCGGTGAAGGTTTACATCCAAGGAGAGGTTGGGGTTTATTGCTCACGTAATGCCACTCAGGAATGAGTAAGGCTGGTCACTCTCATCTTAAATGCCAGGACCAACTTTCCTAGCCCCGGGCTCCTACGCTCCTCATGGGGCAACGTAGGATTAGATGATGTATGGATGGATGGAATTATTTCTTCCCCGTGCATTAAATTAGGTACAATCACCTCCTTTACTTATATATACAGTAGGTTCGCACAGTGCGCGAGAGTTTGGGCTGTCCACGACCTCGCGCACTGGGAATTCGCATACTGGGAATACATAATCTTATGGGAATAATTACATATGGGCGGTACCCCCTCATACCTGGACATTTTTTGGCCCTTAGAGACATAATAAAGGTCATATTTTTCAGACATTGTACTAAGGCTATAGCTACAATAACAAAAATATGGGTAGTCACCTTAACAACAGTAGAGAACAGGCCTGATAACCTTAAATAACAGGGGTTCCGAGGTGCGGCAACATTTACAGCGCCGCACTCCCCACCGCACCTCCCATCGCACCAACACTTCCCTCCATAGACTCCTCTTGAGCACCTTCCCCAGGAGCATCAAAGTCACTCACTTCGGCCATAAACCCTGAAAAGTCCAATGCTGACACTTCTGACATTGCATCCTCTTCATCCTCAACAGGAACAGGAGCAGACGTTGTCGCTGGTTCCGCAATTTCACCAACTTGAGCCCGCTGTGTGTAGCTTGTTATGAGCGTCTGTCCTCTCCTGTTTATTTCTTCCCTGTGCTTGTCTGTGTAAAAACGGAAGAGTTTGTCGATACCAGCGAGAAGTTCCTCCGTTCTTAGGTTGCTCACTTCCTGTTCCTTCACCTCTTCCTTGAGCTTATCCACAGCAGCAAGGATCTTGCTAATGTTTGACATACACAGCTCAGTCCTGGCTTCCATCAGGCTAGGCTGCTCAACTTGACTCTGCCTGGCGTCGGGCTCTACGTCAGCCTCTATCCGTTGCAACACTTCCTCAGGAGGCTGTTCCTCAGTAGCAGTGTGCACTTCTTGTATGTCTGCAAATGTAACGTCCTCAAAACCTGGTACAGCCATGGTGCGGCGAAGTACAGGCAAGGATGGAGCAGCACAAAAAACACCACACGTTGTACACGACAGGTTAGCTGTAGAGAGCGGATCCGCACAGTGCATGAGCCAGGACTGTTATGGCGCGCCCCGCTCCCTTGTACCCCAAGCTGCGCAGTAGAATGCACATCAACATGATGACACGTGACGCGCTGTGTGAGGGGTGGTCGCGCACTAATAGAAAATGGCATTTTTGAGCCACTCCTTGCCTCTGCCTCGCGTTCTGTGCAGTAAGCACGCGCATTCAAGGGTTTTTGGTTATGATTTTGGTCAGTCGCGCACAATGCGAATTGTGCACTGTGATGATGCGCACTGTGCGAACCTACTATATATATATACATTTATGTACTTACTACCTTTCATTTATTACTACTCATTTACTCATCTATTCAGTTAACACATACATAAAATAAGTGTTCCATAACACCATACCCTAGCAAAATGAGTTTATTTTAGCTGAGTGATAAGACGGGAATATTTTCCACACCGCCCGTGTTAGTGCCAGATGATACACAGTTAGCGGCCACTGCAGTTCCACAATTAGAACAACAGGACAATACACCCACCCTACAAAATTCTCCACAAAGTAAAGATAAAGAAACAAATACATCATTTCTTGATGATTGCGAAACTCCCTTTGATGTAGCATTACATATCCGATGAAACTTTACTAAACAGAGTTCATAGATCAGGTAAAACTTATTCCACTATTCCTTCACACAACAATAAAGAACTCCAAGTGAACATAACAAAACAACCAACCAAAATGAATAACGCAGGCAATGACACAAATCAAACATCCCCACCTCATGTTTACGTTTATCATGAGGATAAAAATATCCCAAAATTCTCAGGCACAGAAAAAGACCGCATTGATGTAATGTCACTCATCAATCAATGCGAACAATTATTTGTTATGACACATGTAACAGATGAACAGGAGAAAATAGCAATATTTTCCTCCTGGATTAACCAAGAGAGCTGTCCAGCAGGTGATTTGCCTAGATCAGATAAGCTCCTTAGAGCTATGACATATGAGTTTAAAGCCGAATTCCTGAAGAAATTCTTTGGATGTATAAGCTTTTTGCCAGGTATAATCCCAGAATTACATAAGATTGTGGATTTCGCAAGAAAACATATGACAAATCATGTGCTAAGTGAAATCACAGCACATGTTTCCACAATTAAAAGAACATTATTAGCTACTTTAGAATACTCAAACTGGATAACAGAAGATGGAAAGACGTCACTAGTGCTTGCCGTAGACGTCGTTGGTTATGTAGCTACCTTGTGTAAATTACCTGATAGGGTCCTTAAAATCGCTAAGACGATTTCTTACACCCCAGGAATGTGCTTGCTAGATTTTATGAACGAGGTATAGATGAACTGTAGCAAAACAGGGGTGACCGAAACACAAACAAATTCTACTAGCTTGAGAATGACAGACACAGTATCAGCCGTGAAAACAATTACAGCTACCCCAAACAAAGAACAAAATCGGTCACGACCCGAAAACAGACAGAACAAAAAAACAAACACTTCGAGGCAACGATCTCAAACACCAGTCCACAGGCAGCTACATAAGTTTGTGAGCAGAAGCCGCACCACAGATACCACTAAATATGGGAGGTCATCTAGATGATCACATTCGGGAGATAGGTCCAGTCTATGTTATTTTTTTGCAAGCCCAGGGCACACAAAGAATGAATGCTTTATCAGAACAAAAGAAGATAAACAAAAGGCAGAAGGGTGTTACCTGTACTGTAGACATCATAGGTCCCAAGGTCATTGGACCAGCAATTGTAAGACAGCAGAAACCTAATTTCCATATTCAAATCGGGGGAAGGACAACCCACGACAAAGAACGACCAGTCGAAGAGAAAGCCAAGTCTAAAATTCACATAGAAGGCATTTTGGGAAGTGAGTGTATCTTGATACCAGCTGTATGTGAAGGTCAAAACGTCTCCTTGTTCTTGGATATAGGATCTCCAGTGAATTTAATAACACAAGAAGAAATAGAAAAGATTTTTAGAAATAGGAGGATAGTAACTTTTCTGGAAGAATCTGATTTAGGCTTATATGCAGTAGATGGCAAACAAATTACAGTAAAAGGCATGATCAGGTTAAACATCAGTTTCACAGACACTGCAAGACCAATTTCTGCATTTTCCTATATTGGTGAAAACTTAGCAATGAAAGCTAATATGGTGCTGGGCTTAAGATCAATGAGAAAGGAAGAAAATAACTTTACTCATACAAATGAATGGAAGAGACTTTAATAATGAATGCATAGAAGAATTACCATCAGATTTCTCAACGATCAGCAAAACAGAACCAAAAGGAATTGGAAATATTAAAAGCCTAAACAGAAAAACACAAGCAGACGAGTGTCTAGAACTCTAGATCCACTCACACCAGCACCCCCAGCCTCCCAGACTAGAGACCGAGGTAACAGTACTGACTCATCAGTTTTTCCCGCCCATCTCACCAATGATTTAGTTATTCCTCCTAACTCATACATGAAAGTTACCATTAAGAGCAGATTGAAGAATAGTACCATTCTTGTCTTAGAGGAATTATGTAAAGCGAAAGGACTGTCAGTAGAAAACGCATTATGTCAGGTGGATAGCGATGGGCAAACTCAGGTGTTCCTAACTAATCACATGAATGGGGAAGTACACTTGAAAAATGGGACTTGTATAGTTAATATAGAAAAATATCCGGCCCCTGTAATGGAGATAGTTTTATCTGGAATGGCAAGTAAGATAAAATCTATGGATAGAGAAAGCATAAAAGAAAATTTGATTCACTCAGGACAATTTAATGAAGAAACAGACCTGCTAAACTTATTGGAAAAACATCGCCAGACGTTAGCATTACCTGGAGAACAATCAGGGTGTACCAATCTGATTAATCACAAGATAAACGTGCACCCAGACACATAACCTATTTTTGTACCTGCCTATAGAGTCCCACAATCACAATGTAGACTTGCGAACCAGCATGTTGACGAAATGCTAAAACTTGGTATTATTGAGCCATCAGTCTCCCCGTGGAATGCCCCATTATTTTTCGTGCCCAAACGAAATGGAGAAATGCATGCGGTAGTAGATTACCGGAAACTAAATAATCACATAATCCCAGACTGGTTTTCCATGCCATTGCTAAGCAACACCCTGCAAAATATTGGATCAGAAAATAATGTATTTTCCACAATCGATATGCTTCATGGATATTATCAAATACCATTAGATGAGGAGTCACGTAAATACACTGCCTTCTCCACAAATACAGGACATTTCCAATACAAGTGAATGCCAATGGGACTGAGGACAGCACCAGGCACTTTTCAACGCTTAATGAATTACGTATTGTCCAGAATTCTAAGACAAGGAATATTCGTCTATCTTGACGATATGATTATTGCAACTAATGATGTAAGAGCACATCTCTAGAAATTACTCCAACTCCTACAAAAGCTTGGTGATACTGGTTTAAAAAATAAGCTGTCTAAATGCAAATTTTCTATCTATCTATAGCCCGACGCCCTAATCCCGCAAAGGGTGGCCGCAGACAAAACGCCTCCAAGTCGCTCTGTCACCCACCATTTGACTACCCTCCCTCCAATTCACTCCCCCCTCCCTCATATACCTCTCAACTCCATCCCTCCACCTCATCCTCGGTCTACCCCTCCCTCTCCCTCCCTCCACCTCACCTACATACACCCTCTTAGTCAGTCGTTCATTCTCCATTCTCTCCACATGTCCAAACCACCCCAGTCTCCTAATCTTCTCAACCACATCCACATCCACCCCACAACGTTCCTTCACTTCTTCATTTGTTAACCTTTCCCTCCAAGTCACTCCACATGCTCCTCTCTAGTAACTCATTTCTACTGCTCTCACTCTTGACTTGTTCCCCTCTTGTAAGGCCCACGCCTCGCTTCCATACTTCAGGGTAGGGATCACAATGCTATCATGCAGTGACTTCTTAACATCCATACTCACCTCTCATCACTGCTTTCAGTGAACCAACAACCTTCCTTCCCTGCTGTACCCTTTCACGCACTTCATCACCCAAAGTTCCATCCTTACTCATCACACTACCCAAGTACTTGAAGGCACTCACATTCTCCATATCCTCACCATCCAACCTCACTGTACATTCTGTGACTTCATTCCTCTCAAACACCATTACTTTACTTTTGTTTACATTAACTTTCAGCTTCCTCCTCCAACACACTGTCCCGAATTCATTCACCAAATATCGCAACTCCCATTCATCTTCACTCAACAATACTGTATCATCAGCAAACAGCAACACCGGAATCTTCCAAATCTCACCCTCATTCATTAGAGCCACCCCCACATCCACTGCCCTACCTTGCACCTCCTTTACAACCCCATCCATGTATATATTAAACAGCCATGGAGACATCACACAACCCTGTTTCAGTCCTACATTGAGATCAAAGAACTCACTCAGCTCACCATTCAGTCTAACCGTAGCCCTATCTCCTTCGTACATACTCTTCACATCACTGAACAATTTCCCCTCCACTCCATATATTCTTAATACCTTCCACATACCTTGCCTATCTCTTCTGTCATAAGCTTTCTCCAAGTCCATGAAGGCAGCACATACTTTCTTTCCCTTCTCTAGATACTTCTCCACTAAACATCTTAGAACAAATATCTGATCTACACACCCTTTTCCCTTCCTAAATCCCCCTTGTTCTTCTCCAACTAGCTCCTCTGTCATATGCCTAACCCTATCAATGAGTATTCTACCATATATTTTACCAGTCACACTAAGAAGGCAAATACCCCTATGGTTACCACATACTTCTCTCTAGACCTTTTCCTTTGCATAAAGGAACAATTATACCTGATTTCCAGTCCTCTGGAACCCTTCCCTCTTCCCAGGCCAATCTTCACAACTTCCAAATCCACTCCACAACAATCTCACCCCCATACCTAAGCATTTCACCACACACTCCATCAATTCCTGGGGCCTTTCCCAACTTGATCTTCTTCATTGCTTCCACTACTTCCGCCCTACTGATCTCTGGCTCCCTCCTCTCATCTCTTCTTCTCCCAGCCATTCCCCAACCACTTATACTCGCACTGCTCTCACTCTCTACGATCAACGAATCCTCAAAGTGCTCCTTCTATCTCCTCAATTTCTCTCTCTTCTCCACCAACAATCTATTATTCCTATCTTGCACTCCCCTACAATTTTCCCTTTCACACTGCCTTACTTTCTTTACCTCCATCCAAAATAATTTCTTACTCTCCCTCCATTTCACACTCAGATTCCTCCCAAACTCTTCATCCACTTTCTTCTTACTCTCCTTCGCCAGTCTCTTCATCTCCCATCTCCTGCTCACATATACCTCTCTCTTCTCTCTCTCATCTTCTCCCCTACCTCTACTCGCCAACCATTCACCATATGCCTTCTTCTTTTGCTCCACAGCTCGTTTCACCTCATCATTCCACCATGCTGTCCCTTGCACACCCTTGCATCTCCTCCTCACTCCACAAACCACCTCACACGCAGCACCTATCTCTTCCGTGAATATCTTACATACATCTTCCACCCCTTCCATCTGCACTAGCTCATACCTTTCCAATCTTTTTTCCACTATGCTCTTATACTCTGCCATTTTTTCACTATCTTGCAAATTCTCCACTCTTCTCACAGGAGCTGTTTCCTCCTGTCTTCCCCTTCGTCTCCTCAATCATTTTCCTTGCAGCTTCACCTTGGCCATCACTAAGTGATGGTCCGAGACTCCATTCCCCCACCCTCTCCACACTCTTGCATCCAACACTTGTCTTCTCATTCGCTCATCCACACACACATTTTGCTTTAAGGAAATAAAATTCTTAGTCCACAAGCTGAATGTAGAAGGAATCCATTCATCTGATGATAAAATACAAGCAGTGAGGGACTTCCCTGAACCATTTACTATAGACAAAGTTAAACAATTTCTAGGTCTGGCAGGATAATACAGGTCTTTTATACAACAATTCTCTCATAAAGCTTTTCCTTTATTCCATCTACTTAAACAAGATGCTATATTCCAATGGGGAGAAGAATAAAAACAAGCATTTAATAAATTAAAAGATAAACTTACAAATGCACCATGCTTGGCCTATTCTGATTTCACAAAAGCATTTATAATTTGCACAGATGCATCTGTTAAAGGATTAGGGGCTATATTGATGCAAGACGGTTAGAGAGGAAAAAACCAACCAATTGGATTTGCCAGCAGACAAATAAGAGGTGCAGAGAAAAATTATTGCACTACAGACTTAGAGGCACTTACAGTGGCCTTTGCATTACAAAAGTTTGGAGATTTGGTATATGGTTACGAAATTCACTTATTCACCGACCATAAACCACTCGTGGGTATGTTCAAAGAAAAACTCCTCTCTGGGAGGAGAACAAGATGGAAATGTACAGTCGAAAACTACAAAGTACACTTGGCAAGATTTCCGACTGTACCACCTGGTTGTGGGATTTGGCTAATGTGGCAACAGCGCGCGTCTGTGTGTGTGTGTGTGTGTGTGTGTGTGTGTGTGTGTGTGTGTGTACACGCCCGACAATTTTTCGAATCGCTAAGCTTCATCCTCCGACTTATATTATGTGATCATTGTATTATGCTATGATATAGGCTAATAAATATTATGTGATTGGGATAATGGGCTGTGCACAATTCTATTTATAATCTGAGTTATATAAAACTATTTCTCTTGCCTTGTAGCGCGAACCACGATACAGGTTGAGTTGTGGTTCAGAAACAGAGAGCAAGTTCACCCAGAAATGGCGTGACGTAGGGGGAAGGGGGTAGTATGGGAGTGAGTGGCCAACAGTTATATATCCTTAGTCATTACACTATAGTTATTAAGGTGTCAATGATATCCTGTATCGTAAATAATAATAAACCTATTTATTTTTATTATCATGTAGACCCGATTACATACTAGGATACCCTCTCCCTCGTGGAAAACATGCAGCCTGCTCCACAGCCTCGACTCGCTCTCTCTCTCTCTCTCTCTCTCTCTAAAACTCCTCAGCCGGCTATCAGTAGACACACACACACACACACACACACACACACACACACACACACACACACACACACACACACACACACACACACACACACACACACACACACACACACAAAAGGTTTAGGAAATACGAGAAAAGCAAGACAAGACCTCTAAAGGTGACTTTCCAGAGTGTAAACACTGTGGAAGAGATACTAAAAAATGCAAAGAATCTTATGGAAAAAGAGGAGTTCAAAAATGTATGGATAAAAAGATGTCTAACACAAGAGGAACTGGAATTATTGAAAGAGAAAAGGGAGGAAGCAAAAACAAAAAAATGAGGGAAGATCAGAAGAGGACAAGAAGAATTTTTTTTTACAAAGTAATAGGATTGCAGGTACGAAAGTGGTACACAAACAGGATGGAAGAAAAAGGAGGAAGTTAGTAGAACCATGTCATGACAAGTATATAAACTAGATGATAAAGTTGATGTACTCAAATGTGGATGGAATGGTATCTAAAGTACTAGAGATGAATGATTATGTCAGAGAAAATGAACCACAAATAATATGCCTAACTGAGACAAAATTAACACCAAGGATATCCAATGACATACTAAACTTAGAGGAATACAATATATGGAGAAGAGACAGAAATCTAAAAAAAGGAGGAGGAATTATAATATTAACTAAGAAAAACCTAAAAGTCAAGGAAATAAACATAGATATACCATCACAAGTAGAACTGATTGCAGTAGAGATCGACACATCTGAAGGTAAAGTAATTGTAGCCAATTTGTATATGCCACCCAGATCAAACACATGGGAAAGAGACGAATATGAGGACCTGGCAGAGAGTACAATTCAGAGTATAAGATCCTTGCTACATAAAATGGAAGAGAAATCGGAAAGAATTATACTAACTGGGGATTTCAATACAAATATAAATTGGAATACTCTAGATATAAATAGCCAAGAAAGCTGCTGGGACCAAAAGCTCCTGGATCTTGTACAAGAGTTTTTCTTAACGCAACACGTGAAGGAAACCACTAGAAAAAGGGGACTTGATGTACTTTCAGTGCTAGATCTAATATTTACTAGGCAAGAAAATGACATTGACAGTTTAATATATCACCCTCCACTCGGCAAAAGCGATCATGCAGTACTAAATTATAACTTCAGGATAGCATATGACATAGTAAACAACATTGACAGTTACAAAAAGAGACTAAACTATAAAAAGGGAAATTATCAAGACCTAAAGAAGTATTTCTTAGAAGTTGATTGGGAAAATGAGCTTAGAGGACAAGATTTAAATGCTGTATATAAAAATTTTTGTGAATTTTATGAAATAGGAGTCCAGAAGTACATCCCACAGCACAAAGAAGCAGATAAGAAAATACAGAAATGGTTCAATACGGAATGTAAAAAATCAAAAGAAAGAAGAGATTTGTTGTGGAATAGATACAGAAGACACAATAGTGAAAGGGCGTATAATAATTACAAACAGGCAAGAAACGACTATACAAGAATAAGGAGGGAAGCCCAAAAACAGTTTGAGGAGGATATAATAAATAAAAGTAGTGATCAACCAAAGCTGTTTTACAGCTATATCAGAAGCAAAACCAAAGTAAAAGATATAATACAATCCATCACGGACGAGGGAATCACTTGTACACAAGAGAAAGATATTTGTGAAGCACTAAATAAGAATTTCCAATTAGTTTTTACAGAAGAAAAAAATTTTGAGAGTGACTATGTGGAACACGCATGTCCACACATACTACCAGATATACAAATAGCAGAAAAAGTAATACAAGAGGAGTTAAGTAGATTAGACAGAGGAAAAGCAAGTGGTCCTGGTGAAATTTCATGTTGGGTGTTACGAGAATGTGCAAAGGAGTTAAGTAAACCATTATTTTTAATTTTCAAGAAATCTTTGAGTCAAGGGAAACTACCTGATGTTTGGAAAAAAGCAAATATAGTCCCCTTATTCAAGAAAGGAAATAGACAAAATCCTCTCAACTACCGACCAGTATCACTGACCAGTGTTGTAAGCAAGGTATTAGAAAAACTTATAAGAAAAGCTTGAGTAAATCATCTAGAAAAACACAGTATGATAACAGAAAGACAGTTTGGTTTCAGAAAAGGAAAATCATGTGTTACTAATCTGTTGAGCTACTATGACAGAGTAACAAACACAATACAGGAAAGGGAAGGATGGGTGGACAGTATCTATTTAGATTTCAAGAAAGCTTTTGACACAGTACCACACCAAAGACTTTTATGGAAGCTGTACCATCAAGGAGGAATTCGAGGCAAACTGTTTTGTTGGATGCAAGACTTTCTCATAAAAAGAGAAATGAGGACAGTACTAAGAGGAAACTACTCATCATGGAAAGAAGTGACTAGTGGAGTACCACAGGGTTCGGTGCTGGCACCAATCATGTTTCTAGTGTACATAAATGATATAAACAGTAACACTGGAAATGAGAGCTATCTGAATATGTTTGCAGATGATGCAAAAATACAAAGGAGAATTACTAGCACAGACTCTTGTAGGGAGCTACAAGAAGAATTAAATAAACTTCATGAATGGAGTAGTACATGGCAAATGGAATTCAATGTGGACAAGTGTCATGTAATCAAGTTTGGTAAAAGTGGAAAAAGACCTGATTGGGATTATAAGTTAGGAAATAAAACCCTATACACATTAGAAAGAGAGAAAGACCTAGGTGTGATTATCAATAACAGACTATCTCCGGCTGACCACATCAGCGAGAAGGTACGGAACATGTATTCACTGCTTGCAAATATGAGAATAGCATTCACATACATAAATGAAGACATGCTAAGAAGGATAATAACATCATTCATTAGACTAACCCTGGAATATGCATCAGTAGTCTGGAGTCCTCATCTCAAAAAGCACATAGACAAGATTGAAAAAGTTCAAAGGGCCGCTACAAGATGGATACCAAGCTTAAGGGACCTAAGCTACGAAGAAAGACTAAATAAACTGAATCTACCAACACTACAGGAGAGAAGGAAAAGAGGTGACATGATAATGCTATATAAATGCATATCAGGAAAGGAGAAAATAGACATAAATGATTACTTAACATATGGAGAAGCATCAGCAAGAGGACACTGCAAAAAACTGCATAAGAAGAGAGGTGATAAAGACGTAAGGAAATTCAGTTTCCCAAACAGAGCAATTGATCAATGGAATGCACTACCGAATGAAATAGTGTGTGCCAAAACAATTCACAAATTTAAGGATATGTACGATAAATATGGTCTAAGACACGGGACAATACGAGCTTGACTCATTCCTGTAAAGATACAATTAGGTAAGAACAATTAGGTAAGGTAAGAACACACACACACACACACACACACACACACACACTGATGCGCGCGGTTGCCATGTTAGCCAAATCCCGCAACCAGGAGGTCCAGCCGGAAATCTTGCCGATTGTACATATTCACTAAATAAAAGGCAAAATGAATTTAGTAGCTGATGCATTACTAGGAACCCGAAGACAATTCACGTCGCGGCATTAGATCTCAAAGGAAACATCCCAAACCATGATGAAATCGTGAAAGCACAGAGACTCGATCCAACGTGATCGAAAGTTATATACAAGTTAGAAAGTGGAGATGACATACAATTACCCAAGCTACATATACCACTCGAACAATTCACAGTAATCAATAATGCCTTATACAGGATCAACTCAGGACAACCGAAACTCCAAAGATATAATAAACAATTAGTGGCACCTAATGACATGATGCCTCAAGTATTACGAACGATACACGATAGCCCACATGCAGGACATCCTGGAAAAGATAGGACATTCAAACAAGCCCAGTTGTTATATTACTGGCCATCATTACGAAAAGATATAAACAATCATATAGACAGATGCGAATCATGTGCAAAACACAAAGGCAACCCAATCACACCTGCACCTATAGGTAATTACCCTGTACCACATCAACCTTGGGACGTTGTCGCAATTGACTCACTCAGGTTACCATTATCATACAATAATAACCAAAACCTATTCGTAGCAATAGATCACTTCTCATGCTATGTAATTTTGGCCCCAATTATGGATAAGACAGCAGAAACAGTAGCAAAAGCAATAATAGATAATGTAATATGTGGCTTCACTACCCGAAAAGTACCAGTAAGCGATAATGGAGGTGAATTTAATTCTGATATCTTACAAGAAATATGTAAACAACACAATATCAAAAAGGTTAACGTTTTAGCCTATCACCCAGCATCCAATGGGTTAGTATCGAGACAAAACAAAAATGTATTGGATGTACTACGACACATTCTTAATGAAAATTATGCAAGCTGGGATGATTGGATTCCCAGAGTAGATGCATCAATTAATGGACCTATAAATAAGTCTACAGGAGACACACCACATTTCATTATATATGGGACAGATAAGAATCTACCATATGAAATTCTAGAAGGTGAAAATCTGCCCATATACAACTACGATAATTACCTAAACTCCTTTAACGTGAATTCCAGGATATACATAAAAGAGTGAAAAAACAATTATCGATATCCAAGGAAGAAATGACGGAGGAATTCAGTAAAAAGGCGAAAGAATCGCCTATCAGCTTAGGAGATATTGTCTATGGTATCATTCATACGAGAGACAATAAATTATCCCCGAAATTTGAGGGTCCATATAGGGTAACTAGTAAGACAGCAAACAAAGCTGTAATTAGGTCACTGTCAAGTGGCGAAGAAAAACAAATTCATGTTGATCATTTAAAACGGGTCCCAAGGGAATTAGCCAGCAATTATAGAACCTCGGACACCACGGAAAAAACGAAAATTACTCATGAAACCAATCAAGAAGACAACAATAATTACAAAAATAAATTAAGGTCGCATACCGAACAAACAAATATAGGTGCAACTGTTCCTCAAATGGCTACAGTACACTATTTACATGATCTAGTTATCGATTTAAACTCCTTAAAACAAGCAAGTTATTGTTCTCCGTGAGCCATCCGTAACGCACATCATCACCATCATCGACCACAGCATGACTGGATTAGGATATTAATAGATTTTTTTTTTTTTCGATGGGTAACGATGAAGTGACTTATACCATGGACTATCCTCAACACAGCAAGAGGATATGCTCACTTAGACCCTCAACTTAGAGTACGGCAAGGATGCCTCATAGCTCCAACGGCCACGACCTCAGTCTTAAAAGATGTCATGAGTACTGAAATCAGTTTAGATTATTTATATGAATTGCCTACTTATTTGGAGAACATTGCCAAACCACTGAGAACCCTGGACTTTATGATAGGAGGCTATGTTTCAGAAGCTCATAACACAAAGGAAGTAACTGAAATAGTGAAGTTAGCGAAATGGAAGACAGAACACGCTAAATCAATTATGCTCATCATGATCCAAGATCTCCCATCGCATGGAACGGAGGCACTGTGTGACACGAACAACATCACACGTACTCGCCAAAGGCGAGTTTTTGACCTGGGTGGCGCAATTCTCGGGAACTTTCTTGGATTGGCTACAGAGGAAGACCATAAAAAATAAACAACAAATTTAATAAAATAGCTCAGGTACTAACATATCAAAACAAGTTCGTTGCCGGACAAAACTCAGCAATGAAGACAATCATGAAAAATCTAAAAGAGGCAGAAAGTATAACTCACCAGAGTGTGGACAAAATAAATGCCATGGAAGGGAACATAACACTTTTCCAACACTTCTCAGTCATCACGGAACATATTGACACAATTATACTCCAGATAGATAACACTAGAGTTTGTTACAGGCACTTATGCAAGGAACTGCAAATGCTGGTAATGGCAAGATCACAATTGACTTACTTCCAGTTCATGAGCTACGTCAGATAATTGGTTAAAGCATACATAAACATGGTTTGAAGCCTTTATTCCGGGGCAGGGAATTCATGTTATATTATCCATATTTAGAAGCAACACTAACACCAACATCAGTAGTAGTTCATGTACCATTCATAACTGACGATCTGTTCACAGTGTATCCAATATACCCCTTCCCTTCTAAGAATAATAACACTTTGGTCATCAACATCGACACGGACACAGAACTCATCATGGTCCCCAAGAGTCGGAACACTCACTTTCGCCAGCGAAACAACGATTGAACGAAAGTGCTGTACATCCTTACATGCTGTTCTCCTTTGTCCTGCGTAATCTTCACTTTTCAGCCTACTGGAACAGTCCCTTTTGAAATGGCTATCATAAGAAATCACGACATTCATCACTACTGCAACTTCTCATTTGCTCCAGATAAACCTATACACCATCAGCCCACTGGACACTCACAATTTCTTTTTTATTTCACTCATAACACATCAGTTTACATAATTTGTCCAGATATACCACCATCTCATACTTCAGCATCAGGATTATACATAGCACCAGACTACTGTGTGGTACTTACACCATCCATGTCTACTTTATCTACCATCAGTCACTATGCCATCCTAAATCATACACACAGATATTTCCACCCTTTACCTAAGATGGACTTAAACATGAGCACAAGTATTAAGTTGACTTCACCTAAGTTTGAAACTATGCAATTAATCAATGAAACAATGAAGCCCTGGGAAGAATTTAGTTTGAATACTTTCAACCAATATCATGTGTATAGCCCAGCACCTACTGTCTTTATAATCTTCTCTATTGTATTTGCAGTAGTGCTGTTCGCAATGCACAGAATGCATGCAAGAATTGCACACTTGGAGTCAGTAGTTACTAGAGGAAGAATTATCGTTCAAGTAAGACCCCCTGAATGAAGTGTATGTTTTTTGTAAATAGTGTTACTTATATACTCGTGTTTATATATATATATATATATATATATATATATATATATATATATATATATATATATATATATAAATATATATATAATGTAGACAATTATGGGACGACACATGAATCAATATTACATGATATTCAATTATCGAATTCTTATACCATTATCTTTATATCTATATAAAATACAAATTTATTAATAACTCTCACTATAATCTTGGCTTTGGAATAGTTTTGCAGATATGTATGTGTCTGTTATCCATACACATTATACAATATGTTAGACAATATTTTATAATCAATTTTATTATAGTGCATTTGCTCCATTATATATACAGTGTGTTTACAATGTATTATGTTTCTAGAATATTATTAGATCAGTACAATATTATCATGAATATTATGTCTATAGAAATAATCATAATACAGCTCATAATAGATAGCAATATAAATGTGTAAGCTAAAAGTAACAACTGTAACATGATAGTTAAGCTAGGTGTGGGAACAGGAAATGCACTTGCAAGATGGCAGTGAAGGAATGCCAGAGGTGCACCGTAAGTGCTACATACACACAAAAACACAGGCTTCTAGAAACTTCACACACGGCCAGTACATATGACACAAGCTCTCCTACACTAGAAAGGAGAAACTAGAGAGGCAGAAGGAGGCTAGCTACGGAGGTGAGAGGTTGTAAAGAGGGAAGAGAAGAGGGGTCCAGCGAGAACTTAGCATACAGTATATACGCTCCTGTGTAATACACATAGTGTTCAACTTAAACTTTCTCTTTGAAGATAATAAACTACAATCAAGACCCAGTATCCATCTTTAACTTCTGTCACCAACTACAAGTGAGCTGAAGTTACTCCCTCACATATATTACTCAGCTACGACTACTATATAATCAGTCTCAAGACTCACCATCTAACATCCCCCGTTCCAATATTCTCTTCGAAGCTAAATAAAAGCGACAGAAAGTAACTATAATAATAATAATAATAATAATAATAATAATAATAAAGAATAAAAAGACTCCGTGTCATCTGTGAGGCAGGTAGACTGTAATAATACAGTTAGATAATAACTTGACTGTTATGTATCCATCCTGGATGACTCCCAGTGCTGGTGGAGTGACATGTGAACTCACGTTGTGACTCAAAACAACTTTTATTAATAACTTTTCTTTCCACACTCAGTACTCTCTGATATTTGCATTTTTGGCACAGACACACATACATTTCGTAAAAAAAAAAAAAAAAAATGACCATCGACTTCGTCTACTGTACTTGGAGGGAAAAAAATTTGTTAAGGGAGTGAAAGGGATAAAATGAGAGAAATAGCAGCAAAATGAAATTGGTGAGATTATTTTTGGCCCCCCTCAGCAACGAGAGGAGGAGGAGAAGGAGTAAGAAGGGGGGGGGTAACCACACTTATTTAAACGTGAACCCAGTTGACTGCAAGCTGAAGTTGTTGTGCAGTTCACCAATCTCGTTTTGAGGGACAGGGTTGAATGAGGAACATTTGTATAACCAGACAGCTCCACCGCCCAGTTATATCAGTGCCACCACATGAAGAAGCCCCTCTCCACCAAATCTAATCAGAGTAAGGTGGTTTGGCGAATGCGAGAATATCTTAAGAGAAATCATCGTATCGAAAGGGATTACATTACATTATGTCACATACGCAAAAAATGATGATGCTGGAAAATACGGAAAACATACAAACTTATATGAAGCTGTAATGTGTAAAATATCCAGGGTGGTCTGAATATTGCACTCGTTTGTCTTGTGTGTTGCGGGGACGGTTCTGTCTGCTTATGTGGGAAGCGAAGATGTTGTGGTTGCCTCGGGAAATTAGATTACTATAATACAGTAATATTATTCCTTTTATCTTAACCTGGCCCAGATATTCATCTTTCTGTAACTTATTTCACGCAGATCAGTGGAGATAATGCTATCCAATACAGCCTTTTTATTGTACTACTTTGTGACCTGCATAATATTTTAGTATTAATATATTTTTACAACAGCACTGGCGAGAGAGAGAGAGAGAGAGAGAGAGAGAGAGAGAGAGAGAGAGAGAGAGAGAGAGAGAGAGAGAGAGAGAGAGAGAGAGAGAGAGAGAGAGAGAGAGAGAGAGAGAGATTTAGTTTAGACCAGGTTAGAGTTGAAACAGTACCGTATATCAACCGTGGATCCAGTAGACGTATAGAAGAAATTTTAATTAGGAAAATGGTTACGGGAAGTAGAATACAGTATAACGCAGGATAGATACTGATAACACTGAGAACCGTTCCCACAACACGGGAGAAATTGACCTCCCTGTAATACCAAAGCCACAGGTTTGGGGAAATCTCGTAAGTCGGTGAGAAAACGATGAAGACGGATGGCCAAACAGGTTAGTGCTTACAGGGACGACTGAGGATTGGCTATGATGCTGTGGTTGATGGGCAGAGAGAGAGAGAGAGAGAGAGAGAGAGAGAGTCTGTCTGGGTGTGTGCGTGGAGGGGAGGAGTCTGCATTACATCGCCAACTTCTGAATCTTGGTGAATGAGGTACAGTACAATAGTATGGCCCTGGAAAGAGATGGAGTGGCACTGGAATGTGACTGGAAAAAGTGATGTATTGTGGTGTGATGCGATGTGATGTGGTGTGGTGTGGTGTGGTGTGGTGTGGTGTGGTGTGGTGTGGTGTGGTGTGGTGTGGTGTGGGGTGGTGTGGTGTAGTGTGATGATTATGATGTGTGATGGAAGCAACGGTAAGGTCTCGGAGGACACATAGGGTGCAACACATGAAGACGGAATTCCAACCATTTCCCCGTAATGAAAGAAGCAGTAACGAGGTTCAGTGCGACGGCGACCTAGCCTCGTAGTGTGTTTGGGAAGGGGAAAGTTGTGGGAGTAGGTGGGTGGGCAGGCAGGTATTCTTGGTACCATGTGAAACTCTTAACGCCTCATCTTTAGCAATTTATTTTGCATAATTCACCATGTCCACCTTTAAACGATGATGTAATTTTACTTCAGTTAAGTGAGAAGTTTCCTTGCGAAAGGATTAGGAACACTCTTCATAATACTGTTAAGTATGGTGATGTTCTTTCATACTTTGTTCTTGCTAACGAGAAACAGTCTTAATTGACTTGGGAGAGACCATCACAGTGAAGGGTTGGAAACAGTCTCCGTTTATCCCTTCTCTGTGATGTCTTTATTTGTATATTCTCGATAGACACATACAGTTTTATTCAGTTTCAAGGAAATCTCTACAATGTAGTGTGCAAAATATACACTTTTCACTATTTTCTTCCTTTCGGTTCGTTTATAAATAGGCTATTCAAACATGTTTGCATACGTCGACCTTGGCCACCTAACGGCGGCTGTTCACCCTTCTTGATCTCTAACGTTCAATTCAGTCCCACATCCGTGAGGGCACACCGTATGGCCACTTCCTAAGTTTTTTTTTTTCGGTCTCCTTTTCCCAACTCTACCCTCAGCGTTCATATATCTCACCCTCCACACAGTTCTCATCCTCCATCCCCTCCACATGACCAATTTATCTCAATTTACCCCTTCTGATCTTTTCACTAATAGTCAAGTCACATCGTTCCTCTCAGTCCTTCTTTCGGAGTTCAAATCCCGAAAGACCTGTCATTCGATGACGCACCGTGCATTCTGCTCTTCATTATCATCTCTTTGCATTTGAACCCGCGAATATCCTCCTTTACTGCCCTGGTCTCGCTACCATACAGCATTACACCCCTAACACATGCTGCATGCAAGAACCCCTATGCACAGACGGAATGCTCTCTAATTGTCAGAAGAGACAAATTCTTAAGCTTCATCCAAAGTCTTCTTGCTCTTGCTACCGAGTTGGCTCTGGCCTCACCTCTAGTACATATGAAGTCCTCCAGTAAAACAAGAAAACTCCTAGACACACACAACAGATTCTCCAGCAAAATTAATCCTTTCCCTCCCTCCTCTTTTTGTAGGCCCTCCTTTACATACCACGAACTCAAAGTCAGCATTATTTTGCACTCTACCTATAATACCACATCTCTTATGCACTCAGTTATTACAGACTGTACACAATATGGAACTATTTCCCACACATTGAGGCAGACTGCAAAAAGCCATACGCCCCCTTCAATGAGAGTATCGCCACCAGCCAATGATATCATAATTTTTGTTTTATCCACTTCTACTCTCACTCTTGTACCTCATCCATCTCTTCCCTTCCAGAATCTTTTCTCCGCTACCTTTCCATTCACTGCGAGCAACACAGGTCATCTGCATACAACACATACGGAAGTCTTTATCAGTTACACAGGAAAATCCACACATAAGATCATTAACAGATTAAGATCATTAACTTTTCATATCTATCTATCTATCTATCTATCTATCTATCTATATCTATCTATTTATCTATCTATCTATATATCTATCTATCTATCTACCTATCTATCTATCTATATATATATATATATACCCTTTAATCCCGTAAGGGGTGGCCACAAACAAATCGCCTCCATGTCTCCCTGTCCCTCTTCATTTCATTGCCCTGCTCCCAATTCACTCCCCCCCCTCTCATATACCTCTCCACTCCATCCCTCCATCTCATCCTTGGCCTCCCCCTCCCTCCCCCCCTCCACCTCACTCACATACACTCCTCGTCAGTCTCACGCTCTCCATCCTTTCCGCATGTCCATACCACCTCCGTGTGTTCTTCTAACGTTTCCCATCACATCTACATCCACACCACAACGCTCCTTCACTTCCCCATTTGTTAGTCTGTCTCTCCATGTGACTCCGCATGCTCCTTTCAGATAACTCATTTCCAATGCTCTCACTCTTACACTTACGTCCCTCCAACAAGGTCCAAGCTTCACTTCCACGCGTTAGAGTTGGTATCACAATACTGTTATGTAGTAGCTCTTTCACTTCCATTCACACTTCCTTGTTTCTTATCACTGCTTTCAAGGAACCAGCAACCTTTCTTCCCTGTTGCACCCTTTCAAGCACCTCATCCTCCAAACATCCATCCTTACTCATCACACTACCCAAGTACTTTACACTCACATTTTCCATTTCCTCCTCATCCAGCCTCACTGTACATTCACTGATTTAATTTCTCTCAAAGACCATAACGTTACTTTTCCCTACATTCACCTTTAGATTCCGTTTCTTACACACTTTTCCAAATTCACTCACCAAGCCTTGCAGTTCCCTTTCGTCTTCACTGAACAGCACAGTATCATCTGCAAACAACAATGCAGGTACTTTCCAAACACTGCCCTCTCTCATTAGGGTCGCTCCAACATCCACTGCCCTACCTTGTATCTCTTTTACAACCCCATTAATATACAGATTGAACAACCATGGAGACATGATACATCCTTGTTTCAATCCAACCTTCAAATAGAAAAATTCACTCACTTCACTATCCACACTCATTACAGCCTTAGCATCCTCTTACATACTCTTCACAGCATTCAACAACTTCCCATCTACTCCATATATTCTTAACACTTTCCACAATCCTTGTCTATCCACCCTGTCAGATGCTTTCTCCTAATCCATGAAGGCCGCATACAACTTCTTTCCCTTCTCTAGAAACTTTTCCACTAAAGATCTAAGAATGAATATCTGATCTATACAACTTCTTCCCTTTCCAAAACCTCCCTGTTCTTTTCCAACTAATTTCTCTGTTCTTTCTCTAACTCTGTCAGTAAGTATCCTACCATATACTTTTCCTATTACACTAAGAAGACAAATGCCCCTATGATTACCACACACTTCTTTTTCCCATTTTCCTTTGTACAAGGGAATAATTATACCTGACTTCTAATCCTCTGAGACTCTACCTTCCTCCCAGGCCAATCTGCTCATCTTCCACATCCATTCTACTACTATCCCCCCCCCCCAAGCTTCAGCATTTCACAACACACTCCATCAATTCCTGGGGCTTTCCCCAATTTTTCATTGCTTCCACAACTTCCATCCTACTGATTTCTTCCTTTCTTCTCACATCCCTCCTTCTCCCAGCCATTCCCCAGCCATTCATACTTGCATTACTTTCATTCTTCATGTTCAACAAGTCCTTAAAGTGTTCTCTCCATCTGCTCACTTTTTCTCCCTTCTCCGCTAGTAATCTATCATTTTTATCTTTCACTCCCCAGCTAACTTCTTTGGCACCCTGTCTCTTTTTTTTTTTTTTTTAATGTTAGGAAGAAGGAACCAAAGGCTGCGAGCCCGCAATAATCGTTCCCTCCAAGAGAAAAACAAAATGCAAGAGAGAGCCAAATTCAAGATCCGATCATTTCGAGATGCCTGGACACACTGCGTTTCAAAGACTGGATATCACAGCTAGCAGGAAACACAGACAGAGGGAGACAGTTCCAGAGTTGACATGTTGCATAAATGAAGGACTGGGAGCAACGGCCAATTCTTGCATTAGAGAGCTGCACAGAAAAAGGATGAGAATTTGCCGCTAGATGAGTGCTACATGCTCATCATAGAGGTGGAGGAATGCAAGCAGACAGTTCAGAGGAGCAATGACCACTGAAATAGCGATAGAAAAGAGACAAAAATGCAACAGTGCGGCAAAGAGACAGAGGTCGAAGGGAGGGCAGTAAGAGGAGGAGAGTTAATGAGACGAAAAGTCTTTGACTCCACCCAATCGAGAAGAGCTGTATGTTGGGAGCCTCCCCACACATGAGAGTTGTACTCCACACAGGGGCAGATAAAACCCGTGTATAGAGTCAACAATTGTGCAGGGGTAAAGAAGGAACGGAGACAGCTTAGCACACCTAATCTCTTGGAAGCAGATTTTACAAGAGATGTAATATGATCTTCCCAAGATAAGTCCCGAGTGAATGAAACCCCAAGCATTCAAGGATGATGCAGGATTAAGCTGGATATTATTAAACATTAGTGGGTACACCTGTGGAAGATTTTGTTGGGTTGATAGGTGTAAGAACTGAGTCATTCATGCATTTTAAAAATGCATTTTTACCCCAGTCAGAGATACAAGCCAAGCCAAACATTAGGTGTGCCATAGCCTCATCCCTTGTTTGTTGAAGTAACTGCTGAGATGGACGTTGCGGGAATCGAAGTGAAAGGTGAAAGGTGGAGTCATCAGCGTACGAGTGGATAGGGTTAGATGTACAGCTTAGGTCATTGATGAATAAAAGGAAGAGAGTGTATGACAGAGCCCTGAGGAACACCACTGTTGATAGATCTAGGAGAAAAACAATGGCCGTCTACAACAGCGGCTATAGAACGACCTGAAAGGAACTATAGATGAAGGCACAGATAGGAGGATAGAAACCTTAAGAGGGCAATTTGGAAATTAAAGACTTATGCCCGACTCGATCGAAAGCCTTTGAGATGTCGAGTGCAATGGCAAAGCTTTTGCCGAAGTCCCGAAAGGAGGATGACCAGGATTCTGAAAGGTAGGTGAGAAGATCGCCAGAACCCATACTGACGATCAGAAAGAAGGTTGTTATAGGAAGGATGCTTTAAAATTTTTCTATTAAGAATTGACACAATTTTTTTAGATACAGGATATTAAAGCAATTGGATGATGGTTAGAGGGTTGGGAATGGTCACCCCTTTGGGACTGGCTGAATGAGAGCAAACTTCCAGCATGCAGGAAAGGTACAAGTTGATAGACAAAGGCGAAAAAGTTTACCTAGACAGGGTGTAAGCACGGAAGCAAGTTCTTGAAGACAACAGGAGTGACTCCATCAGGCCCATATGCCTTGTTAGTACTGAGGCCTGAGATGGCAGAAAATACATCAGCTAAAGAAATTTTAACGTCAGCCATGAGGAAGCCAGAGGGGGGAAGTGATGGAGGAACAGCACCGGAATCGTCTAAGGTGGAATTGGAGGAGAAAGTCTGAGCCAAGAGATCTGCTTTATCAGGAGAAGAAATAGCTACAGAACCATCAGAGCAGAAAAGAGGAGGGAAGGATGATGAGGTAGAGTTGTTAGAAAGGTTTTTGGCAAGGTTCCAAAAGGAGCGGGAAGAATTCGAGTTGCAGAGTTGAGAGCATTTAGTATGGATGAAATTATTTTTAGCAAAGTAAAGAACAGACTTAGCACGATTCCGGGCAGAAATGTAAAAAAGATGTGAATCAGGGGTGGGTTGGCTCTGATACCTTTTATAGGCCCTCTCCTTGTTGCGGACAGCATTAGAACAAGCGTGATTAAACCAAGGCTTTCTCGCATTAGTCAAAGGATATGAGAAAGGAATGTATGCTTCCATGCCCGAGAGAATAACCTCCAAAATGCGCAAGGCACACTCGGTTGGCTCCAAGGCAATGGAAGCAATAATCATTCCAGGGAAAATCAAAGAAGTACTGCCTGAGGGCTTCCCAGTCTGCAGCTCCAAAGTGCCACAGACGACATTTCTTTGGAGGGCCCACAGGGCGTACCGGAGTGATAGGACAGGTTAAGGTAATAAGGTTGTGATCGGAGAAGCCCAACAGAGAGAAAAGATTAACAGTGTAAACAGAAGGATTAGTCGTAAGGAGGAGGTCAAGTATTGCAGCTCTCTCCAAGGTGGTCGGGGATATGGGCAGGGTGCTGTACAAGCTGCTCTAGGTCATTAAGGATAGAAAAGATGTAGGCTTGTTCACCAGGAGGATCAGTGAAAGCAAAGGAGAGCCTAAGGTGGTGGTGAACATTGAAGTCTCCTAGAATGGAGATTTCAGAGAAAGGAGAAATGGATAGACTGTGTTCCATCGTAGAAGTAAGATAGTCGATGAATTTTTGATAGTCAGTAGAATTAGAGGATATGTAAACAGCACAGATATATTTAGTTAGAGAGTGACAAGAAAGCCGAAGCCAGAGTGTAGAGAATTCAGAAAAATCGAGTTCAGGAACACGAGAGCAAGATAAGTCATTGCGTATATATACACAACAGCCACCTTTGGCATTGAAATGAGTATAGAGAAAGTAGAAGGATACAGAAAAGAGTTTGCTGTCAGTTGCCTCAGACAGCTGAGTCTCAGTTAGGAGGAGGAGACGTGGTGCTCAACAGAGCGAAATTTAGAGGAAAGGCCGCGAATGTTGCAGAAATGAAGAAGTGAGTCAGACAGTGGTTCCAGGCAGCTCGGGTCGTCACAGGGAGAGGGGCGGCAGGTGGGGGCATTTATGGTCCTCCCCCCCCGGAACTCCGAGGGTAGGTGTTCAGAGATGCCATGATTTATTTTTGAATTTTGGAAAAGGAAGTGAAAGTGTGTACTGTGCATGTAGTTTGGTGTTGATAGTTAGAGAAACTTGCATTGGAGAGCATGCTGGCCTACTTTCTGTGTTAATGAGACACTGAAAAGGTTCAGCAAAGGGGGATGGTCAGGAACTAGTCCTGAGGGCTGGTCAAACGGAAGCTCCAGCTCTTCCTGTCATCAGCTTTCCACCCACCTCGGAAGTACTGCCCTGCTCGACTGGTGCTACAGTCTACTCCTACTGCTGGAGAGACAAACCGAACAGAATCTACCTCGAGAAGTCATTCTGATAACGACTAGAGTATGATGTTTTATTTTTCTAATTATTTTTATTTTTAGCTCCACATGATTTCGTTCAATTTTGGGGAAGAACCGTACACTGAAAGAATGAAAAGAGAGAAACGCATTAGTTATATTAACCTAGAAGACAATGATCTATCTATCTATAGCCCAAAGCCCTAATCCCAGGGAGTACTGCCCTGCTCGACTGGTGCTACAGTTCTTTCCAGAACATTTTCTTACATTCCTCCACTTTACACTCAAGTTCCTTCCAAATTCCTCATCCACTCTCTTCTTGCTCTCCCTTACTAATCCTTTCATCTGTCTCATCCTCTCTCCATATAGCTCTCTCTTCCTTCTCTCAACTTCTTCCACGCCTCTGTTTTTCATCCACTCACTATATGGTTTCTTCTTTTGTGCCACAGCCTCTTTCACCTCTTCAGTCCACAATGCTGTTCCCTGCACCCCCTTTCGTCTTCTCTTCACCCCACACACCACCTCATATGCTGCGCAGATTTCTTCTGTGAACATCTTGCACACACCTTCCACGTCCCCCATCTGCTCCGAACTATATTTACCCAATCGCTCATCCACTTCCCTCTTATATTCTACCTTTTTTCCATCCTCTTTTAACTTTTCCACTCTCCTTATATATATTACTTCCTCCTGTCCTTTCCTTCTTCTATCTCTCCATTTTATTTGGACTTTAATTCTGACCACCACCAAGTGGTGGTCCGAAAGTCCACTCCCGCAGTCTCTATATACTCTTGCATTCATTGGACACCTTCTCATCCTTTCATCCACACACACATAATCAATCATTGCCTTCCGTCCATTCAGTTCACCACCCACCCTTCTCATCACTCGCCACGTATACCCGTGGGTCATTCTGTGCCTGAAGAGGGTATTGGCTATCACCAACCCGCTCCCTGCACAAATGTCCACTAAAGCACTACCATTTTCATCCATCTCTGAAGGCACACTCCACTCACCAGCTACTCCATCCACCTTCCCATTCCTTTCTTTTCCTTTCATATCTCCGATCAAAAATACTCTTGCATTCCTTTCAAACTTTTCCATGCACACTTCCACATTTGTCCAGAACTCTTCTCTCACTTTGCTTGCACGATCTTGCATTGGCGCATACACGCACACAATCGCCCACATTTGTAGTCCAACTTTAAATCTTACCCACACAATCCTCAAGCCAACTGATCCATACTTTCTTATATTCTCCTTCCATCTATTACTCACAACAATACACACTCCTTCCTTTGCCCTCTCATTCTCACCTACTCCTGCGCATTTACACCGTCCATACTCTCATTCTCTCACACTCTCACCTCTCCATTTATATATATATATATTGTCACGAATTCGGGCGAGCCTATATCTAAACAAATTCGTGACATTGAACTTTGGTGGGAAACCGCGAATTCTAGTGGAATCCCAATAAGTATCACTCAGTTCAACCGCCCATGCATTTACTCAATTGGGATGGTTTTCAGAACATTTTTCATTGTTTCATAAGTGATCGTCCTTGCGTGCGACATTGGCGCTTTCGCTGAGTGATTTGTTGTGGGCATGTATAGCTCACAATTTTTCCATTGGCGGTTACCGGGCGTGCCGGCCCCAGCCCTTGCCTCGCTTGTTCTAATTCAGTCAGGATTAAGACGCCGTGAGTGCAGGTTCGTTTGGGCCCAGTGGAGCAGCGCCGCCGTTGTCCAGCGAGTTCCTGAATATCCACTTAGACAGTGATTTGGCGTAGAGGTCTAGGGTGTGCAGCGTCCGTCCTATGCACTGACGCCCAGTTTCCGCTTAGCCCACTTTACTGACCAGTATTTCCTTTCGTTTTTCCTAGGCTTAAGAGTTTAGTTTTTGAGTGAGCAAGTGAGTGTATTCTCTTTGTTATTTTGAATTCATTTGAGACTCATGTAACGTAAATTTATTTCATTGTAATTAATAAATTTTCAGTTCTTTTCTTTTGAGCCTGATGTAATGTAAACTCGTGTTTTATTTCTCCACATTAAGCTTATTCTAGTTGCAGCTCCTAGTTTGCATAAACGCTTTGCATTATTCATAACTGGTACTTAGGCCAGTCCTTTTGTATTAAGCTTAAAATCCGTTGTGCAACCAGGAGTTAATGCACCAGCAAGAACCTGTTTATCATTAATAGCATTAGTTATTGATTGTCAGGGGTGGAGTCACTTTCTCGTGAGGCTAGCAGTACTAACAAACAGCATCTGTGAGTAATTAGTCTCTGCTGTGTACTGCTGAAAAAGTAAATAATTTTTCGTCCTTAAAGAATCGGCGAAGTAAGCCGACATAAAGTAATCATTGCTTGATTTTCACAAGTCAATTCATTGTCTCTATTTTCAAGCAAAACACATAACCTTTACTCAATTTTTAAATAAACAAAAACTCTGTGAAATATATATATATATATATATATATATATATATATATATATATATATATATATATATATATATATATATATATATATATATTCTGTTAAGAAAAATTTGGTATGAAACCCACTAAGTTCAAAGGATTTTTAGTTATAAATGCAGGTGTTACTGGGAGATCCTGTATGGATGGGCGACCACTGAGAATGATGAACTTAGTATTCGAGACTGGCACTGGGAATGATAAACCAGGCACTGGAGAACTTTTTAGGCTCCTTTCTCTTTCCTGTTTCCCTGTATTTATATCTTCATTTTTCCTGTGCTCCATTTTTTTTTTTATCATCCATCTCTGACTTCTCTCTCTACTTCCCTCCCAATGTCTGTTTCTTTTTTTTTTCTGAATCCCTCCGCAATCCCTTGTTTTCTTCATCATTATCATTTTCTACATCCTCTTGAACCCTTCTAATTTATCGCGATCTCCGTACTAAAGTTTTGTAAGTGATCTGTTTTTCCTTTTTTACTACTGCATTTCAGATCCATCTCCTTTTTCTCGCATCTGTCTCTCTCTTCATCATCTTTCTACGTCCATGTAGCAAATCTGTACCTACATTTCTCTCCATCTCTCAGGATCATCTTAACTCACTGCATGCCATCGTCCCTCCTTCCTTCCATCCTTCTCTCCTCTCTCAGACATCCTTTTTATCTACCTAGTAGCATCTCTTTATATTATCTTTCCCATTCTTCCTCCTCTTTCACTTTGGTTTCTTCTCTATCTAACCCCTTGCATCTCTCTCTCTCTCTCTCTCTCTCTCTCTCTCTCTCTCTCTCTCTCCCTCCCTCTCTCTCTCTCTCTCTCTCTCTCTCTCGTTTTCTTTATTTTCTTTTTCTGTCTCCCTCACCTCAACCTGTATTTCTCTTACCCATTTTTTGCATTTCTCCAGTTACCGTCACTCTCTCCGTAGTGGCAGCATCATGTGGCCAGGATTTATATCCACTTGGGGATGCGTGTACCCTCGGAAAAAAAAAAAATTGTATCGGCACCCTGGGATCGGATAAAATGTGAAATGCTTCGTCTCTGGCTCAATCGGCAGTGTTGGCATGCCCATTTAATTTACAAAAATGGTTGAGTTACCATATAGTACAATAATACTATGACAATGTTACTATATAAGATCACAACACAAATGCTGGATACAAAGCGACATAACCGTGTCATTGCCCGTCAGTCATAGTTCGTGAATCAAAATGTCTCACACTGAAAGGTGCCGATATTTTTTTTTTTCTTTAATCGAGGGGTACCTCAGAGAGAGAGAGAGAGAGAGAGAGAGAGAGAGAGAGGGATTCAAAATAGTACAAAAACAAAACAGTAGAGAAACAAAGGTAAGCCGAAAAATGAAAAAAAAAAAAAATACTGCAGACTCCACTGACGGTAGACTGGCCGGCGGGAGAATAAAGTGTATAATATGTATTTATCTATATGCGTTATGTATATACGTAGAGTGATGAGAAACAATATTAATATTTTGCGATGTCTTAATCGGAGGTCGATTCTTGGGTCAGTCAGTTAGTCTCAGTCAATAATTCCTTTACGTCGTCCAGATACTGTGACAATGGTTGGAGTTCTCGTCGGTTAAGGAAGCTCCATAACACCTATTCCTAAGCTATTTATATTGCTTATTACACCTCCTGTCCTATTCTGTGTAGCATAAATCCTTCTAGCATTGCTATATTCTGCACAGGTAGCGTACAAAAGGATATTAACCAGTCATATCCAAAATGAGTCGCTAAGGAAGAGGCGCAAGGGAGCCTCCTTACGCGATGAGAATACGGGCCAAAGACTAATGATTGCTCGTTACTGTACAATTTATTAATTTTAATTAGGCGGAGATTTTATTTTGCAGCTTATTTCCCATAGTTCAGCGGCAGAAGAAGAAATAATATGGCTCCTTTCGTATATCCTTTCCATGGAACTTCTTCGTGACAAGTACAATATTCTAGTGACAATCTAATGTTATATCTGAACATTCAAGATGGAGAGATGGCAATGTTATGACGAGTGAATGTGAAGAGAATACAATTAATCGGATACGCTGGGGTCTCGCTTCATTAGCTGGGAATCCCAGGTGTGCAAAGGAATCACTGACAGCCACTATCAATCAATCAATCATTCTATCTATCAGTCTGTCTATCCAACTATCTATAAGTATGCTCGTACAACCTTGCAGAGCATTTATTGTTTCTTTTAATCGCTTTATATAATGCCTTAAGGACGATGCATCTCATTCTTGTTTCTGTTATGAGATTTTAGTGATTTTAGATGAGATTAGTTGTAGTGATAATGCTAAAAGATCGTCAATATACCTCATGTAACATATCCAACAATCTGCAGTCACAAAAAATACACTTGATAACACCTTGACGCCACTTGTGATGAAATAGCTTTGACATGGTTCAGTACTGACGGTTAGGTCTAATTTCACAAGCGATGCTAAGTCTACTAATACCAAGTCGGATCACTTCCATCTAAAACGGGTCCAAGCTGACACAGAAGGAGGAGCATCGGAGTAACGTCAGCTGGCACAAAACCCAAGTTCAGTTGACGCCTGACCGTGGTGGTAAGTGGATGTATGCTGCACTCTCCAGATCATGACACATTTTCAGTCCGAAGTGAGGGAAGGGACTGAAATGTGTGAGGGAAGGTATAGGGGTGTGAGGGAAGGCGTAGGGGTGTGAGGGAACCTATTGCTATGTTATAGGGTTAAACGAGTCTGCACTTCTTCCCCTTCTTCGTTTTCCCTTATTATAAATGTTTAATTTGAGTCTGCCCTTTTATACATTTTTTGTTGCTTAAGCCAACTGACGTCACACACAAGCCACGCCTCCCTGCGCCCTGAGGGAAAGTGAACCGACTTGGTATTAGTAGCCTTAGAAGCGATGACTGTGTATGCATGCTGTTCATTAGTGTGTGGGATGACGCCATTTTATTGTGCATCAATTATGCAGACTCTCCTCTGGTATTAAACACTCCCAATTGCACAATTAACTCTATAACTGAACATGCAGCTACACTGCTTTCCAAAACTTAACACTGAAACGCTAATCTTCGTCAAGGTCCGAGCACCATCATTCGCCAGTGTTAACTGACTACTAGTATTATCGTAGTTTTATATGCAAGTCAATTGTACTTTGATTCTCAACTTCATTTTATAATTTCGTTCAATTTTCACCTGTCATGATATTTTCCCCGTTGTCCCTTCATTTGTGCTCTCTCTTTCTCTCTCTCTCTCTCTTTACGGTAGTGCATCCAGCTCATCCTACCTGACTGTTTCCCGAATCCTCTGTTCATTTGTCCCATAACCCACCCCGACCCGACCGATTTTCCACCACTTACCCCCCCTCAATCCCGGCCAATTTTGGATTTTTTTTTTTTTTTTTAGCTCAAACCTCTGCTTTTGGTGAGAAACATCGAAAATTCATAGAGGAATCACTCAGCTGAGGTTTAAAATACCGGATACATATAACGGTACCCCTTACTTTACTGTGTTTTCTATGAGGCAGGCTCCAGAGAAAACGAGTTCTATGGGAGGGGTAACTTCCACACCATTCATAAATGGTATTTATTTATTTATTTAGTACGAATTTATATGTAGTACGAGAGTATATTGGTTTTCACACAGTAATATAGGCAAAATAAGCATTGTTTCACTCACTAAACACATCAACATACCTGACCTTTTTTGGCGACATTACCTGATCATCATTTCTGTTTCTTTCTCTAATGCTACGTAAACTTTGTCCTTCACATTGTCATTGATTGGGGAATCGTTCTGGCCTTGAATTTCGTACCATGGCATGACATGTCTTTACTGGCCAGGTCACTGGTAACAGGTGAATTGCCGAGACAATGGCATGCGGGGGGTGGAGGTCATGTGGGGTAAGGCATTGTCCCTGCCTGGCATCTGGTAGAGGAAGGTGTCCCGTGTATACATACCAAAAATCACGCACGAATTTTGAAAAATGTGCAAATGACTGACCTTGCAATTGCAGCACATTTATATAAATCAACGGACAATGACAAAACGTTCAGACGTGTATACACATCAACGGGAGTCAGCGGGTTAACCAGCGCACCCCACCCACCTTCCCTCCCTCCTTCCTCTTCCTCACCAATTCAACTCTTCCTTCCTCTTGTATTATTAGGTGCATGCAAGCGAAGCGAGCGAGTGATGTTTGCTCCCAGCTCAGTTTGGAAATGAGTGACCCTGTCTGACGCGACTGTCACGTTATCATGAGCTACAGGGTGTATAGCAGGAGCCGATAACTATTCAATGTGAAGTAGAATTGAAATTTCTTCTGCATGTGATGCCTTCATTCAGTAAATTTTGTTATCAACTGAAAACTCACCCATGAACGTGTAGGAACCCTTTGGAATCTTGAGTTTTCCAAAGCAGTGTTCTGCTCTAATTAGCGAACGCCTCAATTACGAAATCAATTTCAAAAAAGTTTTTCCTTCGTAACACAGTTTTTTGGCATCAGCTCTTGCAATTGAATATCGGAGATTCTGCCTATAATTTTATATCAGAATGAAATTGTGATAACATGGCACTTGCTTGCTCTTACAAGCAATAAATATTCAGGAGCATACATCTCACTTCCCAACATCATAAGTCAAATGTTTACTAATAAATTTCTACATGTTATACATCATTGGAAAGAGAATTTTATTGGCTTTCGAATGCCGGAGGTTCCAGTTCGATACGAGGTATGGTGTTTGAGTAATAAGCGAAAGAGCAAAACCCATTTCCGACAGACAACAGATTTTTTCTATTTGGGGAGCTCTAGTGAAAAAGTTTTCTTGCCACTGTTATGTTTTTTTTATCATCCTATGCAGAATTTCATTGGCTTTCATTTGAGCCCACAACGGTGATCCTAGACCTCATAGTATTCGAGAAAACTGCAAAAAAATACGGTGTACCCACGCCATGTCGTGACTGTAGGGTAGTTTCCTGCCTTCCTCTACGTTGCTGCACGTGTTTCACCAATTCTTTATACACTAGATATGCACACTATATTCACATGATTCACTGTCACTATCTACAGTATATAGCTGAATACTCACATTTGTTGCAGGGTAGAGGCAGTGTAATTGATTAGAAACAGTAGCACAATCTTCATTGGGCCAAAGGCTGATAACGACCAGGATTGTTTCAAGAACACCAAATTTCCTATTGCAAACACCAAATCGAATCACAACAGTTCCCAATCACAATACACAAGCACTACTGGTATAATGAAATATGTTGCATGGCTGGGATGGGAGAAAGAGTGGAAATTTAAAGGGACAGAACCATGCAGTACCTTCCCCACTAACAGATCATTTGGTTCTGAATAACCTGTCTGCTCTCTTGCTGGTACTGGGACCCACAGTTGCCAACTCATTACTTTTGATGAGGAGCAGGGAAGCTATGATTAAGATAAATGGGAGAATTTGCACATTATTTCTGTAGTGGTACAATCATCATCATCATCGACGTCAGTCATGTTCAGGGCAAAAGCCAGAGCCAGAGTCAAAGTCAGAGTCATAGTCCTGCATTTTCAATATCTTGAACACTAAATTTTGGTTATTCCTTACCTAATTTCCTGCTAATGCATTACTTCCTGTTACTGGCAACAACCCGTTCAATATTACACCTGTGGCAGGCGTAGGAGTCATGGTGTGGGCTGCCACTTTTTCAGAACATTAAGGTACTGTAGCTTCAAAAAGTATCACTCACGAAAGCTCCGATGATATCTGAAATGATTAACGCAGTTGGTGATGTCTCACAATCAAGATTTACACCTATTTATATGATATTACTGACTCAAAAATGGCACAAGCATGCAACATAAATTATCCTCAATAATAAGTTTACCAAAATAGAGTGGAATCATCAGGCATTTTTCAATAATCATCGATTGCAGTGTCAGAATCTCTCGCGTGAAGTGTACATCGATACTTTTGTACAGCACATTGCACACCTCATTACAGAAAAACAAATGAAGAAAAATAAATTCATTACCATAAAATAGTCTGGTCAAATATTTCTCCATGCAGCAGATTCTCTAACTGGGCCTCACTGTGGTGTTAATGATGTTCTACTCCTGAAGCATCTGTCTCATCCATCATGGCCATCTTAGTGTGTAAATCCATAGTTAAAACAGAATTTCGTGACAGTGATTACCTTCCCCACCTCTCTGTTGGGTACGAATCACCTGACATGGACGAGTATAGGAAGAGGACAACGACGAGAGAGAGAGAGAAGGTAAATCTTACCAGAGTGATAAAGGAGGGTGGTACCTTTCAAATGAGGAGATGTGCATTGATGCGCCAATTGACCTTTTCTCATAAAGTCATTCATATAAATGATTGTGAACAGTGCTCACTTTGTGTGGACAGAGGAGAAGGAGGCAAAATTAGTGGCCTTTTTCACATTAACACAATATTATTATCTTTCCATACCTGTAGTTTGCTGTCCTATTCACAAAACTTTCATCTGTATATTGAGACTGTCTTCATTATTAATAAATAAAAAAAGTCGAGAAAATTAACAGTTAATATTGTAGACAACTTTCAAACTTGTAATAATACATTGTTTTGGGCTATGCTCCTCCAGACCCTAATAACATAGAATTATGCCTTGTATTATAATATCTTAACACCTGTTTCCCCAGACAGAGTGTATTACCTTCATTATTATGTGACGGTAATTCACGTAGGAATACAAACACGGAACAATAGTATAGGTAAAAGACCACTACTTCCACCTTAAAACTAAATACTAATATAAATAATGAATTTCATCCAGTCCTCGTTGTTCTATAATGTTATATCTGGTCCCATATTGTATTCATCCAGCCCCCATCGGGCCCATTACTCCCAAATTATCTGTGTCATCACCCCATTATTTTATCAGTCAATTTTTCTCCAATTAAATCCTTAATATACCCGCACACTTAGTGCTAGGGAATTATCTGTTTGGTGAGGTTATTTGTCTGTCTGTCTGCCTGTCCTGTGTTTCTGCCTGTCTGTGTTTGTCATGTGTTTATGTATGTTTGCTTTTGTCTGTCGGTGTCTGTCTGTCTCTGTCTATCTGTCTAACTATCTATCTGTTTGACTGTAAAATGTTAAAAACCTCATGGATGGAACTTCACCAAATTTCGAATAATGATTGAAGAAGAAAGAGGAACAAGTAATAATATTTTTGCAAAAAAAATCATGTCATCCTTTCATTGTTCTCCACACACCCATTTTTTTTTCTTCCATTTTCTTTTGTTCCTGTTTTGTTTCGATCTTAAGTCCTTATCCCTACCTCCGTTCACGCTCGATCTTTCTTTGTCTTAAACACACACACACACACACACACACACACACACACACACACACACACACACACACACACACACACACACACACACACACACAATATTGGCTTGTTTTTCCACTGAGGCTCTTACCTGCGTTTTTTTTTTTTTTTTTTTTAGCTAGACGGAGTGAAGGTGCAGTAATCTGTGGTTTGGCAGGACCAGTCTGATCTATAGCCAACTGAGCCATGGAATATATTGTGGATTTGGGTTTTGCTGAAACAGTCTTTATTGATTTACCACAAGGCCCAGTGACATATAAGAAAAACACCCACTAATACCACCACATTGGTACTGATGTGAAAAGGATCCTGAGAGTACTGTGCATGGATGGAAAATGTCAGCTCCGGAACGGTGAGATGGGAACTTTTGCGACTGGTTGCAGCGTTGGACCTCAGGGAAAGGACTGTTTAATTTATGCCTAGAATCGGAAAAAAGGGAAACACATCGTCTGCAGTTATCATGGATAGAACAAAGGGGACTCACTGTGATCAAGAGGTTCTGGTTCTTTATTCTCACTTCATTTCATGTCCATTCACACATCTTTCTCCTCCCTCCATTTCCACCATCACCCTCTCTCTCCTCCCCCATCTCCACCATCACCATCTTCCTTCTTCCACTTCTGCCTCCAATTTCACCATCTTTCTTCCTCCACCTCCACCATCGCATCTTCCTTCTTCCATCTCCAACTCCATCTTTACTTCTTCCACCTCCACCATCACCAGCTTTCTTCTCCTTCCACCTCCACCATCACAATATTTCTCTTTCCTCCGCCTCCACCATCGCCATCTTTCTTCTCCAACCTCCACCATTATCATCTTTCTTCACGAACCTCCACAATCATCATGTGTCTTCCACCTCCACCATCATCATCGTTCTCCTCTTTCCACGCTCGCAACACAATCTTTCTTCACTTTCCACCTCCACCATCACCATCTCTCTCCCCCTTCAGCCTCCACCCTAACCACCACCACCACCACCGCCGCGGCTGCCACCACCATCGCCATCCCAGTCATCATCATCGTCATCTCTATCACCGGGCAGCAGCAGCAGCAGCAGCAGATCAGGTTCCGTTACTCTCCTCACACTCTCATACTAGTTTCATTCCGATAATTGAATTGTCGTCTCGCTCCTCTTCCCTCCACCCTGTCCCTAGAATCCGGGACTCGAGTCCACCACAATATCCAATTATTGTCCAGGACGGGCGAATCCAGAGCTGGGTTTGATCCTTTTCCTTTTTCCTATTGCATTTCCTCTTTTCGTTATCTCCGCACTTCTGTTTTCGTCTCTCATTCCTTCACTTATTTTCGTTTCCATTCTTACTTTTTTCTTCTCCATTACGCTAATTGTCATCCAGTTTAGCGCACCAATTTTCCTCTTTGTAATATCCATTTCCTCATACACCCAATCCCACATCATCAACATGCTCCACTGTTCCATCTTCTGCGATTTGTTTCTGGCCACCCCATACGGGATTAAGGTGTCTGGCTACAGATAGACAGATAGATCGATTGATAGGTAGATAGATAGACAGACAGAGATACAGACAGATAAGTTACCTTCACAGTGTGATGGTTAACAGAATGTAACCTCATTCATCATCCCTGTAGCAATATCCTCCAGTCCTTTCTGCAGCCATCCATCTCCCCATCACATTCCAACTCAACTCAAATAGTAATCTTTCTACTGGCACTCTCACCTCCTTCATCCTGTCAGCACCACCTCTCCATCGCCCATCCTTCTAACAGTACCTATCCATCCTCCATCCCTCCAACAGTACCTCTCCATCGTCCATCCTTCTAACAGTACCTATCCATCCTCCATCCCTCCAACAGTACCTCTCCATCCTCCATCCCTCCAACAGTACCTCTCCATCCTCCATCCCTCCAAGAATACCTCTCCTTCTTCCATCCCTCCAACAATATCTCTCCATCATCCATCTCTCCAACAATACCTCACCTCCTTCCATCCCTCCAACAGTACCTCTCCGTCTTCCTTACCTTCTGCAGATTACCCATCCGTCCCTTCAACTTCACCCACCTATCCCTCCTGCAGCTTTCCCTCCCTCCATCTCTCCACCAAAAGTCCTTGCAACACTCTTTTAATACTGTCACTCTCCCGTCTCTCCACCAGACACTCTCCACACCTCTCTATACTTCCTCTCTTTCTCTCCACCAGGAAACCCAACCCACCATCCTTCCAGAAGCTTCCCCTCCACAAATACACTCATCTACCCGAATGTACCCTAGCTCCCCTATTCCACTACCACCTCACCTCTTCAGAATTAAAACCAACAAAAACCCAATTACATTAGACCACCTGTAAACTACATCATTCCCTGCCATCTCTCTATTTTTTTTATCTCTCCCCTTTCTCCACCAGCACGCTCATCCGCCGTTCAACTTAATCCTTCCACTTTTTCAGTCTTCCACAACCCTTATTGTTAGTCTCCCTCCGACCAACAATTTTCATACCTGCTGTATGCCTCTCCAACTCTCCCAATACACCCACCTTCAAAATTCCTTTCCCTCCCCTCCACACCTCCACCGATGCATTCCCGTTCACATTCATCAGTCCACCAATACACCCATCTATTATTCTAAGTTTTCTTTTCTCTCACAACTCTTGACATGCAAATCCAACTTCATTCCAACTACAGTATCTTCCACATCCCTCTACTTCATTCTTCTTTTTCTCAACCAACACACTTCCATTTCTCTTCACTTTCCACCAGAAAAACCCTAATGCCCTCCACCCCGCCCCCATTCCTCCCCCAGTGTGGAAATTTAACCCACGATAAGTCTTGTTCATTGGTGCCACAATAGGGTAGAAGTGAGGGGGTGAGGGGCGAGAAGTTCGTTAGTGGCGACCCGGGACCAAACCACACTCTGCCTGCACCTTGGCTGGGTCTGACTACATGTTATTGCCTTGCTTTCAAAGGGTGGATAATTAAAGTACTGTTTAGAGGAAAGGACCTTATATTTTAGCCTGAAGTGGGTGAAACGTAACGTCTAAGAAAATAAAGATCCTTACCTCTAAATGTCGATATAGTTAACTATTATTTCAGATATACTTGCCCTAATAACAGATGATGGATGTTTAAACAAGTGGACTTAGGTGAAAGATGTATGATCTGGGTGTAAGGTGTTGACCTTACATACATCTTGTTACTGAGAATGATTGATACTGCAATGAACTCCATGATGTTGGCTCCTGGCTTTGTTTCAAACTGTAATGTTAGATTTGTTTGCATAGTATCAGGTGTTCTGATTATTTATTATGTCGCTGTGGTGTGTGTGTGTGTGTGTGTGTGTGTGTGTGTGTGTGTGTGTGTGTACACCACACATTTAACAGAAGCCAAAATTCTCGGTGGTGGCCTCATAAACATCATTTGTTCCAGAGATTCTGTACGTGACTTTGGAGGGGCAGCAGCTTCGCATACCGCACTTCGCCTACCACCTCACAGTCACAAGGATCTTTAGTTTACATACCTGGATTTCTCCCACAAGCAACCTTTATAAAAGCTCCATTTCCTTCTGTCTGAAGCATACTGAAACACAAACACATGAAAACAACCAGTCCCATAAAATCCCCGTTCATTGTATAGGGATCTGAGACTATGCTTAGTTCAGAGCCTTTTAGATGAGATGACCACTATGCCACGGGGGTTCAGTGGTATCGCGTTGACCCCCATCTGTTTTTGTAATGAGTCTTGAGGTGTAAAACCGAAGCCGTAATAAATACTGAAAGTGAATACTGATAAAATGTTCTCTCATACGTATGCATACTTACCCACTGCGTAGGTTCCACCCACCCATCCACTTACACAGCCACAGTCACACCTACCCACCCACACACACACCCATCTACACACACACACACACACACACACACACACACACACTTTGCCACAACTTTCCTCTTTCACATGCATTGCTCTAATTAAAACATCACTTCCCTACCTGGTGAACATGTGGAAGGGTTGATTCTGGCTGTAATTTTTCCTCTTGGTATTAGGCCAGGTTTCCCAGTGGACCTTTCCGTTACGTGCATATGCAAATACGGAATACCACGCACAGCTGTTGGCACATGATACACAGTGATATATGACTCATTCCAATGCTTTAAAACTGTGCTAGTCAAGTATGGTGACTGATGCACTGGACGGAGTGTCAGATGGCTGATTTGGATGACGTAATTATTAGCACTACAGCTATCATAAGCTGCCTCACAGCCGCTAATAACATTTCAATAACGGTAATAGGACTCACTTCATACGACCAAATGAGCCAAATGATTATTGTTATTCTTTTCTGCACTATTGAGGTCATCCACCTGAGCCAACACAGTATTGTATAAATATTAAGTTCTCCAGTATGATTACGTCTACTTATTATGTTTTTTTTATCGTCAGCTAACTTTATCTGACACGGGAAAGGCCTCTTGTGCATAACAATTTGGCAGTAATGTACCAAACCCATGTTGAGCATAAGGTGAGTTTGGAGTCTCCGTCACACTCCTGAATGTGCGTAACGTGGCATGCAGGCTAACCGCACCGTATCCTTACAGTTACTTCATAAAAAAATAAATAAAAAGCTGGAGTACTGTCTACACCTCCACCCTATTGCTTTAAGGAATGCAACAACTGAAACTATACTTTCCACGCACATTATTATGATCTAGTGAATTGCAAAGGAGAGTTGTAGGCTTGACAGATTTTGTGTTCGGGTCTTCTGTGTGCTTCGATGCTTTCACAGTATCATAATTTCAATTTGTATGTACCAGTTCATTGGGTGCAAGTCCGTTTTCACTCATTCATACTTAATCCTAGACGGGCCAGGATTGATTTTTCGCTATAGAGACTCTTCTTCTGATCTGATTATCAATGAGTTCTGGACGTGCCAAAAATTTGAGCGTCTGTGGACGGGAAATACTGTATATATTATAATTTAGACTAACTATTTCTACTATTATTCTCTATCACTTCTGACTCAGTCATAAGGTTTCTCTGCAAAACAAAAAAATCATCTACTGTGCTGTTATTCTGAATATAATCCTTAGCCTAAATTCATTGTCATTTTAAAGATATATAGACATTGCTTTAAAACCATTTTTTGAGCATGGTTTCTCTCTCCCTTTGCTTGAATGAGCTGGTCTGGAGACAGCCAGGATTAAGCTCTTCAGTTTAGTCCTCACAGACCGCATGTGAATAATATAGAAAACATTGTCCATCTACAAAACAAGATATCCAAAGGTATATTCTGAAATATTTAACCTACCCTACTGAATAAAATGTGATTAAAGTTGTGAATAACCTTTGACTCTCACATCTCTCTCTCTCTCTCTCACACACACACACACACACACACACACACACACACACACACACACACACACACACACACACACACACACACACATTCTCTATCTCTCTCTCACACATATTCTCATTCCTACAGTGTGCCCACATAAATAATTTATTCATTATCATTTTACTACCGACTACGTTATGGGGCTGAAACATGGAATATGGGTGTAGCAGAGAGGAAAAGTTTGAATGTAATGGAGATGAGGTGTCTGAGGAGTATGTGTGGAGTGACGCGAAATGATGAAGTGCGAAGAACTGGAGTCGTTCGGGAGATGGCTGGTAGAGTTGAGCAGAGGGTGTTGCGATAGTTTGGGCATATGGAGAGAATGGATAATGAGTGATTGGTGAAAAAGATAACTAGATCTGATGTGAGAGGTGTAAGGCTGAGAGGAAGACCGCGAATAGGATGGATGGACAGTGTGAAGAGAGCGCTGGATGCGAGAGCGATGTCTGTTGAGCAAGGAAGAGTGGCTGTGCGTGACAGAAATAAATGGAGAGAAACTGTGAATGAATAAGTGATGACGCAGCCCTGAGGGGATATTCTCCCGCATTTGGTCTGATCAGCTAGTCAGGTCAGGTGCGGGTAAGGGGATGGGTTTATGATGTGGCAGGGGTAAACCAGCTCTGCTGTCTGGCCCTGCTGCGGATGTCACTGATTGCGTTGCGCAGTTGACCCTTGTGCGGTGTGGTGCGGTGAGGATCTGTCCGTTCTCCCCTTTGGGGCTAAGATGCGAATGAATGTGTTTGAATGGATGAGTAGCCTAAATGGGGAGTGTGTCGTCCTGTCTCGGCTACCTCCCTTACCTTGGGGGAAGCAGCCTAGGTATATAGATAGATAGATTTTACTACTGAAACGGGTGAAATAGGGTCTATCCCCCATATTTATGCTGACAGAGAGTTGCAGCAACCCATGTGCAGCCTCGTACCTCACACCAAGATTAAGTGAAAACAGAGCAACACGATGGAATTCAAACTTTCTTATCACCTGATTCATGCCCACAGAAATACCAGAGATCAGTTTTACATAATATTTACATTTGCATCTCCATGAGTGACCCTGCCAGTCAGTCACTCCCTAATAATTTTACCACGCAAGGTGCTTTACTTTGCAGAAGCCAGGTATGGTCCTGCATCTGTCTAGTACTCCTGTATATTGCAGTACAAGTACTTGTTTAAATCCCCTGACCTGTGTGAACGTGAGACACTGGATTAGAATGCTGGGGATGGATAAGAAAGGATTTTCTTTCTTTCATTCTTTCTTTCCTTATATTTGCCATTCATTTCGTCTTCTCTCTGCGTTTCCCAAAGTTGCTGAGATACATGCTGAGGCGTCATTGTCGAGGACCCGTCAATTGGAGCATTTCACTGTCTCTGACGCAGCACACAAAGAGGATGTCCCTTAGTATTACCCTCAATATCCTGATGGACTTGACTGTGAGTGTGTGAGGCAGCATGATAACTGTGTGTAGTGGTGAAACTACACAGATGTAGTCATGGGATCTGGACGTCGACCTGGGAAGACTAAGGTTCCTGTCTGACTTCAAACAACGTAATCAGAGAGAGAGAGAGAGAGAGAGAGAGAGAGAGAGAGAGAGAGAGAGAGAGAGAGAGAGAGAGAGAGAGAGAGAGAGAGAGAGAGAGAGAGAGAGAGAGAGACTTATTAGAGGAAAGGAGGAGAACAGACTTACTAAAGAACAGGAGAACACACTTACTAAAGGAAAGAGAAGTCCAAACTTACTAAAGGACAGGAGGAGAGCAGACTTATTAAAAGAGAGAAGGAGAACAGACTTCCTAAAGGACAGGAAGAGAACAAACTTGCTAAAGGACAGGAGGGGAGCAGACTTACTAAAGGAAAGGAGGAGAATAGACTCATTAAAGGAAAGGAGAAGCGCAGACTTACTAAAGGAAGGGAGAAGAACAAACTTACTAAAGGACAGGAGGAGAACAAACTAACCAGAGGAAACACGTCGTGGTAAAAAGAGTGAAAGGAATCTGTACAACATCATTTTAAGGAAGTCGGGAAGAAATGTGTTAGCTCCGAGGATTGAAGATGCACACTACATAGTCAGCAGCAGTCGATCCTATATTATCCTTTCCGAGTCATTTGGTCCGCAGGCTAGGCTATTCATAGTCCAGATCATGAAAGGGTAGATGACTAGCCTACGTCCCTGGTGGCTTCACGGGATCGTACAACCAAAATCTCCTATTGAGAATTTGAACCAGAGTATGGCACATCATCATTCAGACTGGTGCCCTTAGACCTTTCGTCCATCAGGCGTCTAAAAGGGAAAAAAGATTGAAAAAAGGTCGTCAGTAAACAAAGGATGGTGAGGACCAGCAAAGGATGACGTAGATCAAACCACTTACTAACATGTCTCCACCTCCTACCACCATCACAACACTTACTAACATGTCTCCACCTCCTGCCACCATCACATCGCTTACTAACATGCCTCCACCTCCTACCACCATCACAACACTTACTAACATGCCTCCACCTCCTGCCACCATCAAAACACATACTAACATGCCTCCACCTCCTACCACCATCTCATCGCTTACTAACATGCTTCCACCTCCTACCACCACCACAACACTTACTAACATGCCTCCACCTCCTACCACCATCACAATTGCCTCCACCTCGCACCACCATCACATTACTTACTAACATGCCTCCAACTCCTACCACCATCACATCACTTACTAACATGCCTCCATCTACCACCATCACATCAAGTAGACTACTAACCTGTGTCTACTTCCTACCACCATCACATCAAGTAGACTACTAACCTGTGTCTACTTCCTACCACCATCACATCACTTACTAACCTGAGTCTACCTCCCACCACCATCACAACTTTTATAAAACCACTTTATCACTCTCACAATCGCTGGTCATATCCATACTGAATAAAACCAGTTTCTCCAAATTAGCCATCCTTAATCTCTCTCTCTCTCTCTCTCTCTCTCTCTCATCATTAATATACTCTGTCCTCTTATGTATCCTACGTCTCCATCATTAATATCCCGTCTTTCTTACACTGCGCTACCTTTTCGTTCTTTCCAGCCCTGTCTTTCCTATTTTTCCCGTGCGGTATATGCCTACCATGTACTTCTCATTTATCACACGCATACTTTCATGAATTCACTATAAATTTTTCATATCTTTTTCCCATAGCTTCATATCTTTCTTAGATCAGCACTGTAAAAGTTACAACTGTAAGAATGATGAGAGTAAAGAAGCACTCAGATATATTCCCCATGACTGATCCCTATATTTATTTCCTCGTAACCAAAGGCAAGCGTACTGGACAGTGTAATTTCCGTTTGAAGGAGAGTTATTGAAAAAGTTAAATTGGATCGCGGGTGTGAGTTCGACAATCGGAAATAACGAAGACAACGACGATCCAAATAATGAAGCAGGCAGGGTTACCCCCCCTCCCCCCTCTCTCTCTCTCTCTCTCTCTCTCTCTCTCTCTCTCGTAAATATTTTATTAATTACATGCTGCGGGCCTGAAACATTTTAAGTCGTCTACAATTACTGATTTTCACTGTTAATAAAGTATGCCACCTGGACCATATGACACACACACACACACACACACACACACACACACACACACACACACACACACACACACACACACACACACACACACTCCAGCTTAACCACACCGGCTGATAGGCTTTCTGACCCAAACAAATGCCACGTTAATGGCAACCTTTGAGTTTGGGGAAAAATGTCTGACAAAAAAATAAATAAATAAAACTTTGCAATTTTTTTTATAGTTTATGTACAGTATGGTCTATTTTTTTTTTTTTTCTTAACATAAGAACACTTAGCAGCCGTCTGTCTGCCCCCCTCCCCTCGACACACGCAACACAACACAAAAGCTTTCTGCCCAGCTCTCTAGTGCAGGGCCTAACTGGTATTCACAGTCGTTCAAATACATCCGATTAAAAATATTTGTACAGTACAACGTTCCCTTTTTACATTCTGAAACAGTGGACAAAGTGTATGAAAATATTCTCCAACAACTACTCATAGCTGTATATGGCTGGTAATTTATTCATTGCAATGCGAAAAAAAGAACTGTGCAACATATGAAGTAAGAAATTCGTTCAGAATTATTAGCCTTCAGTAAAATAACGCGATTAGCAACAGTGCTCATTGAGAAACCATCGATCATTTGTGTGAAGATAGTCTTCTGACCGAGTGTACACATTTGCGCAACTCTGAAGAAGTCTCCCTTATCTGTCTTTCCCACTGTCGGTCGTCTCCGAACTTCCTGTATTTCAGATGAAACATGCCCAGGTTTCTCGAAGTAAATGGATCTTGATTTCGCCTCACTCTTGTTTTGTGTTTATTTTGCAGGCTTATCTCATTTGGTTTAGATTTGTACAAAGGAAAAAAAAATATTTACGAATAGGCGCTCACCATCCACTCACTCGATGTAGTGCTGCTCTCGGGTGTCTTCCCTTTCCTCTCCATCCTTCTTTCCTTCCATTCTCTTCTGTCTTTCTTTCCTTATTCTTTCCTTGTCCTTCTGCCTACGGGTGACTTTACACTCCCTCTTCTGTCTTTCCTTCATTCTTTCCTTTTCCTTTAGCCTGTGGGTGACTCTACACTGAGTGGCACGCCAAATGGTTTCCTGTAACCATATAACCAGATTTTGGCGCCTGGTGGTTTTAGTGGGTAATTATTGCGCTCCAATCGGATTGAGCCGGTGAAGGTTTATATCCAAGGGATGGTTGGGGTTGATTGCTCATGTAATACCACTCAGGGATGAGTGAGGCTGGTCACTCTCATCTTAAATGTCGGGACCAACTGCCTAGCCCCGGGCTCCTACGCTCCTCATGGGGCAACGTAGGACTGGATGATGGATGGATGGATGAAAATTTCTGTCATTAACTCATGAAGACAAGTTTTCTTTCAAATTAATTGTCAAGAACTACTAAAGTTTTCCTAGACACGAAGATGGTGAAAAGCAGGAAGTCATTAGCGAGAGCTTGACAAGCGTAGTTAGTTAAGGGGGACGCCCATGAAGTATATATGAGGCAGGCAGGCAGGCAGGCAGGCAGGCAGGGCGAAATAGATATGTAGGTAGATTGACAGGCAGGAGAGCAAAGCAGGCAAGCAGGGAGCTAGAGGGCAGGCAAGGAGGAAGTGAGGCAGGCATGCAGAAGGGAAGACAAAAAATGAATTAGGCAGGCAGGGTGAAGACACGAAGGTGAGAGGAGAATGGGAGAGGGGAGAGGAGAGAGATGATGGGCAGGAAAGCATGACAGTCAGGTCACAGGACAAAGGGGGAAGAAGAAAGGTGTCATATGGCAGGCAGGGAAGGAGGAAAGGATGTCAGAAGGCAGCCAGAAGGGGAGGAAAGATTCATTAAGGTAGGCAATTACGATGGTAGGTAGGAAGGAGGAGGGATACATACATATATATATATATATATATATATATATATATATATATATATATATATATATATATATATATATATATATATATTTGTATATTAATTTGTCCGACTCTGGGCAAAGGTTCCCAAGGCCCAGTAGTCATCCTACACACCTGCACGTCACCACGCCTGCACTTACACCCACCATCCTTATTGAATACATACTAGGGCTGCTCATACAGGACTGGCGCACCGATATTAGCCGGGGAATTTTTACATGCCGGCGAGTCTTCTGGTAGATCAGTAGAGTCTACTTTTAAGAAATTCAAATCCTTAAACTGTTCCCTGCCCCAGCCGGGATTCTTTCCTGGGTTCATTAGGGCTGCAGGCCATCTCTGTACTCAGTCTGGCAGGTCAATCTGTAGTCAGGCAGATCAGAGAGCAAGCAGGCAGGAAAGACAGACAGGGAGGGAGAAGAGCCATGCAGGTAGAAAATGAGGCAGGTACAGAGATAGCAGGGAAATAAGGGAAGGGAGAAGAAAGATGTGTAAGCACGCGGAAATTAGCCAAATAAAATAAGCAGGCAGGAAGGAGAAGGAAATGTACTCATTAAGAAGGGCAAGCGTGGAGGAGAAAACCAATCAAATAGTGTGAAATGATGGCCACTGGATAGATAGGCAGGTAGACAAGGAATTCGTAGGAAGGTCGGCAAGCGGTTAACCCTTTTCGTTAATACCCAGGACAGGAGGTATCTAAATAAGAATGGATTTAGAACTGATGTAATTATCATCTTACAGGTAGTGACTTTACACCCACGGAAGCCAGAAGCATGGCTAGGTATTGTATCACTAGGTGTGTGTGTGTGTGCGTGTGTGTGTGTGTGTGTGTGTGTGTGTGTGTGTGTGTGTGTGTGTGTGTGTGTGTGTGTGTGTGTGTGTACCGTGTCTATCCAACACAGAGAGTAAGCGAGCATGCTCTCCAGTACAAGTTCCTTTAACTCATCACCAAACTACAAGCACATTACACGCTACACATCCTACTCAAAATTTGCAAAGAAAATGACATCCCTTCACGAAGCCTTAGAGTCCGCCGGTGGGTGGGTGGGTGGGTGGGGGGTATCAAAGCCCCCACCACACACACATCTCCCGGTGACTGCCAGAGGAGATGCCTGAACCACTGTCTCTTCATTTCTGCATCATTCGCGGCCTTTCCTCTAACTTTCTCTCCGCTGAACACCACCTCTCCTCCTTTATACCCAACCTCCTCTTCCCCATTGAGACTAAGCAGTCTGAGACGACTGACAGCAAACCCTTCTCTGTATCCTCCTACTTTCTCTATACTCATTTCAAAGCCAGAGTTGGCTGTTGTGTTCCTGAACATGAATCTTCTGAATTCTGTACTCTCTGGCTTCGGCTATTGTGTCTCTCTCTGATTAAGTATATGAGTATCTAGTCTGTATGTATTTCTCATAATTCTTCTGACTATGAAAGCCTCTTCGACCATCTTTCTCTAAAATGGAACACATCCTACCAATTCCTCCGTTCTCTGAAATCTCCACTCTAGGTGGTGTTCATCACGTTTGGCTCTTCTCTCCTTTCACTGATCCACCTAGTGAACAAGCCTACATCTTTTCTAATCTTAACAACATAGAACAGCTTGCACAGCATCCTACCCATATCCCTGACCGCCCTGGAGAGATTTTCAACATACTTGACCTTTCCTTTGCATCCAATCCTTCAATTTATGAAGTCAAACTTTTCTCTCCGTTGGGGTCCTCCGATCACAACCTTATCACTTTAACCTGTCCTATCACTCCAATAAGGCTCATGGATCCTCCTATGAAGTGACGGCTCTTGCATTTGGAGCTATTGATTGGGAGGCCCTTAGGCAGTACTTCTTTGACTTTTCCTGGAATTATTGTATCTTCCATGGCCGACAGCCATCTTAGTATGCCATGCACATTGCGGAGGTTATTCTCTCTGGCATGCAAGTATACATTCCTTTCTTATATCTGGTGACTAATGCAAAAAAAGAAAAAAATCTTGGTTTCATCAATCTTGTTCTAAAGCTGTCCACAACAAGGATAGAACCTACAAAAAGGTACCGGAGCCAACCCATCCCTGAATCTCATCTCTTTTATGTTTCTGCCTGGGATCGTGCTAAGCCTGTTCTTTGCGCTGCTAAAAATAATTGCATCCTTACTAAATGCTTTGAACTCTCCTACCCAAATTCTTCCCGCTCTTTCTGGCACATTGCTAAAAAAATTTCTAACAACTTTGCCTCATCATCCTTCCCTCTTCTTTTCCACTCTAATTGCTCTGTGGCTATTTCTTCTAATGATAAAGCAGAATTCTTCACTCAAACTTTCTCTTCCCATTCCACCTTACAGGATTCTAGATCTCTTTCTCCATCACTTCAACCCCCTCTGACTTCCTCATGGCTGACATTAAAATTTCTTCAATTGATTTTTCTTTCCATCACTAGCCTCTGTACTAATAAGCCATACTGGCCTAATGAGGTCCCTCCTGTTGTCCTCAAGAACTCTGCTTCCGTGCTTACACCCAACCTTGGTAACTTTTTTCTCCTTTATCTGTCAACTTGTCCCTTTCCTTCTTGCTGGAAGTTTGCTCTAATTCAGCCTGTCCCATAGAAAAGGTAACCATTCCCATCCTTCTATCACCCAACTGCTTTAACATCCTGCATTTCAAAAGTTTTTGAGTCTATTCTTAACACACACACAAAAACAAAAAATAAATAAATAAATAAAGCACCATTCCTATCACAGCCTTCTTTCAGATCGTCAGTCTGGGTTCTACCAGGGATGCTCCACTTGCTATCTTCTGATCTACCATTCAGACTCTTCGTCATCTTCCTTTTGGCGAAAGCTTTGCCATTGCACTTGACATCTCAAAGGCTTTCGATCGAGTCTGGCATAAACCTTTAATGTCAAAACTGCCCTCTTACTGTTTCTATCCTTCTATCTGTGCCTTTACCTGTAGCTTCCTTTCTGATAGTTCTTTAGCTCCTTTTGTGGACGGCCACTATTCTTCTCCTAGGGCTATCAATAGTGGTGTTCCTCAGGACTCTGTCCTATCACCAACTCCCATCTATTCGTCAAAGACCTTCTAAGCTGTACATCTAACCCTATCCACTTATATTCTGATGACACCATCCTTCACATTTCCATTCACTTCCTGCAGAGCCCATCTCAGCAGTTACTTCAGCAAACAGCGGATGAGGCTATGGCACACCTAATGTTTGATTTGGCTCATAGTTCTAATTGGGGTAAAATAAATCTTATTGTTTTTAATGCACCAGGGACTCAGTTATTACATCTTTCAACCCAACAAAATCTTCCGCAGGAGTATCCAATAATATTTACCAGCATCCAACGCAATCCTGCATCATCTTTTCATTATCTCGTGATTTATCTTGGAAAATCTGCTCTATTGTAAAAATCTGCTTCCAAGAAATTAGGCATGTTAAGCCTTCTTTGTCGCAGCACAGTTGTTGACTTTATACACGGATTTTATTCGCCCTTGTGGAAAGTACAATTCTCATGTATTGGGAGGCTCCCCACATACAGCTCCTCTCAGCAAGGTGGACTCAATGGCTTTTCGTTTCATTAACGCTCCTCCTCTTCCTGGCTCCCTTCAGCCTCTGTCTCATTGCCGCACTATTGCATCTTTATCTCTTTTCTATCGCCTATGCCCAGAAGTCGTGTCCGACTTCTGGGCATAGGCTTCACAGCCTGCTACACTGAACTGTCTGCTTTCAACCCTCCATCACTACGTCGGGCACGTAGTACCCATCTAGCAATAAACTCTCATCCCTTTTCTGTCCAACTCTCTAATCCAAGAGTTAGTCATTACTCCTAGTCTTTCATGTTTGGAACAGGTCAGCTCTGGAACTATCTCCCTCTGTTTGTATTTCCTACTGTCTATGATCTCCAGGCTTTCTAATGCAGTGTGTCCTGGCATTTCGAAGTGAATTATAGACCTTGAATTTGGCTCTCTGTAATCTTGTTTTTGTTTTTACCTGCAGGGAACAACCTTGCGGAGTGCTGACCTTTGGTTCCTTCTTTCTTGCATAACATTAGCTCACTAAAATCTCCAACTTTTTTCACACAGTCGGTATGATGACACATTATTATATTAAGTTGTTGCAAACACCTGACCATTTTTTTAGGTAAGTAAAGAAGGGCCTAGGGACAATTTTCAATAACTCTTTCAACAAGATTTTTTTTTACCCCCCGGTGTTTTTATGCAACTTAGGATATACCTATCGTGGCAGTTGAAAGATTAAAAAAAAAAAAAAAATAGAAGGAAAAGCACTAATGGGTTTGATGTCAACCAGTTCAGTGTGTGACTGTGACAATGTTTTGGGACTCGAGTTACTCATCTTAAAGAAAATAATATACATTTGCACTGAAGCTGAGAATCCTCTCCAGCGCAAGACACAAAGTCCCTTGGTCGCTGCCCCTTCCCACAGATTTCCTTCAAGTCAATCAAAACTTTTCCCTCTACAACCTCACAGTGCTTTCTTATGTACTTTAAGCATGACTAAGGGACACAGAAAGCTAGGGCGGCTGACAGGAGGAGTGGCGGTTAATGATGAAGACCCATTTGTGGATTAGAGGTATTCTTCGCTCTTTGATATTACAGCGTGTGTTTGTTTTTTGTGTGCCTCTATCTTTTTCATCTTCTGCCTCAACCTTGTTTATGGTCTGCCTCAAACTTGTTTTTAATTTGCCTCTACTTTACTGATGGACTGTCAACTCTACCCTGCCTTTCCTCACCCATATTCTCCCTACCCTATCCTGCTTCTCCCTAACACTCTCAGCTTATCTATACCCTGGCCAGCCTCTCCAAACCCTACTTCCCTATACCTAGCTTATCTCAACCCTGGCCAGCCTCTCCTAACCCTACCTTTCCATACCCCCCCCCTTCCTGCCTCTCTACACTCTCCCCTGCTTCCTCATACCCTACTACTCCCTGCCTCTCCCTTGCCGGTTCCTCCATACCCTACCCTACCAGTCTCTACTCTATCGCTCTCCACCCAATCCTGTCTCCCTAGCCCTACTCTGCCTTTCACTAAGTAGCCAACCCTCTCCCTACCCTGCTGTACGTTGTCTCCGCTCACCATTCCCTACCTCTCCTTTCTCTACACTGCTGCTCCCTGCCATGCCTCTCCCTACCCTATAGTGCTTCTCCCTACAGTACAGTGCCTATTCTACCGTTCCTCTCCCTACCCCAACGTGCCACTTCCTGCCCTTCTATGCCTCTTTCTTATCTTACCCTTCCTCTCCCTTCCTTACCCTTCCTCTAATTGCTCTAGCCAACCTCCCCCTACCCCGTTGTGCTTTATCCAACCTTGCTCTGCATGACAACAGTGCCAGACCTTTCCTGACCCCGCCTTGCCTCTCTATACCTTGTTACGATGTTACAACTGCCGTCTCGGTCTGGCCGACCGTCGAGAAGAGGGATTCCCTTTTATTGCAATTTAGGTGGGTGAAACACACGATAGTCAAAATCATACTTTACTATATATCTGACTTATGCTACTACAGGTTCTGAATATTTACATAAAACAGGTACTGAAGTCCAAAATACTATCCTAGATGCAAGAGAGGGGACAAGATACATAAAGGAGTTAGGTAGGTACTTACTAAGTGGCCTTAGGATAGCAAGCATCTTGGTTCACATTATGTGAAGAGTGATCCATCCCGAGGAGGAAGAAGACCTTCCCTCCTTCTCCTACAGGTTATAAAAGGGCTTGGCTTCGACTACAATATACACCCTAGGGAACAGCCAATGTCGCCTCACCTGGGTAGCCTGTCTCTGTCTCATTGGCTCCTCAGTAATCTGGGTAGAAATAGGAACAGGTTAGTAGATTCTCTCTAAAGGGGCTGAGTTTGACAAAACTCCTCCCTCCATGAATTTGTCACACTCTGCTTCCGCTGACTCACACACCTGTGTGGCCTCGATCAAAGGGCGCCACAATTCCTTTTCCAGTTTTGGGATTGGCCTCCTCTTTAGATGATGTAGTTCCAGGGGCAGCATAAAGATGTCACCACTCCTACCTCTTGTGGCCGGCTTAGGGCTGCCATCAAGGATCCATTCGGAGACAGGCAGTCCAGTACAGGTCATAAAAAAAGGTCACTCCATAATCCTCAGGTAGAAAGAGTCACCGGGTACAACCAGTTCATATCTGGGAACCAGCCCAAGGTCTTCACGTGACAACCCTACTCTGCTTCTCACTATTCTATGCTGTCTCTTCCTGCTCTACTCTGCTCTTCCTACCGTAACTTACCCTGCATCTCTCTAATTCACCCTGCCTCTCCCCACCTCTCCACTGCCTCTCACAATGCTGCCTCTCCACACTCAAACTTATTTCTTTTTACCCTACGCTTCCTATTAATGCAATGTCTCTCTCTACCTTGACCTGCATCTCTTTATCCCACCATAGCTATCCATACCCTACCCCTCCTTTCCCTACTCTACCCTGCCTTGCACTATCCTAACCTGCCTTTCCCTATTCTGTGCCTCCCTTTCTTACCACTCCTATAGCTGCACTACTCAGCCACTCCCTACCCTATCCTTCGACCACTTCCTACCATACCCTGCAAATTCCTACCCCACCCTGCATCTCTCTACCATACCCTGCATCTCGCTACCATACCCTGCTTCTTGCTACCATACCTTTCCCCTACTTACCATACCTTCTTCTCCTTATCCTAGCCATCCTGCCCCTACCCAGTCTCTCCAGACCAAAACTTGCCCCTCATTTCTACTCTCCGTCTCTACATATAGTATCCAGCCCTGTCTCTCCTACATGTTGCCTTCTCGCCCTACCATGCCTCTCCCTTCACTACCCCGCCTTTCTCTAAACAGCCCTCCTTTCCTATCTTTCCTTACCCTACACTGTCTCCCTTCCCTTCCCTACCTATTCCTACACTGCACTGTCTCTCCCTATCTTACTATGTCTCTCAATACCCAACAAAGCCTGTACCCTGCCCTACCCTTCCCTGTCTTTCCTTACCCTGTCCTTCCTATCCCTACCTACTATCCCTTTCCCTACCCTGTCCTGCCTCTTCCTACCATGAATTATCTCTCCCAACCCTGCCCTTCCTCTCTTTACCATGCCCTGCCTCTCCCCATTCTTCCTTCCCCTGTTTCCGCCTCCCCATCACCTCACTACCCTTCGCTGCTTGCCCCTCCCTTTTTCTCCCTACCCTAATTTTCCCAAGAAGCCAAACCTGTCCTTACCCTGCCACTCCTTACCCTTTGATGCCTTCCCTTATCATTCCGGACCTCTCTCTACTTTTCCCAGGTACTCCTTACCATGCCTCGACATACCCTGCAGTGCCTCATTCTACTCTGTTGTGCCTCTCCCTTCCCTACAGTGCCTCTAACTGCCCTTTGCTGCCTCAACCTACCGTACCATACCATGCCTCTCCTTACCCTGCCTTACTCCACCCTTGCTTGCTTCTCCATACCATACCCATCCCCTTCCTACCCTACCCAGTCCTGTCACTTACTGCCCGGACCCTTGATATCCTACCATTCTTGTTCCTACACTCTTCCCCTACCGTGCCTTTCCCTACCCTACGCTGCTTGTCGTCTAACCCTTCCCTGCCTCTCCCTACCCTACCTAACCTCTCCTTACCCTACCTTGCCCTGTATCCCGACAGTGCCCGACTTCTACCTTGCCCTGTCTCTCTATACCTTACTCTGCCTTTTCATAACTTCCCCTGTCTCTTATCATCCCACTCTGTCTCTTTGAACACTACCCTGTCTCCCCCTACCTTACCCTGCATCCCCATCTTCATCCTGTCTTTCCCCACTATTCCAATGTCGCTGACCTCTCTTCCTGGCCATACCATGCTCTGTATCTAGGTACCCTAACCTACCTCTCTCTATTTTGTCCTTCCTTTCCCTACCCTACCCTTTCTCCCTCTGCCCTACCATTGCTTTCTCTGCTCTATCCTTCCGCTCTCTCTATGTTAATCTTCCTCTCTATAACCTGCCTCTCCTTACCGTACACTGCTTCTCCTTACCTTACCTTACGTCTATCTGCTTTGCCCTACCTTTCCTTACTTTACCCTGCCTCTCCTTACACCACCCGGCCTCTCGTTACCCTACTTTGCATCTTCCTATCCTACCATGTCTATCCCTACCCTACTCTCTCTTTCCCTAACCTTCCCTGTCTGCTGGAAAGGGACACCTTCACATGGTGACACCGACATAACTAGGAAATTCCAGTGAAATGAGCCAGACATTCATTAACCATGCAAGCCCCTGGAATCCTGACCTTACCCCCCCTCCTCACACACATACGCACACGTGTGTATATATATATATATATATATATATATTATAGATAGATAGATATAAGTGCTTCATATGCTTCATATTATTTATATAATCTCTTCCCGCCTCTCTCTCTCGCTCTCTCTCTCTCTCTCATACCTGTTCATTCCTCCTTTCACCAAATCCACAGCTTCCTTCACCACCCCCTTCGCCTCACACTTACCTAGTCAGTCTCTCATTTTCCATTCTCTCCACATGTTCAAATCATCCCAAGGCACTTCTCAATTGAATATGCTAAATATGCCCATCCTACACATACATTGTTGATGTTATAGTCACGACTAGCCCTGGTCGCCATCGATAGACTTAATTTTCCACTTGTATGTAAATGACTGGGCTAAATAATATAGTGGTACATCAGTAACAACAAAAAGTCGCAACAAATGCTTGCGTTACTGCAATTATATTACAATTGCTACAATTATGTTAACTACAAACAATAGCATTTCTGCACTTATGTTACAGTTCCTACAATTATGTACTACAAACTATAGCATGACGACAATTATGTTACACGTCCTACAATTATGTAACTACAAACGATAGGATTACAACTATTACGTTACAGTTCCTACAATTATGTAACTACAAACGATAGCATTACTACATTTATGTTACAGTTGCTGCTATTAAGTAACTACAAACACTTGCATTACCTTGCATTACTGCAATTATATTACAGTTGCTACAATTATATAACTACAATTTTATGACCAACACAATTATATAACAGTTGCATCAACAAGATGTAACTAAAATTTTATGGCAAACACAATTATGTAACAGTTGCATTAACAAGATGTAACTATGATTCTATGGCAACAGTTGCAGTAACACAATGTTATGTTACAGTCACACTTGCGTTAAAATGATGTAATTACAATAGCATTAACACGATGTAACTGCCATTGTACAAAATTCATTCAATTATGTTACTTTTACGGTATTATATATTTCACTTAATTTAGGATACAAGTTAATTGTAATGTGTATATAGTATGCATTAATATATCAGGACAATATTTACTGTCGATGGTACGCCAGCTTCTCGTGACCAAGCGATGTGGAGACATAATATAGGCATTATATAGGCATTAGTATATATCTCATAAACACAATGTACAGGATGTAGTGTCTGTTGGAGACGTACACAGCTTCTCACTAGGAATGTCAATCCACATAATGTATATCCATAGTCTTGTTGTCCCAGACCATCAAGAATTCTTATCATATGATGTATCTCAATCTGTTTGTAGTCCACGTGAGTAACTAGACACTACATCCTGAACACACATCCTCTCCAGGCTGTATATAATGTCGGAGAGCTTCCCTTCAGATCAGAAGGGGTTAGAGAGAGAAAAGGGAGAGAAGGGGTTGGAGGGTATGCCCGTTAACACCAAGGTTAGATGGCGTGAGAAGGGGTTAGAGAGAGAAAGGGGGGAGAAGGCCCGAGAACACAATCGGAGCTGAGGCAGGAAATAGGGAGTAGGAGAGTGAGAATAAAGTAGAAGGACAGCAGCTGCACAAACTGCTACTAACCATAGGCTATACAGGTCACGCCAAGCTCTTAACTTTTATTCAAGTGTCTCACAATTAACTCCACCGACCCATATCTACCTGTTTCATCATTCCACCTAAAATATGAAGAGACTAACGGAACAGAGAAGGCCTACGCTGACTTCTACTCGCCTCACCATTACTGTCTTCTAGCGACTCTCCCATCGACCATTCAACCAAACAAACCTTCTCTATAGAAATACTTAGAATTATACTAGCGGAACTCCCTTTGCCTCAAAGTCACCATAGCTTAAAATAAGGGAAAATATTTAGCAGTATGTTGATAAGGATATTAGTTAGCTGAGTGACAAGCATTTACCATAAATTGTTTATTTTCCACGAATTACTAAAGCATCAATTAATCAACTCGCTATGTATTTTGTGGTTATCATACGTCGCAATGTCCAACCCTAATACGTAAGCCCTGTAATATCTACTGGGCAGCTGATAAAACCATGGGGTACTCAGCTTAGGTGGCAAGAAGTAGGTCCTGCTACTTCCACCATGGATCCTATTCTTGTCAGAAAGAAGGCTCCCAAGCACCTCTTCCTTAGCAATTTATTTTTGGATAAGGCTGGTTCATACCCTTTTGTACGATGTTCATGCTGAGTATGGTGATACTGGGAGGACTGATGTAACACACAATAGGACAGTAAGGTGAATTAAGCAAAACAAATAGCTTATAAAGAAGTGTTAGGGAGATTCTTTAACCGACGAGAATACGGGTCCATGTGTTGTGTGATGACATTTAACCCTCAGTGATACCATTGCTAATGATGATACACGTAATATTAGCCATCTAGTGGTTGAATTATCTAAAGTATTTTATATTACTTCAATCGGTCTAGAGTCCTTGGCTCGTACTCTCGTCAGCTAAGAAGGCTCCCTAGCAACTCATTCTTAACGACTTATTTTCCAAAATGCCAGTAAATATCCTCTTGTTTTGCTTTTTATAACTGTAGCTTTTTAATATCGACATATACGCCAGCAGTAAGACACGAAGAAAATTGTTAAAGGAGTAGAATCAGAAATAAACCGGTAAGAAAGAGATGTTAGTAAGCTTCCTCCTCACTACAATACCACCCCTGGAAGTGTGTAATGCACTGCCCGAGATCCTGTACAGAACCGCCTGCCCGAGCACTTCCCACACAGGACTTCATCTCATTTCTTTAGTGCTTCCAACAAGCTTGGCCGTAACTCGTGTATGTTCATGTTTTCATCAATAAACTATCCTCACCGGAATTTGTAAACTTTCATAACGAAAGATATATTAGTAACCAGTTAGTAAGCGAAGTATTAATGTTCTTTTTTCTACATCATAGTACGTTTACATAGAGTACCTCCGCCTCTCTCTTTTTTTTTTTTTTTTTCATTTTCGAGTTTCGCCAGTGGTACTAATATCCAACATACTCTTATAACTTGCAGTGCCCCGATAACCTTGAAATTGAGAGCTGAGGTACTTTCATTTTTTCTTGTAAATGACAGTAGATACAGAACAATAGTTCGTCTGTTCTCACCTGACAAAGCTCCCTAACCTTTTTCAGTTCAGGTGATGGGCCAGCGGGGTCGAAGATAATTTTGACTAGTAACCATCGAGACTTCCTCGCACCTCACAACTAAAGCTCATCACATAGCAAGGAAACACAACATAGTATTCAAATTGTAGGAGTGACCCAATTCCTTCAGATGAAGACCAACCAACTATACATATATATCTTGAGATGCCAGAGTGACCTTAATATCACTGTCTGGATGGGATTGATTCTCATATTCGTTTCGTTTTCGTTTCGTTTTTAAAGGCTCCAACATGCTTGCATGTGTCGGCCTTGGTCACCTAATGGCGGCTCTCCACGCTGCACGATCCATTGCAGCCTCCCTGTTCAGTCCCTTAACCCTAAGGTCACACTTAATGACCTCGTCCCATGTCTTTCTCGGTCTACCCCTCCCACCCCCACCCCCAATATTATCACTTCTCACCTTCCTCACCCAATTATCATCCCCCATCCTCTCCACATGTCCAAACCACCTCAATCTACCTCTTCTCATCACAACACCAATACACTCCAGTCCCATCCTACCTCTCAACTCTTCCATTGTAAACCCAGTCCCTCCAGGCCTTGGACGCAGGGACGCACTGCACATCCACCTAATCATTGTCATTTCTGTACGTCTGAGCCGGCGAATGTCTTCCTCCTTCACTGCCCAGGTCTCACTGCCATACAGCATTACACTCCTAACACATGCTGCATACAAAGACCCCTTAGCACGTAGGGAGAGCCCTCTCAATGTCAGGAGAGGCAAGAGCTCCCTGAACTTCTTCCAACCACTTCTCACCCTAGCCACAGAGCTAGCTCCAGCCCCACCTCCAGCACACAACATGTCTCCCAAATAACAAAACTCTTCCACACACTCAAGAGATTCACCAGCAAGTTCAATCCTTTCACGTCTGACGATCTCCACCTGCTCACCCCGGCACGCCATACACATAAAATCAGCATTATCTCGCAGTCTACCTCTGATACCACTACATCTCTTATGCACCCATTTATCACACACACTGCACAAGATGGAATTACTTCCCACGCCCTTGTGGCAAACTGCACATGGCCACTCTTCCTCGTCTTTGACAGTACCGCCACCAACCCTAGACATCATCACTTTTGTTTTATCTGCATTTACCCTTAAACCCTTTTGCCCCATACCATCTCTCCACTTCCTAAACCTTTCCTCCGCCTCCCTTTCATTTTCTGCAATCAACACCAAATCATCAGCATACAACAACTCCCACGGGAGTCCGTTTCTAAAGTCACGTGAAAGGGCTTCAAGTACCATGATAAACAAAATGGGACTCAAGACTGACCCCTGATGCACACCAACATTCACGGAAAACTCATCACTCAAATCTCCATTCACTCTCACCTGGGTGTGAGCACCCACATACATGGCCATAACCACCCTAACCAGCCACTCCTCCAAACCAAGCTTTCTCATTGCCCACTTCACCACCTCTCTAGGGACTCTGTCAAAGGCCTTTTCCAAATCAACAAAAACAAAATAAAGATCCCTTCTCCTACCAATATATTTTTCCTGAAGCTGTCGAACAATGAATATGGCATCAGTGGTCCCCCTACCTGGCATAAACCCAAACTGCATCTCATCAATATTCACTCTTTCTCTAATCATACCTTCTAAAACTCTCTCCATTACCTTCATTATCTGATCTAAAAGCTTTATACCTCTATAATTTCCTCTTTCCAGGGCATCACCCTTCCCTTTATACACATTTACAATTATACTCTTCAGCCAATCATCTGGGACAACACACTCATAAATAATCCTGTTTATCAGGTCAGTGACTAAACTCACCCCTATATCTCCTGAGGCCTTCAACATTTCGGCAGTCAACCCAGACACACCTACTGCCCTCCCCACCCTCATCCTGCCTATTGCCTCACTCACAGTAGCAGTATCAATCAAAGGCCAAGGGCCAGACACTGGATCTGCTGGCTCCAAACCTTCCCTGTCCCAATCAAACTCCTCATTCAACAACCGGTTATGATGCTCTCTCCATGCATCTTTAATATCCTCACTGTTCACCACTACCCTTCCTTCATCATTCTTCACACACTGCTCACCTATGATATCCCGATTATCCCTCTTCACCTGACCTGCCATCCTAAATATATTTTTCCTTTCCCCATGATTTAGGTTATCAAGTAATTGTCTCTGTGACTCAGACTTTGCCCTGTATACCTCTCTTCTAGCCCTACGCTTGGCAGAAGAGGTGTGTGGTGAGACGTGTGGGTGGTGGTGTAAGAAAAGGAAGTGAATGGTGGTGCGAGGAAGTAAGTATGGCTGTATCTGAGAAGAGACGTGCATATGAAGTGTGGCTGCACAGGAAGGATGAGATGTCACATGAAAGGTATAAGGAAAAAAGGAATAGAGCGAGAAGGGCTGTGCGTGATGCTAAAGTGGCAGCAGATGAGAGGTGGGGTAGGCGACTGACAGAGAATTTTCAACAGAATATGGAAATGTTTTGGAAGGAGGTGAAAAGGGTGCGAAAGGGAGAGACTGGGAAGGAAGAACGAGTAAAAGCAGAGGATGGAAGGATGTTAATTAAGATGGATGCAGTAAGGAAGAGATGGGCAGAGTATTTTGAAAGATTGTTAAATGTAGAGGAGGAAAGGGTGGCTGAGATTGTGGCGGATGGAAGAGTGCAAGGAATAAATGTGTTGGGAGAGTTGAATGATTCTTTGATCACGAAGGAGGAAGTGGAGAAGGCAGTAAAGGAGTTGAAAACAGGGAAAGCTGCAGGTATGGATGGGTGTGCTGTGGAATGCCTGAAGGGTGGTGGAGTGACTATTGTTGACTGGTTAGTAAGACTGTTAAATGTGTGCTTTGAGAAAGGTATGGTGCCAATTGACTGGGCAAGTGCTTGTGTGGTCCCGTTGTATAAAGGCAAGGGTGATAAGTATGAATGTACTAGCTTTAGGGGTATAAGTCTGTTGAGTGTTGTAGGTAAGGTGTATGGGAGAGTGTTAATTATGAGAGTTAGAGAGGGTACAGAGGGAGTGATTGGTGATGAGCAGTGTGGCTTTAGGAGAGGGAGGGGATGCGTTGATCAGGTGTTTGCTGTGAGACAAGTGTGTGAAAAGTATTTAGCGAAAGGCAAGGATGTGTTTTGGGCATTTATGGATTTAGAAAAAGCGTATGATAGAAATGATAGGGAGGCTTTGTGGACTGTTTTAAGATTGTATGGACTTGATGGTAGGTTACTAAAAGGGGTGAAAAGTTTTTATGTAAATAGTAGAGCGTGTGTAAGAGTGGGAAATGCTGTGAGTGATTGGTTTCCCGTGAGAGTGGGGCTGCGACAGGGATGTGTGATGTCGCCTTGGTTGTTTAATATTTACATGGATGGTGTTGTAAGGGAGGTGAATGCAAGAGTTTTAGGTGGAGGTCTGAGTCTGGTGAATGTTGATGGTGGAGAGTGGAATCTGAAGCAGCTGCTGTTTGCAGATGATACTGCACTGGTGACTGATTCAGAGGAGAGATTGAGACAGTTGGTAGAGGAGTTTGGAAGGGTGTGTGAAAGGAGGAAATTGAATGAGAATAAGAGTAAAGTGATGAAATGTACGAGGTTAATAGATGGTAGGGGGATGAATATAGTTTTGAATGGTGTGTTGCTTGAGGAGGTAGATTGTTTTAAATATCTAGGGTCACATGTTGCTGTGGATGGAAGAATAGATGCAGAAGTGAAGTTTAGAATAAATGAAGTAGGAAAGGTGCTGGGAGGAATGAAAAAAGTGTTTAAATGTCGTTCGCTTAGAAAGGATGTAAAGAGAAGGCTGTATGAGGGTGTTGTGGTACCGACTGCGTTATATGGGGTTGAAACATGGAATATGGGTGTAGCAGAGAGGAAAAGTTTGAATGTAATGGAGATGAGATGTCTGAGGAGCATGTGTGGAGTGACGCGTATGGATCGGGTGCGAAATGATGAAGTGCAAAGGAGAACTGGAGTTGTTCAGGAGATGGCTGGTAGAGTTGAGCAGAGGGTGTTGCGATAGTTTGGGCATATGGAGAGAATGGATAATGAGCGACTGGTGAAAAAGATAACTAGATCTGATGTGAGAGGTGTAAGGCTAAGAGGAAGACCACGGATAGGATGGATGGGCAGTGTGAAGAGAGCGCTGGATGCGAGAGCGATGTCTGTTGAGTAAGGAAGAGTGGCTGTGAGTGACAGAAATAAATGGAGAGAAATTGTGAATGAATAAGTGATGACGCAGCCCTGAGGGAATATTCTCCCGCATTTGGTCTGATCAGCTAGTCAGGTCAGGTGCGGGTAAGGGGATGGGTCTGTTATGATGTGGCAGGGGTAAACCAGTTCTGCTGTCGAGCCCTGCTGCGGATGTCACTGATTGCATTGCGCAGTTGACCCTTGTGCGGTGTGGTGCGGTGAGGATCTGTCCGTTCTCCCCTTTGGGGCTAAGATGCGAATGAATGTGTTTGAATGGATGAGTAACTGGGGAGTGTGTCGTCCTGTCTCGGCTACCTCCCTTTCCTTGGGGAAAGCAGCCTAGGTATATAGATAGATAGTATATGTGTTTTATGGGCCAAGCAGGCAATTAAGAAATCTGCTGGCCTAGCCTCGTGGCTAAAGGAACTCAAACCAGATGTGGTTTACAAGGGTTAAATCCCTTGTTCTAGCTTGCCATAGCGATGTCCATTGCCAGTAAAAGATATCAGTTGAAGAGATCATTACCAAGCTCCAGTGATGTTCTTGTGATTTTACCATATTTCACAGCGACAGGCTAGATATTATTGTGCTTAGAAACGCTACAACAGTTTTCGACAGCAAATTTCACGACAGTTATGTATGAAGTTGTAAAACTCTGCAGACACGATTAGCAAGTTCCACACCTACCCCATCACTGACCCATTTTATCCTTAAACTTTTCTGAACACTGCCTTGTACAATTAGAATAAATCTGTTAACAACCCTTTAACGACGACAACAGGTCTCATCTGTGAAGATTAAAATCGTTGAGTGGTTGCAAGGTTATATGTAAAAAGAAACACCGTTGCCTACTGCAGGGTTTGATGATTATTTTTACTTTTCAATAATCAGAAGGTCTCCTTGAATCTGAATAAAACCGTGTCCCGGCAGCATGAATCCCCCCCCCCAAGTTTAATTACATAAATAGTTTAGGCCCAACCAGATAATAAGGTCCACAATGTCTGTGTGGTCTGTGTATATCGTAACTCTGTCAACATCGATGCTGGGGAAAGTAATTGCATCAGCACTAAATCACCATTATAAATCCGCCATTTAATCATGCAAATCCAGTAGATAAAATACGCGAGTGGGATTCACATGACGGTCATGGGAATTTGTATTGTAATGAAAAGAATGTAATTAATTTAACTGACGGTTGCCAAAGGTAGTAATTTTAATGAGGACAACGATACAGCAGAAGAGAGAGTAGGCTGTCATCAGTTATGCTTTAATTTGATTACATATTATCAGGGATAATGATTAACCCTTTTAGACGAATTACTAATGGATGAATTGTAGATATAGGAGTAATTGATCCAATGCTAATTTAAATTTTATGGCAGTGGAAGAAAAGACTTGTGTGCGTCCATAAACTGACAGAAATAATTTTGGTGGTAAAGGAATAGTGGAAATTGTTCTTACTCCCTTCACCGAGAAATGTCTACAAAGCAAGAGTAAGAAAAGGTGAAATGTCATGGGTTAACACAGACTACCTTTGACCTTTTCAGTACAAGGAGTTTCTGTAAGCCGAATGAAACGACTGGTAGTTATTCCGTTTTATCTTGGCATAAATTTTCGTCCATTTGCAGCTTATTTCAAGTAGGTCGTTGGAGGAAAAAGGCAATGCTATGGCTGTACATCCTTCCCATAGCACATCCTTGTGACAAGCATCATATTCTAGTGGTACTTTGTCTCTGCAGCTCAGCATTCAAATGAAGAAATGACAATTATAGACCAGGTTTGGAGAAAAAGCAATGTAGTAAGGATATAAATACGTCACCACAAAGGACTTAAAGTAGTTTTGTTAATTCCATCACTGTGATAGATCTTCCTAAGTTCAGTACAACTGGATTCCTTTGAAGCAATATAAATCGTTTGGGAACAGCAGAATGTGAAAAACAAAGGAAGCCTCACAGTAAAGAAGCTCATAGACATTCTTTATAAGGCCTGTGCTAACCTCTAGGCAAGGGTACGCAGTTCTCCAGTCTCGACTACCCCCCAGGACGCAAAAACAGGCCTATTTTTCAACCTTCTCAAAGGTTAAAAGTTTTATGCCCAATTTATAAAGCTTGAATTTACACACCTGGAAACGCAAACCCCACCCTCCTAGACCCAATAGTTACCGAGCTATGGCCCGTCAAAGCTTACAACAGTTACCCGTCGTGGCCCGGGCGAGAAAGAAAATTCTCCACTCGCACCTGTTTTCTTCACAAAAATACGTACAAAAATCACCAAAATAATTTTTTCTTTTTTTATGTATAGATGTTATAAACCATTGTAATGTGCTTAGAAAAAATAAAATTGTGACAAACCCCCTCAGTAAATATGATAAATAGTAAAAACTGTCCTCCCCTCCTCTCCTCTACCTATACCTCCAATCCCCTCTCTCCCCTTCCCTTCCCTCCCCTCCTCTCCTCTTCCTTCGCCTAACCTCCCCTCCCCCTTTCCTCTACCTCCTCCTCTCTCCACCGAGCTGTCAAATTTAGCTAGGGAAAATGGTCATGAACCTCCCCAATAATATGATAAATAGTAAAAATTATCCACCCCTCTTCTCCCCTCCCCATACCTCCAGTCCCCTCCCTCCTCTTCCCTTCCCTCCCCTCACATCCTCCCTTTCCCCTGCCCCCTCCCGTCCCCTCCGAGCTGTCAAATCTAGCTAGGGAAAATAAAATGTCTTTTTCGAGTGGGTTTCGAATAAAGACAGCTAAAATAATTGTGGTGTGCATGTCTGTATGCAAAAAACACGAATAAATTATATGTAATGATTCAAAAACACGCGCCATAAAGTATAAAAAATACGCAAAATATTCGAGGCCGGGGAGGTAAAGATACTGCGTGCTAGGCAGTGGGGGTGGAGGTGGGGGTGGGGAGTGGTTATGGGAAGTGGTAAGGCTAGGAGGAGGTGTATGGGGACGGAGGGTTGGGAGGAAACCACCACCAGACACAATGGAAGGGCCCCAGTGGAGTACAGGGACATGGAGGGAGGGAAGGGAGAAAGTACCCTCCCCCCAGATGACTGGGGGGGACATGGGGTGGATCCACATAGGAGGGGGGGGGATGCATGAGGAGGGTGTGGGAGGGGTGGTGGTGGTGGTAAGAACGGTGGGAGGTAGGGTAGTAACAAGGTGGTGGGGTAGAGGGACGTGGCAAGAGGGAGATGGGGGGTACACCCTCCACCACCTGGGCATGGGCCTGGATCCCCCCTCCGGTGTGTCCAACACTTAGTTCTGATTGGTTAGAAGCCATATACGTCACAGCCGGGGTGGAGTCAGCTGCTGCCAGTTTTTTGTGGATGTTGCACAATCGGCGTTGCTTGTCCTTTTAAGAAATTGCGCAAAAAGCTCGATCGACGAGCTTAGTGCTCTAGGGGAGAGGGATGCTGGAGTGCGACACCTTCATGCAGTGGCACTGATATAACAGGAAGGCTTTGCTGCTCGGTTATGCATATTTTTTAATGCATGAAAGAAGGAACCAAAGGCCAGAAACCCAGAAAGATTGTTTTCTCCAAGAAAAAAAAAAAATCATGATAACGGAGAGCCAAATAAGAACTGTTCATTTTGAGGTGCCTGGACACACTGCATTTGAACGACTGAAGGTCATAGACAGTAGAAAGTAAATATTGTGGAAGACAGATCCAGAGCTGACATGTTGCGTACATGAAGGACTGGGAATAATGGTTAACTCTTGCATTAAGGAGTTGAACTGAAAAGAGATGAGAGTTTGTTACTAGATGGGTAATATGAGCCGTCAAAAGTGGTGGAAGGATGCAAGCAGACAGTTCAGAGGTGTAGTGACCATTGAAGTAGCAATAGAAAAGACAGAAAGATGCAACAGTGTGGTTGAGAGACAGAGTCTGAAGGTAGCCAGTAAGAGGAGGGGAGTTAATGAGACGAGAAGCCTTTGACTCAACCTTGTTGAGAAGAGCTGTATGTGGGGAACCTCCCCACACATGAGAGTTGTACTCTCCACAGTGGCAAATAAAACCTGTATATAAAGTTAACAACTGTGCAGGGGTAAAGAAGACACAGAGTCGGCTTAGCACACCTAATCTCTTGGAAGCAAATTTTACATACAAGATAATATGATCTTTCCAATAAAAATCCCGAGAGAATGAAACATCATGTATGTTTAGAGATTATGCAGGACTGGGTTAGATACTGGTAAAAATTAGAGGATACTGCTGTGTAAGCTTTTGGCGAGTTGAGAGGTATTAGAACTGAATTTTAGAAGGATTAAAAACAACAAGATTACTTTCACCCCAATTAAAGATGTAAGCCAAGTCAATCATGTTGTGTGCCATAGCCTCATCCCTTGTTTGTTGAAACAACTGCTGAGATGGATGCTGAGAGAAGAGAATGGAAAGGTGAAGAGTGGAGTCATCAGCGTATGAGTGGATAGGGTTAGATATACGGCAGAACGTCATTGACGAATTGAAAGAAGAGAGTTGGTGATAGGACAGAACCCTGAGGAAAACCGCTATTGACAGCTCTATGAGAAGAATGGTGGCCGTCTACAAAAGAGGCTATAGAACAACCAGAAAGGAAACTAGAGATGAAGACAGAAACCGTAAGAGGACAATTTTGAAATTAAAAATTTGTGCCAGACTAGATCGAAAGTCTTTGAGATGTCAAGCTTTCATCAAAGTCCCGAAAGAAGGATGGAGATAGGTCTGAAAAGTAGATGAGAAAATCGCCAGTGGAGCGCTCGTGATGGAACCCATACTGACAAACTGAAAGAAGCTTGTCATACGAAAGGTGCTTCATTTATTTATTTTTGTTAAGAGCTGAATTAAAAAAAAAATGAAATACAAGATGTTAAAGCAATTGGGGGATAGTTAGAGGGCAGGGAATGGCCACCCTTCCTTGAGACAGCTGAATGAGAGCAAACTTCCAGCAAGAAGGAAAGGTACAAATTAACAGAAAATGATGACAGTTTGTCTAGGCAGGGTGTATGCACAGAAGCACAGTTCTTGAGGACAACAGGAGGGACCCCATCCGGCCCATATGCCTTGTTAGTACTGAGGCCAGTGATGGCAGAAAATACATCAACTGAAGAAATTTTAATGTCAGCCATGAGGAAGTCAGAGGGAGGGAAGTGATGGAGGAACACAGGAATCACTGAAGGTGGAATTGGAGAAGAAAATCTGAGCGAAGAGTTCCGCTTTATCAATAGAAGAAAGAGCTACAAAGCCATCAGAGTGGAAAAGAGGAGGGAATGATGATGAGTTTAAGTTGTTGGAAGGGTTTTTGGCAAGGTGCAAGAAGGCTCGGGAAGAATTCGAGTTGGAGAGTTCAGAGCATTAAGTACGGTTGAAAATATTTTTAGCAGAACGAAGAACAGACTTGGTACAATTCCGGGCAGAAACGTAAGAGATGAGGTTCAGGAGTGGGTAGGCTCAGGTAGCGTTGTAGGCCTTCTCCTTGTTGTGGACGGCATCAAAACAAGTGTGATTAAACCAAGTTTGTTTGTTTATTTGTTTTTTTGCATTAGTCACAGGATATGAGATAAGAATGTATGCTTCCATGCCGGAGAGAATAACCTCAGTCGTGAATGAGGAACACTCAGCTGGCTCTCAGTCATGGAAGCAATATCATTCTAGGGAAAATAGAAGAAGTACTGCCTGAGGGTTTCCTAATCAGCAGCCCCGTAGTGCCACAGATGCCGCTTCTTGGGAGGGTCCACAGGCTCTACTGGAGCGATAGGACAAGTTAAGGTGATAAAGTTATAATCGTAGGAGCCCAACAGAGAGAAAAGAGGAAGAGCATAAGCAGAAGGATTAGTTGTGAGGAAGAGGTCAAGTATTTTGGAACACTCTCCAAGGAGGTCAGAGATACGGGTAGGGTGTTGTTGAGAGCTGTTCTAGGTCATTAAAGACAGAAAAAGTGTACGTTTGTTCACCAGGTGGATCAGTGAAAGGAAAGGAGAGCCCAAGGTGGCGGTAAACATGGAAATCACCTGCAATGGAGATTTCAGAGTAAGGGGAAATTAATAGAATATGCTCCATCTTAGAAGTAAGGTAGTCGAAGAATTTATCATAGTCAGTATAATTAGGGGATAAGTAAACTGCACATATATATTTAGTCAGTTAATGACAGGATAGTTGATGCCAGAAAGTAGAGAATTCAGAAGATTCAAGTTCAGGGACACGAGAGCAAGATATAGCGTTGCGTACATATGCAGTACACAAATGTCACCCTTGACTTTGAATGAGTATAGAGAAATTAGGAGGATACAGAGAAGGGTTTGCTATCAGTTGCCTCAGACAGCTGATCTCTGAGAGGAAGAGAAGGTGAGGTTTGGAGGAAGACAGGTATTGCTGAACATAGAGAAAGTTAGAAGACACCCCACGAATGTTGTAGAAATGAAGAAGTGAGTCAGACAGTGGTTCCATGCATTCCGTTCGGTAGTCACTGGGAAAGGGGCGGATGGTGTGCGCTTTTATGATCTCCCCCTGGAACTCTGAGTCTTGGTGTTGCTATGCCATTAAAAAAAAAAAGTGGAAAAGTAGTGTATTGTGTAATGTGCATGTAGTTTGGTGTTGATAGAGGAACTTGTATTGGAGAGCATGCTCGCCTGTTCTCTGTGTTACTGAAACACTGAAAAGGTTCAGCAAAGGGCGATGGTCAGAAGCTAGTCCCGAGGGCTGATGAAACGGGAGCTCCAGCTCTCTCTATCAGCATCTTTCCTTTGGAGTACTGTCCTGGTCGTCTGGTGCTACAGTCCACTCCCTCAGTTCCTTCCCTATTCCCCAAAAGGAGGAAAGTGATGTACCAGAAAATGGCAATTTCAGCCTACGGGCCACTGGGTTCATAGCCAGATTAACCTGGAACGACCACCACCATTACTAGATCCACACCACCATCACCACTACCACAATAACAACAACAACAACATCTACAACAAAAATATCTACAACAATAACAACTATAACAATAACAACAATAACAAAAACAATAACAACAATGACAACAACAGCTACAACAAAAACATCTACAACACGAACATCTACAACAGTAACAAGTATAACAATAACAACAAAAACAATAACAACAATAACAACTAGTACTTGTACTACTACTACTGCTAACACAACAACAACAACACCTACTACTACTACTACTACAAAAATCACCTCCATCCATTGGTGAATTATATTGAGAAGATCAAAACCAACCTTGCTAATAAAGTTCACATTTGGAGTTGTAATGTGAAGGTTAACACTAACCCTCATATTACAATCCATTGGCCCCAAGCACGCCAACGGTTGTGGTTACCAACCATCTACTATTACTCTTATAATTTTATTTTATATTTATTGATATTACAGTGTAAATAAAGACATTAAACTATTGGAGTCGCTGGTCTATGCGACTCTTGACCACTGTAGCTTCGTAATCCATACCCGCCAGAGAGACAGGCCTGAGGGCTGATGATCTTGTGCCTCTGAGACATAGCAGAGCAGACCTCACCAGAGAGAATGACAGTCGACATCTCATCCAGGCCATAACAGAACTCTGTGGTTGACGTTTCTTCTCAGAAAGAACCTCTGCCAGTCTTGAATAGAATTTCACTGCCTCTGGACCCATCCCACCTGATGTCGTGAACACAAGGGGAGTGAATCGACCGTGGTCCACATGTTGGATCCTTTCTTGATAGTTTCTACTTTTTTCTTGTTCATTCCTCTTGTGTGCAGCTTCGATAGACAGTTCACGATGACATGCTGCCATGGGATCTAATGTCCTGATGTCGAAGAACGCCCTCTGCCCACGTGTTCAGAAACCTCGAGCACTGACATCCACTCTTGCATCATTTGATGTGTTTGCTGTTCTGTGGGTGAAGTGCTCGCCGTCCAGGGGTAGCAGAGCTGGCTCAATCGTGACAGCATGGCATGTTTCCTGCAGCATTTTGGCAGTGAGGTCGCGTACTTCATCGTGTCGGATGCAAACAAAGCCTCCCTTTTTGCATACCATTGCATGGTTTGCATCAAAGGCAGTGCCACAGGCACAGTGTTGAGGTAGGTTCTCTATTGGCCACCCATGTCTACTACTACTACTACTACTACCACTACTAAAAGAGGCCTCCCTGAGCTGGATAAAGTCTTGCGGCGGTGTAGGACTGGAATAAAAGATGTCAGTGTACCATATGGGCTAATGAGTGCAATAGAATAAGAAAACTGAGAAACGGCGGTCATGAGTGGGTTATCAAAGGTACTGATAATTATGGCAGCGATTTAGCACAGGTGAACATTGGGTGTCGTGTAAGGTATTGATAATGGGTAAAATGGTAACTGGATGTCCCACATTATCCTTTGCGACGTGTAGGGACTCAAGGCGACATTACCATGGTCTATAACAATAAAGAATGGATTTACAGTTTACATCTATGGTGACATTAGTTAACAAGCAAAAACGTACAAGATGTGGGAGGTTCAGGGTCCTTCGCTTATGTCCTTAGCGTGATGTGGTGTGGGTGATTTTGTGGTGTGGTGTGAGAAGAAGGTATGCTGTGTGGTGTGTTGTGGCGTGGTGTGAGAAAAATGTATGCTGTGTGGTGTGGTGTGAGAAGAAGGTATGATGTGTGGTGTGATGTGAGAAGAAGGTATGATGTGTGGTGTGATGTGAGAAGAAGGTATGATGTGTGGTGTGTTGTGGTGTGGTGTGGTGTGAGAAGAAGGTGTGCTGTTTGGTGTGGTGTGAGAAGAAGGTATGCTGTGTGGTGTGATGTGAGAAGAAGGTACTCTGTGTGGTGTGGTGTGGTGTGAGAAGAAGGTGTGCTGTTTGGTGAGGTGTGAGAAGAAGGTATGCTGTGTGGTGTGGTGTGAGAAGGTATGCTGTGTGGTGTGGTGTGAGAAGAAGGTATGCTGTGTGGTGTGAAGTGAGAAGAAGGTATGCTGTGTGGTGTGGTATGAGAAGAAAGTATGCTGTGTGGTGTGGTGTGAGAAGAAAGTATGTTGTGTGGTGTGGTGTGGCTTCTGCAAAGTCGCTGAAGTCAACAGGAGTGAAGCATCTAATATCCGAAAATGGTTAATGACAGACGGAAGGACAGAGCCGTTTCTACTGTAGAGACACTCCCTTGCCCTAAGACTTCTTGGCTCACCTTAACTACTGATTTATATCCCAAGGCTTCCAGGTGTCTGTCTCCCTCATCTTTATCCCAGTGTCCCTTTCACCCCCAGTTATCCTGTTACCCCGATCGTTCAAGTCTCCCCTCCGCCTCCCTGCCCACCTTACCTCCCACATTCTCATTCAGTAAAATCGTGTAAGGTGGTGTGGCGGAGAAGGTACTCGGAAACGCTCAGGGTCTGCAACGGGGAGGGTAAGAAGGAGGAAGGAGAGCTTGGAGAATGAATGAAGTAAATGGAGAGGAAGGGAAGGAACTGCACAGCAGGACGATGGAGGAAAGTGGAGAAACAGGGAAGGAACTGCATAGGAGAATGAAGAAGGAAAGTGGAGAAGGCGGGAAAGAACTGCATAGGAGAATAAAGGAAGAAAGTGGAGAAGCAGGGAAGGAACTGCATAGGAGATTGAAGGAAGAAGTGGAGAAGGAGGGAAGGAACTGTAAAGGAGAATGAAGGAGGAAAGTGGAGATGGAGGGAAGGAACTGTAAACGAGAATGAAGGAGGAAAGTGGAGATGGAGGGAAGGAACTGAAAAGGAGAATGAAGGAGGAAAGTGGAGATGGAGGGAAGGAACTGCACAAGAAAGGAAGAAGTGGATCTTGAAGACATTCTTAGAGTAGGGTATTGGAGAGAGAGAGAGAGAGAGAGAGAGAGAGAGAGAGAGAGAGAGAGAGAGAGAGAGAGAGAGAGAGAGAGAGAGAGAGAGAGAGAGAGAGAGAGAGAGAGAGAGAGAGAGAGAGAGAGATCCAAGGAACGAGGTATGAATTATGAAGATGGAAGAGGAAAAAAACTGATTGTGAAAGAAAGGAGCTACAAAATCACTAACATAATAGATGAAAGGGAGGGAATGAAAGGGACGCAGAGAAGGAAAGGACTATGTAGGAGGAGAGAGAGTGAATGGAGAGTGAGATAATAAGAGAAAAGAAATAAGCGAAATGAGAAGGGGCAGGCAAGAATGATGAATGACAATAGAAACGAGAGAGTAAAGAAAGGGAGGGACTTGACACACTGAACCTATGTCACTCAGAGGCTTTGGGAGGACCAGGAGAAGGACTAGTACTAGTAGCAGTAATAGTAGGAGAAGTAATTGTTGTTACTGTTAGTATTCCTGTAGTTGCATTATTAGCAGCAGTAGTAGTAGTAATAGTTGTAGTAAAAGTAGTAGTGGTAGTAGTACTAGTAGTAATTGTTCTTGTTATTGCTGTAGTAGTAGTAGTAGTAGTAGTAGTAGTTGTAGCAGTTGTTGTTGTTGTTGTTGGTGGTGGTGGTGGTGTTGTAACCAATGGTTCATCTCAATATTAACCCCAACCTTTCTTCCGCATTCTACTATCCTCTTCTCTGGGGATAGGGAATGGACTGAGGGATGTTTGTAGAACCAGGTAGTTCCATCGGCTGGTCACTTCGTTGCCACCAAGTGAAGGCGTCCCTCTCCTGCACCCAGACTGAACTTGAGGAGTGGGAGAAGTGGAGGAGAGGAAAGATGAGGGTAGATTTGCATCAGAGAGCCCAGTCCCTCGTTTCTTACACACACACACACATATATATATATATATATATATATATATATATATATATATATATATATATCGAGTTGAGCAGAGGGTGCTGAGATGGATTGGGCATATGGAGAGAATGGATAATGAGCGAAGATAACTAGATCTGATGTGAGAGGTGTAAGGCTGAGAGGAAGACCACGAATAGGATGGATGGACAGTGTGAAGAGAGCGTTGGATGCGAGAGGGATGTCTGTTGAGAAAGGAAGAGTGGCTGTGCGTGACAGATATGAATGGAGAGAAATTGTGAATGAATAAATGATGACGCAGCCGAGGGAATATTCTCCCGCATTTTGTCTGATCAGTTGATCAGGTCAGATGTGGGTAAGGGGATGGGTCCATTATGATGTGGCAGGGGTAAACCAGCTCTGTTGTCCAGCCCTGCTGTGAATGTCACTGATTGCACTGCGCAGTTGACTCTCGTGCGGTGTGGTGCGGTGAGGATCTGTCCCTTCTCCCCTTTGGGGCCAAGATGTGAATGAATGTGTTTAGGCTGACGAGTAAATTGGAAGTGTGTCGTCCTGTCTCGACTATCCCCCTTCCCCTGGGGGAAGCAGCCTTGGTATATATATATATATATATATATATATATATATATATATATATGCAGTGACTTCACTTCACCGTGAAGATATGTATGCAAAATAACCACAGCAGAAATGAAAGGAGTGACAGTAAGTTCATTCATTCATTCATTGCCAGACGCCATGTATCCCAAACGGGGTGACCAAGGGCTTAGAGTTAATTGTTTTACAGGGAGGGGCACTAATCCTCCACCAACCCCACTTGACACGTAGGGATGCCAACAGCATCTGGTGTTCCCAGGCGGTCACCCATCCAAGTACTAACCACCCCCAACAAGTACTTCCGTAAATTACATCTTCAGACTCTGTTTGAAGATGTAATTTTCGAAAGTACTCACTGTCGCTCCTTTCATTTCTCCTGTGGTTATTTTGCATATATATATATATATATATATATAGATATAGATATATATATATATATATATGTATATATATATATATAAATATAAATATATATATATATATATATATATAGAGAGAGAGAGAGAGAGAGAGAGAGAGAGAGAGTATTCCCTCTACTTTCTGGACCCCCCCCCCACTTTCCAGACATCCCCACTTACCGGACATAATCGTCCTGGGATCCAATTTTCCCAAAATGGTCTGAAAACCGCAAAAAAATCGAAAAAAAATAATTTCCCACCCATAATTTGAACCTGGCGCGCGCGGTGCGGGACAGCTTTGTTGTGGTGTGTCATTCCTCCGACGTCCGCTAGAACGCCCCTGCATCCTCCCTACTTTCCGCCCATCTCTTGTCGTGAGTGAACGCTCATCATCATGGCTGCCCATATGCTCGCTTTTGTGGTTGTGCCTTACCTGCTGCAGGCACTCCTGCTGCTCTCGTGCCTCTCCTTCGTCTGTGTGATGATGGCCCCGCCACCTGAGAAGAGGAAGAGAGTGGTTCTGACTCTGGAGAAGAAGCAGGAGATATTGGAGAAAGTAGATGTGGGATGGTCTTCATCACACATCCTCCGTGAGCTCAACCTGGCCCGATCTCCTTTGTTTGATATTAAGAGATCCCGAGACAAACTCATGCAGTACATGGCTGACTTCTCGTTGAAAAGCAAACACAATGTGGAGAGGAAGATGATGTTTACTCCCAAGTTTGCTGAAGTCGACCAGTCCACATTGATTTGATATCAACAGCAACGTGCTTTTGGTGTGATGGTACGTGGCTGCTGCTGAGAAGTTCGCAAGGCTTCACGACGCTCTAGTCTTCAAGGCATCGGAAGGTTGGCTCTTCGCGTTCAAGTTACAACATGGCCTTACCAACCGTAAGTCTCATGGCGAAGCTTTGGACGCCAACGAGGATGGAGTAGAGGAGTTTCGGCACAAGGTGAAGAGCTTGATCAATAGGGAGGGCCTCACTCTCGGTCAAGTCTACAGCGCTGATGAAACTGGTTTATTCTATCGCTCTTTGCTTAGGAACACTCTAGCTGAGGAGACAGAGAAGCGTGTACCTGGCCGCAAGCTCTGCAAGCAACGGATATCTGCTTTGTGTTGTGCCAATGCTAACGGCATGCACTGACTTAAACCCGTTATTGTTGGCGGTGCAAAGCAGCCTCGGTGTCTTTGTAGGGTGATGGATATCCTCCCTGTCGTTTGGTACCATTCCTTGACGGCATGGTTCACAGCCCAGATCTTCAAAGACTGGTTCCACCGCCATTTCGTCAAGGTCATACATTACCAGACAGAGAAACTGGGAATCCCATGCGACCAGGTAAAGGCCCTCCTTCTCCTCGACAATGCACCTGCCCACCTGTGCAACAAGGACTTGGTGGCTGAGAATGGCCGCATTAGGTGCATGTTTCTGCCACCTAATACTACTGCTCTCATCCAACCAATGGACCAAGGAGTGATCGTGGCAACAAAGCGCCTATACCGACGGAAGGTCCTGGACGAGGTAATGGTTGTTCTCGAGGACGAGGACGAACGCAGGGAGGGACGGGACATGCGAGGCCAGCGGACTTTGGAAAACCTTCGCCGCTACATCAAGTCTGCCATTTACAACTGGGCCAGTGCATGGAAGGAAATCCCTGTCAAGACTCTAGAAAATGGTTGGTCTCGTCTGCTTCTCGGAACGAATGTGGAGCACGATTTCCTAGGTTTCGACGTGGATGACTTCCAAGCATGTCTAGGTGTGCACGGCGATGATGTTGATGTGGACGAAGTGATTGGATGATGACGAGGGCGATCCTGGGTATCAGATCCTGTCTGATATCGAGATGACATCTTCAGTTGCAGGTGTCAGTACCCAGCTTGAAGATTCCAACGAGGACGGCGACGATGATGCGGACTCCTCTCAGCATGACACAACTCCAGCCATCCCCAAGCTGAGAGCACTCCGTGAACACCTAGAGTTCGTTCTGGACTACCTGGAACACCAGGACTGCGACAGAGAGATGGGGCCCTTGGGACTTGTGGAGGAAGTGCATGCTTTCAGGCAGCACATCATAAATCGTCAGAATCGTCGTTCCTTGCGTCAATCAACGATTGACAGCTTTTTCAGGCCCGTGACCCCCACTGTGCCCAGCCCTGGCTCCACTCCGTTGCCTCCCCAAGACAGGCCCTCATGCTTCGAGCCACAGCCCAGCACATCAGCCACAGTGGAGTCACTACTCGACGTGAGTTTGCATCTATCTTCTGAGTCGTCTGCAGTGGGTACGCCATCACCACGACCCAGCGACTCACCCCTAGGTCACCTCCCACCAATACTCTCAGACTCTGACAGTGATTAAATGGCAAGAACTTCTCCACTAGACCACATGGGAATTTAGTATTGTGCAGTGAAAGAAAAACAGTGCATACAGTATTATTAAGAAATTAGAAATTTGAGTGAAAAGACAAACAATTTTTGGACAAAATTTAACGTAAATAAACTTGTGTGATTTGTTCTGAAATTGGTTTTATGAGTAGAAAGATTTAAAGTGCAGAGTGCAACACATATTAAGTTACAATGGAGCATAAGTAAGACAAGAGTGCGCAGTGTGAAGATAATGGACTTCTGAGTGCGAATGACTAAGTTAAGTGCAAGACTTCATGAACAGTGTACTGCAAGTGCTTCAGGAAATCCTTCTTACTGTCAGAGTCTGAGAGGAGGCGGTTATTCATCGAGATGGCCATGGACATGCTGTAAGTAGGCAGAATGTTTCATACTGTATTGTAATGTATTTTCCATACTGTACTTACCTCAAACACCTCATTTCACTCTTTTATGTCCCTTATTGGTGTGAATATGTAGTGTCTTAGGTGCTATGCATGTGCAGTAGGGAGGTGTTTTTCTGAGTTAGGTTAGGTTAGGGTCCATAACTAACAGTCTAGGAGCCAGGGACTTGTAAGTACCCAGAATGTTTAATATTGTATAAACCTACCTCAAAAACCTCATTTTATGGTTCTTTTGCATTTATTTCAGTCTTTTATGTCCCTTATTGGTGTGATTTGGGTCTTGAATAGGTGCTATCGATGTCCAGAGGGAGTTGTATAGGAGTTAGGGTCAATAAGTACAAGTCCAGGAGGCTATTGCCCACTATCCACACAGGACCACTTTCCGGACATGCCTTTGGCTCTATTATGTCGGATAGTGGAGGGATTACTCTCTCTCTCTCTCTCTCTCTCTCTCTCTATATATATATATATATATATATATATATATATATATATATATATATATATATATATATATATATATATATATATATATATATATATATATATATATATATATATATATATATATATATATATATATATAAATATATATATATATGGTGAGTGTAGCCTATACACTGTATATACACTGTATATGGCTAGTGAGGGAGTGATCGCCCTCTACCTACACAGATCAAAAGCCCTCGGGAGCAGGGGGGTGGTTGCTTTCTCAGGCAGAGGAACTCCTTGAGAGTGAAATGGCTGGGAAGCATGCTGGCACGTGACTGGCTACAGCATAGCTGGGTCTTTCGGGTGTGGGCAATCAGGCAAGTTAGCTGCCTACTGCGACTGGAACACAATGGCGAGGTGTTCAGGAAGTTAGCCAAAGAAACCTTGATGGACTCTGAAAGAACAATAATGGCCCCCAGTCCCGTGCAGCCCTTAAATGGGCAGGGGGTGCTAAGAATCTCACGGTTCCCTGAATTACAATCTAATTCCTTTGTTAATGCAAAAAATACAATTAAAATTGGTAACTGGAATGTGAGAACGCTAAATCATGACGGTAAAATCGATGAGTTAGTGAAGGTTTTTCAAAATTACGGACTTGATATTTGTGCTCTGACAGAAGCTAGATTAACTGGAGTAGATAAGTTGGATTTGGAGGATGGTATACGTTTATTGATATCTGGCCGACAGGACGGAATGCATTATCAGGGAGTAGGATTGTTGCTGGGTTGTAAGGCAAATAAGGCTTTATGTGAGTGGGATCCTATAGATGAGCGATTGTTATACGCACGGTTTAAATCAAATCATGGCAACATCAGTCTGTTTGTGTGTTATGCACCTACTAATGATGCACTCGATGAAAGGAAAGACACATTTTATGAAAAGTTGCAAGAAGGAGTAGGAAGGGTACCTAGACATGATGTTTTGATCTGCGTTGGAGACTTTAATGCAGTAATGGGCTGTTCAAATGAGGGATTTGAGGCATGTATGGGTAAGATGGGAGTTGGTAGTAGGATGAGTGAAAACGGAGTGAGGTTTGGAAGCTTCTGTCTAGCAAATGACTTAGTCATAGGGGGCACACTCTTTCAGCATTGCAATATACATAAGACAACTTGGGTGTCGCCGTGTGGAAAATATAAAAATCAGATTGATCACATCGCTATCAGTAGGAGGCATAGAAGTTCTCTGCTAGATGTTCATGTTAAACGGGGAGCGGATATTGGTAGTGACCATCAACTCAGCATTGCAAAAATAAGGTTTAAACTTAAAAATCAGAAGAAGGAAAAATCTGGCGTTGGTAGATACGATATTGTTAAGCTTAGAAGGGAAGGAGAAGAAAAGGAGGAATTCAGATTAGAATGCAGAAATAGGTTTTTGGTGTTGGAAACGTTGGAAGAGGGGGAGAGAAGTGTAGATGAGATGTGGGAGGATGTGAACAAAGTTTTGCATGAAACTGCTGAATGTACGATTGGAAGGAGACATAGATTCAGGAGAAAGAAATGGATATCAGAGGAAACGTGGGATATGATAAAAAAGAGAGGTGAGGCTAAATTGAGGAGTGAGATGCAATGCGTTGATGAACGAGAGATTGAATTAGCAAGAGCTGCGTACTGGAGTTTGAATTCAGAAGTAAGAAGGTTAGCTAGGAGAGATAAAAGATGTGTGGATGAAAAGGTTGCAGAGACTGAAATCTTAATAAACAAAAATGATGGACAGAGTCAAAGAATAGCATATGAATCGATTAGAGAACTGAGTGGTAATGCAGGTAAATGCAAGGAAATACCAGTTAGAGACAGGGAAGGAAATTTATTGACAAAAGATGGAGATATTAAAAATAGATGGAAAGAGCATTTTGAGACAGTTCTTAATAGACCAATACCACCAGAAGAGGATATACCGTCTGCTCAGGAAGATTTAAATATAGAAACAGGAGAGTTGAGGCCTGCAGAAGTGGAGAAAGCAGTAAAACAGTTAAAGAATAATAAGGCACCAGGGGAGGATGGTTTATTTCCGGAAATGTTTAAAGTGGAGGGGGACAGATTAATAATGATCTTGACCAAGCTATTCAATAAGATATGGGTGACGGGGTTACTACCATCAGTTTGGAAGAATGGTGTAATTGTTAAAGTTCCGAAGAAGGGAGACCTGAGTGAATGTGGTAATTGGAGGGGAATCTCTTTGTCACCGATAGCTTTGAAAGTTTTCAGTAGAGTGTTGTTAAATAGGTTGGAGCCGGTGGTTGAGGGTATTCTGAGGGATGAACAGGCTGGTTTTAGAAAGGGACGTGGTTGCAATGATCAGATCTTTATAGTTAGGCATTTGATGCAGCAAGTTAATGAAATGAGAGTACCGTTAAGTCTTTGTTTTGTTGATTTTGAAAAGGCTTTTGATAGTGTTTCGAGAGAGACTATGGGGAAGATCATGAGACATTATGGAATACCAGAGGAGTTTGTGAGGGTCATTATGAACATGCATGAGGACACATTTTGTAAAGTGATGGTTGATGGTTTTCTGAGTGATTCGTTTGAAGTCAAGTCCGGAGTAATTCAAGGTGGTGTTCTATCGCCTTTACTGTTTATATTGGTCATTGATTACATTATGAAACGCGTTGGAACAGAAACCGGTGCAGGTATACTTTGGGGAGAGAACAGGAAACTTTTGGATTTAGATTATGCAGATGATATAGTTTTGATTTGTGATGGGCCAGAAGAGATGCAGAGAGTGTTGGACTGTTTGGTGAGTGAAGGTCGCAAGGTGGGTATGGTTATTAATTGTGGAAAAACTGAAATAATCAATATGAATATGGAAAATGCGCAGGAATGTGTAATTGGAGGTATGGTTGTAAAGCAAGTTGATAGGTTTAAATATTTAGGTACTTATTTAGCCAAGGATGGTTCTTTGAACTTTGAATTCGAGGAAAGGTTAAAGAAGGCTAATCAGGCAATAGGAATGCTTAAAAATATTTGGAATTAAAACAATTTTTCTGTGCATACAAAAATCAAGCTTTATAAGGTAATGGTTAGGAGTATCTTAATTTATGGACACGAGTCTTGGTACAGCACAGTGACTATGGAAAATAAATTCTTGGTGTTTGAAAACAAAGCACTTAGAAGAATATTAGGAGTTAAGTGGTGGGAAAGGATACCAAATAGTAGAATTAGAGAAATAACGGGAGTGCAGCCGGTCGATGAATATGTTAGGTTCTCACGATGGAAGTGGCTAGGACATGTGTATAGGAGACAGGGAATAGAACGAGGTACACCAGGGTGGGTGGCACTTGGTAGGAGAGGTAGAGGAAGGCCAAAAGAGACGTAGGTGAGGACAATGAGACGGGAAGCTGGAGATGAGTGTTGGGGAGATCTTGAGGAGTTAGGACAAGATAGGATGTGGTGGTGCGAGTTCATCGAGGCCCTATGCATCCCCGAGGGTGCCACAGGAAATGATTGATTGATTGATATATATATATATATATATATATATATATATATATATATATATATATATATATATATATATATATATATATATATAGTTACGGAACAGAGAGAGATAATGAAAACTTCAAGTGAGAATACTAAAAATCACTACTGTCCCGCAAGGTTCCAGGATCAAAACAAAAGAGTTAGGTAAAATTACAAGTTAAAGTTTAATGCACAAACTAACAACAAAACATTCAGGACTCATAAGGATAATGTAATGGCAAAAAACAGGTTAAATATATGGGTAACTGCAATAGCCGCTATTAACACGAAATAAGCAATAGTAAATTTATCTAAGTCAGCCCTGATAAAATGAGAAAACCGGATAATGCCAGTTAATGCAAGATATATTATTACAGATACAAAATATTATTAATAATGGCTGACACCTAAAACACATGAATCACAAAAACCTCACTAGGCCTACGAAAAACACCTTATGCTATACAGTACAAAAAAAAAAAAAAGTAATAACACTTATACTCAATTACACAGCTGCTAGATGGTTCGAGACTTCCTGAGCACTCACAATAAGAACAACTGTACAGGGGAGGACAGAGATGTGAACAAAATGAGGAGTAGAACTAAGTGGCAATTAATGCAGAGACTGAGCTCATTATATAGGGGCCGGCAGAGCTTGATACAACTTGTAAGAAGCCATAGGGGACAAAGAGTTGACACTCCTGCTCTGAACAACAGAAAGAACGACTTACTCTCCTATAAGGGGAGAAGGGGGGAGTGAGGTAGAACATGGAAGCTTGGTCACTATGGAAGCCACGAGGCGAATCGTGATCAAACATGCAGCATACTGTACGTTAGAATTATACAAAGGATGATGAAATCATAGGCTATGTAACACCTCCCCACACACACACAAAAAAAAAGAAATTTACAAAGGAAATTTCTTATTACTCTAAAACAATCTGTCTAAAGTCTAGATTTGCAATCTGCAATAACATTTTCTTTCCCCTTGATATGTTGTATGTCTAATGAATACTCCTGAAGAAGTAGACTCCATCTTGTCAATCTCTGATTTTTATCTTTAAACTTACTAAGGAATTTCAGTGGGTTATGATCGGTATAAATGACTATGGGGTCAAAACCAGAACACAAATAAAATGAAAAATGCTGTAAACCCAAAATCAAGGCCAAAAGCTCTTTCTCAATAGTTGAGTAGTTCTTTTGAGGTGGAGTGAACTTCTTACTGTAATAAGATACAGGGTGTTCAATACCCTGATCATCCTCTTGCAGCAAAACAGCCCCAGCTCCTGTATCACTTGCATCAACAGCCATCTTAAAAGGCTTAGCAAAATTTGGAGTAGCGAGCACTGGCTGACTTAATAGGATAGCTTTAAGTTTGCTGAAAGAGGATTCACAGTCATCGGTCCAGACAAATTTAACTCCCTTTTTCAGTAGGTCTGTAAGTGGTGATACAAGAATTGAAAAGTTAAGAACAAATCTCCTGTAATAACCTACCATTCCCAAAAATCTTTGTAGCTCTTTCCTTCTTTTAGGTCTGGGAAGATCACTTATAACCTGCCCATTAGCTGCTGATGGTGCAACGTGTCCATCACCAGTTACGTACCCAAGGTACTGAACTTTAGCTTGACCAAACTCACACTTTGATGAATTAGCTACAAGATTAGCCTGAACTAAACGCTCAAGAAATTTACTGACATGGCATAGGTGATCTTTCCAGTTGTCACTGAAGATTAATACATCATCAATATAAACAACACACCCTGCCAAACCCTCTGTTACAACATTCATGAGCTTCTGAAATGTGGCTGGTGCATTCTTCATACCATATGGCATTACAGAACATGCAAAAGTCTTTCCTAGTGATACAAAACATGAGATCTCCCTAGCACGTTCAGTCATAGGTACTTGCCAGCATCCCTTTAACAAATCAAACTTACTTATGTACCTAGCCTTTCCGATCTTTTCTATGCAATCTTCCACGCGAGGGAGAGAGTAAGTGTCTGTTTTGGTTATCTGATTAACAAGTCTGTAGTCGATGCAAAGCCGCTGTGACCCACCTGGCTTAGGGACTAGAGTGACAGGAGAACTCCACTCGCTCTGACAGGGCTCAATCATCTTGTGGTCCAACAGGTAGCCAAGCTCCTTCTGGATGAAAGGAACTTTCACTGGGTTCACACGGTAAGGAGGCAGTTTAATTGGCTTTGCGTCTCCAACATCAACATCATGCATCAACACAGTGGTTCTTCCTGGAGTGGCACGGAACACTTGCGGGTACTCCTGCAGTAATGCCGAAAACTCCTGCCTTTCTTCGGGAGCTAGATGAGAAAGCTTAGTCTGGAGATAATTCATGATATCAGGATTCTTCCCCAAACTATCACTCAGGCTCATGCTGCATGGGAGAACTTCACTTGCAGACTCGGGTGGAACAGCTACAGTGCAGACTGGGTTATTTTCGTCCCGCCTGTGATATAACTTTAGCATGTTGATGTGACAAAGTTGCTTGTTCTTTCTATGATCTGGTGTGCCGATGACAAAGTTGACATCACTGAGTTTCTTCTCCACGAAATAAGGACCACTAAACTTGGCTTGAAGAGGTTGCCCATGCACCGGTAGCAGAATCAAAACCTGATCTCCTGGCTGAAAGTGGCGTAACCCGGACTTCTTATCATACCGAGTCTTCATCTTCTCCTGAGCAGCTCCTAAATTCTCTCTCGCCAGCTGTAAAGCAGTGGACAGCCGTTCTTTGAACTTCATCACATACTCCAGCAGGTTGACGTCATCTTCCTCCGACAGCCAGCATTCCTTGAGTAGCTTAAGGGGTCCTCTTACTTCATGGCCAAACAGTAGTTCAAAGGGTGAGAAGCCCAGTAATTCATTTGGAGATTCTCTTGCGGCAAATAAAACGAATGGAAGACCTTTATCCCAGTATTTCTGATGTTCCAAACAGTATTTCTTGAGCATCGATTTGAGTGTTTGATGATATCTCTCCAACGCTCCTTGGGTCTGGGGATGGTAAGCTGAAGACGTGATCTGGGTGATGCCCAACTCTTTCAGAGACTGCTTGAAAACATTTGACATGAAATTACCTCCCCGGTCTGACTGTACCTCCTTGGGCAGACCAAACTTTGTTAAGAACCCTAGCATTTCCTTAACCACGTTCTTTGCTGAGATATTTCTAAGTGGAATGGCCTCAGGATAACGAGTAGCCATATCAATCAGGGTCAACACATAAGAAAATCCTGAAGAAGTCTTAGGAAGAGGGCCCACAATATCCACCAACACACGGGTGAATGGCGCCTCAAAAGGAGGAATGGGAACTAGAGGTGCAACCTTTTCGGTCTGATTACACTTCCCTACAACTTGACAGGTGTGACAAGACTTATAATACCAGGAAACATCTCTGAAGATACCTGCCCAGATAAAGTGTTTCAAAATGAGTGCCACAGTCTTCCTCACTCCAAGGTGTCCTGCCAAACTGGAATCATGAGCCACTCTAATGATATCCTGCCTACAAACACGAGGGATGACAACTTGATGTACAACCTCCCATTCCCAGTCGGCTGATGCTGTTGGAGGTCTCCACTTTCTCATAAATACTCCTGACTTTATATTATAAGAAGTAGAAGCACCAGCTGACTCTTCCTCACTGCAAGCAGAGTTAGCTAGACCTTTCAACTCAGGGTCAGCAACCTGCAACTCAACCAACTCTTGACGAGACAAATTATCAACACTACGGGGTACTGCCTCATCTGGTGAGTGGTCCAAATTAGCAAGAAAAGTGTTAGCTAGGATAACATCATCATCATCATTATCCTCTAAGTCACCAATAACTTTAGACTTAGCCCTAGTGACAGCACATGCAGGGAACACATCAGGGACATCACAATCCTGGGTCGCAGCCACTGGCTCACTAGACAACTGAGGAGCTGGACACACTTGACTTCCACCAATATCATTTCCAAGTAAGAAAGTTACACCTGACATTGGGAGTGTCTCAACCAACCCAACCATAACGGAACCATTAACAAAACCAGACTCTAAATTCACTCTGAACAGAGGGACAGAGAAGAAATTATTCCCTACACCTTGTAAGATTACAGTTTCATCACAGGAATTAACATTAGAGCCTAGAACACTAGTCAGCATAAGGGATTGGCAAGCACCTGTATCACGATATATTTTAACTGATTTCCTGTTATTACTGTCCAGAGGACTGACAAAACCATCAGACAGGAAATTAGCACATGAACTCTTGAAAGTGTCACCCACGTTACTGCTGAAAAGAGGAGCTTCATCATGAGAATTTAATTTACCCCTCAAAGCAGGTTCGGTTAACTCGGTTAAAGAATTCTGGGAACTCTCAAGGGTGGACACTAGACCAATTGACTGAATATTTAAAGACTCCTTTTTGTTCACATCATGCTGTCTCCTGAAACATTTCTCCGTAGTATGACCAAGCTTACTACAATAAGTACATTTATTTTTCTGAAATCCAGAGGTGGAGCTGGTATTTACTTCCTGAGAAACATGATCTTTACTCTCTTTCCTGTTACCTGTACTCTGAGTAGAGGCAACGTACTTACTCTCAGCTTTCCTTTTTTCTTTAGAATATCTCTTGTGAGTGAGAACATATTCATCAGCTAAAACTGCAGCATCAGACAAATTATCTGTTCTTCTCTCATCAAGATATAGGCTTACATCTTTATCAATACACCTTTTGGAGTCCTCCAGCAAAATCATCTGCTTAAATTTATCAAAATCAGAATTTACATTCTTAGAATTTAACCACTGCTCTAACAGATCTTCTTTGATTTTTGCATACTCAACATGGGATTGCTTATCTTGCTTATAAGTTGTCCTAAATTTTACTCTATAAGCTTCAGGAACAAGCTCATAGGCCTTAAGAATAAAGCTCTTAACTACATCATAATTATCAGACTGATCCTGATGCAAAGATGCATAAGTTACTTGAGCTTTACCGGTGAGAACACTCTGTAGGAGTACTGGCCAATACTTTTTGGGCCAATTAAAACCTGTAGCTACCCTCTCAAACAACTGAAAATACTTTGTTAAATCATATTCATTAAAAGGAGGGACAAGTTTAACATTTTTAGCCACATCAAAATCATCAGAGCTAGATGATCCAGTTCCACCTTGTTTCATGCGATACTCATGGTCTGCCTGAATCCTAGGAATTTCAATTTGTGCCTGTGCCTCCTTAGAACGTGCCTGAAACTCAGCCTCCTTAGCACGAGCCTCCTGCAGGGCTAGCTGTAACTTAGCTATTTCGATCTGCGTTTGCTCATCTGGAGGAGTTACATTAAACAAGCTTTTATTAATCATGTTAACAATTTGATTTTTAGACTGATGAGAGCGAACAGTAATTCCCAATTGTTGAGCAACACGCTTAAGTTCATTCTTTGTTCTGTTTTCTACATCACACAGTGTTTGCACATTTGACAAAAAATCTTTGGCTTCATCAAGCGTAGTAATAGTAGACATCATGAATAAATCACAGTCACAAAATATCAAGCAATATCCTTATGATAATATCCTGAATATCCTGGCGAGGTCACCAAATTTATGTTACGGAACAGAGAGAGATAATGAAAACTTCAAGTGAGAATACTAAAAATCACTACTGTCCCGCAAAGTTCCATGTTCAAAACAAAAGAGTTAGGTAAAATTACAAGTTAAAGTTTAATGCACAAACTAACAACTAAACATTCATGACTCATAAGGATAATGTAATGGCAAAAAACAGGTTAAATATATGGGTAACTGCAATAGCCTCTATTAACACGAAATTAGCAATAGTAAATTTATCTAAGTCAGCCCTGATAAAATGAGAAAACCGGATAATGCTCAGTTAATGCAAGATATATTATTGCAGATACAAAATATTAATAATGGCTGTCACCTAAAACACATGAATCACAAAAACCTCACTAGGCCTACGAATTAACACCTTATGCTATACAGTACAAGAAAAAATGTAATAACACTTATACTCAAATTACACAGCTGCTAGATGGTTGGAGACTTCCTGAGCACTCACAATAATAACAACTGTACAGGGGAGGACAGAGATGTGAACGAAATGAGGAGTAGATCTAAGTGGCAATTAATGCAGAGACTGAACTCATTATATAGGGGCCGGCAGAGCTTGATACAACTTGTAAGAAGGACGCGCAAATGAAGCCATAGGGGACAAAGAGTTGACACTCCTGCTCTGAACAACAGAAAGAACGACTTACTCTACTATAAGGGGAGAAGGGGGTAGTGAGGTAGAACACGGAAGCTTGGTCACTATGGAAGCCACGAGGCGAATCGTGATCAAACATGCAGCATACTGTACGTTAGAATTATACAAAGGATGATGAAATCATAGGCTATGTAACAATATATATATATATATATATATATATATATATATATATATATATATATATATATATATATATATATATATATATATATATATAATATATGTACACTGATGGAATAAAGGGGGTGTTCCATATTATCTTTTTGTCGCAATGCTTCGTTCAATACTTAGTAAATAAGGTTGGAGGATCATCTCGTTCCCATCCCTACATTCACTGAGCTAAATTAAACTAGCATAACTTAATGTGATTTTAACTTAGATGGAATAACAGTAAAGCAAAGAGTGTGAATTTCCCCTCTCCTTATTTACTACTTACCCAATTAAGCAGTGGCAACTGAAATGTCATGTTATATCCATGAATTCAGTCAAATGTCAAATTATATAAAACGGCAAATGGAAGACCACCCCAAAACCGCAATGATACAGAGGAGGAGGAGGGCCTTTTTAAGATATGGGAAGGAGGAAGAGGTGGAGGACAGATGAACTGGAGAAGAGGAAAGGAACTGCATAGAATTAGAAAGGAGTGGGAATGTAAGGGAAATAAAATGGAAGGGAAGCGAGAGAGAGGAGTGGAAATGAGGAAATATTATCAGCAATGTGGGAGATATAGACGACGGGTGCAGGGAAGTAATAGAGAGCGGTGAGGAAGGGAAGAGCTCTGATATGAGGGAGACGACGATGGGAAAAGAAAAAAGTGAGAGAAGAAGGGGAAAAGTGTTGGTATGGAGGAAGGGAAGACGAGAACCAGGGAAGAGAACGAGGAGGATATGTGTGTTAGCGAAGTGTGACAAGTAACATACACTACCACCTGTACCACCACGAGCACCACATTGTCCTCGCATCCATTTGTTCTGTATATAGTACTCTTATCATTATTATTTCCTAGGCTAGATGTATGTGATTTTAGCCACTGTTGAAGTTCCATACATTATCAAAACAGAAATATTATGTATTGAAAGTGACTGGCAATAAACATATCCAATAAACAATAAACAAACAACGACGTTACGGTAATCATTTGTTCCACAGGTAAGTATTTTTTCACTCTCATCTTAAATGTCAGAACCAATTTGCCTAGCCCCGGGCTCCTATGCTCCTCGTGGGGCAACGTAAGATTGGATGATGGATGGATGGTTATTATTTTTGCAACTCCGGTGATGGAAGATACTGACTTAATTTACATATTTACCACAAGTCATTTACATATCCACCTCCATACCCATACAAGTACATCAACCAGATCACAGCAATAGAGCACTTCAGTCAGTGTACTTGTATTTGTAATGAGATTAATGCATCTGTACGAGGGGATAGATTAATGGAGTGAAGTGCTTGAAAACAGACTTCTCAACAGGAGGGGGAGATCTGTTTATTTAAATCATCCTATCGCCAGACGATTAAATAAACCTTAAGATAGACAACCCCTGGCTAATCAGTAAAGAGATGGTCTAGCATTTCCACATCTATACAAATGTATACAATAATAATTGGTACACATTTAATAACATTCATTCTTTACCTATTCGAAAACCTGCACCAACAGATTGAAACCATTGTATTCATTGTGGCCTTGATATACATATGATGGGTTTATAACTAGTTCCAATTACGTGTGTGTGTGTGTGTGTGTGTGTGTGTGTGTGTGTGTGTGATATTTTCTTTATGTTGTGCAGTTCTGTGAAATTTAATTTTCATTTCTTTCCTACAAGTGACTTTTATTTATTTCAAAGAACAATTACTACGAGAACAGCTGTAGTAGCAGTAATGAGAGAGTGTGAAATTGTGGGCTGTATTATCGTACTGTTTGGAAGTTTACTAACACCTCTTCCTAAGCGATTTATTTTGCTTTTTATTCCTTACTGTCAACTTCTGTGTCATGTAAATCATTCAAACACCACCATACTCACCACAACATACAATGGGATATTAACTAGCCATAGACAAAAATAAATTGCTAAGGAAGAGGTGCTTGGGAGATTTCTTAACTAAGAATACGGGCCTTGATCTGCAACACCAATATTCAGGGTGATAGAAGGGCCTTGACACTGTCCACTCATTAACAACGAGAAGTCTGTCTTATAATGAATAAAAATGTTAAACGGTATACTTCTTTTATCTTAACTTGGCCCAGACTTTCATCCTTTTGTAGCTTATTTCACGTAGCCCAGTGGCACTTCTTCGTGATTAACAGCATAATCTTGTGTTTACTATTTGTTACAGATCACCATTCAAGATGGAGATATGACAAGTTTAGGCCAATTTACTGAATAGGTAGTATAACAAAACTAGTGTACAAACTGCCTCACCGTACTGAGAAGACTAATATTTCCACAGTTTATGATAACATTATTCTATTTCTTTTTCCTTTTCTCAATAAAATTTTCTTCATATTCGTACATCTTACAGTACTATAGGGTAATTCCATATGTCTTTTGTTTACTTAATTTCTTTTTTTTTTTTTTTCCTTTTTCTTTCCATCCCTCCCTCCTTCTCTAAACTTATCATCAGTTTCCCAAACACACTCAGGTTTCTCCACCCTCTCTGTCAATTACCTCAGTCACCCTTTCCACGCAAACTATTTTCCTTTCGTTCGCACACCAGCCTCCTCCTCCTCCTCCTCCTGTTTCTGTCCCCTTCCCACTTTTAGTCTTCTTCCTCATTTTCATTATAGCTGCATGGGGATTTTCTCAGCTGAATGAAATTGTTAGCTGTAAGGAGAATAAAATACCTAAATACAACCACTGTGTGTCAAGGAGTTATAAAGACTGCATGTAACCCAAGAAGAAATTACAGTACTATACTGTTTTTACTCTAACATGGCCTAATTTTTCGTCCTTTTGTAGTTTATTTCACTTAGCTCCGTGGCAAAAAAAAAAACAAAAAAAAAAACAGCCTCTCCATCCTTCTCATAACACTTCCTCGTGACTAGAGCCATATTCTGGCGTTAACCTATTGCTATAGCTCTGCATTCAGGATGGAACGATGGCAATTCTAGGCCAGGTTAAAGTAAAAACAGCATAAATGGATCACTGTGTACTAAGGTACAGTCGGTAGTTGTAAAAGTACAGTAGTATTGTTACCTGGGATGTCTATGGATTAACAATGGGATATTACAGATTAATAAAATATTTCCTAAATATTTTCTTACATGCTATTCAAGCCCAACTGTGACAGATTTTTTAATGAATATTGGACACCTGTAACTTGGTGTATGATTTTTTTTGTTTATCTAATTTGTTTTTCCTTCTGTCCTTCTGTAATAAAAATGTGATGAAATTGTTTTTTTTTTTATACCTATACTAGGAAGAAGGAACCAAAGGCCACGAGCCGGCAATAACTGTTCCTTCCAAGAGAAAAACAAAGTACAAGAGAGAGCCAAATTCAAGATCCGATCATTTCGAGATGCCTGGACACACTGCGTTTGAAAGACTGGAGACCATAGCTAGCAGGATATACAGACAGAGGGAGACAGTTCCAGAGTTGACCTGTTGCATAAATGAAGAACTGGGAGTAACGGTTAACTCTTGCATTAGAGAGTTGGACAGAAAGAGACGAGAGTTTGCTGCTAGACGGGTGATATGCGTAAGAAAGAACCAAAATATGCTTTGTTAATAAGAACTTCTGTCATGCACACAGAAAATGACGAAAGGATATAAAACACTGATCTAATGTTGAATCACAGTCCAACGCCTCAGCATATCACGCAGTACGCTGGCCCTTATTCTTTTCGGTTAAGGACACCCCTAACACCATGTCGTAAACGACCGCTCTTGATTATATTAAACCATACTCTCCTCTTCTGTATTAAACAGTCCTGTTAATATCGTCATCCACTGTATAAATTAGGTAGAAAACTATACTAACCTGCCATACCCAAAAATAAATAGCTAAGGAAAAGGAGTCAGGGAGCTTCCATACCCGACGAGAATATGGGCTACAGCGTTACATAAGCTGCACTACAGAGATGAAACTATACTTCAGTACCTGTTTCCCATGTAACAAACTGTATCAAAGGCCTGGTTACGCCTCGCCTCCTGCCTCACAACATATCATGGGGTGACTTCTGAAGGCGCCTTAGCTTTATACACTCGAGTCCTCTCTTTTGTTTACGTCTTTTGTTTGTCTTGATCTCAGCGAGTCCTGTGTGTGTGCTCGCTGAGATCACACACACACACACACACACACACACACACACACACACACACACACACACACACACACACACACACACACACACACACACACACACACACACACACACACACACACACACACACACACACATACACACACACACACACACTTTTTAGTACAAAATAAAATAATCTGTGCTCTGAAAATATCATGTAAAATTACCATAACCTTGGATAAAAGCTTTTTCTTTGTTACAAAGCACCTGTCCCCATGTTTAAATCAGCTGGAGAAAGTTCTGAGAGTCTGAATATAACTGATGAAGTAAAAGAGAAATGGTGGGTTTTTAACAACGTAGCCTTTAAAAAAAAATGTTTGGTGATGGAGAGGTTCTCTCTTCAGTCAGAATAAACACACACACACACACACACACACACACACACACACACACACACACATACACACAAAGATAATTTTGTTCGATTGCTAACTCTGATTTCGTGATATCTAACCATTATCTCTCGCTCTGCCCTTTGTAATTTGTTATTACCTGATGCCAAGTCTAATATCTTAACTTGAACAGACAAGTGTTCTGTAACATTTTGATGAACTTATTAGGGAAATAATTCTCCTTCCTTCCCTTCCGTTCCTCTATCTGCGCATCCCTACATCTTGCCTCCCTCCTTCTCCCCCCCACCCCTCTCGTACGCTGCTGATTAACCTGGCTTCATCATGTCTGAGTGTGGAGTCCAGAGCGTGTAGGGTTTCTGGCCTCCGATGGGTACATAATCATTTCCGTGTCAACCTTCAACGCGAGTATTTGATTCTAAGTAACGTCAGGCGATTTTTTTTTTTTTTTTTAAGAAGGTGAACAGGGGAGGGAAAAATTTGATTAAATATAAAAAATCTATACACCAGATTAGTGTCCTACATTTTTTAAATAAAAATCCATAACAATTGCGCTTGAACTGCTGTAGGTTGAAGTTTGGGGTGGAAACTATTTTCATCATTAGAGGGAAACCACTGGCCGCCAAAATTTCCGAGATCTCTGCGAACCATTTTCTGCAGTTTCTGAAAATGGGATTGTTATGCTAGAAGACCATTTGGCACAGGTGAGGGAAATAACACGCAACCAAAGGATAATGGTTTTTGGTTCACTACTCGGTCACTGTCACGTATGCTAGAATTTATTTTGGTCTTAACTATCCTCCCTATTCATTATACCTTTGCTAATTCCAGATTATTTCACTCGCCTTACAGGTTCTTTCTGGCAGTTAAGAAACTAAAAACTAAACTGTATCCGTTGAAGGCCAGACGGAATGGGTGGGCGGGTGGGGAAACGTGGATCTCTCTCTCTCTCTCCTAAGCTGAATAAAATCATCTGGTGAGAAAATTTACACTTGGTCGCACATGCTCTCTCTCATACCTTACTATCATCATATATTTGTTTTACCGCACGGCTGCACTCATATTCATCTGTCATTGCACTTAAGTAACCTGTTCATATAACAATTGTTTCACTGCACATCTGCCCACAGTCATCTGTCCTATTAAATTTACTAAAATCACATACATATTCACCTTTCCTTATATACACGTGGTACATTATACACCTGTTTTGCCACACATTCCCTTACTTACACACCTAAAATGCCACACACCTTCCCCACCACACCCCCGCTTCACCACATGCTTGGAAGTTGGGTGGAATATTAATATTAACCCCATGGAACCCATTTTAACGGTTGAAAAAAAAATGTTGTCTGTCGTAATCGCAATGATAAAGAACGCCACCAATAGACAATAAACACACAGATTTACACTTTTAACTTTAACTTGGCCAAAAATTGCAGTCTCTTCATCTCCAATACCAAGTTGTAACAAGAGATTAGCATCAGCATATAATGCTAGTTACGAAGAAGCGCTATGGAAAGGATATAGATGAACAAGATCGTTATTTTCTACCACTTACTTGAATGATATAAGCAGCAAAAGGGTTAAAAAAAAAAAAACTCTGGGCCAATTTAGAATAATGCACATACAAGAGACCTGTTATACTGTGTAGTAAATTAAACTGTGGTACGTGGATGTGCATAAGCCTTAGTTAATATCAAGCATACATGTTTGATCACCAGTAACACTTGTATAATTAACCGCTGGTATATAACTGTGCAGAACAAGGAAATCATAAAAAACCTACCTGAGTTTTTGTATGGGACGCAGTACAGTGTCTAGATCAAGGATGGGGAACGTCCGGCTTACGGGCCGTATAAGGCCCGCAAGACCATTTGATCAGGCCCGCGAGGCAATTCATGAATGCAGTTTCATAAACTCATGAACGAATATATATATATATATATATATATATATATGTGTGTGTGTGTGTATATATATGTGTATATCTATATATACGTATTTATACATAGATAGATAGATAGATAGATAGATATGGATATACATATATATATGCCGGTGTATATATATATATATATATATATATATATATATATATATATATATATATATATATATATATATATGTGTGTGTATATATATATGTATATCTATCTATCTATCTATCTATCTATATATATATATATATATATATATACCGGTATATATATATATATATATATATATATATATATATATATATTTTATGCGAGGAACAAGGAACCAAAGGCCATGAGCCCGCAGTAACAGTTCCCTCCAAGAGAAAAACAAAATACAATAGAGAGCCAAATTCAAGATCCGATCATTTTGAGATGCCTGGACACACTGCGTTTGAAAGACAGGAGATCATAGGCAGCAGGAAATACAGACAGAGGGAAACAGTTCCAGAGCTGACCTGTTGCATAAATGAAAGACTGGGAGTAATGGTTAACTCTTGCATTAGAGAGTTGGACAGAAAAGGGATGAGAGTTTGCTGCCAGACGGGTGCTACGCGCCTGTCGTAGAGGTGGAGGAATGCAAGCAGACAGTTCAGAGGAGCAGTGACCATTAAAGTAGCGATAGAAAAGAGATAAAGATGCAACAGTGCGGAGAAGAGACAGAGGTTGAAGGGAGTCAGTAAGAGGAGGAGAGTTAATGAGATGAAAAGCCTTTGCCTCCACCCTATTGAGAAGAGCTGTATGTGGGGAGCCTCCCCACACATGAGAGTTGTACTCCACACAGGGGCGGATAAAACCCCTGTATAGAGTCAACAATTGTGCAGGGGTAAAGAAAGAGCGGAGTCGGCTTAGCACACCCAATCTCTTGGAAGCAGATTTTACAAGAGATGTAATATGATCTTTCCAAGATAAGTCCCGAGTAATTGAAACCCCAAGCATGTTCAAGGATGATGCAGGATTAAGCTGAATATTATTAAACATTACTGAGTATACCTGTGGAAGATTTTGTCGGGTTGATAGGTGTAAGAACTGAGTCTTAGATGCATTAAAAACAACCATATATTATTTTTACCCCAGTCAGAGATACGAGCCAAGTCAGACATTAGGTGTGCCATAGCCTCATCCCTTGTTTGTTGAAGTAACTGTTGAGATGGGCGTTGCGGGAACCGAATGGAAAGGTGAAGGGTGGAGTCATCAGCATATGAGTGGATAGGGTTAGATGTACAGCTTAGAAGATCATTGATGAATAAAAGGAAGAGAGTTGGTGATAGGACAGAGCCCTGAGGAACACCACTGTTGATAGATCTAGGAGAAGAACGATGGCCGTCTACAACAGCGGCTATAGAATGACCAGAAAGGAAGCTAGCGATGAAGGCACAGATAGAAGGATAGAAACCGTAGGAGGGCAGTTTGGAAATTAAAGATTTATGCCAGACTCGATCGAAAGCCTTTGAGATGTCAGGTGCAATGGCAAAGCTTTCGCCAAAGTCCCGAAAGGACGATGACCAGGAGTCTGAAAGGTAGGTGAGAAGATCGCCAGTGGAGCGTCCCTGACGGAACCCGTACTGACGATCGGAAAGAAGGTTGTGATAGGAAAGATGCCTTGAAATTTTTCTATTGAGAATTGACTCGAAAACTTTTGAAATACAGGACGTTAAAGCAATTGGACGATAGTTGGAGGGTTGGGAGTGGTCACCCTTCTTTGGGACTGGCTGAATGAGAGCAAACTTCCAGCAAGAAGGAAAGGTACAAGTTGACAGACAAAGGCGAAAGAGTTTGCCTAGGCAGGGTGTAAGCACAGAAGCACAGTTCTTGAGAACAACAGGAGGGACCCCATCAGGCCCATATGCCTTGTTAGTACTGAGGCCAGTGATGGCAGAAAATACATCAACTGAAGAAATTTTAATGTTAGCCATGAGGAAGTCAGAGGGGGGAAGTGATGGAGGAACAGCACCGGAATCGTCTAAGGTGGAATTGGAGGAGAAAGTCTGTGCGAAGAGATCTGCTTTATCAGTAGAAGAAATAGCTACAGAACCATCATATATATTGTTACATAGCCTATGATTTCATCATCCTTTGTATAATTCTAATGTACAGTATGCTGCATGTTTGATCACGATTCGCCTCGTGGCTTCCATAGTGCATGTTCTACCTCACTCCCCCCCTCCTCCCTTATAGTAGAGTAAGTCGTTCTTTCTGTTGTTCAGAGCAGGAGTGTCAACTCTTTGTCCCCTATGGCTTCATTTGCGCGTCCTTCTTACAAGTTGTATCAAGCTCTGCCGGCCCCTATATAATGAGCTCAGTCTCTGCATTAATTGCCACTTAGATCTACTCCTAATTTTGTTCACATCTCTGTCCTCCCCTGCACAGTTGTTATCATTTTTGTGAGTGCTCAGGAAGTCTCCAACCATCTAGTTGCTGTGTAATTTGAGTATAAGTGTTGTTACATTTTTTCTTGTACTGTATGGCATGGGGTGTTGATTCGTAGGCCTGGTGAGGTTTTTGTGATTAATGTGGAGTTTTTACTGTCAGCCAGTAGTAATAATATGTTGTATTTGTAATAATATATCTTGCATTAACTGAGCATTATCCGGTTTTCTCATTTTATCAGGGCTGACTTAGACAAATTTACTCTTGCTAATTTCGTGTTAATAGCGGCTATTCCAGTTAACCATATATTTAATCTATTTTTGCTATCAGATTACCCTTATGAGTCCTGAATGTTTAGTTGTTAGTTTGAGCATTAAACTTTACTTGTAATTTTACCTAACTCTTTTGTTTTGAACCTGGAACTTTGCGGGACAGTTTTCTCTGTTCCGTAACATAAATTTGGCGACCTCTTATCAGGATATTCAGGATATTATCATAAGGATATTGCTTGATATTTTGTGACTGTGATTTCTTCATGATGTCTACTGTTACTACTCTTGATGGTGCCAAAGATTTTTTGTCAAATGTGCAAACAGTGTGTGATGTAGAAAACAGAACAAAGAATGAACTTAAGCTTGTTGTTCAACAATTGGGAATTGCTGTTCGCTCTCATCAATCTAAAGATCAAATTGTTGACATAATTAATAAAAGCTTGTTTAATGTAACTCCTTCAGATGAGCAAACGCAGATTGAATTAGCTAAGTTACAGCTAGCTCTGCAGGAGGCTCGTGCTAAGGAGGCTGAGTTTCATGCACAAGTTGAACTTGCTAGGATTCAGGCAGACCATGAGTATCGCATGAAACAATGTGGAACTGCATCATCTAGCTCTGATGATTTTGATGGCTAAAAATGTTAAACTTGTCCCTCCTTTTAATGAATCTGATTTAACAAAGTATTTTCAGTTGTTTGAGAGGGTAGCTACAGGTTTTAATTGGCCCAGAAAGTATTGGCCAGTACTCCTTCAAACTGTTCTCACCGGTAAAGCTCAAGTAACTTATGCATCTTTGCCTCAGGATCAATCTGATAATTATGATGTAGTTAAGAGCTTGATTCTTAAGGCCTATGAGCTTGTTCCTGAAGCCTATAGAGTAAAATTTAGGACAACATATAAGCAAGATAAGCAATCCCATGTTGAGTATGCAAAAATCAAAGAAGATCTGTTAGAGCAGTGGTTAAATTCTAAGAATGTGGATTCTAATTTTGGTAAATAGAAGCAGAAGATTTTGCTGGAGGACTTCAAAAGGTGTATTAATAAAGATGTAAGCCTATATCTTGAGAAAAGAATAGATAATTTGTCTGATGCTGCAGTTTTAGCTGATGAATATGTTCTCACTCACAAGAGAGATTGTAAAGAAAAAAAGGAAAGCTGAGAGTAAGTACGTTGCCTCTACTCAGAGTACAGGTAACAGGAAAGAGAATAAAGATCATGTTTCTCAGGAAGTAAATACCAGCTTCACCTCTAGATTTCAGAAAAGTGAATGTACTTATTGTAGTCAGCTTGGTCATACTACGGAGAAATGTTTCAGGAGACAGCGTGATGTGAACAAAAAGGAGTCTTTAAATATTCAGTCAATTGGTCTAGTGTCCACCCTTGAGAGTTCCCAGAATTTTTTAACCGAGTTAACTGAACCTGCTTTGAGGGGTAAATTAAATTCTCATGATGAAGCTCCTCTTTTGAGCAGTAACGTGGGTGACACTCTCAAGAGTTCATGTGCTAATTTCCTGTCTGATGGTTTTGTCAGTCCTCTGGACAGTAATGACAGTAAATCAGTTAAAATATATCGTGATACAGGTGCTTGTCAATCCCTTATGCTGACCAGTGTTCTAGGCTCTAATATTAATTCCTCTGATGAAACATTTCTATTACTTCTCTGTCCCTCTGTGCAGAGTGAATTTAGAGTCTGGTTTTGTTAATGGTTCCGTTATGGTTGGGTTGGTTGAGACACTCCCAATGTCAGGTGTAACTTTCTTACTTGGAAATGATATTGGTGGAAGTCAAGTGTGTCCAGGTCCTCAGTTGTCTAGTGAGCCAGTGGCTGCGACCCAGGATTGTGATGTCCCTGATGTGTTCTCTGCATGTTGTTGTTGTTGTTGTTGATTCTCCCCTCATTCGAGGAGACCGGGCCTTGCTGTAGCCCGGTTGGTGGTGGTTGTCTTGAGTAAGGTAAGGGGGAAGACAGGGCCTGGGGAATGCCCAGCACACACGCCCTGTCTCCTGGCTGAGTTGCGGTGTGTGCTCTGCATGTGCTGTCACTAGGGCTAAGTCTAAAGTTACTGGTGACTTAGAGGATAATGATGATGATGATGTTAGCCTAGCTGAAACTTTTCTTGCTAATTGGACCACTCACCAGATGAGGCAGTACCCCGTAGTGTTGTCTCGTCAAGAGTTGGTTTGCAGGTTGCTGACCCTGAGTTGAAAGGTCTAGCTAACTCTGCTTGCAGTGAGGAAGAGTCAGCTGGTGCTTCTACTTGTTATTATATAAAGTCAGGAGTACTTATGAGGAAGTGGAGACCCCCAACAGGATCAGCCGACTGTGAATGGGAGGTTGTACATCAAGTTGTCATCCCTCGCGTGTGCAGGATATCATTAGAGTGGCCCATGATTCCAGTTTGGCAGGACACCTTGGAGTGAGGAAGACTGTGGCACGCATTTTGAAACACTTCTACTGGCCAGGTATCTTCAGAGATGTTTCCTAGTATTGTAAGTCTTGTCACACCTGTCAAGTTGTGGGGAAGTGTAATCAGACCAAAAAGGTTGCACCTCTAGTTCCCATTCCTCCTTTTGAGGCGCCATTCACCCGTGTGTTGGTGGATATTGTGGGCCCTCTTCCTAAGACTTCTTCAGGATTTTCTTATGTGTTGACCCTGATTGATATGGCTACTCGTTATCCTGAAGCCATTCCACTTAGAAATATCTCAGCAAAGAACGTGGTTAAGGAAATGCTAGGGTTCTTAACAAAGTTTGGTCTGCCCAAGGAGGTACAGTCAGACCGGGGAAGTAATTTCATGTCAAATGTTTTCAAGCAGTCTCTGAAAGAGTTGGGCATCACCCTGATCACGTCTTCAGCTTACTATCCCCAGACCCAAGGAGCGTTGGAGAGATATCATCAAACACTCAAATCGATGCTCAAGAAATACTGTTTGGAACATCAGAAAGACTGGGATAAAGGTCTTCCATTCGTTGTATTTGCCGCAAGAGAATCTCCAAATGAATCACTGGGCTTCTCACCCTTTGAACTACTGTTTGGCCATGAAGTAAGAGGACCCCTTAAGCTACTCAAGGAATGCTGGCTGTCGGAGGAAGATGACGTCAACCTGCTGGAGTATGTGATGAAGTTCAAAGAACGGCTGTCCACTGCTTTACAGCTGGCGAGAGAGAATTTAGGAGCTGCTCAGGAGAAGATGAACACTTGGTATGATAGGAAGTTCGGGTTACGCCACTTTCAGCCAGGAGATCAGGTTTTGATTCTGCTACCGGTGCATGGGCAACCTCTTCAAGCCAAGTTTAGTGGTCCTTCTTTCATGGAGAAGAAACTCAGTGATGTCAACTATGTCATCACCACACCAGATCGTAGAAAGAACAAGCAACTTTGTCACATCAACATGCTAAAGTTATATCACAGGCGGGACGAAAATAACCCAGTCTGCACTGTAGCTGTTCCACCCGAGTCTGCAAGTGAAGTTCTCCTATGCAGCATGAGCCTGAGTGATAGTTTGGGGAAGAATCCTGATATCATGAATGATCTCCAGACTAAGCTTTCTGATCTAGCTCCCGAGGAAAGGCAGGAGTTTTCGGCATTACTGCAGGAGTACCCGCAAGTGTTCCGTGCTACTCCAGGAAAAACCACTGTGTTGATGCATGATGTCGATGTTGGAGATGCAAAGCCAGTTAAACTGCTTCCTTACCGTGTGAACTCAGTGAAAGTTCCTCTCATCCAGAAGAAGATTGGCTACCTGTTGGACCACAAGATGAATGAGCCCTTTCAGAGTGAGTGGAGATCTCCTGTCACTCTAGTCCCTAAGCCAGGTGGGTCATAGCGGCTTTGCATCGACTACAGACGTGTTAATCAGATAACCAAAACAGAAACTTACCCTCTCCCTCGTGTGGAAGATTGCATAGACAAGATCGGAAAGGCTAGGTACTTAAGTAAGTTTGATTTGTTAAAGGGATACTGGCAAGTACCTATGACTGAACGTGCTAGGGAGATCTCATGTTTTGTAACACTAGGAAAGACTTTTGCATGTTCTGTAATGCTGTATGGTATGAAGAATGCACCAGCCACATTTCAGAAGCTCATGAATGTTGTAACAGAGGGTTTGGCAGGGTGTGTTGTTTATATTGATGATGTATTAATTTTCAGTGACAACTGGAAAGATCACCTATGCCATGTCAGTAAATTTCTTGAGCGTTTGGTTCAGGCTAATCTTGTAGCTAATTTATCAAAGTGTGAGTTTGGTCAAGCTAAAGTTCAGTACCTTGGGTACGTAATTGGTGATGGACATGTTGCACCACCAGGAGCTAAGGTTCAGGTTTTAAGTGATCTTCCCAGACCTAAAAGTAGGAAAGAGCTACAAAGATTTTTGGGAATGGTAGGTTATTACTGGAGATTTGTTCTTAACTTTTCAATTCTTGTATCACCACTTACAGACCTACTGAAAAAGGGAGTTAAATTTGTCTGGACCGATGACTGTGAATCCTCTTTCAGCAAACTTAAAGCTATCCTATTAAGTCAGCCAGTGCTCGCTACTCCAAATTTTGCTAAGCCTTTTAAGATGGCTGTTGACGCAAGTGATACAGGAGCTGGGGCTGTTTTGCTGCAAGAGGATGGTCAGGGTATTGAACACCCTGTATCTTATTTCAGTAAGAAGTTCACTCCACCTCAAAAGAACTACTCAACTATTGAGAAAGAGCTTTTGGCCTTGATTTTGGGTTTACAGCATTTTTCATTTTATTTGTGTTCTGGTTTTGACCCCATAGTCATTTATACCGATCATAACCCACTGAAATTCCTTAGTAAGTTTAAAGATAAAAATCAGAGATTGACAAGATGGAGTCTACTTCTTCAGGAGTATTCATTAGACATACAACATATCAAGGGGAAAGAAAATGTTATTGCAGATTGCTTATCTAGACTTTAGACAGATTGTTTTAGAGTAATAAGAAATTTCCTTTGTAAATTTCTTTTTCTTTGTGGGGAGGTGTTACATAGCCTATGATTTCATCATCCTTTATATAATTCTAACGTACAGTATGCTGCATGTTTGATCACGATTCGCCTCGTGGCTTCTATAGTGCATGTTCTACCTCACTCCCCCCCTCCTCCCTTATAGTAGAGTAAGTCGTTCTTTCTGTTGTTCAGAGCAGGAGTGTTAACTCTTTGTCCCATATGGCTTCATTTGCGCGTCCTTCTTACAAGTTGTATCAAGCTCTGCCGGCCCCTATATAATGAGCTCAGTCTCTGCATTAATTGCCACTTAGATCTACTCCTCATTTTGTTTACATCTCTGTCCTCCCCTGTACAGTTGTTATTATTTTTGTGAGTGCTCAGGAGGTCTCCAACCATCTTGCTGCTGTGTAATTTGAGTATAAGTGTTGTTACATTTTTTCTTGTACTGTATGGCATGGTGTGTTGATTCGTAGGCCTGGTAAGGTTTTTGTGATTAATGTGGAGTTTTTACTGTCAACCAGTAGTAATAATATTTTGTATTTGTAATAATATATCTTGCATTGACTGAGCATTATCCGGTTTTCTCATTTTATCAGAGCTGACTTAGATAAATTTACTCTTGCTAATTTCGTGTTAATAGCGGCTATTGCAGTTAACCATATATGTAGCCTGTTTTTGCCATTACATTATCCTTATGAGTCCTGAATGTTTAGTTGTTAGTTTGAGCATTAAACTTTACTTGTAATTTTACCTAACTCTTTTGTTTTGAACCTGGAACTTTGCGGGACAGTTTTCTCTGTTCCGTAACATAAATTTGGCGACCTCTTATCAGGATATTCAGGATATTATTATAAGGATATTGCTTGATATTTTGTGACTGTGATTTATTCATGATGTCTGCTATTACTACTCTTGATGAAGCCAAAGATTTTTTGTCAAATGTGCAAACAGTGTGTGATGTAGAAAACAGAACAAAGAATGAACTTAAGCTTGTTGCTCAACAATTGGGAATTGCTGTACTCTCTCATCAATCTAAAGATCAAATTGTGGACATAATTAATAAAAGCTTGTTTAATGTAACTCCTTGAGATGAGCAAACGCAGATTGAATTAGCTAAGTTACAGCTAGCTCTGCAGGAGGCTCGTGCTAAGGAGGCTGAGTTTCATGCACAAGTTGAACTTGCTAGGATTCAGGCAGACCATGAGTATCGCATGAAAAAATGTGGAACTGCATCATCTAGCTCTGATGATTTTGATGGCAAAAAATGTTAAACTTGTCCCTCCTTTTAATGAGTCTGATTTAACAAAGTATTTTCAGTTGTTTGAGAGGGTAGCTACAGGTTTTAATTGGCCCAGAAAGTATTGGCCAGTACTCCTTCAAACTGTTCTCACCGGTAAAGCTCAAGTAACTTATGCAACTTTGCCTCAGGATCAATCTGATAATTATGATGTAGTTAAGAGCTTGATTCTTAAGGCCTATGAGCTTGTTCCTGAAGCCTATAGAGTAAAATTTAGGACAACGTATAAGCAAGATAAGCAATCCCATGTTGAGTATGCAAAAATCAAAGAAGATCTGTTAGAGCAGTGGTTAAATTCTAAGAATGTGGATTCTAATTTTGGTAAATTTAAGCAGAAGATTTTGCTGGAGGACTTCAAAAGGTGTATTAATAAAGATGTAAGCCTATATGTTGATGAGAAAAGAATAGATAATTTGTCTGATGCTGCAGTTTTAGCTGATGAATATGTTCTCACTCACAAGAGATATTCTAAAGAAAAAAGGAAAGCTGAGAGTAAGTACGTTGCCTCTACTCAGAGTACAGGTAACAGGAAAGAGAATAAAGATGATGTTTCTCAGGAAGTAAATACCAGCTTCACCTCTAGATTTCAGAAAAGTAAATGTACTTATTGTAGTCAGCTTGGTCATACTACGGAGAAATGTTTCAGGAGACAGCGTGATATGAACAAAAAGGAGTCTTTAAATATTCAGTCAATTGGTCTAGTGTCCACCCTTGAGAGTTCCCAGAATTCTTTAACTGAGTTAACTGAACCTGCTTTGAGGGGTAAATTAAATTCTCATGATGAAGCTCCTCTTTTGACCAGTAACGTGGGTGACACACTGAAGAGTTCATGTGCTAATTTCCTGTCTGATGGTTTTGTCAGTCCTCTGGACAGTAATAACAGGAAATCAGTTAAAATATATCGTGATACAGGTGCTTGCCAATCTCTTATGCTGACCAGTGTTCTAGGCTCTAATGTTAATTCGTATGATGAAACATTTCTATTACTTCTCTGTCCATCTGTGCAGAGTGAATTTAGAGTCTGGTTTTGTTAATGGTTCCGTTATGGTTGGGTTGGTTGAGACACTCCCAATGTCAGGTGTAACTTTCTTACTTGGAAATGATATTGGTGGAAGTCAAGTGTGTCCAGGTCCTCAGTTGTCTAGTGAGCCAGTGGCTGCGACCCAGGATTGTGATGTCCCTGATGTGTGTTCTCTGCATGTTGTTGTTGTTGTTGTTGATTCTCCCCTCATTCGAGGAGACCGGGCCTTGCTGTAGCCCGGTTGGTGGTGGTTGTCTTGAGTAAGGTAAGGGGGAAGACAGGGCCTGGGGAATGCCCAGCACACACGCCCTGTCTCCTGGCTGAGTTGCGGTGTGTGCTCTGCATGTGCTGTCACTAGGGCTAAGTCTAAAGTTACTGGTGACTTAGAGGATAATGATGATGATGATGTTAGCCTAGCTGAAACTTTTCTTGCAAATTGGACCATTCACCAGATGAGGCAGTACCCCGTAGTGTTGTCTCGTCAAGAGTTGGTTTGCAGGTTGCTGACCCTGAGTTGAAAGGTCTAGCTAACTCTGCTTGCAGTGAGGAAGAGTCAGCTGGTGCTTCTACTTGTTATTATATAAAGTCAGGAGTACTTATGAGGAAGTGGAGACCCCCAACAGGATCAGCCGACTGTGAATGGTAGGTTGTACATCAAGTTGTCATCCCTCGTGTGTGCAGGATATCATTAGAGTGGCTCATGATTCCAGTTTGGCAGGACACCTTGGAGTGAGGAAGACTGTGGCACGCATTTTGAAACACTTCTACTGGCCAGGTATCTTCAGAGATGTTTCCTGGTATTGTAAGTCTTGTCACACCTGTCAAGTTGTGGGGAAGTGTAATCAGATCGAAAAGGTTGCACCTCTAGTTCCCATTCCTCCTTTTGAGGCGCCATTCACCCGTGTGTTGGTGGATATTGTGGGCCCTCTTCCTAAGACTTCTTCAGGATTTTCTTATGTGTTGACCCTGATTGATATGGCTACTCATTATCCTGAAGCCATTCCACTTAGAAATATCTCAGGAAAGAACGTGGTAAAGGAAATGCTAGGGTTCTTCACCAAGTTTGGTCTGCCCAAGGAGGTACAGTCAGACCGGGGAAGTAATTTCATGTCAAATGTTTTCAAACAGTCTCTGAAAGAGTTGGGCATCACCCTGATCACGTCTTCAGCTTACCATCCCCAGACCCAAGAAGCGTTGGAGAGATATCATCAAACACTCAAATCGATGCTCAAGAAATACTGTTTGGAACATCAGAAAGACTGGGATAAAGGTCTTCCATTCGTTGTATTTGCCGCAAGAGAATCTCCAAATGAATCACTGGGCTTCTCACCCTTTGAACTACTGTTTGGCCATGAAGTAAGAGGACCCCTTTAGCTACTCAAGGAATGCTGGCTGTCGGAGGAAGATGACGTCAACCTGCTGGAGTATGTGATGAAGTTCAAAGAACGGCTGTCCACTGCTTTACAGCTGGCGAGAGAGAATTTAGGAGCTGCTCAGGAGAAGATGAAGACTTGGTATGATAAGAAGTCCGGGTTACGCCACTTTCTGCCAGGAGATCAGGTTTTGATTCTGCTACCGGTGCATGGGCAACCTCTTCAAGCCAAGTTTAGTGGTCCTTATTTCGTGGAGAAGAAACTCAGAGATGTCAACTATGTCATCGCCACACCAGATCGTAGAAAGAACAAGCAACTTTGTCACATCAACATGCTAAAGTTATATCACAGGCGGGACGAAAATAACCCGGTCTACACTGTAGCTGTTCCACCTGAGTCTGCGAGTGAAGTTCTCCTATGCAGCATGAGCCTGAGTGATAGTTTGGGGAAGAATCCTGATATCATGAATGATCTCCAGACTAAGCTTTCTCATCTAGCTCCCGAGGAAAGGCAGGAGTTTTCGGCATTACTGCAGGAGTACCCGCAAGTGTTCCGTGCTACTCCAGGAAAAACCACTGTGTTGATGCATGATGTCGATGTTGGAGACGCAAAGCCAATTAAACTGCCTCCTTACCGTGTGAACTCAGTGACAGTTCCTCTCATCCAGAAGGAGCTTGGCTACCTGTTGGACCACAAGATGATTGAGCCCTGTCAGAGCGAGTGGAGTTCTCCTGTCACTCTAGTCCCTAAGCCAGGTGGGTTATAGCGGCTTTGCATCGACTACAGACGTGTTAATCAGATAACCAAAACAGAAACTTACCCTCTCCCTCGTGTGGAAGATTGCATAGACAAGATCGGAAAGGCTAGGTACATAAGTAAGTTTGATTTGTTAAAGGGATACTGGCAAGTACCTATGACTGAACGTGCTAGGGAGATCTCATGTTTTGTAACACTAGGAAAGACTTTTGCATGTTCTGTAATGCTGTATGGTATGAAGAATGCACCAGCCACATTTCAGAAGCTCATGAATGTTGTAACAGAGGGTTTGGCAGGGTGTGTTGTTTATATTGATGATGTATTAATTTTCAGTGACAACTGGAAAGATCACCTATGCCATGTCAGTAAATTTCTTGAGCGTTTGGTTCAGGCTAATCTTGTAGCTAATTTATCAAAGTGTGAGTTTGGTCAAGCTAAAGTTCAGTACCTTGGGTACGTAATTGGTGATGGACATGTTGCACCACCAGGAGCTAAGGTTCAGGTTTTAAGTGATCTTCCCAGACCTAAAAGTAGGAAAGAGCTACAAAGATTTTTGGGAATGGTAGGTTATTACAGGAGATTTGTTCTTAACTTTTCAATTCTTGTATCACCACTTACAGACCTACTGAAAAAGGGAGTTAAATTTGTCTGGACCGATGACTGTGAATCCTCTTTCAGCAAACTTAAAGCTATCCTATTAAGTCAGCCAGTGCTCGCTACTCCAAATTTTGCTAAGCCTTTTAAGATGGCTGTTGATGCAAGTGATACAGGAGCTGGGGCTGTTTTGCTGCAAGAGGATGATCAGGGTATTGAACACCCTGTATCTTATTACAGTAAGAAGTTCACTCCACCTCAAAAGAACTACTCAACTATTGAGAAAGAGCTTTTGGCCTTGATTTTGGGTTTACAGCATTTTTCATTTTATTTGTGTTCTGGTTTTGACCCCATAGTCATTTATACCGATCATAACCCACTGAAATTCCTTAGTAAGTTTAAAGATAAAAATTAGAGATTGACAAGATGGAGTCTACTTCTTCAGGAGTATTCATTAGACATGCAACATATCAAGGGGATAGAAAATGTTATTGCAGATTGCTTATCTAGACTTTAGACAGATTGTTTTACAGTAATAAGAAATTTCCTTTGTAAATTTCTTTTTCTTTGTGGGGAGGTGTTACATAGCCTATGATTTCATCATCCTTTGTATAATTCTAACGTACAGTATGCTGCATGTTTGATCACGATTCGCCTCGTGGCTTCCATAGTGTGTGTTCTACCACACTCCCCCCCTCCTCCCTTATAGTAGAGTAAGTCGTTCTTTCTGTTGTTCAGAGCAGGAGTGTTAACTCTTTGTCCCCTATGGCTTCATTTGCGCATCCTTCTTACAAGTTGTATCAAGCTCTGCCGGCCCCTATATAATGAGCTCAGTCTCTGCATTAATTGCCACTTAGATCTACTCCTCATTTTGTTCACATCTCTGTCCTCCCCTGTACAGTTGTTATTATTATTGTGAGTGCTCAGGAGGTCTCCAATTATCTAGCTGCTGTGTAATTTGAGTGTAAGTGTTGTTACATTTTTTCTTGTACTGTATGGCATGGGGTGTTGATTCGTAGGCCTGGTGAGGTTTTTGTGATTAATGTGGAGTTTTTACTGTCAACCAGTAGTAATAATATTTTGTATCTGTAATAATATATCTTGCATTAACTGAGCATTATCCGGTTTTCTCATTTTATCAGGGCTGACTTAGATAAATTTACTCTTGCTAATTTCGTGTTAATAGCGGCTATTGCAGTTAACCATATATGTAACCTGTTTTTGCCATTACATTATCCTTATGAGTCCTGAATGTTTAGTTGTTTGTTTGAGCATTAAACTTTACTTGTAATTTTACCTAACTCTTTTGTTTTGAACCTGGAACTTTGCGGGACAGTTTTCTCTGTCCCGAAAAAAAAAAAAAAAAAAATATATATATATATATATATATATATATATAAATATATATATATATATATATCTATCTATATCTATTGCCAGACGCCTCAATCCCATTTGGGGTGGCCACAAACAAATTGCCTCCCAGTCGCCCTGTCCCCCGCCATTTCACTCCCCTGCTCCCAGCTCACACCCCCCTGTCTCATATACCTCTCCACCCCATCCCTCCATCTCATCCTCGGCCTCCCCCTCCCTCTTCCCCCTCCACCTCACTCACATACACTCTCTTCGTCAGTCTTTCACCCTCCATCCTCTCCACATGGCCAAACCACCTCAGTGTGTTCCTCATAACGCTTCCTATCACATCCACATCAACACCACAACGCTCCTTTATATCCTCATTCGTCAGCCTGTCTCTCCATGTGACTCCACAGGCTCCTCTTAAATAACTCATTTCCACTGCTCTCACTCTTGACTTGTGTCCTTCCAACAATGTCCAAGAGTTGGTATCACAAAACTGTCATGTAGTAACTTTTTCACTTCCATGCTCACTTCCCTGTTTCTTATCACTGCTTTCAAGGAACCAGCAACCTTTCTTCCCTGCTGTACCCTTTCAAGCACTTCACCCTCCAAACCTCCATCCTTACTCATCACACTACCCAAGTACTTAAACGTACTCACATTTTCCAATTCCTCACCATCCAACCTCGCTGTACATTCACTGACCTCACCTCTCTTAAAGACCATCACTTTACTCTTCCCTTCATTCACCTTTAGATTCCGTTTCTTACACACTCTCCGAAACTCATCCACCAAGCCTTGCAGCTCTCCTTCGTCTTCACTCAACAACACAGTATCATCAGCAAACAACAGTACAGGGAGTTTCCAAACACTATCCTCTCTCACCATGGCCACTCCAACATCCACTACCCTACCTTGTACCTCTTTTATTACCCCATCCATGTACAGATTGAACAACCATGGAGACATGACACATTCCTGTTTCAACCCAACCTTCAAAGAGAAAAATTCACTTAGTTCACCATCCACACGCACTGCTGCTTTCGCACCATCGTACATACTCTTCACAGCATTCAACAACTTTCCATCTACTCCATATATTCTTAACACTTTCCACAATCCTTGTCTATCCACCCTGTCATATGCTTTCTCCAAATCCATGAATGCCGCATACAACTTCTTTCCCTTCTCTAGAAACTTTTCCACTAAAGATCTGAGAATGAATATCTGATCTACACAACCTCTTCCCTTCCTAAAGCCTCCCTGTTCTTCTCCAACTAATTTCTCTGTTCTTTCTCTAACTCTGTCAATAAGTATCCTACCATACACTTTTCCTACTATACTAAGAAGACAAATGCCCCTATGGTTACAACACACTTCTTTTTCCCCTTTTCCTTTGTACAAAGGAATAATTATACCTGACTTCCAATCTTCCGGGACCCTACCTTCCTCCCAGGCCAATCTGCACATCTTCCACATCCATTCTACTACTATCTCTCCCCCATGCTTCAGCATTTCACCACACATTCCATCAATTCCTGGGGCTTTCCCCAATTTAACTTTCTTCATTGCTTCCACAACTTCTATCCTACTGATTTCTTCCTGTCTTCTCACCTCCCTCCTTCTCCCAGCCATTCCCCAGCCACTTATACTCGCATTACTTCCATCCTCTACGTTCAACAATTCCTTAAAGTGTTCTCTCCATCTGCTCACTTTTTCTCCCTTCTCCACTAGTAATCTACCATTTTTATCTTTCACTCCCCTGCTAACTTCACTTCCACCCTGTCTTACTCTTTTCACCTCTCTCCAGAACATTTTCTTACAGTCCCTCCACTTTACAATCAAATTTCTTCCAAATTCCTCATCCACTCTTTTTTTACTCTCTCTTATTAATCTTTTCACCTCTTCCTTTCTACATATAACTCTCTCTTCCGCCTCTCAACCTCTTCCACGCCCCTATTTCTCATCCATTCATTGTATGCTTTCTTCTTTTGTGCCACAGCCTGTTTCACCTCTTCAGTCCACCACGCTGTTCCTTGCACCCCCCTCCGTCTTCTCTTCCTTCCACACACCACATCACATGCTGCACGTATTTCTTCTGTAAATATTCTACACACACCTTCCACGTCTCCCATCTGCTCCAATTCATATTTGCCCAATCGTTTCTCCACTTCTCTCTTATACTCTGCCTTTTTCTCATCCTCCTGTAACCTTTCCACTCTCCTTGCAACTACTCCTTCCTCTCGTCTTTCCCTTCTTCTATTCCTCCAACTTTCTTGTACTTTAATTCTGGCCATCACCAAGTAGTGGTCAGAAAGTCCACTCCCCCAACCTCTATACACTCTTGCATCCATTACACATCTTTGCATCCTTTCATCCACACACACATAATCAATCATTGCCTTCCTTTCATTCAGTTCACCACCCACCCTTCTCATCACTCGCCATGTATACCTGTGAATCATTTTATGCCTGATGAGGGTATTGGTTATCACCAACCCCCTCCCAGCACAAATGTCCACTAACGCACTCCCACTGCCATCTATCTCAGCAGGCACACCCCACTCACCAACTATTTCATCCACCTTCACATTCCCAACTTTACCATTCATATCACCAATCAAAAACACTCTCTCATTCCTTCCAAACTTTTCCATGCACACTTCTATCCAGAACTCTTCTCTCACTCTTCTAGCACGATCTTGCGTTGGCGCATATACACACACAATCGCCCACATTTGTATTCCAACTTTCAACTTTACCCACACAATCCTTGACCCAACTGATCCATACTGTCTTATGCTCCTCTTCCATCTTTTACTCACAAATATACATACTCCTTCCTTTGCCCTCTCATTCTCATCTACTCCTGCACATATACCCCATCCATACTCCCATTCTCTCACACTTTCTCCTCTCCATTTTGTTTCAGTTATTCCACATACATCCACTTTCGCATCCTCAAGCACCTGGACAATCTCTCTCTCTTTCACCTCATCATTCGCTCCCCTTACATTCCAGGTTCCAATTACAATGTCCTTTGTCCGGTCCTTGGTCGTCATCGTTTGGTCAGTCCTTGTCCGAGGCTTATTGTTTGTTTTTTTAGTTAGTTGTTTTCCGGGGAGGGGCACTAACCCTCCGCCAACCTTTTTAGTCGCCTTTTACGACAAGCAGGGATACTGGGGAGTATTCTTGAAAACCCCCCCTACCCCCAGGGGGGGTATATATAATATATATATATATATAATGTACTGGACTACAGTTGATTTTAAGTTGATAATTTTGTATGGCCCGCGAATAATGTTAAAAATATCCTAAAGGCTCTAAATAGGAGAAAGGTTCTCCACCCCTGGTCTATAAAATGAGACCAACACCATCTGTACAACACTAATAATGCTTCGTATAATGAAATCTTTTATTTTATTTTATTCTATCTTCAGACCATTATATTCAGCTTCCTATGTACTTTCTAGACTGAAATTATTAGATTTACTTTCATTAACCCCTTCTCTACACTAAGGCTCATCTCAATAAAATGTTTAGCAGTAACAAGAATAACTATACAGTAGTAAGCGTCATCATTGTTTAGAAGATAAAAGTTCAGTAGCAAGAGGACTCGGCACCGCAATCACCTTTGTTACGACTGGGGCAACAGTTCTCGTAGGGTAAAGAAGCTCCCGAACACTTTTGTCTAAGCAATGTATTTTGTTTATTACTTCTGACCGTCCTCTTCTGTGTTACATAAATCCTTTCTACATCGTCATACCGTGCATAGATAACGTCCAAAAATAAATCGTTAAGGAAGAGGTTTTAGGGACCTTCCTTCATCGACGAGAATTCGGACCGTGGTGTCGTTACAAGCATTACTGGTAAAAGTTTAGTAATACGGAGGAGCTGTGCTGTAAAACAGTGTAGATATGTATGGTTGTGATATAGCCAAATCCACCTAATTATGCGAGTCTGTCTATCTGTGTATCTACCTGCGTATCTGTCTATCTATCAACTTCATTAATTATTGCCAAATCTCTTATCCCAGACCGCATCAAAAACTGGCCACAAGAAAATTGCTAGGTCCTCCATCATCTCCCTTACTTCCACCTTTCCTGCTTATCCACCTTCCCTCATATACTCTCCCGCTTTCTCCATCCACACATTTTTGGATAAAAATATAATAACTGCGACGAATTTAGTTCCCACACCCACACTACCAACCAGCCATAGTCTCTCTCTCTCTCTCTCTCTCTACTTCACCTTGTCAACCAGCTCTAATTACAGCAGTCTACCTTCTCCATTTCATACTGTCACTCGTTTTCTTTATTCGCAAGGTTATACTCTTCCTCATTGCTCTAATTCTCGGAAGTTCCAGCAAGAGGTGTGGGAGTGGTAAGGTGGGGAGGAAGGTATGGTGGAGGAAAGAAGACAAATTACATCCCAACACATATACACCGACAACCGATCAACCGCACATTTGCTGACAAATCGACAAGTAACAAAACAATGATAAAAACAAAACATTAAACGAACGTTGAGACGAAGGAAGACAAAGAGGAAGAGGGAAATAAGCTGACAAACAGAGAACTCAACCATCTGATAAACCGATCAGCCGACAGACCGCATGATTCTCTTAGTGTGGAGGCAAAACAATAATAATAATAATAATAATGATAATAATAATAATAATGATGATGATGATGATAATCTGCCTATCTATCTAAGCCCGACGCCCTAATCCCGCAAAGGGTGGCCGCAGACAAAACGCCTCCAAGTCGCTCTGTCACCCACCATTTGACTACCTTCCCCCCAACTCACTCCCCCCTCCCTCATATACCTCTCAACACCATCCCTCCACTTCATCCTCGGTCTACCCCTCCCTCTTCCTCCCTCCACCTCACCTACATACACCCTCTTAGTCAGTCTTTCATTCTCCATTCTCTCCACATGTCCAAACCACCTCAGTGTATTTCTCCTAATCTTCTCAACCACATCACATCCACCCCACATCGTTCCTTCACTTCACTCGTCAACCTGTCCCTCCATGTCACTCCACATGCTCCTCTCAAGTAACTCATTTCCACTGCTCTCACTCTTGACTTGTTCCTCTCTTGCAAGGTCCACGCCTCGCTTCTATACGTCAGAGTAGGGATCACAATACTATCATGCAGTGACTTCTTAACTTCCATACTCACCTCCCTATTTCTCATCACTGCTTTCAGTGAACCAACAACCTTCCTTCCCTGTTGTACCCTTTCACGCACTTCATCCCCCAAAGTTCCATCCTTACTCGTCACACTACCCAAGTACTTGAATGCACTCACATTCTCCACATCATCACCATTCAACCTCAGTGTACATTCTGTGACTTCATTCCTCTCAAACAACATAACTTTCCTCTTATTTACATTAACTTTCAGATTCCTCTTCCTACACACTGTCCCAAATTCATTCACCAAACCTTGCAACTCCCATTCATCTTCACTGAACAATCTTGTATCATCAGCAAACAGCAACACCAGAATCTTCCAAATCTCACCCTCATTCATTAGAGCCACCCCCACATCCACTGCCCTACCTTGCACCTCCTTTACAACTCCATCTATGTATATACTAAACAGCCATGGAGACATCACACAACCCTGTTTCAGTCCCACATTGAGATCAAAGAACTCACTCAGCTCACCATCCACTCGCACTGTAGCCCTAGCTCCTTCGTACATACTCTTCACAGCACTAAACAATTTCCCCTCCACTCCATATATTCTTAAAACCTTCCACATACCTTGCCTATCTATTCTGTTATAAGCTTTCTCCAAGTCCATGAAGGCAGCATACACTTTCTTTCCCTTCTCTAGATACTTCTCCACTAAACATCTTAGAACAAATATCTGATCTACACACCTTTTTCCCTTCCTAAATCCCCGTTGTTCCTCTCCAACTAGCTCCTCTGTCATATGCCTAACCCTATCAATGAGTATTCTACCATATATTTTTAGTCACACTAAGAAGCCAAATACTTCTATGGTTACCACATACTTCTCTATCCCTTTTTCCTTTGTATAAAGGAACAATTATACCTGATTTCCAGTCCTCTGGAACCCCTCCCTCTTCCCAAGCAAATCTACACAACTTCCATATCCACTCCACAACAATCTCACCCCCATACCTCAGCATTTCACCACACACTCCATCAATTCCTGGGCCCTTTCCCATCTTTATCTTCTTCATTGCTTCCACTACTTCCACCCTACTGATCTGTTCCTCCCCCCTCTCATCTCTTCTTCTCCCAGCCATTCCCCAACCACTTATACCCACACTGCTCTCATTTTCTACATTCAGCAAATCCTCAAAGTGCTCCTTCCATCTCCTCAGTTTTTCTCTCTTCTCTACCAGGAATCTATTATTCCTATCTTTCACTCCCCTACTATTTCCCCTTTCACACTACCTTACATTCTTTACCTCCTTCCAAAACAATTTCTTACTCTCCCTCCATTTCACACTCAGATTCCTCCCAAATTCTTTAACCATAATCATCATCATCATCATCATCATCATCATCATAATGAGCATGATGATAGCAACAAAGATATAAAATATAAATAAAGAAAGAAAACTATTAATGTCCTGAAAAAATTACAAGTAAACATGGGAAGTGAGGAGACTGGGCAAAAAATGTACTGGTTAAGATTTCTGTTGTTGTCACAGTTTAATTAGAGGTTGCTTAACCTTAGGCGGCGAGAGACCATACTGAATTTAAATACGAATATCCGGGGGTAACTTGAATGAAAGTCAAGATTTCTGTCCTTGAATGGGGGGATTTCGCAGTAACTTTTGAAATATATAGGTTGCTTGCTGGTGTGTGTGTGTGTGTGTGTGTGTGTGTAATTCACCGGGTCGGTCAGGATCACCTGATGGTCGTGATCGTCAGCTTTTACCCTCCCGGAAGGGAGCTGAGAACTCATATAGTCCGATCTAAGGGCAAGGCTGTGACCTTCACACACGCAAACACCCGTCCCCTTGCTCAAGGGGGATAGTAACCACCCACTTCGTCAGTGAAACTTTTTCGCAACCTGAGCGAGGCGCAAACTCCCGTCTACCAGATGGCAAGCGAGAACGTTACGACTGCACCAGCGAGCGGTGTGTGTGTGTGTGTGTGTGTGTGTGTGTGTGTGTGTGTATGTGGAATGAAGCAGCTTTTCCTATGGACGACCAAGTGAAAAAATGAAACAAATTTGGTCCGCTTTTCTCCTGGCCACGTTAGAAGAGGCTTTCATCACGACTGTGGCAGAAGGTAATGAAACTTGGGTTGGGGTGTTTTTCTTAGCACTGAGGATTCCCTGGGACTGTTTTCCAAGATACATCACTGTCTTGTTTTCAAATGCTTGTTTGCGTATAGAGAAAGTGAAGAATTACAGAGAGTTATACTGAAGACCTTGGTGTTTATGCCGATTTCTGAACAAAGGACAGAGTAGCACGTAAATAGTGATGCACTAGAAACAGACTTGGCAATAACTTGTGTTGTGGCTAAGTCTAGTACTGTGGGCGTGACTGAGACAGTGGGAGTACTAAATGGCGAAGGGTAGATACTGATATAACAGCCGTCCCCATAACACACGAGAAATCGTCCAGAGGAGTGTAAATGGAGCGTTAAACATGGGCCACCTTGTATATGCCTATTAACAGCTGGAGTATAACGTAAGAGATAGTGCCCGATTACTATATGTCATTCTCTCTCTCTCTCTCTCTGAACGGTAGGAAACTGATTATGTAACTAATGGCATTAACTGAAAAAAAAAAAAATCCAGCCCCGTTGCGATGATTCAAACCTTCGTCTACCACCTGATCATCTCCCAGGCTGGCTGCCTCTCCTGAACTATGGATAGGTTTATGAGTGATATTATTTACCCTTTCATTAAGGTTATTATCGTCCTTTGTACTTCATTCTTACCACAGGTAGACAATTTAACCCGTCACGTCCTGAGCTATTTCACACCTCCGACACCCCCCAGTCCTGAGGTATTTTCGAAAAATTTTTTTTTTGGCTAAAACCTCCGCTTTAGGTGAGAATCATCGAAATTTCATAGAGAAATTGCTCACCTGAAGTTTAAAATACTCGATCCATGTACCAGTACCTCCTTACCTGACTGGGTTTTCTAACAGGCTGGCACCAAAGAAAACGAGTTCTATGGGAGGGTAACTATTTCACACCACTCATAAACGGTATTTATTTATTTACTTGGTACAAATTTATATGTAGTACGAGAGTATATTGGTAACAGTAATATAGGCATTATAAGCATTGTTTCACTCACTAACTCATCACCATACCTGACCTTCTTTTGCCACATTACCTGATCACCATTTCTGACTGTTTCTTCCTCTAATGTTATGTAAACTTTGTCCTCCACATTGTCATCGATTGGGGAATCACTCTGGCCCTGAATGTCTTTATTGGCCAGGTCACTGGTAACAGGTGAATTGCCGAGACAGTGGCGTGTGGGGGGGGGAGGTTATGCGGTGTAAGGCATTGTCCCTGCTTGGCATCTTGTAGAGGAATAAAGGAAGGTGTCCTGTGTATACGTACAAAAAATCACGCGTGAAAATTGAAAATTGTGCAAATTAGGGACCTTGCAATTGCACGACGTACCAGTACGTCGTCGGGACTGGCAAATGCAAAATGTTGCAATGTACCCATACTTCAATGGGACGGGGCGGGTTAAGTTGGGTAGTAGGGATGTATGACTGTGACAGGGCTTGAGGAAAAAATCTAGGAGTGTGCTTAGTATCATGCTTTATTTTTTTTAATTCTCCTGATGCTAATTATACAACACTTAGCAGCAAAAGGGGTGGAGGTCATGGTGCATCCCTTCCACAGTTCTTAACCCGCACCATGCCGACCACTTTTCCACCACTGACTCCCCCCCAATCCCGACCATTTTTGGAAAAATTTTTTTTTGGTTCAAACCTCAGCTTTTGGTGAGAAACATTGAAAAATCGTAGAGAAATCACTCATCTGAGGTTTAAAATACTCGATACAGGTTGGAGTACCTCCTTACCTAACTGGGGTTTCTAACAGGCTGGCACCAAAGAAAGCGAGTTCTATGGGAGGATAACTATTTCACACCACTCATAAATGGTATTTATTTATTTACTTGGTACGAATTTATATGTAGTACGAGAGTATACTGGTTTTCAAGCAGTAATATAGGCATTATAAGCATTGTTTCACTCACTAACTCATCACCATACCTGACCATTTTTTCCCACATTACCTGATCATCATTTCTGACTGTTTCTTCCTCTAATGCTATGTAAAGTTTGTCCTCCACATTGTCATTGATTGGGGAATCACTCTGGCCCTGAATTTCGTACCGTGGCATGACATGGCTTTACTGGCCAGGTCACTGATAACAGGTGAATTGCTGAGACAATGGCATGCAGGGGGGGGGAGGAGGTCATGCTGGGTAAGGCATTGTCCCTGCCTGGCATCTTGTAGAGGAAGGTGTCACGTGTATACGTACCAAAAATCACTGGCGAAAAATGAAAATTTTGCAAATTAGGGACCTTGCAATTGATTCGCTTTTATGTACGTCGACGGGATTGGCAGTGACAAAACGTGTGGATGTTAAAGAACGTCAACAGGACCTCGCGGGTTAAATACACAGTGATTGTCTTCCTTACTGGATCATTTACAGTCGAAATGCGTAAATTTATTAAATTTTACTCTGTTTACTTTAACTAGTCGTCAAATTCTTAAAATTGTCGTCTTTCCATCTTGGATGTTGCCCTCTCACGACATTAACACTATAATACAGTGCTAGTCACGAAAAGTGCTATGGAAAGATTCAGAACCATAGTACTATATTTATTTAACAGTGGGCTATAGGGAACAAGATAAAAACAAAGAAAAGCTTTGCCAAGTTAAATTGAATAAATAACTAACTGACACAATAGACACCTCATACTAAGTGGGGTTAGAGATACTCCAGTATTTTACAGGCCATTATATCATTATTGTCGTTATTTTATTTATTTATATATATTTTCTTTGCAAAACAAGGAAATCACGTTTTCTCTTGGGGTCTTGAGTGTTATGGTTAATCATTCGTCCTGCCCTCCTATGGCATTCATGAGCCCACACATGCTGCCGCTATGCACAAAGGGTGAAGCAGCTGCGGTGTTCACCTGGGAGCCAAGTTCTCCATATTTCCCAGCATCTCGCTGTAAGAAGAACCCTGGTCCGATTTCTACCACAAAGAAGCGCCAGATCTCTACACAGTGTATGTACAGTACAGTATCTGTAAGACAGTGCCAAAGAAGCAGTTGCTTTCCTGTTCTCGACAGTCTGATTAGCCAGACAGTCCTGAGTTAAACAACAACAACAACCTGCCATTATTATTGTATAAACAAACATTTGTTGGCTGGTTGTCATTGTCAATGTTAAAATTTCCTATGAGAGGTCCCTCTTAGTCTCATATCATCTCACGGCAGTACGAATGAATTATTGAGATAACAGTTTTAAAAAGTTTGAAGATTTTGGCTCTTGACCAAATCTGTGGCGGAAATAGAACAACACATTACATTATACTTAATATAACAAAATACTTATTGGGTGGCTGGCATCCAAAACTTTCAGGAAAGAGCAAACTCCGTGTCTCAATCTGTGAAATAATGTTTGATTACAAGACCATGACAGGGAATATTGGAATACAGGGAGGAAATGCCAGTTTAATGGCAACCTAATATGGCATTTTATTGTTAATATTGAGGTGGTTCTTTCATTGGATTACTGTGAGGCGCTGTTACTCCAACGACCCATACCCTTCTGTGCTGGCGAGTGGAGCTTATAATAAGAGCATCGAAGAAGAGGAAGGGGAAGAAGAAGAAGAAAAGAAAGAAGAGGATGAAGAAGAAGAGAAAGAGGACAAAGATGAAGAAGAAGAAGAAGAAAACAAAGAAGATTGAAGAATTAATCAGATACTATGGGAGTAAAAATACACAATTGGTGTGGGTCAGGAGACATTTATATCAAGACTAAGTCCATCCATCCATGCATCGTCCACTCTTCTATTGCCACCTTTAATCAGGAGCCAAGACAATTAAAAAAAAAAAAAAGACAACTACCCCCCCTCAAAAAAAAAAAAAAAAAAAAAGTAATCGAAATCCCGTGCGGAAAAATACTCACGAGGTTTTCCTTTCATCAGGCTTGGGTCCGTGTTCTCGTAGATTAAAGAAGCTCTCAAGCAGCTTTTCCTTAGTGACTTGTTTTGCTTATTACAACTTACTCTTCTTCTTCCTGTTGCATAACTCACTGGAATATCGCCATATTCTTCATTAATAATGCACAAAGGATATTAACCGTCCTTATCAAAAACTAAATCGCTAAGAAAAAGGTGCTGGGGAACCTCCTTAACCAAAGAGAAAACTGGCCTAGGATATATAAGGTGCCATCCATCAATCTGAGGCCAGAAATGCCCCACCTCTGCCAACGGAACAGTGTGGGACATTAGCACTTCACAATACAGGTTTATGCTCTTACCCCGTCTGTCCGGTCACGTTACTGCACGCAAGGGGTGATGACCTTGACCACAGTGTTGAGTCTCGACACTGATATCTTGACCTTTCTAGAACAAAGGCTTTCGTAACTTACTAGGAAGAGAATATACGGCATGAGTATTTTTTATGCATATATATATATATATAAACATGCATACTGTTAATATTATTTATATAATTTTGTTCATTGCACTTATCCTTCCGTCTGATCATTGGAAAACACACACACACACACACACACACACACACACACACACACACACACACATATGCAAGAGAGAGAGAGAGAATATCTTAATATGCATGTATTCTGGATTGTTATTATATTCTGAAACACCAACATTATCACAGTCATTATTATCTCAGTCTCATCCACATCGTTATCGGCATCATCAACATTATCAACATCATCCTCATTCATCTCATCAACTCTATGATTCCACTGACTTACATCTCTCCTCTTTGGAACTGTATTGAATCTCTCTCTCTCTCTCTCTCTGCTTTCGTAATTACAATGATCACTGCCCCTCTGACTAATTTCCTTTCATGCCTGTTCCATTACGGGAGATGCACCTTCTTTCTTGCTACCTTCTCTCACTCCTATACTGTTGCACTCTCTCATGCAAGAATCAATTGGTACTCTTAATCCTTCATGAACACAACTAGACAAATATGAAACAATCTTCCTCAATCTGTCTTCTCCTGTGCCTACGATTTCCAGTCTTGTGAACTCGTGTGCCCAGAACGGAAGGATCTTGAGTTTACCTATCCTTTGCCTGGTACTTTTTGAATTAACACCATTTGCACATTACCAGTCTTTTATTTATTTATTTATTTATTTATTTATTGGGTCAATTATCGTCTTCATCATTCTGTCGGGCTATGAAATGCGAAAGAACCCTCCAGCTCCCCGCACTTCCTCTCTGCCTTCCCTCCCCACTAGTCCACACCCTTACCGATATCGCCGCCGGAGGTTGCCAATAACGTGAGGGCGGCAGTGCCAGTGCCGGCGGCTTAAGTAAAATCTCCAATATCCAGACTTGGCTGTGAAGAATGAGGCACTCACACCACCATTCTCCTTTCTGATATCCACAGCACTGTACTGGATTGGGTTAAAGACTACCATCTCTAGCAACTAATAAAGTATTTTCTGGCGGCAATTGTAGGCGGTGACATGGGAAGTAATGTAATTTCTCCAAGAGAGATTAGGAGAGTAAGTGACAAAAGGGCCGGTATTCTTTGTGGTTAAGGAGGGTCCTTAGCACCACATCCTTATCAATTTCCTTTCTTACTGCGTTGATATTCTCATATATGATATTCATGCAATTCACGCTGATATTACAACGATGTAAATAGCATAACTAAGGATATTATCTACTGTATCTGTCTATTGCCAGACGCCTCAATCATGTAATGGGTGGTCACAAACAAATCGCCTCCATGTTGCCTTGTCCAACGTTATTTCACCTCCCTGCTCTCAGCTCACACCTCCCTCTCTCATATACCTCTCCACTCCATCCCTCTATCTCATCCTCGGCCTCCCTATCATTCTCCCCACCTCCACATCACTCGCATACACTCTCCTCGTTAGTCTCTCTCTCTGCTTCCTCTCCACATCGCCAAACCACCTTACTGTATTTCTCCTAACGCTTTCTATCACATCCACATCCACACTACAATGCTCCTTCACTTCCTCATTTGCCAATCTGTCTCCCCACGTAGCTCCACATGCTCCTCTCAAATAACTCATTTCCACTGCTTTCACTCTTGACTTTTGTCCTTCAACAAGGTACAAGCTTCACATCCATATGTTAGAGTTGATATTACAACACTGTCATATTACTATCTATCTATCTATCTATTGCCAGACGCCTCCATCCCGTTTGGGGTGGCCACAAACAAATCGCCTCCAAGTCGCCCTGTCCCCCGCCATTTCACTGCCCTGCTCCCAACTCACACCCCCCTCTCTCATATACCTCTCCACCCCATCCCTCCATCTCATCCTCGGACTCCCCCTCCCTCTTCCCCCCTCCACCTCATTGACATACACTCTCTTCGTCAGTCTCTCACCCTCCATCCTCTCCACACGACCAAACCACCTCAGTGTGTTCCTCATAACGCTTCCTATCACATCCACATCAACACCACAACGCTCCTTTATATCCTCATTCGTCAGCCTGTCTCTCCATGTGACTCCACAGGCTCCTCTTAAATAACTCATTTCCACTGCTCTCACTCTTGACTTGTGTCCTTCCAACAACGTCCAAGCTTCACTTCCGTACGTTAGAGCTGGTATCACAAAACTGTCATGTAGTAACTTTTTCACTTCCATGCTCACTTCCCTGTTTCTTATCACTGCTTTCAAAGAACCAGCAACCTTTCTTCCCTGCTGTACCCTTTCAAGCACTTCACCCTCCAAACCTCCATACTTACTCATCACACTACCCAAGTACTTAAACGTACTCACATTTTCCAATTCCTCACCATCCAACCTCGCTGTACATTCACTGACTTCACCTCTCTCAAAGACCATCACTTTACTCTTCCCTACATTCACCTTTAGATTCTGTTTCTTACACACTCTCCCAAACTCATCCACCAAGGCTTGCAGATCCCCTTCGTCTTCACTCAACAACACAGTATCATCTGCAAACAACAGTACAGGGAGTTTCCAAACACTATCCTCTCTCACCAGGGACACTCCAACATCCACTACCCTACCTTGTACCTCTTTTATTACCCCATCCATGTACGTACAGATTGAAGAACCATGGAGACATGACACATCCCTGTTTCAACCCAACTTTCAAAGAGAAAAATTCACTTAGTTCACCATCCACACGCACTGCAGCCTTCGCACCATCGTACATACTCTTCACAGCATTCAACAACTTCCCATCTACTCCATATATTCTTAACACTTTCCACAATCCTTGTCTATCCACCCTGTCATATGCTTTCTCCAAATCCATGAAAGCCGCATACAACTTCTTTCCCTTCTCTAGAAACTTTTCCACTAAAGATCTAAGAATGAATATCTGATCTACACAACCTCTTCCCTTCCTAAAGCCTCCCTGTTCTTCTCCAACTAATTTCTCTGTTCTTTCTCTAACTCTGTCAATAAGTATCCTACCATACACTTTTCCTATTATACTAAGAAGACAAATACCCCTGTGATTACCACACACTTCTTTTTCCCCTTTTCCTTTGTACAAGGGAATAATTATACCTGACTTTCAATCCTCCGGGAATCTACCTTTCTCCCAGGCCAATCTGCACATCTTCCACATCCATTCTACTACTATCTCTCCCCCGTGCTTCACATTTCACCACACACTCCATCAATTCCTGGGGCTTTCCCCGATTTAACTTTCTTCATTGCTTCCACAACTTCTATCCTACTGATTTCTTCCTGTCTTCTCACCTCCCTCCTTCTCCCAGCCATTCCTCAGCCACTTATACTCGCATTACTTCCATCCTCTATGTTCAACAATTCCTTAAAGTGTTCTCTCCATCTGCTCACTTTTTCTCCCTTCTCCACTAGTAATCTACCATTTTTATCTTTTACTCCCCTGCTAACTTCATGTCCACCCTGTCTTACTCTTTTCACCTCTTTCCAGAACATTTTCTTACAGTCCTTCCACTTTACACTCAAATTCCTTCCAAATTCCTCATCCACTCTCTTCTTACTCTCTCTTACTAATCTTTTCACCTCTCTCTTTCTTTCTACATATAACTCTCTCTTCCGCCTCTCAACTTCTTCCACGCCCCTATTTCTCATCCATTCATTGTATGCTTTCTTCTTTTGTGCCACAGCCTGTTTCACCTCTTCAGTCCACCACGCTATTCCTTGCACCCCCCTCCGTCTTCTCTTCCTTCCACACACCACATCACATGCTGCATATTACTGAGGAGAAATATTCAAGATAAGTCGTTCAGGAGGAGGTAAAATGGATATTAACTTGACATGATTAAACGCCTTAGTTATCTTACTCCTGAAGGCAAAAGCTGTGACGAGCAGAATTAGAGAAGACATTGTTTCTGAGGGGCTATTCAGAATTTTCTGTCTGAAAGGAAATTTAGATTTTTTCTTTTAAGTAAGGGGTACAATACCTTCATTCCCTGTTATTTCTCGTGCCTTATTAAAGTAATTGACAATCAGATGAGTGGATCCTTGCTCCAGAACCCCAGAAGTGTAAGGAAGTGAAAAGAAACTACTGACTGCACACACACACACACACACACACACACACACACACACACACACACACACACACACACACACACACACACACACACACACACACACAGAGTCGAATTTTGACCTTACCCTGTGACCTTGATTTCTGACTGGTTTTCCTCAACATTGACTGCCTTCCTCCTTGGCTCGTCCTCAACATTTCCATCAAGTTTGGTCTAAATCCGAACTTGCCATGTATTCCTGACCTTTGATCTACTATTCTAAAGGATAAGAGGACCTTCCCTTGGCTGACCCTCACCTCTTTTTCCTAATATGGTGGAAATTAGTTTAAACTCTGTGAGAAATCAAAAGTTCTTTCACCTTAACTTGGTCCGGATTTTCGTCCTTTAGCAGCTTATTACACGTAGCTCAGTGCCAGAAAAAGCCAATATTACTGCTCTACGTTCTTCCCATAACAACACATCATGGCTAGCACCATATTCTAGTGATAATTTATTATTGCAACTCTCCAGTCAAGATGGAGAGATGGCAATTGTAGGCCAAGTTGGAGAGAGAGAGAAAGAGAGAGAGAGTAGTACACTACAACTTGATCTACACGGTACTTACAACTCGGTCCCGTACTGAACAAAATCACTGACAAACTAAGATCCTGAGATAATAATCAGCATCTAAAGAAAATAAAAGCAGCTGACTCCTGTGCAATGTCGATGGCTCGGTTTTACCACCAAACATTTAGGCCAGCAAGCACCCAGAGAGCGCATACCTCCTCCAATGTCATTGTAGGATCCGGATCCGGATCCGCCTCAAAAATTTAAGCAACTTCTTTCTTCGCCCTTGGCTTACTCGTCCACAAAATTTCATTGTAATTCATTGAGAACTTTTGGAGACATCGTGTGGACAAACAAACAAAAAATTCCTGGATCCGGATGATAATCCGGATTACCACCAAAATCTTACGGATTGTTCCTAGGGCCATACCGTACCCCTCAAAAATTAAATAAAAAAATAAATCAGCAAACTCTGTTCAAAACTTGTTGAGAAATCCTGCTAACAGACAAACAAACCAAAGTAGGCAAAAACATAACCTCCGTGACGGAGGTACAAATTATCCCAGCCACCACTATGAGACTGCCATAAGTTAAATAAAATCTCTTGAACGTAATCAGATAACGAGAGAGAGAGAGAGAGAGAGAGAGAGAGAGAGAGAGAGAGAGAGAGAGAGAGAGAGAGAGAGAGAGAGAGAGAGGAGAAAAAAGAAAGAGATTCCGTGAGATAAATTTAAACCTTATCGCTTCTGAGTAGTTAAAACATAACAGAAAAGACGTAATCGTACAACAGGGACAAACATGGCTAGACGAGTGTAATCATTGGCATGTTGGGTACCTCAGTGCTGAAGCTACTCGTTTGTCTGTCGATATCTGCTTAGTAAACCAAACCTGCTCTCTCTCTCTCTCTCTCTCTCTCTCTCTCTCTCTTGGTACTGCCTGATACAATTTCTTGTCACGTGTGGCATCGAAGAACTCGATTGCATATTACCCCGTTCAAAGTAATATAAATTTGGCTTTTTAAAATAGCCCTTCCTATAATCGTCAGACATTTTTTATTCAATATACTGGGGACCTCCCGAGGTGAAATTTTAGGTACAGTCTGCAAAATTACAGCCAAGGGCGATGGTTCTGTGCAGGGGTAATGGTTCCCATCATATCAGCCTTCACGCTTTATATCCAACAGATTAATTCATTTCGACACTGTTTCCTTATACAGTACTCTACGGTCGATAAGAGTTACAATGCGAATTTTAGTAATACTCCAGTACTCCTGTAATTACTCCTGTAATTCCTTTTTCCCACCAAACGAATAATTTTACGATCTCACATAGTTAATTCGATGGTCTTAGTCCTTCATTTGCACAGGATTAGAGAGTGCATACTCAGCCAGTACCAATCAATTTATTATTTATTCCAGCATCCGGATCGGGACCCACCGTAAAATTCAATCAAGCCTTTCATGACTTATTGTCCAACTAAGCACTAGATTAAATTGAAATCCGAGAACAACTTTTTGAGATATCTTGTATACAAACAGGCAAACACACGGGCAAGTACAACCTCCGTCCACCATCTCTGGTGAAGGTATTAATGATCAAGAAAAACACATCAGGATGAATCTTACATAAACCTGAAGCTGGTGATGTCACTTGGGGCCTCAGTACAGTGACATTGTGACTTAGAGAGTGTTCATCCACCTTAGTCCGCTCCCCCTCCCCCTGCACAGACGAAATGAGAACACACGCAATTATGCCACCAATACAAGATGCTTATGTAGCCTTTTGACATCGTAAATCTTATGGTAATTAACCATTCTTCTGATGTGATGTGGGCGGGTGAAAAGGAGAATCGATGGCTCTGTTGCATCATCACACCCACTTTTCACATCCCTAAAGAAAAGCCACAGGGTACCACGGGTTGCCACGTACCTCCATCTTTCCGTGGACTATGAAATACTGTTCCTCCTGCCACCACATGATTATTTTGATCTAGGTTACGAAGACCCCTCAGACTGAATGGGTTAGACAGAAATGCTGAGTACAAAAGAATAACATAAAAGGGCGTGTTGGCTGCTCTGAAAAGTGGTCCAGCACTCACACTAAAATGCTGTGTTACAATTTAACTGTGTATATAATTTTGTAATAGACTTGCTCTCAGGAGACAATTCGTGAGAAGTGAAGCAGCATCACACTTTATTTTAATCACCGTAAAACACAGGCGGAAGTAATGACTATTGATGCACTAATGCGTATCTTCTAAAAAGCCATTTGGGAGAGTGTGGTTAGGAATAGGCACAACTGTATATAAAAAGTTATGCTTGTTTGATTGATGGGTAAATATAAACAATCTCCTCAAATGGTATTGTTCAAGACTCATTTTTCGCAAACATATTTTTATCTGTGCGTTGTATGAAGGAGAGAAATACAGAGCAAGGAAGCTGGGAAAGAAAAAAAAAATACTGAGAGAGAGAGAGAGAGAGAGAGAGAGAGAGAGAGAGAGAGGAGACTTACTGGAAGCTAAAACCACTGCATCATTCAATAAACTCACAAAATCGCATCAGGCATTTTGTTGAAAACTGATGAAGCTTCATCGACAGTCACATTATTACGAAAAGAAAATATCTCTGGAAGAGTCAGCCTTTTGAGAGTGGACTGTTATGCTTTAACGTTAATTACGTCCCAGAAAAATGTAATTAATTTTATGCAACAGCGAGGGTGAATGTTTGGTTAGTGAAATGGTGGATCATTGTTGAGTGGAAGAGAGAGCGTAGATGATGGAACGGTGGACAGTGCAGTGAGACTGGAGGAGAGGGTGGTGAGGGTGGAAGGATGAGGGGGGGAAAAGGTGGAGAAGAAGGCTGTGAGGGTGAAGGAGAGGGCAGTAAGGGTGGAAGAATGAGGGGGAAAAGGTGGGGGAGGGGGGCAGTGAGAGTGGTGTAGAGGGAGGTGTGGGTGCAAGGGGGAAACAGTGAGGATGGAAGGTGGAGGACAGAGCAATGAGGGTGTAGGAGTGGAGGAGAGGGCAGTGAGGGTAGAAGGGTAAAGGAAAGGGCAGCCACTGTGGGTGGGTGGAGGACAGGGCAGTGAAGATGGATGGGAGGAGGACAGGGCAATGAGGATGGATGGGTGGAGGACAGCAAAACTGAGGGTGGAAGAAGGAAGGCAGAGGAGTGAGGGTGGAAGGATGATGAAAATGGTATATGGGTACAATGAGAAATAAGCACATGTAGAGGATGGCCCGTATATAACATCCACTTCCTCTCCGCCGGGCTATTTCTCATGTATCTTAAGGACGACTGTCACAGTCTCTACCCAGCATCATTTAGTCATTTCCTACTGTAACTGCCACAACCACGCCCACACGAGCCGACTGAGCCGTCCCGCAGCACATAAGTTACTACCACGTGAGTCTGTAGTGGAGAGCTCTTGGTCACCCTGTATATGCACTGCATGACAGTATATGGGGAGCATAAATGCCCCTACCATCCGTCCCTCTTCCGGTGACGACTCCTCGACTTGCCTAGAACCATTGTCTAACATGCTTCTTCTTCATTTCTGCTACATTCGCGGCCTTTCCTCTAACTTTCTCTCTGTCGACCACCGCTTCTCCTCCTCTCAACCTCATCTTCCCTTTCTTACCGAGACTCAGCTGTCTGAGGCAACTGACAGCAAACCTTTTTCTGTATCCTCCTACTTTCCCTATACTCATTTCAAAGCCAAAGGTGGCTGTTGCGTATATGTATGCAACAACTTGTCTTGCTCTCATATTCCTGAACTTGATTCTTCTGAATTCTCTACAATCTGGCTTCGGCTTTCCTGTCATTCTCTGACTAAATACATCTGCGCTGTTTACTTATCCCCTAAAGCTACTGATTATCAAAAATTCTTTGACTATCTTACTTCTACTTTGGAACACATTCTATCCATTCCTCCTTTCTCTGAAATCTCCATTCTAGGAGATATCAATGTTTGCCACCACCTTTGGCTCTCCTCTCCTTTCACTGATCCACCTGGTGAACAAGCCTACATCTTTTCTATCCTTAATGACCTACAGCAGCTTGTACAGCACACTACCCATATCCCTGACCGCCTTGGAGAGAGTTTCAACATACTTGACCTCTTCCTTACAACTAATCCTTCTGCTTACACTGTTAATCTTTTCTCTCCTTTGGACGCTTCTGATCACAACCTTATTACCCTAACCTGTCCCATTGCTCCAGTAAGGCCTGTGGACCCTAACAAGAAGCGTCAGCTGTGGTGCTATGGAGCTGCTCACTTGGAGGCTTTCAGGCAGTACTTCTTTCATTTTCCCTGGAATGATTATTGCATCCATGGTCGGGAGCCATCTGAGTGTGCCTTGCGCATTACTGAGGTTATTCTCTCGGTCATGGAAGCATACATTCCTTTCTCATATCCTATGACTAATGCAAGAAAGCCTTGGTTTCATTACGCTTGCTCTAATGCTGTCTGCAACAAGGAGAGGGCCTATAAAAAGTGCCAGAGCCAACCCACCCCTGAATCACATTTTTTTTTATGGTTCTACCCGGAATCGTGCTAAGTCTGTTCTTTGCCCTGCTAAAAATAAATTCATCTGTAGTAAATGCTCTCAACTCTCCAACACTAATTCTTCCTGCTCCTTCTGGCACCTTGCCAAAAACCTTTCTAACAACTTTACCTCATCATCCTTCCCCCCTCTTTTCTACTCTGATGGCTCTGTAGCTATTTCTTCTACTGATAAAGCAGATCTCTTTGCTCAGACTTTCTCCTCCAATTCCACCTTAGGCGATTCCAGTGCTGTTCCTCCATCATTTCCTCCCTCTGACTTCCTCATGGCTGACGTAAAAGTTTCTTGAGCTGAAGTATTTTCCGCACTCACTGGCCTTAATACTAATAAGGCATATGGGCCTGATGGAGTCCCTCCTGTTGTCCTCAAGAACTGTGCTTCAGTGCTTACATCCTGCCTAGGTAAACTCTTTCGCCCGTGTCTTTCAACTTGTACCTTTCCTTCTTGCTGGAACTTTGCTCTCATTCAGCCAGTCCCAAAGAAGGGTGACCGTTCCCAACCCTCTAACTATCGTCCAATTGCTTTAACATCCTGTGTCTCAAAGGTTTTCTAGTCTATTCTTAAAAGAAACATTTTAAAGCATCATTCCTATCAAAATCTTCTTTCTGATCGTCAGTATGGAATCCGTCAGGGACGCTCCACTGGTGATCTTCTCACCTACTTTTCAGACTTCTGGTCACCCTCCTTTCGGGGCTTTGGCAAAAGCTTTGCCATTGCACTTGACATCTCAAAGGCTTTCAATCAAGTCTGGCATAAATCTTTAATTTCCAAACTGCCCTCCTTCAGTTTCTATCCTTCTATCTATGCCTTCATTTACAGCTTCCTTTCTGGTAGTTCTATAGCCGCTGTTGTAGATGGCCATCGTACTTCTCCTAAATCTATCAACAGTGGTGTTCCTCAGGGCTTTGTCCTATCACCAACTCTTTTCCTTTTATTCATCAATGATCTAAGCTGTACATCTAACCCTATCCACTCGTACACTGATGATTCCACCCTTCACCTTTCCATTCACTTCCCGCAATGTCCATCTCACCAGTTACTTCAACAAACAAGGGATAAGGCTAAGCACACCTAATGTCTGATTTGGTTCGTATCTCTGACCGGGGCAAAAATAATCTTGTTGTTTTTAATGCATGAAAGACTCAGTTCTTACACCTATCAACCCGACAAAATCTTCCACAGGAGTACCATCTAATGATTATTCATATCCAGCTCAATCCTGCATCATCCTTGAACATACTTGGGGTCTTGTTCACTAGGGATT
>NC_137002.1:13025554-13273054 GCF_032717465.1 Coenobita brevimanus | reverse complement strand
GCCCCTCACAACACACCAACACCACTCCATCAGTGTCCTTCCACACCACTTCACACCAACACCACTCCATCAGTGTCCTTCCACGCCACTCCACACCCAATACCACTCCATCAGTGTCCTTCCACGCCACTCCACACCAACACCGCTCCATCAGTGTCCTTCCACGCCACTCCACACAAACACCACTCCGTCATTGTCCTTCCACGCCACTTCACATCAACACCACTCCATCAGTGTCCTTCCACGCCACTCCAAACCAACAAAACTTCATCAGTGTCCTTCTACGTGACTCCACACCAATGCCACTCCATCAGTGTCCTTCCACGGCACTCCTCTCCACACATCTCCCTCCATCTGCATCCATCTTACTGAACGAGATGTCTTGCCTTTGCCATATAGAAGCTCATCTTTTTCTTTTACTTCCTCTCTCTCCTTCTGCATGTATCTTTAAATACGAATGCACGACTAGTGTAAGAGAAAATCAAGAGTTTAAGCGCGAAATACCACTTCATACCATATCTGAATGGCTATTAAATCAGTGAAAGAGGTGTGTGTGTGTGTGTGTGTGTGTGTGTGTGTGTGTGTGTGTGTGTGTGTGTGTGTGTGTGTGTATTATCATATAAGATTGTCCTATTGGTGCTGGCGGGGTCACGCAACAGGGTCTGATTATTGCTAAAACTGCTTTAACTGCTCTTCAACAATACTGGCCTCCATGTAACACCCCTACCAGTATATCACACAACACCTGAGCGGATTACACTCATATTTCAGCATATATGATGACCATGAGGTAGCATGACTGTGTGTGTGTGTGTGTGCAGTGTTACTGGTTGCTGCACAGGGAAACTGCTGGGCTTGTGGGAACGGAATGACTAGTCTATGCCTTGATTCGAATGCATAGAAATTATACATCTCACTAACAAAGAACAACAGCAAGACCGAATATTACATAAAGTGTGATAACTCTGGATACAAAGCAAGTACAGAGAACACAACAGTGAGGCATAGAGGTAGAAAAATAGCAACACAGTGACCACAACACTAAAGGTCCCGGCCGAGTGAAGCCACAACTCCGGTGGTGATGATGGTGAAAACATATTCCACAACAAGTGGTGTCAGGCACAACAAACCTTGCCTGACAGAAGTTGTTTGACTGCTCTTAAATACTGAAAGGGTACTGCCACTTTGTGTCAGCATGGTACACAATAAAAGTCTAAGGTAATGGCGCAAATGTTTTCAAGTTATGCCCTCTGAAATTCCGTGATCTTGCATTTGACCTTTCAACGTCACTCAAGGTCAAAGGTCATGGTGCCAAATATAAACCTATATGAGACTTCCTATATCTTGAAAATAGTAAATATCTATCTTCAACGAGTTCCGAATTATAGCTATGAGAATATCCGTGACCTTGAATCTGACCTTTCGAGATCACTTAAGGTCAAAGGTCATGGTACCAATTAAAAACCCATATGGGACTTCCTATATGTTGATAATAGTAATTATCTCCCTATCTTTAACCAGTTTCGAGTTATAGCTCCTTGAATATCGGTGACCTTGAGTTTGACCTTTCAAAATCACTCAAGGTCAAAGGTCTTGGTGCCAAATGAAAGCCCATATTACGAGTTCCTATATGTCCATCATAGTAAATATCTCTATCTTCAACCGGTATCATGTTATAGCCCTCTGAAAGACCGTGACCTTGATTTTGACCTTTCAGGATCACTCCATTACCTCCAGAATTTAATCACTTTCTTCTGGTAGCAGTGCCCACATATCCTGAAAATTTCATGTAATTTCATTTGGCCCTTTTTTCCGTAAGGTTGCTAACAAACAAACTCAACCAAAAACAATACCTCGCGGACTCCGTCCGGGGGAGATAATAAGGGTAGTAAGGGGAAGGAGGTGGTACTGATCACTCTATTTCTAGACCAATAACTGGTCCAAGCCGAAGGATTTAAATGGGGGGAGGGAGGGAGGTATGTAATCATGAAAGGAGGGAGGGAGGGAGACAAGGAAGGAAGCATGGAGGCAGGAAGGAAGGGAGCGAGGTTTGGCGCAGGGAATGGGAGTTGTAAAGATAGAGGGAGTACAAAGCAAGGCAGGGAAAAAAGTGTGACGTATAAGAGTAGCGACTTCCATGTAGCATGGGAAAGTTAGGAAAATTATATAGATATTAGAAAATCAACTGAGTGATGAACAGGATGGATGTTGGAGTGGTAAAGTTAGGAGATTCTACTGTATAGTGAAACCGTAGGAAGGCAGAGGTAGAGAAAATGTGAGAGAAGGAATTCATGATTATTAAAATACTCACAGATATCGAAAAAGTATGTGAGGCGAACAGGTCGGTACACATATTTGTGTGTACCGGTATTATACTCATGCACAACGCTGTATGTACCAGCTTGTTCACCATATATACAGGTTTCATCATCCATGCCCACAATAATTGTCCTGCACACCTTCTCTCACGCTTTCTATATATCTGCCTTACTGCAAACTATATTACACAGAATCCTGAACAAAAATACTTTTTCACATTTACTTAATACTCTCTCTCTCTCTCTCTCTCTCTCTCTCTCACACACACACACACACACACACACACACACACACACACACACACACACACACACACGCACACACACACAGGCAAAGAGAGAGAGAGATTCAATACAAATGCAAACATCTCTCCTCGTCATCCACATAGAGGGGTCCCATTCCTTCACCATTTTCTGTGCACAGCAGACAGACTATCTTGAGAGTGTGTGGTGCACATGCAGAACCTCGCGTATTGAAAATTTGTTTGTCTGGGTCAAAACCACATTTCCCATATGCAAGGATCCCTGAGATATGTATTTGTAGTATTCTTCGTTCTGAGAGAGGGAAGGTACATAGAAATCGCTCATTCCTGATAGTTTTACGTGGGATTGATGTCAGCATTGTTTGTAGTTAGTTTACATGCCTTGTTAGCGTATTCCTCCAAGAAGGAGAGAAGCAAATTACTCTTTCATATGTGACTGTCAGACGCTGGAGGCTTGCGTCCATCCCAGTTTTATGTGTAATATAAATATAGAGGCCCGACTTCTCGCCCGTTAAGGAAGCTCCCTGTTAACTTTTCCTAAACGATTTATTTTGCTCGGTATACCTTGCCGTCCTCTTCCTTTCTGCTTAAATAATTTTAATATCACCATACTCTATTGCAAGTGTGCAATATAGGAAGGTATTGGGCAATTGCAGTCGATGGTGGTCTGCTGGGCGAGGTTCTTCACTTTTTGTATAAATTATGTAAATACATTATACCATCTTGCTTAAGTTATTCTAATTAGGGACGACAGCTGACGTATATGGAAATGTTCCTGACTCGTCTGGTTCCCTTTCATATATTGATGTCCCCTATATTAGGTTGTGCCTCGACTGACAGTCACCAGGTGATGAGTGCAGGTATGTAATGTAGAAAGGCATTACATATCTGCAGTCGATGGTGTTCTCTTGGTCGAGGCTTTTTTACCATTAGTGTAGGTCTAGTTATTTGTCTCTTAGGACTTAGTATAGTTTAGCGATTTGTCTGTTAGGTGATTAGTTTTAGGGTCTTTATATTAGGCATTTTTGTTTATAGGTAATATAAGGTTAGAAATAAAAAAAAAATAACAAAAAAATAATAAAAATAAAAATACAAAAAAAAATAAAATAAAAAGTATTATATATATATGTACGTGTGCATGAAAGTGTGTATGTTCATATGCATGGATGTGTGTATGTAAGTATGTATGTATATATATATATGTTCGTATATATATGTATATATGTGTCAATGTATATACATATATATAATATTGCCTTACTGACCAGGGGCTCCGGCCTCAATGGTCGATAGGCAAAAAAAAAAAAAAAAAAAAAAAAAAAAATACGCTACACGAAGAATGTACAAAACGATAATTGCCAGCTGTATCCAAAAATAATAAGTAAGGAAGAGGTGTTAGGGAGCTTCCTTAAACGCCGAGAACACGAGCCTGAGTCCATATGTGGGGTGATGTGAGTGTCATGGAGGTATGGTGTGTGTGGCGAGAGAGATACGTCTTGCTGGGGAAAGGTAACGTTCTCAGGGTAACGCCAGAAAATAACTCCATTTACTTTTCGGCAGTTTTGTGTGTGTGTGTGTGTGTGTGTGTGTGTGTGTGTGTGTGTGTGTGTGTGTGTGTGTGTGTGTGTGTGTGTGTGTGTGTGTGTTTAGCCTTTTTTTGTAACATTCAGAAATACAGATCTTCAAGAGCTGAGTAAAACTATTTGGACTAAACAAAAATTTCTAGAAATCATTTTCATACTAATGTCATTATTGGATGTCCTGAAACCTTCACGACGAGAGATTTTCCTAGGCTGAGCCGAGAGTTCAGGGATACTAGAACAACAGTGGCGGGTCACCGAACTGAAAGGTTAAAGCAGTTCTCTCTCTCTCTCTCTCTCTCTCTCTCTCTCTCTTGTAGATAGATAGATGGGTAGATAGATATATTTCGTGCAAATCTCACGCATTACAAGAGAGCGTCGGCTTAGAATGAATATGTTGTCTTTAATTAATGATACATCGACCCAACCACATTTCCTACCACTGTATTCATTCGCTAGAATTCCGTATCAAAGATTCATATGGTTTTGAAAAATTAGTCTCTATTTTTGACACGATTAGTGTATCCTTACTTCTGCCAATATTCACCCATGTCTTAAATCCAGTGTCCAGTATATATTTTTGAATTTAACTACATGCTTAAATCTTCCAAATATTACAGTTTTCTTCTAAGTTCCTGTGGCTATCGCTGTGAATGAGTATTCAAATGTTGATGTAGTTGATTATCCCTGTGTGTGCCCGAGTTCATCAAGAAAAGTTCCTCTGACTGGATATGAGGAAACAATGAGGGATTATTTTACGTTAAACTTGCTTGGGTTTTCAGTCTTTTAGATATGATGAGCATCTACCATTTTCAGGATAAATGAGAGCGCCAAAATATATATATATATATATATATATATATATATATATATATATATATATATATATATATATATATATTATATGCAAAGGCTATTTCCCCGTGAGCGTGTCGTCCTCTCCCGGCTACGTCCCTACTGGGAAATTGCCTTTGTACATGAATGTATGTACCTTGTATATATCTAATACTATATATATATATATATATATATATATATATATATATATATATATACATACACACACACACACACACACACACGATAGTAATTAATCCAAAAACTTTTTTTTTTATGAAGAATAATTTTACGTAACTTTTCAAAATTACAGATCTAGTGCAGTAAGATTTCTTCGTAAAATAATTATAATGCTACACCGGCCCCAAAACTGTGGGAAATATTTTCCCCCAGAGCAGTTGCGCTCTCTACTTTTTAAAATAGTCGTCCCTGGTTAGAGAGCAGAGGAAAACCTGAGATCGTTAATAACTATTCAAGCGGTTTTTACAACCCAGAAATTAAGTTCTCTTTAATAATTCTTATTACTGTATTAATAAAATAAATGCTACTACATTTAACCCTCGTGGACAACTATATTGTAAATACATGTAATTATTTTGAAAGTTCCATTGACCTAAACTGCATCTGCACATTAGATGACATGTCTGGAAGATGAAAAGGCTCTCATATAAAAAGCAGATGTACTGTACGTTTAACATATTTACATAGATAATGGGAATATTTGATTTGGCTTTAGTTTAATTAAAAATAAGATTAATTAGTTAGATTTGCTCTGTATATCACAATGTAATCTAACTGTATTTAGCATTGTAATACAAAATAGTTAGCACCGCGGAACTAGGGGCTCGCCATTTTCACGCATTCTGCTCCTAGACCTGGTCGAGCTAGCACATTGTAAATACACATCTCAAGGATGCTTGGTAGCCCGAGCAACAGACAGGAAAACCCATGATAAAATAACTAAAAAGAGAAGGTAGACTCATAAGATCACCATTTTTTTGGTGTTCTGCGCATCTCGCATTTCATTGGCTGAGCGCCATTATGACGTAGGCTGGTGCTATGATTCTGTTTATGTCTGGTGATACATTGAACCAAGGTGGTGATTCACTTATTTGTTTTTTTGCTTTAATTAGTACTTTTAATACAAATAGGCTGCTGTAGCGTCTATGGGTGTAGCGGGAGGAGTAAGGGAACTGTTTATAAACTCCATAGATTCCCAAAAAAACAGTGAAATCAGAAAAAAATGGATAAGTTTGTGCAGAAGAGCAGACACATTTTCTCCAGATGCTGGCCGAGTCTGCTCTTATCATTTTAGCCAGTCCCAGTATGCCAGACATTTGAAATACGAACTTCTGTCCAGGGAACCACCTGCTAAGGTTTGCCTACTGAAACCTGATGCAGTTCCAGACATAAATCTGCCAAAGAACACATGAAAATGAAGGTAGGTACCGTAGGTAAAATGGCTTGCACATGGTGATGGAAGTCATCTAAAATAACTGTTAACGATTGTGTTGATCAGAGCAAATATCTAGCAGAATTTTTAAACATTTTCATGGACTATGGAAAATTTAAACTTCAGTGGTGTGGTCTTGAAACAATTTACAGTAAATGAGTTATGAGGCAGCTTCCAATATGGTAATGTAGGCGGTGGCTCAATCGGTAGAGAGGTGGCGTGCGGTCCTGACGGGCCCAGGTTCAAATCCCGGCTGGGGCAGGGAACAGTTTAAGGATTTGAGTTTCATTAAATCACACTTTACTGATCTACCAGAAGACCAGCCGACATGTCGTAAAAATACCCCCGCTAATACCAATACACCAGTCCTGTATGAGACAGCCCTAGCATGTATTCAATATGGACGGTGGGTGTTAGCGCAGAAGTTGTGACATGTATAGGTGTATGGTATGTAGGAGGACTGCTGGGCCTTGATAGCAGGCTGTGAAGCCTATGCCCAGAGTCGAACACATTAAAAAAAAAAAAAAAAAAAAAATTAATCACCCTTTGCAGACATAAAGAGATATGATTATTTTTGTAATGTTAGCATTACCCACAGTAACGTTAGGATACTTGTTAAGTTACATCTATTTGCATAAGGCTGTATAAATACTGGCAAGTTTTTACAAGCAGGCAATAAACAGTTCAGGAATATTATATGTGTATAGTATACAGTACTCCCTCAGGATCAGTGAACCCCCATAATCCCAGTTGGAAATAATAACCAAAATAATTCACATAACCTAACCTGAACTGCATATTGCCAACTTGTAAAATACCTAAATACCAGGGTGTCAAATGAGGTCATGTTGGAGTTATTTTACCAAGGTGCTGTTCATGTTTTGGAACTATAATCCAGGCTCTATCATCATTTACAGAAACATCCACAACCAAAAGGCAGAAGCGGATTACTAAAAGGAATAGCAGGAAGCTTGCTGCAGAATTGGTGTGGAACGCAAGTGGTTCAACTACAATTCAACCATCCCCTGAAAATGATAGGCCATCAGATGTCTGGTGTACACTGAATTTCCTCTTAAAAGTTACAGTAGCTGTATATTACTGTATTACAAATTACAGGGGCAGTTGCAAACCAGCTGCAGATTGGCCTGCTGGCCTGGCAGGACTGGGGCTAACCAAAACTAGCAACAACATTTTGCATGCAGAAATGTCAATAGGGATTTTTGCCCATTGGCATTAATTAAGAAGTAAAGTTAGCATGATTTTTACACATTGCTTTTTTCATATTGCTGGTACCTGTAAGTGATTTAAACTTTACAAAAAAATGGACAGGTTTATTGATTGAGCAATAATTCATATTTTGGATCCATTTACAATATAGTTTGGGTACCATATATTGGAGTGAATGGTATTTTTTTTTCATAAGGTTCATTATCACCCCATTGAAAAAAACACTAAAACATTAACTTTCACAGGTATGGTTATGCTTCATTTAAAGTAAATCAGATTTAGCTAGTGCTCATACCTGGCCTTCAAAATATGAACATTGAAGTTTGAGTTCAACCCTAATATATAATTTTTAACCCCTTTTGACTACATAGTGGTGTATGCTGATGAGCTGTAATATATAAAGGAGGAAGTATGAACTTGTAACATGCCATCACAATATGTCGTACGCTATTATGTAACCTTGCCTAATATGCCCTTATTACTTCCCTTTACTAAGTTTTACTAACACTTCCCTTATTACCCTATTGCACTATTTTCACCTCCTTCAAGAACAATTTCTTTGATTCCTTCCACTTCTCACTCAAGTTCCTCCTCCTAACCTCTCTTACTATCAATTTTACCTCTCTTCTACATATATTTCCTGCTTCCTTCTCTCTATTTCTCCTTGCCCTTTACTTCTCATCCATTTCTTATACACTTTCTTCTTTTGTGCCAGATCCACTTTCACCTCATCACATCACCATGCTGTTCCTTGCTTTCCCTTGCATCTCCTCCTCACTCCGTATACTTCCTCACATGCTGCACATATTTCCTCCACAAATATCTTGTTCATTCCTTCCACATTGCTCATCTGTTCCCACTCGTACCTGTCTAATCGCTCTTCCACTGCTCTCTTATATTCTTCTCTTTCTCCTTCAGTCTTTATACCATAATATACTTATTTCAGGTGCTGTTACTACAGAGGATACTGTTCCTCCTAGAAATACTGGTCATCGACAATCAGCTCCTACCATGCCTACAACCAGTGCTGAGCACCTGCCATCAGCTCCTACCATGCCTACAACTAGCACTGAGCACCTGCCGTCAGTTCCTACCATGCCTACAACCAGCTCTGAGCACCTGCCACCAGCTCCTTCCATGCCTACAACCAGCGCTGAGCACCTGCCGTCAGCCTCTGCCATGCCTACAACCAGCGCTGACCACCTACCATCAGCCTCTGCCATGCCTACAACCAGCGCTGACCTCCTGCCGTCAGCCCTTGCCATTCCTTCAGCCAACATCAGCAGTATGTCAAAAGCCTCCTCTAATTTGCCACTGACACTGGTTGATGAAAATTTTTTACAATTGCAGTTGGAGAAACAACAGAGTGATACTGAAAGATTAAAAAAAGAAAATTTAAAGTTGACATAAAAATAAAATGTTAAAAGTTGACAAAAAAAAATAATTTTTGCCATTAACGATGCAAAGCAGTGTATGAAAAAAAATACAGTAAAGGCTGTGGAGGAATATCTGAAACCATACTTCACTGATACTCAGATCAAATGTCTAATAACCAAAAGATCAGCAAGACATTGGACTGAAGATGACATTGCCTTTGCTCTGACTGTTAGAAGTGTGAGTGCCAAATGCTACAGATGGATGTGAAAGCACTGGAAACTGCCTCTTCCTTCAATTTCGACTTTGAATAAATGGGTTAAAGATATTAATTTTGAACCAGGTATTCTAAACTCAGTATTAAGAATGATGAAGGCAAAAGAACAATCCATGACCAATGGGGAAAAAGCTTGCATGATATCGTTTGATGAAATGAAAGTTGACAGGTGTTATGTGTATGACAGAATTGCAGACAAGCTTTATTGTAGCCATGAATATGTTCAAGTTGTTATGGCTAGAGGCATTATTGGCAATTGGAAGCAACCTGTTTACTATAATTTTGACACAAAAATGACCAAGGAACTGTTATTTTCCATTATTAACAGTGTTGAAGAAGTAGGTTTTGAGGTGTGGGGTACAGTATGTGATATGAGTGGTTCCAACAGAGGCTTGTTCTCTACTTTAGGGATAAGCCAGGACACCACATCTTTCAGAAATCCAGCTGATGAAAGTAGATGTGTCTATGTATTTGCTGATGCTCCATATTTATTAAAGTTAATTCGAAACAATCTCCTTGATCATGGAATAGAAACACCCTTAGGACCAGTCAGTAAAATACCCTTGTTTGAATTGGTTGATTATGAATGTGGTGACTTTAAAATGGCATACAAAATTAGCAAGCAATCTCTACTGGTTACTGGTTCAGAATGGCAAAAGGTCAGAAGTGCAGCACATCTCCTCTCATCTTCAGTGGGCAAAGCTATTAAACAGCTGGGGAAAAATCATGTTTTGAAAAGTGGCAACTGGAGGGCAACAGCTGATTTCATTCTTATTGTTGACCAGTGGTTTGATGTACTGAATTCCAGTGGTGCAGAGGATAAGAAGGAGATAGAGCCATTTTGCCATTCCTCTTACCAAATGGACATAATTAATAAAATGATCTCTTTGATTAAGTTATCAAAAGTATCAAACAAAGTGTATCCTTTTCAGAATGGAATTGTCATTACATCTAAATCACTTGTTTCCATGTATGATGATTTGCATAAAAGATTTGGATTCACTTACTTGTTCACCAGACGCTTGAATTAGGATGTTTTAGAAAATTTCTTTGGGGTGATTCGTCAGATGGGTAGTTTTTACGACCACCCTTGTCCAGTTACTTTCAAACAGAGAATCAAGAGATATATACTACCGGTAGGTCATAAACAAGTTCTTCTATCTTTAAAAGCAAATACTGAATTTGATGGAGATGATCCAAGTATTGCAAAAGGATTACAAAATTTTAAAGCTTGTAGTTCACCTATTAAAAAGAATTCAGCAAACATCTTACACAACCTCTGTATTAGTACAGATTTATGTAGAGATATTGTGGTTGAAGACTTGGTAAATGATGACACTATGGATGAAACCATCTTGGTTGATCAACATTGTATACCAGAAAATGAAACTGAAGGACATGCTTATGTTTTAGGATATATTGTTATCAGGACTCCATATCATAATTACAAATCATAATAGATAGATAGATAAATAGATAGATAGAGAGACAGATAGAAGCAGGGAGTCAGATGATGAGAAGGTACTGTGTCTGCAAGAATCGAGCAATGCTAAACATGCTTACACACTCTTAACTCAAGGAATGCTTTATAGGCACACGACAGCGCCTAGTGACCATACACACACACATACACACATACTCACACACAGGCTTCTAGAACTTTCCACTCACAAGGAACACACGTGATACAACCCCTGCTACACCAGAATTTAGGAAAGAGAGCTCAGAAGGAGACAGGCCTTAGAACAGGCAGGTCAGAAGGAGGAAGGGCTTAGCAACTTGAGAGAGAGACTGAGAGAGCGAGACAGGGAGACAGGGACTCTGCTCAACTCACTCGTGAGTGAGAGACTTGTTAATATTTTCCAAGACAAATAAAAATAGTCTCATACTATTCTTTACCTCTCCTGTCACTACATGACAAATGGGAAAGAAGATTAGCTACTCACGAAGCTACTCCAGTATAATAACCGCTCGTCCACAAGTCTAATATATATATAACTCAACTACAAGTAACCACAAAGGAACTACAAAGTCTTTTATGACATTTGGTAGCAGCGAACGTATACGAACCTCATCTACGAATCAACAGTGAATTTCTACAAAATATCAAGATTGAAAACAAAAAAATACCTCTCACAACCAACAACTTACAACCAGCTCCTGACAGTATTCTCTCCAACCAGCCCCCTCCGTCTCCACAATCATCAGCTGATTTAGAAGTGATCACACGACGCCTTGCAAGTAGTTTAACAAAATATTGATACGATCTTGCAGTTTCTACGACGAACCAACGAACTACAGCCATCTACAATTATGTAACTACAAACGATATGTAACAATTATGTAACGACAAACGATTGCATTATGTTACACTTGCTACAATTATGTAACTACAAACGATATGTAACAATTATGTGACTCCATATTATAATTATGTAACGACAAATGATTGCATTATGTTACACTTGCTACAATTATGTAACTACAAACAATACTACAAACAATATGTACCATTTATGTAACAGTTGCATTAACAAGATGTAACTTTTATGTAACTTTAACTACAATTATGTAACTACAAACAATATGTACCAATTATGTAACAGTTGCATTAACAAGATGTAACTTTTATGTAACTTTAACTACAATTATAAGGCCAAGACACTTATGTAACAGTTGCATTAACAAGATGTAACTTTTATGTAACTTTAACTACAATTATAAGGCCAAGACACTTATGTAACAGTTGCATTAACAAAATGTAACTACAATTATAAGGCCAACACATGTATGCATTTCACTACAATAACCCAAGTACATACTGTATTACAGTTAAATAATTTACTTTTAATGCATTTATTCAAATATGTATACAACTTGTTTAAAATGTAATATTACTGAATAATCACTATTTACTATGAATATTATATGTATACAATATTCATACAATTATGTTACTTTTACAATATTATGTATTTCACTTAATTAGCATATAAGTTCATTATAATGTGTATATAATATGTATTAATATGTTAGGACTATTAACTGTCGATGGTACGCCATTTTCGCGTGACCGAGCATATATCAGGACTCCATATTATGATTACAAATCATAATAGATAGATAGATAAATAGACAGATAGAGAGACAGATAGAAGCAGGGAGTCAGATGATGAGAAGGTACTGTGTCTGCAAGAATCGAGCAATGCTAAACATGCTTACACACTCTTAACTCAAGGAATGCTTTATAGGCACACGACAGCGCCTAGTGACCATACACACACACATACACACATACTCACACACAGGCTTCTAGAACTTTCCACTCACAAGGAACACACGTGATACAACCCCTGCTACACCAGAATTTAGGAAAGAGAGCTCAGAAGGAGACAGGCCTTAGAACAGGCAGGTCAGAAGGAGGAAGGGCTTAGCAACTTGAGAGAGAGACTGAGAGAGCGAGACAGGGAGACAGGGACTCTGCTCAACTCACTCGTGAGTGAGAGACTTGTTAATATTTTCCAAGACAAATAAAAATAGTCCCATACTATTCTTTACCTCTCCTGTCACTACATGACAAATGGGAAAGAAGATTAGCTACTCACGAAGCTACTCCAGTATAATAACCGCTCGTCCACAAGTCTAATATATATATAACTCAACTACAAGTAACCACAAAGGAACTACAAAGTCTTTTATGACATTGTCAACAAGTTTAAAAAAAGATATCCCTTCCTTGGTGGAGTAGCTGATGCCTCTTCTGACTGGATAAGTTTAAAAAGTAATGGAGGTCTTAACTGCATGATGCAGCAATATGCTACAAAATTTATGATGGTTGAAAAGGTTTTCCAAGAAGAGCATGGAGACAGGTAAAGAGCAGGGAGCAACTCACTTGGGTCAATGGTCAACAAGGCAACTAATATCGTCCCTGAAATTCCTAAAGATGTCATAGAATTCTATCTGCGCTGCAGATTACAGCTTCGTATACGGAAACTGAATAAGGAAGTGAGTCTCGGTAACATGCAAAGAAAGTTTAAGAAAATTACAAAAACAGTCAAATAATAATAGGTAGGCCTAAATATGGAGTGTAGTTAAATGTCATACTCAATTCATTGTTACAGAATGTCACATGTTATAATAATGAGTTATGTAATGAACAGGTATAGGCTAATTCCTTATACAGTACAACCTCTTGAGGCTATCATTGTAAAATAACTAGAAATCTCTTGTAAGCCAAATTTCCATACTGTGAATGCTCTTTACTCATAAGCTCTTACAAGTATAATGTCATAATCATCTGTGATTTTAGACATTTATGCAATGTATAATTCCTTTTTTACTTAAAGTTTGATACCAAGTGTGCTAACATACTCACCAAAGATAAGTATGCAGTCATGTACAGGTACTAAATTCCTTATACATCCTTTGTATGTTCTTTAATCATAAGCTCTTAGCAGTATTATGTGATAATCCTCTGTGATTTTAGACACTTATACAATGTATTATTCAGTTTTGTGCCTGAAGTGTGTTCCCAAGTGTGCTAACTTGCTAATCAGAATTTCAAAGTTAAGTATGTAGTTATGTAATGTTCAAGTATGCTCTTTGCTCACAAACTCTTAATAATATTGTGTGATTATCCTCTGTGATTTCTGACTTTAAGCGATGCATTTCTGAAACAAAGTTTACATTTAAGTATTTATTGAAGTTTCATCCCATATTACATATGCATGTCATTACTATAACCCATGTTAAGCAATACACAACAGTATGACAATCCACTTTGATATCAGGTGTTTTAAGTATTTCACTTGCATGCACATACAGTATACTGAACCAAAGAATAGAACTGATAATAAAGAATGTCACATGTTTTAATAATGAGCTGTGCAGGAATAGTACCAGGATAATCAGTCCAGCATTAAATATGGTGTGTGTGCAATTAATATTTCAGCTTTGTACCTGCTGTATAGTACTAAGTGTGCTAATATACACATCCAAAGTTTAGGGTTAAGTATCTAGTTATGTAATGTACAGGGACTTACTTCCTTACAAACTTTTGTATGCTCTCTACCCATAAGCTGTGGGCAGTATTATGTGATAATCTGTTATTTCATATATGCAATATATTAAAAAAAAAAAAAAAGCTTATAGTTGTGTATGTATTTAGTATTACTACAAGTGAAGGTTTGGTTCTCAGGCAAGTAAGTAGAAATAAGGTACAAAATCATTAAAGGAAAATACAAAGTAATTTTCTGCCAAATGTATAACCTAATCGAATGGTCATTTTAAGAAACTACAATCCATTTTTAGGTTATGTAACCATGCTACATTCTTGCAATTATGATGAAGTTGCCAAAATGAAAGCATTATTATGTTACTTGGACTAAGGTTCCATAGAAATAAATCAAGCAATAAGTACTGTAATAGTGTTATTGTCGTCACACTCAACATAATAAAACAGCTGGCCAAAACCATGGTGTGCATGGGAAACGTCTCATTATTTTACCGTGATGGTGAGTTAATGTATGGTAAAACTGCTAACGTAGTTCTTATATGAAAGGGAAAGTTACCCCCGCAACTAAACTGACATGTACTGTATATGCATATACATATCATTAGTGTGATGTCTGCAGCAAAAGAACAGAAGATACAAATTTTGGTCTGGTTTGACAGAGCCAATTTGGTGCTCCTGGTGACGTCACGAGGGAGCAGGGTGGCGGGGAACGCCAAACAATGGGCGGAGCTTACCACCATACGTGCGCAAGAGTCTACCTTCTCTTTCTAGTTATTTTATCATGGGAAAACCAGCCTCGTCGTCATTCGCTTTCCGACTCTTTCCAGCTAAGTAACCTTTACGAATTGGCCAATTCAATTAGGAATTAGCTAGGAGATAGGAGAGTAATAATTATGTGAGTAAAGTATCAGTTACGGTATACTTCAACCTAAGAGACATGTGATTTTATTTAAGGACAATTTTTTTTGCTTTGAGTGAGGACCTACGGCTTATATACTATACAAATTTTTTTACTACATTTTTGGTGCTCAGAGTGAGGACCTACGATTTGTTTCCTAGAAATTTACTATTATATATATATATATATATATATATATATATATATATATATGAGGGTGTGTAAATTTTGGCAAAATCCTATATTTACTGAGTACTAGTTATAAATTGGGTCCTTTTTATCCAGTAAAACAATATATATATATATATATATATATATATATATATATATATATATATATATATATATATCAAAGGTCATTTACTTACACTTATTTTGTCTTTAATTTTTGAAAGATCTGTCCAATAAAATTACGTTATTATTAAATGCAGGTACCCAATAATGTATTCTCAAGTGATATATGTACCATCATATTATAAAAAAAGATGGATGTATGATTGTTTGTTTTTGTTTGTAGACTCCAGTATAAAGTAATTTTGTTTTTAATGACTTGATGAAACTCAGATCATGGTTTCATAATACCGTTTTTGGACATATCTTACAAATGGATGAAGACAGACCTTTAAAAATGACTATGACAACAAGTTATATTTTGGTTGGCTATTGTCAGTCTACAATTTACCTTGTTTCTAACAAACTGGACTTCTGATTTAAAAAAAAAAAAAAGTGCTTTTTCACAGTTAGATTACAGTGCATTTAACTAGGATTCTGGGCTGGTGGCAGAGACATACTCGCATGAGTTACAAACTGTTTCACAGCAGTTAGTATTCTGAAACTGAGTCAGAGAGCAGTTAAAACCCGTGCAAAGTCAACCAGTCATATCAGTCTTTTGGTGGGATGTGAAAAATTTCTATCCCCAGCAGAACTCCCAACAGCAAGAGATCTGCTCAGGTATGGCCTGCTTAGGAAAGAGCAGATGGAAGAGGACAGACGCAATTATCCTATCAATTACCTGAGCAATAATGACATTGTTCCTGCCCTAATAGGTCAGTGGGAGAAAGCTAATGCTTTATTCAAAGTGCCTGTAATTAACAGTGAAGTTAGGATCAGGACAAAAGTAAAGACGTTATGGGATGAGGCAATAAAAGTGGCTCTCGGGAATGTAAAACTGGAAGTCAAGGACTGATTCATGATGAAGCTGAACAAGACTAGTAGATATTTTGAACTGTCACTGTGAAATAAATTGCAGGGAGGCAGGATGTAACTCAAACTGCTCCAGTGAGGTTCGTGTTGACCGCACCTGTAGGCGAGAACAGAAGATACCAGTCAAGGAGCTTGCCTACATAAAAGGTCATAGGGAGAAGATTGGCAGTGTAGGACCACATCAGATGGGCCTCACTGACCACAAGGGAACAAAGCGACAAAGAGAAGTATTACAGAGAAAGGAAGACAGGCAGCAGAGAAGAAGAGGAAAAAGAGTGAAGTATCAGCAAAGAGTGAGGAACTGTTTAGAGAAGAGCCAGGTTTTGAACCAGAGACATCATCCAGTGAGGATGATGAGGATGTTGATGTTTCTTTCCCAGAAGCATTAGCATCAGCCTCTCCAGTGATAAAAAGAAAGAAATACAATAAGAAGACATCTCCAATATAGCTTTGGCCAGTCTTAGGCACCACATAGGGCTCCGGGAGACTGCTGAAATTGCATTTGCTGCCTGGATAGATGCTGGTCTCATCACAGAGACAGACACAACACTGGTGATTGATCACAACAAAGTGAGAAGGGACCAGGAGAGACTAGCTAGGGGGTTTATTAGAAATGCAGAGGAGCAAATTAGAGAAAATGGAATCACCTGTATCTTCTTTGATGGGAGAAGAGATGACACCTTGTCAAAGAAGAACACTACGCAGTATGTAGTGAACCAGGTGGCGAATACTTGTGGCATTTTGTCCCAGAAGAGGCAACAGAAAATAGGAGCCATGCTAAGGTAATTGCTGATCATCTGGTGGAATGGCTGAAAGAGAAAGGGCAGATAAAACCCTGGTAGTTATTGGGGGTGACAGTACTAATGTCGACACTGGCTGGTCAGAAGTCATGCATGAAGGGGAGGTAAACCTGGGTAAAAAGTTGGTTTGGATTGTTTGTGATCTGCATACGGGAGAGCTGAGCCTAAGACATCTGGTGACAGCCCCATGTGGCAAGACCCTGAGCAACAATAGGTGGTTTGGGATTCTAGGATCTATGTTAGACACTGCCACAGAGTTGGAAATCAATCCTCAATTCACCAGAATAACTGTAGGATCCCCGTTGCCCAGCCTCAGTCAAGAGGACATCAAAGACCTCAGCACCGATCAGTCATATGGCTACAGGATTGTCATTGCCATCAGATTATGAAATCTGCCCAAGGATCTTGCTTTCCTGGAGACTGGACCAGTGGATCACAGCAGGTGGCTTACCACGGCTTTGATATTTTGCAGACTGTGGATATCCAAACATGGTTTGAGAGGAGCAAGCCTAAAAAACTGAGAATAATAGTGGAATTCATTGTGGGGTCTACATACCTAATTGATTTAAGATTTAGTTAAATCCTAGTTGGGTGGATGGTCAGAGGCATGTGTTATACTGTACCAACTACAACTTCTGAGGAGTCAGAAGAAGCAAGTGGTAGACATAGTGATGACAACAGTGAAGCGTTCTGCCTGTTATGTGCATTGTGAAGCTGTACTTCAGGCTATGTTGTGCAGTGATGAACCAGAAGAACGGAGGGAGGCAGCTGAAAGAATATGTGCAATTAGAGGCAAAGAAGATATGGAGACACAGGTTGGAGACTGCAGTGTCAGATTCAGAAAGACATCTAACCCTAGATAGGTAATGTGGGGTCTGACAGACCCCAGAGGTTTTCTTTTGCATGTGGTGTTTATTTTTTTTAATCCAAAAAACTTGTCCTTCCCAGTACCCTCCTGATTCTTGATAACCTTCGTGGGAATAGTAGAGTCATTTCTGTATCTGGTTCTAATTTGGCCCCATAGGGTCATTGGGGTTTCTCAGACCCCAAATTACCTAACACGTAACTTGTTCGGGTCTGAGAGACCCCAGATTACTATCTATCTATCTATTCCGAGACGCCTCAATCCCGTCTGAGGTGGCCACAAACAATTCGCCTCCACGTCGCCCTGTCCCTCGCCATTTCACTGCCCTGCTCCCAACTCACACACCCCCTCTCTCATATACCTCTCCACCCCATCCCTCCATCTCATCCTCGGCCTCCCCCTCCCTCTTCCCCCCTCCACCTCACTCACATACACTCTCTTTGTCAGTCTCTCACCCTCCATCCTCTCCACATGGCCAAACCACCTCAGTGTGTACCTCATAACGCTTCCTATCACATCCACATCCACACCACAACCTTCCTTTGTATCCTCATTCGTCAGCCTGTCTCTCCATGTGACTCCACAGGTTCCTCTTAAATAACTCATTTCCACTGCTCACACTCTTGACTTGTGTCCTTCCAACAACGTCCAAGCTTCACTTCCATACGTTAGAGTTGGTATCACAATACTGTCATGTAGTAATTTTTTCACTACCATGCTCACTTCCATGTTTCTTATCACTGCTTTCAAGGAACCAGCAACCTTTCTTCCCTGTTGTACCCTTTCAAGCACTTCACCCTCCAAACCTCCATCCTTACTCATCACACTACCCAAGTACTTAAACGTACTCACATTTTCCAATTCCTCACCATCCAACCTCGCTGTACATTCACTGACTTCACCTCTCTCAAAGACCATCACTTTACTCTTCCCTACATTCACCTTAGATTCCGTTCCTTACACACTCTCCCAAACTCATCCACCAAGCTTGCAGCTCCCCTTCATCTTCACTCAACAACACAGTATCATCTGCAAACAACAGTACAGGGAGTTTCCAAACACTATCCTCTCTCACCAGGGCCACTCCAACATCCACTACCCTACCTTGTACCTCTTTTATTACCCCATCCATGTACAGATTGAACAACCATGGAGACATGACACATCCCTGTTTCAACCCAACCTTCAAAGAGAAAAATTCACTTAGTTCACCATCCACACGCACTGCAGCCTTCGCACCATCGTACATACTCTTCATAGCATTCAGCAACTTCCCATCTACTCCATATATTCTTAATACTTTTCACAATCCTTGTCTATCCACCCTGTCATATGCTTTCTCCAAATCCATGAAAGCCTTCTCTAGAAACTTTTCCACTGAAGCTCTAAGAATGAATATCTGATCTACACAACCTCTTCCCTTCCTAAAGCCTCCCTGTTCTTCTCCAACTAATTCCTCTGTTCTTTCTCTAACTCTGTCAATAAGTATCCTACCATACACTTTTCCTATTATACTAAGAAGACAAATGCCCCAGTGATTACCACACACTTCTTTTTCCCCTTTTCCTTTGTACAAGGGAATAATTATACCTGACTTCCAATCCTCCGGGACTCTACCTTCCTCCCAGGCCATTTATGTAATATTGTTACCACTTCCTCATATGCATATTTTTTACATCCAGGGCTCCATTTTTAGTATGTATATACTGCAAACATCTGTTAACATGACAATCCATGAAAAAAAAAACTTTTACCTGCACTAGTATCTAACTGCAGTCACTGCGGATGGGAATGGAGTGCTCCTGCTGCCTCCACTGTCATTGCCTGGTGAGTGCAGTTACATACTAGTGCAGGTAAAAGATTTTTTTTCATGGATTGTCATGTTAACAGATGTTTGCAGTATATACTGACTAAAAATGGACATAAAAAAATATGCATATGTAGAAGTGGTAATTGAAGGTAGCCAAAAATACGTAGAAATTTGTACGTGATTTTGTACTTTCTCTATTTCCGGTGAAGTGTTCATTTGCTTTGTTTCTCCATTTCTCAAAAGGAGTTCCCACCATCGGTGATGTGTGGACCACCCACCGTTGGAAGAAGAAACCTTTCAGTTTTCATAGGGCAATTAAAAAAAAAAAGTAAAAAAATAGAAGTATTTATTTAAAATTAAGTTTAAAGAAAGCATAATGAAAAATGGACTTTGTTTTTTTATTAAAATAAAGAAATATGATGTAGTTTCACGTAGAAATAGGGATTTCCAAATAAATGCAGTGTAAGTATTTTTCTTTTATTTTTAATGTTGGGGTCTGTCAGACCCCACATTACCTAAATATGTTAAGTCAGAAACATTACCTATCTAGGGTTCCTGATGCCACCAAACTTGTTAAGCCCATTGGCTGGAACACCCATATAACTGAGCCACCTTTGACAGGAAGGCTTACCGCAGCAGCATTCAGAGAGTTTCTGGAGAAACCCATGGAAGTTCCAACCTGGCTATCACACACCCAGTCAGTCAAAAAGTGTGTAACAGTGACAATTGAAGCACCCCAGCATGTCTTCTCTCAAGATAAAAGGGAGATGTATATCAGAGGTTGGTGATCAGTAGGGAACTGATGTCAAGGAACAAGAGCAAGGCTGATCTGGCAGCTCTCACTAAATTCAGAAACTGACTCAACTATGAACCTGAATTTTGATGAATAAGCTACTGATAGTAGGCCATGACAGATTTTGTTTGATAAATGTTTCTAGACATAGGTTCATTTTACGTTCAAAAATATAAAATTTTATAGCTACTATTCATGTGGATTAAGCCTTTTATAAGATCTGAAATTAAAGTTGAGCTTAGTGAGGAACATGATTGTCATTTTTAAGTCCTGGAGTCAGTTTAAACCTTACAGATTTTTTTTTTTGTTATACGTTTCTGTATTTTGTGACAAAATTTAAATGTGACATTATGTGTACTTGGTGTTTGTCATGTTACATTTTGAAAGGCATAAATAGCTAATGTAGTATTACATGGTTAATATAGAATGTTATAAGTTTTGAAAATAAAGTCTAACTCATTGGAGAACTTTATTAGCCCCTAAACCGAGGGGTTGTTTTTGCTTGACTTGCGTGTCTCGCGGGCATATTCGCGCTCCGACAGACTCTCTAAAAATATTTGCCAAAAATCAGTTATTAGTCCTAGAATATTAAAATTAAATAAGCATATGGCACATACCTTCAGCTTTTTCCTGGGATGTTTGTTGAGCCTTCGTCGAGTACCGTAGGACTTGTGGAGACCTCTGAAGTTGGGTAACGAAGTCTCCACTTTACACTTCCCGACAACCCGTAATATGATTAACACAGCCTGATATTATCACTAGAAACGCAATTCTATGATTCTCAGATAGTTTGTAATCCATACTCCAAAAAAAAAAAAAACACTGTGAAAGCAATGAAAATTACGAGCGCGTATGACCTTCCCACTTGCGTTCGTTCGCCGCTGGTGTTCTGTCATTTATTATTCATAAAAACACTCACACTTTATATTTCTATTACTATATAACACTTATATATATCTGCAGTCTTTATCCATAAGTTTCCTTCAGTAATAGTAGTTTATTGTCACTGTAGGCATTCAATTTCTTTTTCAGTAAAATACGTAGCATTCACTCTTTCGTCCTGTATACTAGCGTTGAGAGTGAGTCTGTCACTTTCACTTCCACTTTCATAATTCATAGTATTCATACATGCTAGAGTGAAACTTTCACTTTCATTACTCCTAGTATATATACTCGTATTCTTATATTACTACTCATTTACATTTCTATTTACATTCTCTATTTTATTTACATTATTTACATTTCTGTTTTATTTACACTGTTATGCACTGTCACTTGCAGTAACTTATAAAACTATATTCTGCTGTTCACTTATATTTACATTCATTGCTTTCACTTGGTGTTTACAGATTATTTACATTTCCACTTGCACTGTTTTACTCACTAAAAAGATCGTAGTCACTGTCCATCATTTTCATTGATAAATTAGCCAATTCACGTTCCACAGCAGTCACTTAGCCCTTTACCCCTTTCCACACGAGGTTTAGTAGGGGGTAGAGGTCACAGGGCCCTTTGCATGGGGCTAAAAAGCGGCGGAATTGGACAGGTACGAATCCGACGTGGTTTCACCTTGAAAGATGACAGTAAACTGAATACAGTGTGGTGGCCTAGGGGGAGTGCAATGCTGGCAATGTCAGTGTGGTGACAGCTGCTAATATATACGATATGAAATGATTGGCAGGAAATCTAGACAATACATAATAAATTAGGTAGTTCCAGGTGAATGTAAATATCACTTAGGCTTCTCCCTTCCTTTCTTATATATATTTTTATTACGAAAATAGATAATACGGCATATTTCAAGGAGAAATAAACAGCTAAAATTAGCGAACGAGTGCACGTGAGGAGTTGTCAGGTGATAATTAGCCAATTCCAGGTGTATGACACTATCACTTATCTTATTTCTTTTTTGTATATATTATTTGGTATAAGAATAGGGCATAGGGCTTATTTCAATGGATGAAATCAGTGGAAAATTCCAGGGAAGATTTACTTAGCGTAGCACAGCCAGGCAGGCGAGAGGAGAGGGTAATGGAGGGGAGGTAGGGAGAGGAGTCAAGAACGGGGAGAAATGGCTAAATTGTCAACAATGGACAAGAGTACAGATGAGATTAGGAGTGCTGACTAGTGTTGGACATTGGCAGTACTGATAGATGATACAAGCCACCACTTGAAAGCCCGGGCGAATTCAAAATAACACAGAATCACAAAAGTGATGCCCCGCGGTATGATTCCTTGCTCCCAAGCATCACGAAAGTGACGCCCCGCAGTTAAGGGGCTAAAAGCAATGTAATAGTCCAAGTGGGGGCATGAAAGTAGAGCATAAAAACCATATATCCAGATAATCCCCCCCAATATTTTAACATGACTTATAGGTACTGTAGGTAAAAATTATCTGATACGTTAGTTTTTGCTATATTTGAGGTTAGCACAACAAAATATACTATTTGGATACTAGTACTTGTGAAATATTTGCAGTATTGATTTTTGATCAGAATTTGACACACCCTATATATTTGTTAAGTAAACTGTTTATCTACGTATCGGTCTATCTATATTTGTCTATCTATGTCTGTCTGTCTGTCTATCTATCTACTGGTATAGATGGACAGATATAGATAGACCGATACATAGATGAACAGTTTCCCTACCATTTCCATCACAATGCTGTGATAGAGTTCTAGGGACAGAGAATCAACTTTGGGATGAAGAGAAATGATGGACACTGAGAATATCCTAGAGTAATAGTCTGATTTAGCTGTGTACAGTAGGGTATAACAAGGTGCCACTTTCCTCTTCACATTAGGTCTAACGGGCAGGCGGAGGGATGAAGTGGGAGTGACACTGAATCGTAGAGTTTAGAGCATCAGAAAGCATGAGAAGCGTGTATGAAGGTCAGCAAGTTAAACTGAACCATAGGCATGGGTTTGTACTCTCTCTCTCTCTCCAAAGATGATAGTTTGCCATTGGACTATAACGAGTAAGAAGTGAAGCGGTCGGAGGATGGGCTGTATTTTAAGTCTTTGTAACACCTTTTACCTGGCAATTTGATCTGAGCCTTAGAACTCATTACCATCTTGTACGTCACTTCTACTCTACTTCCAAGAGATTAGGTGTGCTAAGCCGACTCTGTGCCTTCTTTACACCTTCACAGGTATTGACTTTACACACGGGTTTTATTCGCCCTTGTGTGGAGTACAACTCTCATGTGTGGGGAGGCTCCCCACATACAGCTCTTTTCAACAAGGTGAAGTTAAAGCCTTTTCTTCTCATTAACTCTCCTCTTCCTATTGGCTTCTTCAACCTCTGTCTCTTAGTCGCACTGCTGCATCTTTATCTCTTTTCTATCACTACATCAATGGTCACTGCTCCTCTGAACTGTCTAATCGCGTCCCTCCACCACTACGACGGGCACGTAATACCCGTCTAGCAACAAACTCTCATCCCATTTCTGTCCAGCTCTCTAATTCAAGAGTTAACCACTACTCCCAGTCCTTAATTTTTGCAACAGGTCATCTCTGGAACTGTCTTCCTCTGTCTGTATTTCCTACTGCCTGTCATCTCAAGTTTATCAGACGCAGTGTATCCAGGCATCTCGAAATGCACGGATTTTGAAATTGGCTCTGTTATCCTGTTTTTTTTTTTTTTTTCTTGGAGGGAACGATTACGGGCTCCTAGTCTTTGGTTCCTTCTTCCTTGTATTAAAAAAACGGTAGGTAGGTAGGTAGGCAGGTAGGTAGGCAGGTAGGTAGGTAGGTAGGTAGGCAGGTGTGTAGGCAGGCAGATAGGTAGGTAGGCAGGTAGGTAGGTAGACAGGTAGGTCAGTAGGTAGGTATGTTACTCACAGAATGTATAATACTTGTGTAAAAAGTCCTTCATTTTTGCAACAGGTCATCTCTGGAACTGTCTTCCTCTGTCTGTATTTCCTACTGCCCGTGATCTCCAGTTTTTCAGACGCAGTGTATCCAGGCATCTCGAAATGCACGGATCTTGAAATTGGCTCTGTTATCCTGTTTTTTTTTTTTTTTTTTCTTGGAGGGAACGATTACGGGCTCCTAGTCTTTGGTTCCTTCTTCCTTGCATTAAAAAAAAGGGAAGTAGGTAGTAGGTAGGTAGGTAAGTAGGTAGGCAGGTAGGTACGCAGGGAGGTAGGTAGGCAGGTAGACCGGTAGGTAGGTATGTTACTCACAGAATGTATAATACTAGTGTCAAAACAATAGTAGCTGTGTAAAGTGTACATGAAGTGTTTTTTTTTTTTTAATGCTAGGAGGAAGGAATCAAAGGCCAGTAGCCCGCAAACGGTTCCTCCCAAGAAAAAAAAAAAAACAATACAAGAGAGTGCCAAATTCAAGATCTGATCATTTCGAGATGCCTGGATACACTGTGTTTGAAAGACTGGAGATCATAGGAAGCAGGAAGTACAGACAAAGGGAGACAGTTTCAGAGTTGACCTGTTGCATAAATAAAGGACTGAGAGTAACGGTTATCTCTTGCATTAGAGAGTTGGACAGAAAAGGGATGAGAGTTTCTTGCTAGACCAGTGCTACGCGCCCGTCGTAGAGGTGGAGGGATGCAAGCAGACAGTTCAGAGGAGCAGTGACCATTGAAGCAGCGATAGAAGAGATAAAGATGCAACAGTGCGGCGAGGAGACAGAGGTTGAAGGGAGCCAGTAAGAAGAGGAGAGGTAATGAGACGAAAAACCTTTAAATCCACCCTTTTGAGAAGAGCTGCATGTGGGGAGCATCCTCACACATGATAGTTGTACTCTAAACGGGCGAAAAACACCCGTGTTTTAGTCAACAACTGTACAGGGGCAAAGAAGGCACGGAATCGGCTTAACATACCCAATCTCTTGGAAGCAGATTTTATGAGAGATGTAATATGATCTTTCCAAGGTATGTCCCGAGTGACTGAAACTCCAATTATATTTAAGGATGATGCAGGATTGGGCTGGATATTCTTAAACATTAGTGGGTACTCCTGTGGAAGATTTTGTCGGGTTGATATTGAGTCCTTGATACATCAATAACAAGATTACTTTTACCTATGTCAGACATACGAGCCAAGTCAGACATTAGGTGTGCCATAGCCTCATCCCTTGTCTGTTGAGGCAACTGCTGAGATGGACCTTGAGGGAACTGAATGGAAAGGTGAAGGGTGGAGTCATCAGCGAACGAGTGGATAGGGTTACATGTGCATCTTAGAAGATCACTGATGAATAAAAGGAAGAGAGTTGGTGATCGGACAGAGCCCTGAGGAACACCACTGTTGATAGATCGAGGAGAAGAACGATGGCTGTCTACAACAGCAGCTATAGAATGACAAGAAAGAAAGCTAAAAATTAAGGCACAGATAGAAGGACAGAAACCATAAAAGGTTAAGATTTATGCCAGACTCGATTGAAAGACTTTGAGATGTCAAGTGCAATGGCAAAGCTTTCGCCAAAGTCCCGAAAGAAGAATAACCAGGAGTCTGAAAGGTAGGCGAGAAGATTGCCAGTGGAGCGTCCCTAATGGAATCCATTCTGATGATCAGAAAGAAGGTTGTGATAGGAAAGATGCTTTAAAATTGTTCTATTAAGAACTGACTCAAAAAATTTTGAGAAACAGGATGTTAAAGCAATTGGACGATAGTTAGAGGGTTGGAAATGGTCACTTTCCTTTGGGACTAGCTGAATGAGAGCAAACTTCCAGCAAGAAGGAAAGGTACAAGTTGATTGACAAAGGCGAAAGAGTTTACCTAGGCAGGGTGTAGGTTCAGAAGCACAGTTCTTGAGGACAAAAGGAGGGACTTCATCAGACCCATATGCCTTGTTAGTATCGAGGCCAGTGAGGGCAGAAAATACATCAGCAGAAAAAATTTTAATGCCATCCATGAGGAAGTCTGAGTGGGGAAGTGATGGAGGAACAGCACCGGAATCGTCAAGATGAACTGGAGGAGAAAGTCTGAGCAAAGAGATCGGCTTTATCAATAGAAGAAATAGCTACAGAACCGTCAGAGTAGAAAAGAGGAGAGAAGGATGATGAGGTAAAGTTGTAAGAAAGGTTTTCGGCAAGGTGCCAGAAGGAGCGGGAAGAATTCAAGTTGGAGAGTTGCGAGCATTTAATAGAGATGAAATTATTTCTAGCAGAGCATAGAACAGACTTAGCACTATTCTGGGCAGAAACATAAAAAAAGATGTGATTCAGGGGTGCGTTGGCTCTGGCACCTTTTATTGGCCCTCTCCTTGTTGCGGGCAGCAACAGCACAAGCGTGATTAAACCATGGTTTTCTTTCATTAGTCAAAGGTTATAAGGAGGGAATCTATGCTTCCATGCCCGAGAGAATAACCTCTGTAATGCGCAAGGCACACTCAGATGTCTCCCCGCCATGGAAGCAATATGGAAGGGAAACTGAAAAAAGTGCTGCCTGAGGGCCTTCCAATCCACAGCTCCAAAGTGACACAACCGACGTTTCTTTGAAAGGTCCACAGACCATACTGGAGCGATAGGACAGGTTAAGGTAATAATGTTGTGATTGGAGGAGCCCAACAGAGAGGAAAGATTAAGAGCGTAAGCAGAAGAATTAATTGTAAGGAAGAGGTCATGTAAGTTGCAGCTCTCTCCAAGGCGGTCAGGTATAAGGGTAGGGTGCTGTGCAAGCTGCTCTAGGTCATGAAGGATAGAAAAGATGAAGACTTGTTCACCAGGTTATCAGTGACAGGAGAGGAGAGCCAAAGGTGTTGGTGAACATTGGAATCTCCTAGAATGGAGATTTCAGAGAAAGGAGAAGTGGATAGAATGTGTTCCATCATAGAAGTAAGATACTCGAGGAATTTTTCATGGTCAGCAGAATTAGGGGATAAGTAAACAGCAAAGATATATTAAGTCAGAGAATAACAGGAAAGCTGAAGCCAGAGTGTAGAGAATTCAGAAGAATCGGGAGTTCAGGAACATGGGAGGAAGATTAGTTGTTGCGTACATATACATAACAGCCACCTTTGGCTTAAAAATGAGTATAGAGATAGTAGGAAGATACAGAAAGAGGTTTGCTATCAGTTGCCTCAGACAGCTGAGTCTCAGATAGGATGAGAAGGTGATGTTTTTAGGAGAAGAGGTGGTGCTCAATAGAGCGAAAATTAGAGGAAAGACCGCGAATATTGCAGAAAATAAAGAGTGAGACAGACAGTGGTTCAAGGCAGCTCGTTGAGTCGTCTTGGGGAAAGGAGCGGATGGTGGAGGCATTTATGTTCCCCCCTCCCTAGGGACTCCTAGGCTTGGTTATTGGTGGCCAATTTTCGTTTCTAATTTTGAAAAGGAAGTGTAGTGTGTATTGCGCATGTAGTTTGGTGTTCACAGCTAGTGAAACTTGTATCGGAGAGCATGCTGACCTACTCTCTGTGTAACTGACACACAGAGAAAGTTCAGCAAAGGGGTATGGTCAGGAACTACTCCCAAGGGCTGATGAAACGGAAGTTCCAGCTCTCCCTGTCATCAGCTTTACATGCACCTTGGGAGTATTCCGGTTCAGTACAGGTAGTCCTATTTAGTCTCAATTACTGAATCTCTGGCTCATGATCAATGGGCTTAATGGGCGTTTTGTATTGTGAACTGATACATTGTAATTTGATGGGTACAATTTGGATTTCTCTGATAAAAATTCTCAAATTCACCGTATAGGGAACACACACACACACACACACACACACACACACACACACACACACACACACACACACACACACACACACACACTCAAACCACATTCCACTCCATTCCACCCCAATTATGCATCTATATTTCCACCCCCTCCATCCACCTTCCACTCCACCACTCCACCCTCTATCACCGCAACACACAGTATCTATATATATAGAGATATATATATATATATATATATATATATATATATATATATATATTCCATCTTGTGCAGTGTTTGTGATAAGTGGGTGCATAAGAGTTGTAGTAGTATCAGAGAGACTGGGAGATAATGCTGATTTTATTTGTGCGGTTTGTCGGGGAGAGCAGGTGGAGATTATCAGGCGTAGAAAGATTGAACCTGCTGGTGACTCTCTTGTGTGTGTACAAAAGTTTTTTTTTTTTTTTTGGGGGGGGGGGCACGTGCTGGAGGTGGGGTTGGAGCTAACTCTGTGGCTAGGGTGAGGAGTGGTTGGAAGTTCAGGGAGCTGTTCGCTCTCCTGACGTTGAGACGGTTCTCCCCACATGCTAGGGGATTTTTGTATCCATCATCTGTTAGGAGCGTAATGCTTTGTGGTGGCGAGACCTGGGCAGTAAAGGACGGGGATATTCGCAGGCTCAAACGTACAGAAATGACAATGATTAGGTGGATGTGTAGCGCGTCCTTAAGTGCAAGGGGGAGGCGGTGGCTCAATCGGTAGGGATATATATATATATATATATATATATATATATATATATATATATATATATATATATCTATATATATTTACGAAACAGAGAGAGGGAATGAACACTTCAAGTGAGAATACTAAAATCACTACTGTCCCGCAACGTTCCAGGTTCAAAACAAAAGACTTAGGTAAAATTATAAGTTAAAATTTAATGCACAAACTAACAACTAAACATTCAGGACTCATAAGGAAAATGTAATGGCATAAACAGGTTAAATATATGGTTAACTGCAATAGCCTCAATTGACACGAATTTAGCAAGAACAAATTTATCTAAGTCAGCATTGATAAATGAGAGAACTGAATAATGCTCAGTTAAAGTAAGATATAATATTATAACAGATACAAAATATTTCACACACACCGCAACTCAGCCAGGAGACAGGGCGTGTGTGCTGGGCATTCCCCAGGCCCTGTCTTCCCCCGTACCTTACTCAAGACAACCACCACCAACCGGGCTACAGCAAGGCCCAGTCTCCTTGAATGAGGAGAGAATCAACAACAACAACAACAACAACAAAATATTATTAATATTGGCTGACACCAAAAACTTTACATGAATCACAAAAACCTTACCAGGCCTGCGAATTAACGCCTTATGCTATACAGTACAAGAAAAAATGTAATAACACTTATACTCAAATTATACAGCAGCTAGACGGTTGGAGACTTCCTGAGCACTCACAAAGATAATACACTACACAGGGGAGGACAGAGATGTGAACCAAATGAGGAGTAGATCTAAGTGGCAACTAATGCAGAGACTGAGCTCATTATATAGGGGCCGGCAGAGCTTGATTCAACTTGCAAGAAGGACGCGCAAATGAGGGCACAGAGGACGAAGAGTTGACACTCCTGCTCTGAACAACAGAAAGAACGACTTACTCTACTATAAGGGGGAGAAGGGGGAAGTGAGGTAGAACACGCAAGCCTGGTCACCATGGAAGCCACGAGGCGAATCGTGATCAAACATGCAGCATACTGTACGTTAGAATTATACAAAGGATGATGAAATCATAGGCTATGTAACACCTCCCCACAAAGAAAAGAAATTTACAAAGGAAATTTCTTATTACTCTAAAACAATCTGTCTAAAGTCTAGATAAGCAATCTGCAATAACATTTTCTTTCCCCTTGACATGTTGTATGTCTAATGAATACTCCTGAAGAAGTAGACTCCATCTTGTCAATCTCTGATTTTTATCTTTAAACTTACTAAGGAATTTCAGTGGGTTATGATCGGTATAAATGACTATGGGGTCAAAACCAGAACACAAATAAAATGAAAAATGCTGTAAACCAAAAAACAAGGCCAAAAGCTCTTTCTCAATAGTGGAGTAGTTCTTTTGAGGTGGAGTGAATTTCTTACTGTAATAAGATACAGGGTGTTCAATACCCTGATCATCCTCTTGCAGCAAAACAGCCCCAGCCCCTGTATCACTTGCGTCAACAGCCATCTTAAAAAGGCTTAGCAAAATTTGGAGTAGCGAGCACTGGCTGACTTAATAGGATAGCTATAAGTTTACTAAAAGAGGATTCACAGTTATCGGTCCAGACAAATTTAACTCCGTTTTTCAGTAGGTCTGTAAGTGGTGATACAAGAATTGAGAAGTTAAGAACAAATCTCCTGTAATAATCTACCATTCCCAAAAATCTTTGTAGCTCTTTCCTACTTTTAGGTCTGGGAAGATCACTTATAACCTGAACCTTAGCTCCTGGTGGTGCAACGTGTCCATCACCAATTACGTACCTAAGGTACTGAACTTTAGCTTGACCAAACTCACACTTTGATAAATTAGCTACAAGATTAGTCTGAACCAAACGCTCAAAAAATTTACAGACATGGCATAGGTGATCTTTCCAGTTGTCACTGAAGATTAATACATCATCAGTATAAACAACACACCCTGCCAAACCCTCTGTTACAACATTCATGAGCTTCTGAAAAGTGGCTGGTGCATTCTTCATACCATATGGCATTACAGAACATGCGAAAGTCTTTCCTAGTGTTACAAAACATGAGATCTCGCTAGCACATTCAGTCATAGGTACTTGCCAGTATCACTTTAACAAATCAAACTTACTTATGTACCTAGCCTTTCCAATCTTGTCTATGCAATCTTCCACACGAGGGAGAGGGTAAGTGTCTGTTTTGGTTATCTGATTAACACGTCTGTAGTCGATGCAAAGCCGCTGTGACCCACCTGGCTTAGGGACTAGAGTGACAGGAGAACTCCACTCGCTCTGACAGGGCTCAATCATCTTGTGGTCCAACAGGTAGCCAAGCTCCTTCTGGATGAGAGGAACTTTCACTGGGTTCACACGGTAAGGAGGCAGTTTAATTGGCATTGTGTCTCCAACATCGACATCATGCATCAACACAGTGGTTTTTCCTGGAGTGGCACGGAACACTTGCGGGTACTCCTGCAGTAATGCCGAAAACTCCTGCCTTTCCTCAGGAGCTAGATGAGAAAGCTTAGTCTGGAGATCATTCATGATATCAGGATTCTTCTCCAAACTATCACTCAGGCTCATGCTGCGTGGGAGAACTTCACTTGCTGACTCGGGTGGAACAGCTAAAGTGCAGACTGGGTTATTTTCGTCCCGCCTGTGATATAACTTTAGCATGTTGATGTGACACAGTTGCTTGTTCGTTCTACGATCTGGTGTGGCGATGACATAGTTGATATCACTGAGTTTCTTCTCCACGAAATAAGGACCACTAAACTTGGCTTGAAGAGGTTGCCCATGCACCGGTAGCAGAATCAGAACCTGATCTCCTGGCTGAAAGTGGCGTAACCTGGACTTCTTATCATACCAAGTCTTCATCTTCTCCTGAGCAGCTCCTAAATTCTCTCTCGCCAGCTATAAAGCAGTGGACAGCCGTTCTTTGAACTTCATCACATACTCCAGCAGGTTGACGTCATCTTCCTCCGACAGCCAGCATTCCTTGAGTAGCTTAAGGGGTCCTCTTACTTCATGGCCAAACAGTGGTTCAAAGGGTGAGAAACCCAGTGATTCATTTGGAGATTCTCTTGCGGCAAATACAACGAATGGAAGACCTTTATCCCAGTCTTTCTGATGTTCCAAACAGTATTTCCTGAGAATCGATTTGAGTGTTTGATGATATCTCTCCAACGCTCCTTGGGTCTGGGGATGGTAAGCTGAAGACGTGATCTGGGTGATGCCCAACTCTTTCAGAGACTGCTTGAAAACATTGGACATGAAATTACTTCCCCGGTCAGACTGTACCTCCTTGGGCAGACCAAACTTGGTGAAGAACTCCAGCATTTCCTTAACCACGTTCTTTGCTGAGATATTTCTAAGTGGAATGGCTTCAGGATAACGAGTAGCCATATCAATCAGGGTCAACACATAAGAAAACCTGAAGAAGTCTTAGGAAGAGGGTCCACAATATCCACCAACACACGGGTGAATGGCGCCTCAAAAGGAGGAATGGGAACTAGAGGTGCAACCTTTTCGGTCTGATCACACTTCCCCACAACTTGACAGGTGTGACAAGACTTACAATACCAGGAAACATCTCTGAAGATACCTGGCCAGTAGAAGTGTTTCAAAATGCGTGCCACAGTCTTCCTCACTCCAAGGTGTCCTGCCAAACTGGAATCATGAGCCACTCTAATGATATCCTGCCTACAAACACGAGGGATGACAACTTGATGTACAACCTCCCATTCACAGTCGGCTGATGCTGTTGGGGGTCTCCACTTTCTCATAAGTACTGCTGACTTTATATAATAACAAGTAGAAGCACCAGCTGACTCTTCCTCACTGCAAGCAGAGTTAGCTAGACCTTTCAACTCTGGGTCAGCAATCTGCAACTCAACCAACTCTTGATGAGACAAATTATCAACACTACGGGGCACTGCCTCATCTGGTGAGTGGTCCAAATGAGCAAGAAAAGTGTCAGCTAGGATAACATCATCATCATCATTATCCTCTAAATCACCAGTAACTTTAGACTTAGCCCTAGTGACAGCACATGCAGAGAACACATCAGGGACATCACAATCCTGGGACGCAGTCACTGGTTCACTAGACAACTGATGAGCTGGACACACTTGACTTCCACCAATATCATTTCCAAGTAAGAAAGTTACACCTGACATTGGGAGTGTCTCAACCAACCCAACCATAACGGAACCATTATCAAAACCAGACTCTAAATTCACTCTGCACAGAGGGACAGAGAAGTAATTATTCCCTACACCTTGTAAGATTACAGTTTCATCAGAGGAATTAACATTAGAGCCTAGAACACTGGTCAGCATAAGGGATTGGCAAGCACCTGTATCACGATATATTTAACTGATTTCCTTTCATTATTGTCCAGAGGACTGACAAAACCATCAGACAGGAAATTAGCACGTGAACTCTTGAGAGTGTCACCCACGTTACTGCTCAAAAGAGGAGCTTCATCATGAGAATTTAATTTACCCCTCAAAGCAGGTTCAGTTAACTCGGTTAAAGAATTCTGGGAACTCTCAAGAGTGGACACTAGACCAATTGACTGAATATTTAAAGACTCCTTTTTGTTCACATCACGCTGTCTCCTGAAACATTTCTCCGTAGTATGACCAAGCTTACTACAATAAGTACATTTACTTTTCTGAAATCTAGAGGTGGAGCTGGTATTTACTTCCTGAGAAACATCATCTTTATTCTTTTTCCTGTTACCTGTACTCTGAGTAGAGGCAACGTACTTACTCTCAGCTTTCCCTTTTTCTTTAGAATATCTCTTGTGAGTGAGAACATATTCATCAGCTAAAACTGCAGCATCAGACAAATTATCTATTCTTTTCTTATCAAGATATAGGCTTACATCACTATTAATACACCTTTTGAAGTCCTCCAGCAAAATCATCTGCTTAAATTTATCAAAATCAGAATTTACATTCTTAGAATTTAACCACTGCTCTAACAGATCTTTGATTTTTGCATACTCAACATGGGATTGCTTATCTTGCTTATAAGTTGTCCTAAATTTTACTCTATAGGCTTCAGGAACAAGCTCATAGACCTTAAGAATCAAGCTCTTAACTACATCATAATTATCAGATTGATTCTGAGGCAAAGATGCATAAGTTACTTGGGCTTCACCGGTGAGAACACTCTGTAGGAGTACTGGCCAATACTTTTTGGGCCAATTAAAACCTGTAGCTACCCTCTCAAACAACTGAAAATACTTTGTTAAATCAGATTCATTAAAAGGAGGGACAAGTTTAACATTTTTAGCCACATCAAAATCATCAGAGCTAGATGATCCAGTTCCACTTTGTTTCATGCGATACTCATGGTCTGCCTGAATCCTAGCAATTTCAATTTGTGCCTGTGCCTCCTGAATACGAGCCTGAGACTCAGCCTCCTTAGCACGAGCCTCCTGCAGGGCTAGCTGTAACTTAGCTATTTTAATCTGCGTTTGCTCATCTGAAGGAGTTACATTAAACAAGCTTTTATTAATCATGTCAACAATTAGATCTTTAGAATGATGAGAGCGAACAGCAATTCCCAATTGTTGAGCAACACGCTTAAGTTCATTCTTTGTTCTGTTTTCTACATCACACACTCTTTGCACATTTGACAAAAAATCTTTGGCTTCATCAAGCGTAGTAATAGTAGACATCATGAAGAAATCACAGTCACAAAATATCAAGCAATATCCTTATGATAATATCCTGAATATCCTGATAAGAGGTCGCCAAATTTATGTTATGGAACAGAGAGAGATAATGAACACTTCAAGTGAGAATACTAAAATCACTACTGTCCCGCAACGTTCCAGGTTCAAAACAAAAGACTTAGGTAAAATTACAAGTTAAAGTTTAATACACAAACTAACAACTAAACATTCAGGACTCATAAGGATAATGTAATGGCAAAAACAGATTAAATATATGGTTAACTGCAATAGCCTCTATTAACACGAATTTAGCAAGAACAAATTTATCTAAGTCAGCCCTGATAAATGAGAGAACCGAATAATGCTCAGTTAAAGTGAGATATAATATTATTACAGATACAAAATATTATTAATATTGGCTGACACCAAAAACTTTACATGAATCACAAAAACCTTACCAGGCCTGCGAATTAACGCCTTATGCTATACAGTACAAGAAAAAATGTAATAACACTTATACTCAAATTATACAGCAGCTAGACGGTTGGAGACTTCCTGAGCACTCACAAAGATAATACACTACACAGGGGAGGACAGAGATGTGAACCAAATGAGGAGTAGATCTAAGTGGCAACTAATGCAGAGATTGAGCTCATTATATAGGGGCCGGCAGAGCTTGATTCAACTTGCAAGAAGGACGCGCAAATGAGGGCACAGAGGATGAAGAGTTGACAATCCTGCTCTGAACAACAGAAAGAACGACTTACTCTACTATAAGGGGAGAAGGGGGGAGTGAGGTAGAACACACAAGCCTGGTCACTATGGAAGCCACGAGGCGAATCGTGATCAAACATGCAGCATACTGTACGTTAGAATTATACAAACGATGATGAAATCATAGGCTATGTAACAATATATATGACAATTCCTTATGGCAGTGGTGTACAATAGTACCTGAGCCCGTATTTTCGTCCCTGAAGGAGGCTCCTAAGCACCTCTTCCTTAGTGGAGTATTTTTGGATATGCAAGGTCAATATCCTTCTGTACGTTTTTTTATATAGAATTTGACAATATCAGAAAGATTTATGTAACACAGAGGAGAACAGCAAGGTGTAATATGCAGAATAAATTACTTAGGAAAAGGTGTTAGGGAGCTTCCTTGACCAACAGAAATATGGGTCCTGGTCATATCCCCTCCATTCTGCCTCATACCCACACCCAGTCATGCCTGCCATAGCAACAATCATCATCATCATCACCCTAACTCACTGATTAAAAATATGATTCCACACACCCCCCATTCATATCATTTTGTACACACAACCGGGACTACATTTTCCCTATTGGTAATTTTATCTCGGCATCAATTCTTATATCACTGTTGTGGTGCAGTGTTTAACAGGTTTCCCTAATGATCTACCTATACTCTACTTATGACATCCAAAACCAAAAGCGTGGCAGATGTCTAACCCGCCGCGTTCCATCGGCGTATATATACATCCGAATGTTTTGTCACTGTGAGTCCTGTTTACATATATAAACGCACGGCAATTGCAAGGTCCGTCATTCACACATTTTTAAAATTTTGCACGTGATTTTTGGTACGTATACACGGGACACCTTCCTTTACCAGATGCCAGGCAGGGACAATGCATTACCCCGCGTGACTTCTCCCCTCCCCGGCACGCCATTGTCTTGGCAACTCACCTGTTACCAGTGACCTAGTCAGTAAAGACATGTCACGCCACGGTACATAATTCAAGGCCAGAGTGATTCCCCAATCGATGACAATGTGGAGGACAAAGTTTACGTAGCATCAAGGGAAAAAACAGTCAGAAATGATAATCAGGTAGTGTCGCCAAAAAAAGGTGTGGTATGTTGACGTGTTGGTGAGTGAAACAACACTTATATCACCTATATTACTGTGTGAAAACCAATATTCTCTTGTACTACATCTAAATTCACATCAAATAAATAAATAAATACCTTTTATGAGTGGTTTGGAATAGTTACCCCTCCCTTAGAACACGTTTTCTCTGGAGCCAAACCCATAGAAAACACAGCCAGGTTAGGGTATTGTCATCTGTATCAGACTGAGAATTTTCAACAGAATAAGAAAATGTTTTGAAAGGTGAAAAGGATGCAAGAGGGAGAGTCTTGGAAGGAAGAGTGAGTAAAAGCAGAGGATGGAAGGATGTTAACTGAGATGGATGTAGTAAGGAAGAGATGGGCACAGTATTCTGAGAGATTGTTAAATGTAAAGGAGGAAAGGGTGGCTGAGATTGTGGCCGATGGAAGGGTGCAAGGAATAAATGTGTTGGGAGAGTTGAATGATTCTTTGATCATGAAGAAGTGGAGGAGACAGTAAAGGAGATGAAAAAAGGGAAAGTAGGAGGTATGGATGGGTGTGCTGTGGAATGCCTGAAGGGTGGTGGAGCAACTATTGTTGACTGGTTAGCAAGATTGTTGAATGTGTGCTTTGTGAAAGGTATAGTGCCAACTGACTGGCCAAGTCTGTTGAGTATTGTAGGTAAGGTGTATGGTAGAGTGTTAATTATGAAAGTTAGAGACGGTACAGAGGGAGTGATTGGTAATGAGCAGTGTGGCTTTAGGAGAGGGAGGGGATGCGTTGATCAGGTGTTTGCTGTGAGACAAGTGTGTGAAAAGTTTTTAGTGAAAGGCAAGGATGTTTTGGGCATTCATGGATATAGAGAAAGTGTATGATAGAGCTGACAGGGAAGCGTTGTGGACTGTTTTAAGATTGTATGGACTTGATGGTAGGTTACTAAAAGGGGTGAAAAGTTTTTTATGTAAATAGCAGAGCGTGTGTAAAAGTGAGAAATACAGTGAGTGATTGGTTTCTCTTGAGAGTGGGGCTGCAGCAGAGATGCGTGCAGTCGCCTTGCTTGTTTAACCCGCCGCGTGCCAGCTATTTTTAGCCCTAGTGCCGCCCATGTTTCGACCTTTTTTTTTTGGCTAAAATTATAGATTTTGATGTGGAAACAATGAACTTTGCCATTATAATGCTCATCGAGGCTTGGATATTAGTTTTATTGAGTCCTGCATACTCGTGTACAGGTATAGCCACTCTCTCACGGTCACTACGTATGTGAAAGAAAGCCGTTTTCTGTGTAAGGTATACTCAGGTATTTATGCTGGGAAGGTATAGCAATGTTCAGTACACTTTTTTGATTACTTATTACTTCAGCATCTATCACAATTTGCGTGTCTTTCTCATTGTGAATGCATTATCTTACACTTACTTGAAGGTAGGTTCAACCAGACTTCATTATGTACAGTCCTGGCACTTACAAGAAGGTATTTACAACTTGACTTCACTATTATAGACCTTACACTTACAAGAAAATATTTACAACTTACACTTACATGAAAATATTTACAAAATACTTTCACTATGTACAGCACTGGGTGAGGTACACAGGCAGAGTGAGGCTGAGCGAGCGTGAGGGGGGGGGGAGTGAGTGTATGGCCTTGACAGCCTGGGGGAAGGTAGAGGAACAGTTATCTTACATGCCTGCCAATTTTTACCCGTAAATGTTGAAAATTGCGGTCACAGTGAAGTTTTTTATTTTAAACCATATTAAAACGGCACTGACACTGGCTGCGGAATTATGTCAGACCATTTTAACACGACACTGGCACGCGGCGGGTTAATATTTATATGGATGGTGTTGTAAGGGAGGTGCATGCAAGAGTTTTAGGTGGTCTGAGTCTGGTGAATGTTGATGGTAGAGAGTGGAATCTGAAGCAGCAGCTGTTTGCAGATGATACTACTGGTGGCTGATTCAGAGGAGAGATTGAGACAGTTGGTAAAGGAATTTGGAAGGGTGTGTGAAAGGAAGAAATTGAAAGGAAATGAGAATAAGAGTAAAGTGATGAAGTGTACGAGGTCGGAAGATAGGAGGATGAATATAGTTCTGTATGGTGAGTTGCTATAGTAGGTAGAGTGTTTTGAGTATTTAGGATCACATGTTGCTGTGGATGGAAGAATAGATGCAGGAGTGAAGTTTAGAATGAATGAAGTAGGAAAGGTGCTGGAAGGAATGAAAAAAGTGTTTAGATGTCGTTTGCTTAGAATGGATGTAAAGAGAAGGCTGTATGAGGGTGTTGTGGTACCGACTGCATTACATGGGGCTGAGACATGGAATATGGGTGTAGCAGAGAGGAAAAATTTAAATGTAATGGAGATGAGGTGTCTGAGGAGTATGTGTGGAGTGACACACATGGATCAAGTAAGAAATGATGAAGTGCGAAGGAGAACTGGAGTGTTTCGGAAGATGGCTGATCGAGTTGAGCAGAGGGTGTTGCGATGGTTTGGGCATATGGAGAGATGGATAATGAGTGATTAGTGAAAAAGATAACTAGGTCTGATGTGAGAGGTGTAAGGCTGAGTGGGAGACCACGAATAGGATGGATGGACAGGGTGAAGAGAGCGTTGGATGCGAGAGGGATGTCTGTTGAGCAAGGAAGATTGGCTGTGTGTGACAGAAATAAATGAGAAATTGTGAATGAATAAATGATGACGCAGCCCTGAGGGGATATTCTCCCGCATTTGGTCTGATGAGCTAATCAGGTTGGGTGCGGGTAAGGGGATGGGTCTATTATGATGTGGCAGGGGTAAACCAGCTCTGCTGTTGGGCCCTGCTGCGGATGTCACTGATTGCACTGTGCAGTTGACCCTCATGCGGTGTGGTGCAGTGAAGATCTGTCCCTTCTCCCCTTTGGGGCAAAGATGCGAATGAATGTGTTTGAGTGGATGAGTAAATTGGGAGTGTGTCGTCCTGTCTCGGCTACCTCCCTTTCCTTGGGGGAAGCAGCCTAGGTATGTAGATAGATCAACATTTTAAACTTCAGGTGGGCGATTTCTCTATGAATTTTCGATGTTTCTTATAAAAAGCGAAGGTTTTAGCCCTCCCCCCCAAAAAAAAGAAAAGAAAAATCGAAAATCTGCCGGGATTGGGGAAGGTCATTGGTTAAAAATCTGCCAGGATGGGACGAGTTAAGATATTTGCTGATAGTACATCCTTCACTGTGTGTGTGTGTGTGTGTGTGTGTGTGTGTGTGTGTGTGTGTGTGTGTGTGTGTGTGTTCTAATATTAACTTTAAACAAGTTACTTGCAGGTTTAAACTATTTCCATGACTAGATGGTTTAAATTTTTGCCTAATTAGTGGAAGTATTGAATTATAAGAAATCTTAGGTTATATTCGATCTCACACAGAAAAAACGGATCAGACTGATGGTTCATTGAAGACTCTACTTGTGTCTGCTAATGTTGTGTAACATCCATTTCACGCCAGTAGATTATAACTAGAGCCAAAAGACAGTTATAACCAGGTCTTTGTCAACAGCCAAGAGTTTTCGTATGTAGGTGCTATGTCATCTGGAAAGTGACTTGTCAAGGCTGCTCCACACAGGATGCGGTATCAGAGGTGTAACTGATAAATACTTTTAATCTTGATAATGAAGGGTCGAATGCCTTTGAATTACAGGTAGGTATTATTTGAGTTTCACATGTTTTGTTGTTGCATGTACAGTAGTGCTGTTTCAGAAATTCACTGGCATGCCATAGAAGCACATTTGATGTTTCAAATACACTGTGATGTTTGAAAGTCCCACTTGCAAAAAGTGTAGTGGACTATACAGGTAGCGTTAGCCAGTCTCTTGAGCCCCGCCCCCTACTAATGCCCCGACCTCTTCCAGCTCTACTCATTGCTGATTGGCTGAGATAATTATTTTTCTTATTGATAGAATACTGAGCCTTACCACGAAATAGTATCGTATTATTTACTTTTACTTTGAATTCAACGTTGGGTCTGGTTAGTACTTGGATGGGTGACCGCCTGGGAACATCAGATGCTGTTGGCATCCCTACATGTCAAGTGGGGTTGGTGGAGGATTAGTGTCCCTCCCTGTAAAACAATTAACTCTAAGCCATTGGCCACCCCGTCTGGGATACATGGCGTCTGGCAATGAATGAATGAAAACTTTGAATTCATTTTTGTATGACAAAGGAAGCACTAAAATTTGCTAACCGAATCAAAATCAATTTGAAAAGAGCCAACCCGCCTCCTCCCGCAACTGCAGCTGAGTTTTGGCGCCAAGGAAGTTCGGAGTTTGGCAATAATACATCTCAGATGTGCCGCTGTTACTATTACACATATTAAGTCATCTATCTGTCATGTCTAGTGAGTTACCACAGTATCATAACCATTTTGTAATTTTCCTTATTTCCTTCATTAATTTCTATAAAATTAGAGGGACTGAATACAGAAGTAGGAAAACGAAATGTCACTGGCTTTGCTTACTCAGTACAGTAGCTTACATAAATTGTATTCCACCTGTCGCATCATAATACTGTCCTCAGGCTATAGCAAAACGATTACAGTATATATATTTGTATTTTCCTATAATGGTCACATGGGCATCATCCAAGGGGGGGGAAGGAGGGAAATGTCCTCCCCACTGTTCAATCAGGGAAGGACAGTAGTAATAAGAGATAAATCAGGATAATATCAGAAATTTAATGTTGCTAACTTGATTTACAGCCAAGTTTGCTTTTCCTCAGTATTTATATTGAGAGAGAGAGAACATGGGTGTTGTCTCCCTAACAAAAGTTTTTAAGTCATGTAGGGTAATAATTATTTATTCCAACAATACTGTGTAAGAAATTTGATTCTATACATGTGAGGTCATTGAAATCTTATACAGGGAAAAGGGTTGTGTGTGTGTGTGTGTGTGTGTGTGTGTGTGTGTGTGTGTGTGTGTATGTGTGTACCAAATATAAGGAAAATAGTCAAAACATTAAGTTCTTGATAGAATGTATACCTTTTTATTTTCATAGAGGGAACTTTCGTTACTTTACAAACCTTTCAGGCTGATGACGTTCCTTGGTACTTTTTCCCAACATCCTTTACTACAAAACATATTTCCTAGTGAAATAGAAAAGATATAATTGCAGTTAAGGGGTTAAGTAAAAGTTTTGTTGCTTCAATTAGCGACAGCGCCTGACATCTTTACCAAAAGCAGGCACGGCAAGACTTGCTTCCATCACCTCCCAGAACTCCTACTCGGGCCAATGGTGAGTGTACGGGGCCAAGGGGGCGGGGCACAAGAGACTGGTTAACGCTACCCGTATAGCAATACCTAAGTGGTGGCATGAGCGTGAGTGAGGCAACATGCAGTAATGTAATCTTTCGGCTATAGAGCTCATACTAAACAATCCGATGCCAGCGAGCAGAAAAGCCTTTGGACAACAAATATTATATATATATATATATATATATATATATATATATATATATATATATATATATATATATATATATATTGTTACATAGCCTATGATTTCATCATCCTTTGTGTAATTCTAACGTACAGTGTGCTGCCTGTTTGATCACGAGCGTGTTCTACCTCACTCCCCCCCTTCTACCGTTATAGTAGAGTAAGTCGTTCTTTCTGTTGTTCAGAGCAGGATTGTCAACTCTTTGTCCCCTATAGCTTCATTTGCGCGTCCTTCTTACAAGTTGTATCAAGCTCTGCCAGCCTCTATATAATGAGCTCAGTCTCTACATTAATTGCCACTTAGATCTACTCCTCATTTTGTTCACATCTCTGTCCTCCCCTGTACAGTTATTATTGTGAGTGCTCAGGAAGTCTCCAACCATCTAGCAGCTGTGTAATTTGAGTATAAGTGTTATTGCATTTTGTTCTTGTACTGTATAGCATAAGTTGTTAATTTGTAGGCCTAGTGAGGTTTTTGTAATTCATGTAAAGTTCTTATTGTTAGCCATTGTTCATAATAGTTTGTATCTGTAATAATTTATCTTGCATTAACTGAGCATTACCCAGTGTATTTTCATTTTATCAGGGCTGACTTAGGTAAATTTACTCTTGCTAATTTCGTGTTAATAGAGGCTATTGCAGTTAACCATATATTTAACCCGTTTTTTGCCATTACATTATCCTTATGAGTCCTGAATGTTTTGTTGTTAGTTTGAGCATTAAACTTTAACTTGTAATTTTACCTAACTCTTTTGTTTTGAACCTGGAACTTTACGGGACAGTAGTGATTTTTAGCATTCTCACTTAAAGTGTACATTATCTTTCTCTGTTCCGTAACATAAATTTGGCGACCTCTTATCAGGATATTCAGGATATTATCATTATTATCATAAGGATATTGCTTGATATTTTGTGACTGTGATTTACTCATGATGTCTACTATTACTACGCTTGATGAAGCCAAAGATTTTTTGTTAAATGTGCAAACAGTGTGTGATGTAGAAAACAGAACAAAGAATGAACTTAAGTTTGTTGCTCAACAATTGGGAATTGCTGTTCGCTCTCATTATTCTAAAGATCAAATTGTTGACATGATTAATGAAAGCTTGTTTAATGTAACTCCTCCAAATGAGCAAACGCAGATTGAATTAGCTAAGTTACAGCTAGCCCTGCAGGAGGCTCGTGTGAAGGAAGCTGAATTTCAAGCACGTGCTAAGGAGGCTGAGTATCAGGCTAAGTAGGCGGATTCTCATGCTAAGGAGGCTGAGTTTCAGGCTCGTGCTAAGGAGGCTGAGGCACAAGTTGAAATTGCTAGGATTCAGGCAGACCATGAGTATCGCATGAAACAATGTGGAACTGGATCATCTAGCTCTGATGATTTTGATGTGGCTAATAATGTTAAACTTGTCCCTCCTTTTAATGAATCTGATTTAACAAAGTATTTTCAGTTGTTTGAGAGGGTAGCTACAGGTTTTAATTGGCCCAAAAAGTATTGGCCAGTACTCCTTCAAACTGTTCTCACGGGTAAAGCTCAAGTAACTTATGCATCTTTGCCTCAGGATCAATCTGATAATTATGATGTAGTTAAGAGCTTGATTCTTAAGGCCTATGAGCTTGTTCCTGAAGCCTATAGAGTAAAATTTAGGACAACTTACAAGCAAGATAAGCAATCCCATGTTGAGTATGCAAAAATCAAAGAAGATCTGTTAGAGCAGTGGTTAAATTCTAAGAATGTGGATTCTGATTTCGGTAAATTTAAGCAGATGATTTTGCTGGAGGACTTCAAGAGGTGTATTTATAAAGATGTAAGCCTATATCTTGATGAGAGAAGAATAGATAATTTGTCTGATGCTGCAGTTTTAGCTGATGAATATGTTCTCACTCACAAGAGATATTCTAAAGAAAAAGGGAAAGCTGAGAGTAAGTACGTTGCCTCTACTCAGAGTACAGGTAACAGGAAAGAGAATAAAGATGATGTTTCTCAGGAAGTAAATACCAGCTCCACCTCTAGATTTCAGAAAAGTAAATGTACTTATTGTAGTAAGCTTGGTCATACTACGGAGAAATGTTTCAGGAGACAGCGTGATGTGAACAAAAAGGAGTCTTTAAATATTCAGTCAATTGGTATAGTGTCCACCCTTGAGAGTTCCCAGATTTCTTTAACTGAGTTAACTGAACCTGCTTTGAGGGGTAACTTAAATTCTCATGATGGAGCTCCTCTTTTGAGCAGTAACGTGGGTGACACTCTCAAGAGTTCATGTGCTAATTTCCTGTCTGATGGTTTTGTCAGTCCTCTGGACAGTAATGACAGGAAATCAGTTAAAATATATCGTGATACAGGTGCTTGCCAATCCCTTATGCTGACCAGTGTTCTAGGCTCTAATGTTAATTCCTCTGATGAAACTGTAATCTTACAAGGTGTAGGGAATAATTACTTCTCTGTCCCTCTGTGCAGAGTGAATTTAGAGTCTGGTTTTGTTAATGGTTCCGTTATGGTTGGGTTGGTTGAGACACTCCCAATGTCAGGTGTAACTTTCTTACTTGGAAATGATATTGGTGGAAGTCAAGTGTGTCCAGCTCCTCAGTTGTCTAGTGAGCCAGTGGCTGCGACCCGGGATTGTGATGTCCCTGATGTGTTCCCTGCATGTGCTGTCACTAGGGCTAAGTCTAAAGTTACTGGTGATTTAGAGGATAATGATGATGATGATGTTATCCTAGCTGACACTTTTCTTGCTAATTTGGACCACTCACCAGATGAGGCAGTACCCCGTAGTGTTGATAATTTGTCTCGTCAAGAGTTGGTTGAGTTGCAGGTTGCTGACCCTGAGTTGAAAGGTCTAGCTAACTCTGCTTGCAGTGAGGAAGAGTCAGCTGGTGCTTCTACTTGTTATTATATAAAGTCAGGAGTACTTATGAGGAAGTGGAGACCCCCAACAGCATCAGCCGACTGTGAATGGGAGGTTGTACATCAAGTTGTCATCCCTCGTGTTTGTAGGCAGGATATCATTAGAGTGGCTCATGATTCCAGTTTGGCAGGACACCTTGGAGTGAGGAAGACTGGGGCACGCATTTTGAAACACTTCTACTGGCCAGGTATCTTCAGGGATGTTTCCTGGTATTGTAAGTCTTGTCACACCTGTCAAGTTGTGGGGAAGTGTAATCAGACCGAAAAGGTTGCACCTCTAGTTCCCATTCCTCCTTTTGAGGCGCCATTCACCCGTGTGTTGGTGGATATTGTGGGCCCTCTTCCTAAGACTTCTTCAGGATTTTCTTATGTGTTGACCCTGATTGATATGGCTACTCGTTATCCTGAAGCCATTCCTCTTAGAAATATCTCAGCAAAGAACGTGGTTAAGGAAATGCTAGGGTTCTTCACCAAGTTTGGTCTGCCCAAGGAGGTACAGTCAGACCGGGGAAGTAATATCATGTCAAATGTTTTCAAGCAGTCTCTGAAAGAGTTGGGCATCACCCAGATCACGTCTTCAGCTTACCATCCCCAGACCCAAGGAGCGTTGGAGAGATATCATCAAACACTCAAATCAATGCTCAAGAAATACCGTTTGGAACATCAGAAAGACTGGGATAAAGGTCTTCCATTCATTGTGTTTGACGCAAGAGAATCTCCAAATGAATCACTGGGCTTCTCACCCTTTGAACTACTGTTTGGCCATGAAGTAAGAGGACCCCTTAAGTTACTCAAGGAATGCTGGCTGTCGGAGGAAGATGACGTCAACCTGCTGGAGTATGTAATGAAGTTCAAAGAACAGCTGTCCACTGCTTTACAGCTGGCGAGAGAGAATTTAAGAGCTGCTCAGGAGATGAAGACTTGGTATGATAAGAAGTCTAGGTTACACCACTTTCAGCCAGGAGATCAGGTTTTGATTCTGCTACCGGTCCATGGGCAACCTCTTCAAGCCAAGTTTAGTGGTCCTTATTTCGTGGAGAAGAAACTCAGTGATGTCAACTATGTCATCGCCACACCAGATCGTAGAAAGAACAAACAACTTTGTCACATCAACATGCTAAAGTTATATCACAGGCGGGACGAAAATAATCCAGTCTGCACTGTAGCTGTTCCACCCGAGTCTGCAAGTGAAGTTCTCCCATGCAGCATGAGCCTGAGTGATAGTTTGGGGAAGAATCCTGATATGATGAATGATCTCCAGACTAAGCTTTCTCATCTACCTCCCGAGGAAAGGCAGGAGTTTTCGGCATTGCTGCAGGAGTACCCGCAAGTGTTCCGTGCCACTCCAGGAAGAACCACTGTGTTGATGCATGATGTCGATGTTGGAGATGCAAAGCCAATTAAACTGCTTCCTTACTGTGTGAACCCAGTGAAAGTTCCTCTCATCCAGAAGGAGCTTGGCTACCTGTTGGACCACAAGATGATTGAGCCCTGTCAGAGCGAGTGGAGTTCTCCTGTCACTCAGGTCCCTAAGCCAGGTGGGTCACAGCAGCTTTGCATCGACTACAAACGTGTTAATCAGATAACCAAAACAGACACTTACCATCTCCCTCGCGTGGAAGATTGCATAGACAAGATCGGAAAGGCTAGGTACATAAGTAAGTTTGATTTGTTAAAGGGATACTGGCAAGTACCTATGACTGAACGTGCTAGGGAGATCTCATGTTTTGTAACACTAGGAAAGACATTTGCATGTTCTGTAATGCCATATGGTATGAAGAATGCACCAGCCACATTTCAGAAGCTCATGAATGTTGTAACAGAGGGTTTGGCAGGGTGTGTTGTTTATATTGATGATGTATTAATCTTCAGTGACAACTGGAAAGATCACCTATGCCATGTCAGTAAATTTCTTGAGCGTTTGGTTCAGGCTAATCTTGTAGCTAATTTATCAAAGTGTGAGTTTGGTCAAGCTAAAGTTCAGTACCTTGGGTACGTAATTGGTGATGGACATGTTGCACCACCAGGAGCTAAAGTTCAGGTTATAAGTGATCTTCCCAGACCTAAAAGTAGGAAAGAGCTACAAAGATTTTTGGGAATGGTAGGTTATTACAGGAGATTTGTTCTTAACTTTTCAATTCTTGTATCACCACTTACAGACCTACTGAAAAAGGGAGTTAAATTTGTCTGGACCGATAACTGTGAATCCTCTTTCAACAAACTTAAAGCTATCCTATTAAGTCAGCCAGTGCTCGCTACTCCAAATTTTGCTAAGCCTTTTAAGATGGCTGTTGACCCAAGTGAAACAGGAGCTGGGGCTGTTTTGCTGGAAGAGGATGATCAGGGTATTGAACACCCTGTATCTTATTACAGTAAGAAGTTCACTCCACCTCAAAAGAACTACTCAGCTATTGAGAAAGAGCTTTTGGCCTTGATTTTGGGTTTACAGCATTTTTCATTTTATTTGTGTTCTGGTTTTGACCCCATAGTCATTTATACCGATCATAACCCACTGAAATTCCTTAGTAAATTTAAAGATAAAAATCAGAGATTGACAAGATGGAGTCTACTTCTTCAGGAGCATTCATTAGACATACAACATGTCAAGGGGAAAGAAAATGTTATTGCAGATTGCTTATCTAGGCTTTAGACAGATTGTTTTAGAGTAATAAGAAATTTCCTTTGTAAATTTCTTTTTTCTTTGTGGGGAGGTGTTACGTAGCCTATGATTTCATCATCCTTTGTGTAATTTTAACGTACAGTGTGCTGCCTGTTTGATCACGAGCGTATTCTACCTCACTCCCCCCCTTCTACCGTTATAGTAGAGTAAGCCGTTCTTTCTGTTGTTCAGAGCAGGATTGTCAACTCTTTGTCCCCTATAGCTTCATTTGCGCGTCCTTCTTACAAGTTGTATCAAGCTCTGCCAGCCTCTATATAATGAGCTCAGTCTCTACATTAATTGCCACTTAGATCTACTCATTTTGTTCACATCTCTGTCCTCCCCTGTACAGTTATTATTGTGAGTGCTCAGGAAGTCTCCAACGATCTAGCAGCTGTGTAATTTGAGTATAAGTGTTATTGCATTTTGTTCTTGTACTGCATAGCATAAGTTGTTAATTTGTAGGCCTAGTGAGGTTTTTGTAATTCATGTAAGGTTCTTATTGTTAGCCATTGTTCATAATAGTTTGTATCTGTAATAATTTATCTTGCATTAACTGAGCTTTACCCAGTGTATTTCATTTTATCAGGGCTGACTTAGGTAAATTTACTCTTGCTAATTTCGTGTTAATAGAGGCTATTGCAGTTAACCATATATTTAACCCGTTTTTTGCCATTACATTATCCTTATGAGTCCTGAATGTTTAGTTGTTAGTTTGTGCATTAAACTTTAACTTGTAATTTTACCTAACTCTTTTGTTTTGAACCTGGAACTTTACGGGACAGTAGTGATTTTTAGTATTCTCACTTAAAGTGTACATGATCTTTCTCTGTTCCGTAACAATATATATATATATATATATATATATATATATATATATATATATATATATATATATATATATATATATATCAGCAGCAGCAGCCATTGAGGTCCACTGCAGAACCGGCCGGCCTATCCCTACCGAAGCAGGGACGAAAGCTAATGTATCTCTACCCAGTGGCTTAGGCTGTCTGGTAGAGACTGTATGTAGGGTGAGAAGTGCTTGTGAGTGTAATTCTACTGTTGCAGTGGCTTTGGATGTGTATGCAGTCTGTGAACCAAGTGTAATCGGCCCGCCTTAAGCCGACTGGGTGCAAGCATACTATTATTCAACACTGATTTCAACCACAGCACCCCTTGTGTCCGCCAAAGCAGTCAGCTCAGTGAACGCTTCCCAAAGTTCTTATAGCTCTGGCGGAAGGCGAACCCGCGTCCACCAGCGTGCAAGACGCACACTCTACCACTGTTCCACAGAGGCTATATATATATATATATATATATATATATATATATATATATATATATATATATATATATATATATATGTATATATATATTTATACAGTATATATATTTGAATGGAATTTGGATTTATGCCAGGTATCCCCGAAGGGCTAAGGCGTTTCCCCTGGGTAGAGGACTTTGGATTGGAGCGTGTAGCATTTTATGACTGGATGCCCTTCCTGATGTCTACCAATGACACTTGGGTGGATTCGATCCTCCGCCCCTTCAGTCAGAGCAGAGCGCTCTAACCCACTGGATATATATATATATATATATATATATATATATATATATATATATATATATATATATATATATATATATATATATATATATTAGGGCTGGTTGATTTTCCAATTTTTTTGAAATCGCAATGTAAGTACCCAGTAGTTATATTTGGTTTAAAAGTATGAAAAAAAAAAAAAAATACGGTATTTGGATGAGGGCCTGCTTGCGGATTTCCAATTAAAGTTTATCACCATTTTATCCAATTTTCTTCATATGCTGTAGGTAAACTATTAATTTCTGTAGATGTATTAGACATTTATAATAATTATAGATGTATCAACTCAAGAGTAAAGCGTGGTTAATGTAGTGTTTTAAGTGTAAAATAATAAAAAGTTGTTGAGAAATGAGTTTATCTGCTTTTTTCAGATATTGTAACTACAAAACTTTCTACTTTTAAAACGTTATACATCCAGAAAGAACGATTACATTTTCTCACACAATAAACCATGGATATAAACTACCATAGGACTGAGAATAATGTCCTTTTGACAAACGCAGGACGCATCTTCCTGCTCAGTACTTTCTCAAGGATAGATCTCTGACGGGTTTCAAACCCATACACGATATGGGAAGCCTCTGTCACTAATTTTACACTCCTTTCAACACTCTGAGAATGAGACGGCAGGTCTGGAATATCTGGCTTGGTGTTAGTGTCCATGAACGACTTGATTTCCTCACCAGAAAGGTGTTATGCTGTAGGTGGTTCCATAACAGCAGGGTCAGTGAGGTCAATGAGCCAATGCCAGTGTTCTGCATCCCAGTTCACCAGAGGAATTTTCTTTTCCACTTCATGGTTGCTCTCCATCCTGCAAATAAAAACTGTAATCAAATACTGTTGTTTTAGTGATCAACATGCAGTGTTACGCAGTCATTAACATTCATATTTTTCATTTTTTGAGAAATTACCTAGATAAAAATTATGCAAACGTTACCTGTGTCTGATAGTGAGTATCGTCTGAAGCCCGAGACTCCTGATCCAGTCATCATCTTTCACCATGGCACAGAGGAAGTTTTCAGGTAGGAGGCAGAAAACATTACCCTGAATGTTTTGCTTTACAATGCGTTTCACATCATCAAATTGAATAAGCTTCAGTCGGTTGATGGCAGAGAAGAGGATGCGAGGTGAATCATGCAGCTTAGAGGATGTCTTTATCTCAAACCACGCGGAAGCATAAACGTGAACGATGTGATGGACCAACTTTTTCAAATTCATGTTTGGGCTGTTGTCTCTTGTGTAAAGACAAAGAAGTCGTATGGCAAGAATTAACCATCTTGAATGGTTGAGTGGACCAATCTTCCAGGCCGCCCATCTGTCATCCTACTCTTCCTAATCCGATGCCTTTGCAATACTCATATAGAAGCCTCTGACCATGACTGGGATCTTTTAGTACTTTGTCTGGAATGTGTCCTTCAATAATTGGAGTTTCTACAGCCTCAAACTGTACTTGAGGTTCATCATGAATATCTTCTGAGCACCTTTGCCCAAGGGGCCCACTAAAGTTTCTTGGGCCTGTTGTAACTTCATCCAATTTTTTGAAAAGAGCTGTTAGTGGAAGTTCAGTCTGATGAAGGGTGCAACCAACAGTGTGCAGATTCCTCTCAAAAATTTCTTCCAGTTTTACCACTAACTCACTCTTCCAGCCAGTGTTAGTTGCAGTATTATCAAGAAGAATGGCACGAATACTTTCAAGGCTATCATATTCTTGCAGAACACTGATATGTCTCCTGAGCAAGAACGTTACCAGTAGCACCAATAACTGGTATTGTTCTGTGGGTCAAGTAGCCATCTTCATAGGTGAAGGTGGGGTGATGTTCTACAGCAACACACTTTCGGAGGACAGTTTCCCCTTCAGGTGCGTCTGTTTCTTTGTAAGTCAAGGTGTTTTCATCTACTTTTCCATCCACACCAATACAAACGAGCTGTGCCTTTGCCTCTGACTCCACAGCATCACTAATTACTCTTACTTTCGCTTTAACCCTGTCTAATTTACACTTATCAGTTAGGATGTGATTGATGTCAACTTCATGTCTCAGTAGGTGTTTGATATCATGGAGCAAGGCTTTCCCGAGGGCTGCACCCAGATTTGATGAACATTCAGCTCTGACAATCTCGATAGCATATCCGGGAAACTTCAGAAGGTTGTAGTCTCCTGAAAGCCTCTTGCTGGGCTGCCATTCATCTTCTCTTTCCTGAAAATAGGAGGATAATAATTACAAGAGTTTGTTTAACGTATTGTTTTTATGTAGGTGTTTAATACACATTTACTTATATAATTTGATAACTGTAAATAAAAGAAAACTAACCTCAGAACTAGATGAATTACTTGTAAGTCCAGGCAACTCTGTGGGCTATATGGAAGATCCAGCTACCTCAATATCCTCCTGAGGTGAAATATGTTGCTGTCTCTGTTTGGCCTTCCTCTCTTTTTTGGTAGCAGCTGTGTCCACTGAAGACAACTGGAATGCACCCGTAGGACCTGATTTTGATCGCTGATCTCGAAGATACGCTCTTTCTTCAAGTGGCACCTTTGCAGCTGGAGGACAGACACAGATGATGTGTTCTTGTGCACATTTATCCTTCTTGCAGTATACTCCTGAATCACTGCAAGACACAATATCCGGAGAACAGGAACAGGCAGATATATCAAAGAGTTTGTCCAATTTGCCACCCAAGTTTCTCTTGACGGCCGCTTTAGCATGCTTGCGATTAATGTCTTTCACACTCATGAGTAGGTCTTTAACTTTTCTTTCAATGGATTTGTCATTAATTAAAGGCAACCTCGGATTCACTGAAGACCAAATGGATTTTAAGTCTTTGCTAACTCGTTGCACCATGGCCCAAAAACCTGCATCAGGGTTAGCATAATGAAGGTAATAATAGTACTGAATCAGTTGCCTGTAAAATGCTCGGATCAGTCAATAATAAATCACAAGGACCACCTCCATACTTTTCTTCGCTTTTCTTTCGTGTCAGGGGCCTTGTTTTCACTTTCGGCATTTTTCAAAACAGAAAACTTGAAACTGAATAAAAAATGTTCTGTTGGAACATGAGATATGAATAAAAGACATGAATACCATGACAAAACATGAACAACTGACATGAAATGATTACATTTTCAGCAGAGAAATTAAAATACTTAAATCTAAATCCGCATACACTTATTTCATCAAAATGCATTGCTTTGTGATTTTCACATATCATACATGAAACAACAACTACTGGATGTTTATTCACTTTCTGGTGCCAACTTCGATGAACCCTAATATATATATATATATATATATATATATATATATATATATATACAAGGCTTTCTGCTGGTTGTGACTGATGATGCAAAGAGCTGATGAAAGTCTAATTAATATTCTCTTTCCGTGTTTCTTAATAAAAAAAAAAAAAAAAAGACAGTCTCTTCCAGTCCCCAGCTTGCAGACCAAGTATTAATTACCCCCATGTGAGAATTATCTTGGCTCCATCCAACTTGCTGGGGCAGCTATCACTCATTTCTTAGAGACGAGATGCTGAGGCGCCTAGATTACTGAGCAAAGACATCATTATAGTTACTTACGATAAATGTTCTGCATGGGGAGGCGGAAATGACTGAAGGTGAAGGAATGAAGAACAGTATACGCCTACCTCATGCCAGTATACGCCTACCTCATGCCAGTATACGCCTACCTCATGCCAGTATACGCCTACCTCATGCCAGTATACGCCTACCTCATGCCAGTATACGCCTACCTCATGCCAGTATACGCCTACCTCATGCCAGTATACGCCTACCTCATGCCAGTATACGCCTACCTCATGCCAGTATACGCCTACCTCATGCCAGTATACGCCTACCTCATGCCAGTATACGCCTACCTCATGCCAGTATACGCCTACCTCATGCCAGTATACGCCTACCTCATGCCAGTATACGCCTACCTCATGCCAGTATACGCCTACCTCATGCCAGTATACGCCTACCTCATGCCAGTATACGCCTACCTCATGCCAGTATACGCCTACCTCATGCCAGTATACGCCTACCTCATGCCAGTATACGCCTACCTCATGCCAGTATACGCCTACCTCATGCCAGTATACGCCTACCTCATGCCAGTATACGCCTACCTCATGCCAGTATACGCCTACCTCATGCCAGTATACGCCTACCTCATGCCAGTATACGCCTACCTCATGCCAGTATACGCCTACCTCATGCCAGTATACGCCTACCTCATGCCAGTATACGCCTACCTCATGCCAGTATACGCCTACCTCATGCCAGTATACGCCTACCTCATGCCAGTATACGCCTACCTCATGCCAGTATACGCCTACCTCATGCCAGTATACGCCTACCTCATGCCAGTATACGCCTACCTCATGCCAGTATACGCCTACCTCATGCCAGTATACGCCTACCTCATGCCAGTATACGCCTACCTCATGCCAGGGAAAGAAAAGGATTCGCCTAGCAAGTACAGTATTTCTGCTGTCTGAATTATTGACTGTCAGAAAATATACAGCAAGTCTATATATGATACGAAAATGAATGTAGGCCTTTAACTTCACTCAAATCAAACATGTTCTTTGTACTAACGTTGAGAGGGAAGGGTACATTCCTCAAAGAGACTGATTTGAGCATGTGTTATTCTATTAACATTTACACATGCGCAAATCGGGAGAACAACAAGTAATGAGTATTCATTATAGCATTTAATATGGTTTATAATGTCGACTTAACGGATATTTTGACACACCGTTTAGTAGGATCTTAGTAATTCACCAAAAATACCGGACAGGCGGCTGGCAAGGGAGTTACAGTCGCTTTCATGCTTCACCACTACTCCACCCACTACACACGCACGCACGCAGCCCAGGTAATAAGCACCTAAAAACATGAAGTAAAGTCTGATCGCGTATCCTCAATGTCTCTTGGTATTACTGCAGCAGCCTCGTCTGAGCACTTGTTTAGTTTTTTATTTGCCTCTATAATTTAATAATGAGTCGATGTCCTGTATCGTTGATGTAGCTGGGCTGCGAGAGGCATAATAACTGTCATGCCTTAATTACACACATTATGGTTCAGATAGCCTAATGAAGCAGTGTTTTATGTGTCACTATATCAGCATAAACAGTTGTTATTAAGCGACATGATTTAAACTGTCATAAGCGGAAGACAATTATTGCCGCCGAAGGTGACCAGCATCAGATGGGTGGCGGATGGCATGAATAAGTGGCAATGGAACAGTATAATCATTGTGCCGACCTTGGTTCCTGCAACACACACACACACACACACACACACACACACACACACATGGCACGACACGACACGACACGCAGAAGAAAATGTGGAGGAAAATGAGGTGAGAGAAGGCGAGGAAGAAGATTAGCTCCTCCAGGAAACTTAATTCAGGGAATAGTTTCTTATTTTCGAAAAATTACTTTCATCCTAATGATGTAGCTTGTCTATTATGGTAAATATTCCTCGTTTATAAATTATCTCATGGTATGTTGTTTGAGTACCACACACTTTCCCTTGCCTTCTTATAGCTATCATTATCTTTCCTTTTATTATTGCATTATTATACTCTTACTATCAGTGCTGAAAGTTACAGGTAGCTGTGATACTAGTACTGGTAATGTCGTTATCTGATAATGGACATAAAATTTCATTTTCAGCCACTTTCTAACTAAAATGTCATGTGCTTTCATCTGTAATCGCAAAGTGGGATGCAAACCTCAAATTTTTCATAATGATTTTAGAAGTAGATGAGGAGGATATACGTATAGCTTCCTATATAGTTGTTGGCTGCGTTCAGTAATGTGAGATACAGGCTGACCATACATAAGAACAACAGGTGTTCCGTAAACTACCTTCAGTAATTAAGAGCTGGCGTTCCACTATGTGATTTAAAGTTTAAACATACGAACATAATTATGAAATACGAATGGAAACAATGAATTCCCCATGCTGGTTGTTATTACTCTCTCTCTCTCTCTCTCTCTCTCTCTCTCTCTCTCTCTCTCATATCAATCATTCATATCAATATACTTTACCAAAGCAATGGTCTCAATTTTGCTTCATTTGCACTCCTGAGAGAAATTTCGTTGCGTCTCTGATAGGATCTACCACTAATAATAATAATAATAATAATAACAACAACAATAATACCATAACCCTTTGACTTCATGGAGTTTCCCTCACCTGGCGGTATTGAATGGAAAGATGGAGGGATTGTGAACACTTGGGTTGGTATTCTCGTGCGGTTAGGAAGCTTACTAACACCTCTTCCTTACCAGTTTATTACTTATTCTGCTCCGTTACTATAATCGTGTGTGTTGTGCAATCTGTGTCCACATTAAAAAGATATATGATGCAAAAGAAATAAAAAAAAGAGGATATTAATAGGTAGTCTGAAACATAAAACGCCAAGGAAGCGGTGCCAGGGATCCTACCGACGAGAATACAGGCCTTGGTTTCGAATATGCGGGTAAAATTTCATACAGAAGAGCGATCATAAGCACAGATGAAGAACAGTTAGATAAGTAAATAGAATGTTACTTTCCACCACGTAACATAAACCAAAAATTTCATTGTAATCTATTCCCTCTCAAGACACTTTATGAACCGGAAAAGATCGTTCCACTGCAGTTTCACTGAAGGTAAGTTTGTGTTTACGTCCCAATGAATAGGCAGGAAAGATCACCATCAGGCAAGAGTTACGCTGGTGTATGGAGGCGGGAGGAGAGTGTGTGTTGGGAGCAATGAGGTGGTTGGGTTTGAAATGCATATAAAGACAAGAGGGAGGGAGAGAGGGAACAGGGAATAGTGGAGGTCTTTTCTAAGCTCATTACCACGAATGTTAAGCTGAATTCAGTCATCTGGCAGTATCAATAGTAAGATGAAAGAGTAACAACGGTAAAACGAAAGTCATTAGACAAGGAAATATTGGAAGGATCTGCAACTGCTTGAAAGTGCTGTGTGATCTTAGGATGTAATAATGAATAACCACTTCACAACAAGGGATTTATCCTAACAAGAATAAAATCTTAAGCGGCAAGAACAATGAAGTGAAAGTAGCGCCAACATCTTGCTTGTGAAAACTGACATGTGAGCGAAGAAAAAAAAATCACAGTCCGTGTTTGTCATCACCTCCATGACCCGGTAGCATTAAGGAAGTTACGTAATGTATATGTCTTACTGTATAGCTAGTTATATGATGTAGTTGTTGGAATGCACTGTATAACCATAAGGAAATTTGTTGTGGCTAGGTTAGGGTTGTTGGAAGCTCACTAGATTCTCTTTCTCTCTCTCTCTCTCTCTGCTGTGATGTGGTGGTAGTGTCATATGATATGGTGTTACTGTCGTATGATGTGGTGTCAGTCTTATCATGTAGTGTCAGTCTTATGAGCTGATGTCAATGCCAGGAAGTGGTGATAGTGTCATAGGAAGTGGTGTTACTGTCAGATGCAGGTGGTTACGTAAACAATTTTCACCGTGTTGTGTGTGTAATTTCCTGAACGTCCAATAACCTCCTTCATAACAACATAATGGCATCGTCTTAGGGCTAATATATCCTCTTCACTACGAGACGCCTTTCCAGTGGTGAACAGGATTGCCTGACCTTAGCAAGAACAGAATTAATATACCCTTTCATCTGTGCACATAATGGGGATAAGTAGATAAAATTCAGTTTGTGTGTGTGTGTGTGTGTGTGTGTGTGTGTGTGTGTGTGTGTGTGTGTGTGTGTGTGTGTGTGTGTGTGTGTGTGTGTGTGTGTGTGTGTGGCGATAGATGGGAGTGTGCGTGGAGATAAATGGGAGTGTGTGTGGAGGAACTGGAAGTATGTACAGAGGACAGGTAGTGTGTGGAAGAATTGGGAGAGTGTGGAGTGAGGGAGGGTGTGTAATGTATAGAGGAAGAGTGTATATGTAAGGAGGAAGATAGCAAAGGCGTGTACAGTAGGAGACAGAGAGTGTGTGTGTGTGTAAAGAGGGAGAGAAGAATGTACGTGTGGAGGAAGGGAGGATGGAACGCGTAGGCGCACTAAAGGAGCCCAGATTTGAAGGAACAGTGTGTGAAAAGTTGAAAAAAGGAGTGGTTTTGAAGAGGTAGTGTGTGGAGGAGCACTGAGAGTATATGATGGAGCAAAGAGCGTGGATGAAGAGGCAGGAGAAATTTGTCTGGAGGAAGGCTGGAAATGACTAACAGAGTAGAGAGCAACAAAATGTTTGCAGCATATCTGCGTATATACTTGGCCCGTCTGCTGCTGATGGGTCCTTACTACACTGCCTGTGCGAAAAGTGAAGGCTGCTGAAGTATGTTTACCAACCGCGATAGTGAAGCTGGTATTGTTTTCAATTTGTGTGTGTGTGTGTGTGTATGTGTGTGTGTGTGTGTGTGTGTGTATGTGTGTGTGTGTGTTGTGTGTGTGTGTGTGTGTGTGTGTTAGCACGATAACTTCGCAGTAGCTCTAGATATCATCACAAAATTTTACAGGTATGAAATAGGCATGACAGTTCCTATGAGTTCGAAATTGTTTAATGTAGGTCAAGGTCAAGGTCATATTCGAAGTCGCGATAGATATGTATCGACTCGGGGCTGGTGTGATATCCCCCTTGGGGGGACCTCAATTTTTTTTTTTTTTTAATATTTTGTAATTTTGAATGACGGACACAAGGTGTTCATAATATACCATTTGCCGAAACTGCTGAGAGCAAATACATGGGGCGGGTTAAATGAAGATTAATCACTGATTATTTGAAGTGGCCGTAAATAAATGAAGAATACTTATGATATTTGACAGCATATGCATGCTTGAGGGACATTTTAATTAATTCATATCAACAGATAAAATTGGTATAAATATAATCTGCTTCATTACGTTTGATATGAAAAATAACTGCTGAGTATACAAATTTTATTTGTTCTGGTATATATTTTACACAAACATTTATATATTATATACTGGGATAAGCAAAATATTATAATTCTTTGAAATGTCAGTTTTTGTTTTATCTTGCCACTTTTGGTTTTAACTTCAGTCAAAGAAATGGTACCCATCTTACGTGTAACGAAGGACGTTCTTGTGTGGATGGTTTTTCTGTCAGGTGAAGCCAAGAATTGTGAATGCATGAATGTTGAATGAATAGATGCATGAACTATTTCAGTGGGTAATCTGTTGATACTACTCTTACTTTTAGGCTTCTCAATTCGTATTTGTTAATACTACTCCTCTCTAGTTACAAGAAGCGGCGAAGACGACGACGACGATGACGATGATGACAGTGATGATGACATTAACATTAAATTTTACTCCCTTGTTTATCCTATATAAACAGGTATTTCCTTCATTGGTCACATGTTTTTTTCCCACATAAACCTAATTCATCATTACCACTAAACGCTACCAAAATAAAAATAAGTCTTTTAAAAGTATCATACATAAAACTCAATTTCCATTTCATAATATCCAGACCATTATTCAACTAGATATGACAGGCAAACTTATAGCAGAAATAATCAGGCTACCTTTGAAGTTTATTTTCTGTAGGTTAGCAAGGTAACACAAGCAGTAAAATCAGTATCATCAGATATATCAAAGCAGTTTTAAAATAACCTGCAGTTTTCATGTAGTAGGAGGTGAAACACCTGACATTAGGGACTCTCACCCCTTGCCGCTGTACGTAATCAAAGTCGAATAAGATATTCAATAATATACGCTCATCATTATATCATATATATGTATCAGTTCTAAACAGATCAAGTGCAAAGAAATATAGTGCAAAAAAACATTGACAACACACTTTAGCCAACTTTTACAAATACTGAAATTGGGCATTTCATGGTATTTTCTCGCTTAGTCTTAGATTGGTCAGAAGTAGAACTGGACTTCGTATTCTCGTCGGTTAAGAAAGTTCCCTAGCACCTTTTCGTAAGAGATTTACTTTGTTTTATACACCTTACTGTCCATTTCGCTGTGCTTTGTTGTGCTGTGTTGTGTAGGTATGGTGTGGTGTGTTGGTGTGGTGTATTGGTGTGTTGTGTTGTGCTGTGTTATGCTGTGTTGGTAGTACGCGTCACATTACTTTATTAATATCGCTGCTGTGTGTTTCTGTACTGCGTTCCCGATGCTGGGATATGTTACTTTATTGCGTTATGTTGCCGTACTGTGTTGTGCGGCTAGTGTTGTGATGCTGATGCTGTGATATGTCGTTTTGCTAGCAGGCTACTGTGTTGTGCTATGTTACTGGTGCCGTGTTGTGTTGAACTGTGCTGTATTACGTTGCTGGTGCTGGTTGCCGTTGGTGCTGTGCTCTGTTACTGGCACTGTGTTGTGTTGGTGGTGCTAGGTAACGCTACTGGTGTTGCTGGTGTTGTGCTGTATTATTGGTGCCGTTTTGTGCTGGTGGTGCTATGATATCTTACTGGTGGTGGGTGCTGGTGGTGCCGTGTTATGTTATTGGTGTTGTGTTGCTGGCATTTTGTTGTACTTTGTGTTGTTGTTGAGTTCCATTAATACCCTTTCTAGTGTCCAAAATAGCCTAGTGCCAACGATGCATGCGTTGGTCGCAGCAATGCCATTCCCATTCTGGCACCAACAGTGCATACCACACACAGACGGTATTACGTGTTCTGCTGCTGTCAGTGTGTGTTTTAGAGGTGGATATACACTACATCGATACGTGTTCTCATGCCAACGGTGGCTGTCGTAATACTGCCAACAGTGCTTGTTCAAATGCTAACTATGTGTGCTGCAGTTCATGAGTGCAGTATGTATTTTTGCCATTGATATACACACCAGTGTCGTTTGTGCATCTTCTAAAACCTTAGTCCACAAACAATGGACAGACGCATGTTCTAAATTCTGGTGTAATATAACCACAGCCACCCCCACCATACTATGTGACGACCACTGCATCATTGTTCACACACTTTTAATTAGCCACACTTTCCTCCGTTGATCCGGGATAAGGTTGAAGGTCAGCTGAGTGGAGGTGGTGGTGGAAGAAATGCTGGGTGGTGATGTTGAGTGGAGGTTCAAGAGTGACAGATTGAAGGTTCAGGTGAGGCAGAGTGGAGTGTGGAGAACTGGGAGTTTATATTAATACATTTATTTAATTATTTTAGTCCAACTCTGGGCATAAGCATAACAAACAACTCGTTCCCTAAGGCCCAGCAGTCCTCCTACGTACCACACACCTTCACATGTCATCACTTCGACGCTAACACCAGCTGTCTGTATTGAATACATGCTCGGGTTGTCTCATACAAGAATGGTGCACTGGTATTGGCTGGGATATTTTTAAATGTCGGTGGGTATTATGGCAAAGTTACAGGTATTCTAAAGGTAATTCAAATCCTTAAACTGTTCCCTGCCCCAGCCTGGAATCGAACGCAACATTCATCAAGAAAGCAAACCACCTCTCTTACAACTCACTGGAGGAAAGACAAGGTAAAGAAGGATAGGTAGGGTAGAACTGAAAGAGGGGGACCAGGGAGCTAGGGAGACAGTTTGGTGAAGGAGAGGCATGATGAGTGAGAAAAGGGAAGTGGAAGAGGAAGAGGGATGTGAAGCAAAACGAGAGGGGGGGTGGAGGGGGGGGAGGTTGCTGAAAGGCAGGATGGTGAAGGAGAAAAAGTGGAGAGGCAGGAGTATAATGTAGAAGCTTGAGGCGAGGTGGTGGATGGAAGGCAGGATGGTGAAGGAGAGAAGGTGGGGAGGCTGGGGTGTGGTGGAGATGCCGAAGATGAGGAAGAGGAAGGGTGGAGGTGGTGGAGAGAGAACTGAAATAGGACAGAGGAAACTGAGCAACGCAGATCAAACAACTGTTAATGAAAAGTGACATATACTTCCACTATTTAAGTATTGGTAAGCTAATTGCGGTAATGCAAACAGTGTTCTTATTATACTCAGCTAAAGTTTCAGACTATATACAGAATGCAGGAAAATAAGACCTTTCCTCTACAAGTATATTATTGTTATACTCTTGTCTCTTCTAAGATCACGAGTGGAGAAGGTCAAACACCTAAAAATGTGACTTGAAAGGTGCATGTGTAGGTGAGAGAGACGATATTAGTACAAATGATAGAATATTCGTGGATAGCTTATAACAGGAAGCACAAGTGATTCAGGTGTCACAGGTGTAGGTGTGACAGCGTCCAGTGATGTGGAAATATTGCAACGCCTTGATCTGTATTATATGAAGTGAGGCAGGCGGTGAACAGGAGCACGTCTGGCTCATTATTCAAATCAGTAATTCCCAAACCATACTGCGAAATTGGCGACCTGTGTGTGTGTGTGTGTGTGTGTGTGTGTGTGTGTGTGTGTTTTCAAAAAATCTCGAACTCTAAGTGCGAAGCCATTCTGTGTATTGTATACTGGTTGTTGCCAGAATATATTTTGTCGCCCCCCCCCCCAAAAAAAAAGGGAGTAAAGGTGCATGAATATTTTTGAGACTTTGCAACCGTGTTCTTTCTTACACATGACGATATTACTCAAAGATTAATATCCTGTAATGACATTTTCAGTTGGATGTGATTGAAAATGTTATTTTTTTTTTAAATAACAGAACAGAGGAAGGAAAAACAAATGGATAAAGAAATGAATAATCCATGCACCAGATTACTGGCATTCTTCATTCATGAAATATATATATCAGTTGGGCTTGAACAGCTGTAGGCTAAAGTTTGGGGTGAAACAACTCCGGGGAAGCGAGTTCCAGAGAGATGCAGTTCGGAGAATAAAAGAATTCTGATAGGCGGTTCCACAAAGTGCCTGTGTGACATTCCAGTCATGAGCGCTACCAAATGCCTGTGTAGCACGAGTGAAGGCATGGAGAGGTGGAACAATGGACGCAACTTCGTCTGAGCATTTCCCATAAAAGTATCTGTAAAATAATGCAAGAGAGGCAACATTCCTTCTTACTTGTAGGGGAGGTAGTTTATTTATAATAGCAGGGTAACTCATGATTCCAACAGCTATGTTCTGAATTTTGTCTATTTGTTTTAGTGCAACATCTCCATATCCATTCCATAAGGGTGAGCAATGTTATAGCTGAGTGCACACATGACTCTTATAGCTAACTGCTCGTCAATGAAGAATTTACGGACTCTACAATAATCCAAGTTTCTTTGAGGTGGTTTTAGCAAGTGATCTGACATGACAGGGCCTGCTGAGGGCATTGTTAAGTGAAACACCGAGCATTTCAATACTTTTGGAGATGGGATTATTAGTAGCAATGAAGGTAATACACCAATCTGGCAATATCTGTCTATTAGTAAATTGTATATATTTGGTTTTACTAGCATTAAATGAGACAAGGTTATTTTGTTCCCATTCATTGATCTTAGAAAAGTCTTGATACATAGAGATGGCTGTACTGAGTTGGGAGTTAGAGATATTAGACTTTGTAAATGGATGTTTGAGTGTGAATGAACTGTGAAGCGTTGAGTCATCTGCTTATGAATGGATGGGATTGTGGGTGATGGACAAGAGATCATTAACATGAACTAGGAATAGGGTTGGCACCAGAACTGATCCTTGTGGCACGCTGGCGTTGATTGGTTGGAAACTGGAATATACATCATCTACTTTTACTCGTATTTCTCTGTTGCTGAGATATGAGGAAAGCAGAGGAAGAAAAGATGTCAGTCCATAGCAAGGGAGTTTTGACAGTAAGGTATGGTGCCACACTCTGCCAAAAACATTAGAATTATCAAAGGCTACTGCATGAGTTTCTCCATGTTGGTCAGTTGATTGATGGAAGGTATGAGTCAGCAGATTGAGTATGTCAATGGTGGACCTCTCATGGCAAAAACAATATTGTCTATCATTAATTAAGTTTTTGGATTCAAGGTGCTTATGAACCCAAGGCATCCCAACAACGTATGGATATGTTCCCATGTTTTGTCATGGTGACACCCGACGATGTATCCATACATTTTGCAAATGCGAGGTCCATCATTTGCACATTTTTAAAGTTTTGTGGGTGATTTTTGGTAGGCATATGTGGGAGACCTTCCTCTACCCCTCATCAGGCAGGGATACTGCCTGGCCCTGCCTGGCCCCTCTCCCCCCCACACGCCATTTTCTCTTCAACTCACTTGTTTGCAGTAACCTGGCTAGTAAAGACATGTCATGCCACGGTCTCTCCAAATGACGAAATTCAAGGTGAAAGTTATTTCCGAGGTGGAGGACAAAGGAAGAAACAAGCCAGACGAAGAAACAAGCAGAAGTGATGAAGCAGTAACATCGTAAAGGACTGTGAGGTATGTTGATGTGTTTGGTATGTGAAACAACGCTTATACTGCCTATATTATTGTCTGAAAACCAATATACTCTTGTACTGCATATAAATTCGTACCAAACAAATAAATATCTAACGTTTTATATGTAGTTTGGAATAGTTACTCCTCTCATAGAAAATGTTTTCGCTGGAGCACGGCCTACAGCAGGTACTAGGTATTCAGAGGGACACCTGTATAATGCAATTATAAGTTCAGCTGAGCACTTTAATAGGCATTAAATTTTCCAATATTTCTAACAAAAAGCGGAGGTTTTACCCCCCCCTCCAAAAAAAAAGATACTTTCTGAAAATCTGCCAGGACTATGAGGGGTCAGTGGTGAAAAATCGGTCAGGATGCGGCGGGTTAATTACAATATTCAATAGTTTACCAAGGGAAGATGTGACAGCTGTTGGTCTGTAATCATATGGGTCAGAGGACCTTCTTTCTTTGGAACTGGGTGGATATTGGCTTCTCTCCATGAATTGGGGAATGACGAAACGCGTATGCATGGTCTGAAAACTTTAGCTAGAAAAAAGGCAAGTTCTAGGGAACACTTTTTCAAAACAATTGGAGGAATTCCATCTGGGCCTGGAGATTGTCGATTGGTAAATTGTCTAGGATGAATTTTACGTATCTAGTCTGTATTTTAAATGGAACAATCTCGGATTAGTCAACTTCTAGTACTGGGACGTTCTGGCTGACTTCCTCTATGGTAGAATTTCTTAAAAATGTACTGGCGAGGCTATTCGCTTTACCACGTGGGTCATTTGTAATGTTGCCATCTGAAGATTTTAGTGCTGGAATGGGTGATGACTTGTTAAAGTTACTGTCATTGGGGTTGTTAAGTGAACAAACATCTCACTTCCCAACATCATAGGTCAAATATTTACTAATCAATCTCTACATGTTATACAATCATTAGAAGGAGAATTTTATTAGCTTTCGAAAGCTAAAAGTCCCACTTTGATACGAGGTATGGTGTTCGGGTAAGAAGCGAAAAAGTAAAACCCATTTTCGGCAGTTTTTTTTGGGGGGGGGGCGGGGGGAACTTTTGTGAAGAACTTTTCTCGTCACTGTTATGTTTTAATTTCATCATCCTATGCAGAATTGCATTGGATTTCATTTGAGCAAACACCGGTGATCCTAGGCCTCATAGTTTTCAAGAAAAATGAAAGAAACTACAGTGTATTTTGCCGAAAGATGAACTGCCGTCAGCGGCACTCACTTACGGTATTTTCCTGTAGCATGCAACCATTTTTTATGCTTGCTAGCTACGCTTTCTTCGATTTTATACCAACAACTATTTGATATAAATACTTCTGTTTAGTTTTTAGTCCTCTCAGAAACCACACATGAAAACTAAACCTGTCGCTACCAATTGAAACTGAAGTTGTACTTATTTCCCTGTCATTTGTGTTGAGGTAAATAACAATATATATGTATGTGTAAATATACTGACATAAAGATAGGAAGATAGATAAATTAAAAAAAAGAATATCACATACTTCTCCAGCGGCGATGATCTTCCTGCAGGACCAGACGGGTTGGGAGGTGAGGAGTTTTGTACTGGTGTGTGTGTGTGTGTGTGTGTGACTCTATGTGTCTGTGCTCCATTAGTGAAGGTATCACTCGGTATGGTACCGGTCGAAACATTCACCCATGCAAAGTGGCACATCACATACAGGACACATGTTCTTTGTGTTCTTCCTCATCCCTAATTTCAAGCACAAGGCACACCTGAGCCTCTTCTTGTTGGGGATCCTCGCCCGGTGGTGGCCCAGAGTGCGATCCAGCCTCACGTCGTCGTCGATTACCCAGCAAACTTGCTTGGATGCTCTTGTGCTCTGTGGTCCTGTCATGCAGGAGCTACAGGCCCAGGCACGGGTTCTCCCGACGGACCAGCAACTAGAGATGGTGGCAGTGCTGGCACCCCTGATGAGCCTCCTGCAGGCAGTGCTGGTGATGACAAGGGCACCTGTGATCGCCCTGCTGCAGGTGGTGCTGGTGTTGGTGATGGGGCCTGTGGTGCTTGTCTTGCAGGCAGTGCTGGTGCTGGTGGTGGGTGGGCCCATCCAGGCACTGGTGCCTGTACCTACTAGGTGCCAGGTGTTGCTGGTGCTGGCCGCCAGGTAGGTAGGTCTGGGGCGTGGTGGAGTATATGCCCAGGAGTGGGCCAGTCCTATTCATGGAAATGCAGAAGATCGTAGATGATCTGCTCTACAAATTCAAAGAGTTACTGTCCTGCGTTTGTACTTTTTGCACAAGGCAAACGTGTTGAAGAGTGCCATGTGGATGAAGTAGAAGGTGATCTTCTTCATCCGCTTGACAGTTCACTGTTGGGTGGGGTAGTACTGGACCATCTGATCAAAATGATCCACCTCACCCATGTACCTGTTGTACTCATCCACAACGACGGGCTTGTTAACGACCTTCTTCACATAGGTTGTCCGCCTGTCATTACCCAGCACCTTCCCTTGAACCCTCTTCGGAATGGTGTCAGCGGTGTGGAAGGTGGACACCATGTTCACAATGCTCTTGTCCTTCTACAGCAGGAGTAGCACAATGTCCTTGTGCCTGTATGCCATGCCCCCCTCAGGCAGGCTCGTAGCCTTGGCGATGGCCTGCAGCTGGCGTGGTGCTCCTCTAGGCAGCAGTGGGGTCCCACACACGTAAAGGCCAGCAGTGAAGAGTCGTTCGCACAGGGCTACCGAACTGTAGTACTTGTTCATGAACAACTTGTAGCCCTCGTCCTTCAGAAGTTCCATGAGGCCCCACACGGTGTTCTCGAGGGTCTGCTGCACCCCCCTGTAGACCTCAAGGTTCCAGATGTAGCCTGAGGAGGACCCAGCCAACATGTATAACTTGATGGAGTACTTGGTGGGCTTCAGGGGATTGTAGATGTGGAAGGACAGCCGGTCCTTCCACCCCAGAGAGCTCTCATACAGGCTGAGCAGCTCTTCAGGTTGGTACACTGACTGGAACAGCTGAAAGAGGTACTCCATGACCGTGCAAACGTGGATGAGCCGATCTTGGTTGTCCCAGGGTGTGTAAGTGCTTGAGGATGGCATTGAAGTGCCTTCCACTCATCGCCCACTGGACCCTAGGGTAGTCGTTCAGCTTGGAGCTCCTCCAGTAGTGCCTGATGGTCGGCATGTGCACGACCCCCATGAAAAGGTATAACCCCAGGAACTTGTCTATCTCCTCTTCATTGCAGGAGAACCAGGCATCCAACTGAGTCCTCAGGCATGTGGCATACTGGTTTGTTTCCATGGTGAGATATGACAACAACTCCCGCATGAAGAAGAGCTGGAAGAACTGCAAGGGAGATGTTGGTATATCCACCTTGATCCCTGGGGAGCCAGTAAACGGCCAATGGTTCGGTGTGAATGGGCCACTGCACCACCCAGAATCTTCTTCAGCGTTGGTGGCGGCGGTGGCAGCGGGTCGGCCTGTCGATACGCTTCAGCCTGCCGTCTGACCCCTTGGACGTCCCTTGAGTCCAGGCAGTGGACCACAATGCCCTCGTCTAGGAGGGGACACCTCGGACGAGGACAAGGACAAGACAGAGGGCTCCGGGGACACCAGTCTCCTCGGCCTGGCTGGCGAGGATGTCACCGTTGCATCCTACACGGCAGATGTGGGTGGAGGGACCATCACAACAAATGATGGCCCAGCTTCCGGTGACACTGGCTCACCAAAGGGGGCAGAGGGGCCTGGAGATTGGGAGACGACGAAGAGAATGGTGGGACCAGCAGGTCCTGGAGGTGAGGAGTGTTCTCCGATGGGGGCAGCCAATGATGGTGTGGTGTCCCGCAATGGAAGGCGGAGTGGCAGCTCCCCTTGCTGACCGGATGCCGTTACGTCCACCTCCTCCACCCCAGAATAGTCGCTCCTGGTGTCGCTATCCGACTCAATTTCATTGAGGAGCTTCTTCCACGTGTGTGGTGCCAACTCATACTTCATGACTGCAAGACTTGTGTGATTGGCAGCTAACTGGAGAAAGAACTGCAGTCAGAGGGAGTGCGTACCTCAGGCTAGGCACAAATAGCTGCTGTGTAGGGGTGTGAGCTGAAATAAAGAAGTTATGATATTTTATTCACAGCCAGCCAAGAATTTTGCTCAACACTGGCAAAACGCAAGGATTCATGATATATGTGTATGTCCATGAAAAACATTGTCTCCTACATCTGACTTAATGCACAGGTAGGGGCCATGAGCTCGTGTTTCACTCTTTCATTTCCTTTTCACATTACACATAACCAAATGTATCATTTTTATGAGATACGCAGTACATTTCACCACTAAAATGTAAATGCACGTGTTCCGTAGGCCCTTACCTGTGCGGTAAGGTGTAGCAGACGGTGTTTCCCTTACGAGAACATGCTGCAGTCTTTACGCTTTTATTTCACATGACACATAACCAAGTCCATCATTGTATGACAGTTACAGTTTATTTCACCAATAAAATGTAAATGCCCGTGTTCCGTACCTCGCGTTGCATTTCACTATCTTTGTGCTAACTCAGGTGAATGAGACATGCTCTTCCTTAAGAGCACGTGGGTCACTCTTTCACTGTCTTTTCATATAAAACATAACCAAATCTATCAATATATGAGATATACAGTATATTTCACCACAACAAGTACATGCGCATCTTCCATAGGTCAATTACGTGGCCGCTACCTGGGCGGTAAGATGTACCAGACGATGATATTCAGACGATCACGTGGTTCACTTGCACTTTCTATTCACATTACACAGAACCAAATACATCATTTTATGAGATACACAGTATATTAGACCATATAAAATTACGTAGCTCACGTTGCATTTCGTTACCTTTGTGCTAACTCAGGTGTAAGAGACGTTCTCTTCCTTACGAGGATGTGGGTCAGTCTTTCATGTTATTTTCACATAAAACATAACCAAATCTATCAATATATGAGATACACAGTATATTTCACCGATAAAATGTAAATTCATGTGTTCCTAACTTGGCGTTCCATTCCCTACCTTTGTGCTAACTTGGTGAACGAGACGTGCTCTTCCTTACGAGCACGTGGATCACTCTTTCACTGTTTTTTCACATAAAACAAAACCAAATCTATCAACGTATGAGATACACTGTATATTTCACCACAACAAGTACATGCTCGTCTGCTGTAGGTCAATTACATGGCCCTTACCAGTGCACTAAGGTGAAGCAGATGATGTTTCCCCTACCAAAAGGTAATACATTTCACATTACACATAACCAATTCCATCATTTTATGAGAAATACAGTATATTTCACCACAACAATACATGAATGTGCTCTGTATGTCACAGTTGTGATACCTAAGGTATCGCAGACGATATTTTCTGACAAGCACGTGGTGCAGTGTTTATGTTCATCCACAAAATCATACGATAAACATATCACTATAACATTCATGCTTTATTTCACACAAAAAGCATACGGAAGATAGAACAATTGATAAAATGAAACATCCCTATAAAAACCTCCTCTATTTATCCCCTCCTGACAATGCTGTGCCATGGTTGTAAGGCATACATGACTCATGCCCTAGCCAATATTTTATGACGTTCACTCGATGCACTATACTCCTATCTATTGCACAATAACACTATCCACCATGCATCAGCATAAAGCAAGGATTTTCATCAACACATTGGCAAATATTCCATTCAAGACAACACTGTGTCGTAGGGCAGTTTCCCGCCTCCCCCTGCTAAACGTTTCACCATGTCCTTGCTCACTAGCTATTGCACACTATATTGACCTGATTCACTGTCACTATTGTTCAGTGGCTGAATACTCACATTGAGTGCAGGGTGGAGGAAGTGTAGTTATTGGGACACGGCGAAAAACAGGGTAGGCCTAGCACAATCTTTGTTGCGCGAACGGCTGATATTGGCCAGGAATGATTCACAAAAACCTAAATCCCTATTGCAAACACCAAATCTTATCACAATAGTGCCCAGAAAGTACACACAAGCACTATTGGTATAGCCGAATATGACGTGTGCCCGGGATGGAGGTAAATAGAGTACGATTTAAAGGTCCTGCCATGCGCTACCTTCTCCCTCTGCTGCCGGAATGGTACTAATCAACCTGTCCAGCCTGCCGTGCATCTGGGGCCCCACAGTTGCCAACTCATTACTTTTGACGACCGGCATGGAAACTCTGATGCCCCCCAAAATGATGCCAATTGGCTGAAAACTTTTTCTCTGAGGAAGTTTTTTATGCTTTACGGACGACAAATGCGTCAAGTTGGGGCCACCCCTATAGCCAAAAGATGACAAATGCGTTAACGCGGGCCAAGAGGTTAATGTGGGACTGGGTAGAATTGACATAGTGAAAAAAAGACTGCGATGGAATGTCAGCAAGATAATTTCGAAATCCATCCCAGTTTGCCCTATCAAAGTTCAATTGGGTCACCCTGACGGGTTCAGAACGGAAAGGCTTGGGGGAGTTGAATAATGAGGCTTTGATGAGATTGTGGTCAGAGGATCCAAGTGGTGACTACTTCTATTCTGTATTGATCTAGATTATTTGCCAGGAATAGATCCAAGAGATGGGCATTATCGTCAGGATTATCTGGTATTCCGGTTGGTTGCTTTACCAACTGCATGAGATTAAACGATTCTGCAAACAGCTCACACTCTAGACCAGTATTGTCAGTCCTGGCAGTATGCAATAACCTTTCAACACTGTGTATGTTAAAATCACCCAAAACGGTAATTTTGGTCCTAAGGGTAAGGTTAAGGTTACTCAACTGTGTGGATATGGAGTCATAAACACTGGGTTCTGAAGAAGCACTGGGGGAGCGACAGACTACACAGATATATTTGGTAACATTTAGATAATTTAGTTTATACAGTGAATAATCAAAATTAGCTGAAGTTTAAAATAGTGTCAACTACATATTCAGATTTGATATAACAACAGGTGCCACCTTTGTTATGGAAGTCTGTGAGGGGATGGTAACCAGGGAAACAAAATGGGGATATTTCGGTAAAGGGAGAGATTTGGGTTTCTGTGAGTAACAGGGTTAGAGGGGATATGGATTGTAGGAAAAAATAAACTGAATTCAAACTGGTACTGAGACCATGGATATTGGTGAAGAATAAGGCCGCTCCTGCACTTCCACGCTGATGAGCACGAATGGAATTTGCAAAAGCACAATCGTTTGATGGCGACCGGGAGAACCCTGTGCTGCCAGCCCTATCCTGCCAGTGGTGGCAATCTGAGATACCACCTCGTTTGCTAATATTAATGCAGTGGCCATTGGTAAAGGGAATAGAAATAGAAGGTGTGATATCTTATGGGCATGTAGCGTGCTGTAGACAGTTGAAGGTACAGGTATTAAGAGAGTATGCTCTCCTACTTTTTGTGTACATGAAAGCATTAAAAATGTTCAGCAAAGGGAGATGGTCAGGATCAAGTCCTGAGATGCATTGGTCATGTGGAAAGGATGGAGAATGGGAGACTAACTAGAAGAATGTATGTGGGTGAGATAGAGAGCGAAAGGAAGGTGAGCCCAAAGATGAGATAGAGGAATGGAATGGAGAGATATATGAGAGGGGAGGTGTGAGTTGGAGGGAGGGCAGCAAAACAACGGAGGACAGTTGGATTTAAGTAGGCAGGCTTATCATTACAGTCAATTCCACATGACCCAGTGAGAGGTGTTGGGCTCTAAACTAGACTACCTTGGACAAGATCCTTTAATGGTTGTTCTCTATTGGTAGTATATATTAAGAGATTCTAACCGATAAGCACAACACTTGAACATCACTCCGACTGGAGTGTGAAGTAACTAGAGTTCTTTCACCTTAACTTGGCCTAGGTTTATATCCTTCTGTTGTTTATTTCACGTAGCACAATGGTAGGGGAAAAAAAAAAAAACAATGATAGGGCGCTACATCTTTTCCATAGCACTTAACCTGCCCTGTCCCGTCGACGTATGGGTACGTTGCAACGATTTGCATTTGCCAGTCCCGGCGACGTACCAGTACGTCGTGCAATTGCAAAGTGCATAATTTCGACAATTTTCAAATTTCGTGCTTGATTTGTGGTACGTATCCTCGCATGACCTTCCCCTACCTGCCACCAGGCAGGGACACTCGGCGACCCCGCGCGACTCGCGCTAACCCGCCACTCGTCCACTCACCTGGTAGCAACAGTCCTGCTCAGACATGGCTAAGAGAGGTCTCTCAGAGGGCGAAATTCAAGCTGCCCTGGACGCCTTTACAGGCGACAGTGATTCCACACTGGACGACGAGGTTGTGGATAAAGATTATGTGCAGCCACAGGAGGAAGAAACCACCAGCAGTGACGAGGAAGTTCCGTCTCCCAGGAAGCGGCAGTACGTGACTTACCGTGCTGCTAGAGAGGGGCAGCAGGCCAAGAAGCCACGTACAACATCCTATGCCTATCCCCAACGTGATTTGGAACCAGATTTCGATGACAAGGACAAGGACGAGGATGGAGTCGTGGGACGTGCTGCAACATGGTATGGACGTGAGGTAATCACTCATCGTGGCCCAGAGCGCACACCACGTTGGACGAGCAGGTATGGGCCTAGCATTTTGTTTGGGGAGTTAGGAAGTGCCATGGAGGAAGTGGGGAGTGAAAAGGAAAGTACAGGGAGGATTAGGGAAAGTGAGAGTGACGTGAGTGAGTCATTGCTCTCCCTAGGTAGTGTGAGGCGGCATAGTGTATCACGTGGGTGAGTGCGGGTGCGTTCAGTATCACGTGGGGTTGTGAGGGAGGGGTAAGGTGGGGAGGAACCACTCCCAAGCACGTCTTATGCTCCCCAATATCCCCTAACACGTGGTAGAGCTAGGGTGCGTGAGAAAGCACGTGGTGTTGTCATGGAGGGGGAAGGTGGGGAGGAACCAATCCCCAGCACTTCTTCTGCTCCCCAATATTCCACTACTTCATCCCCACAGCCCCCTAATGTTCCTCAAGGCCGTAAGGGTAAGGGAAAGGGAAAGGGTAAAGGCAGAGGGAAGAGGAGTGACCATGGGGAAGCCCTCCGCACTCCTCCCCCACCAGGATCTCCTCCCCACCCAGATGAAGGCGGTGATGGGGATGATGGGGACGAGGGATTTGTGGGATGGAATTGGGAGGATGGTAGTGATTTTTCTCCCCTCATTCACCCCTTCACTGAGCAGGGGCGCTCTGGCTGCATTGCTCCCGGAATTCACCGTAATTCCACCAGGTTGGATTTTTTCCACCTGTTTTTTAGTGAGGCATTTGTGGAGCATATTGTATACCAAACCAACCTTTTTGCAAGCACCCAGTGCCTTGAGAGTGAAAGACTGGGAACAAGGAGTAGGCATTCTATCATATATGATTATCCTGTCTCCCTTTCAGAAATGTTCCTATTTTTTGCCCTGGTCCTTTTGATGGGTATTATACGAAAGAGCAGAATTCCTGCTTACTGGACTAGGGACCCTGTTATGTTTACCCCAATATTTGGGCAAGTGATGAGCCGTAATCGGTTTCAACAAATTCTAAGTCGCATCCATTTCTATGATGCTCATGATCCTGCAAATGCAAACGACACTGATAAAATGAGGCGAATTAGGTTGGTCTTTGATCACCTGAGGCAAACCTTTCGTTCCTCATTCTATCCCTATAGAGATCTCGTCATAGACGAGAGTCTCGTGTTGTGGAGAGGCAATATTTCATTTAGGCAGTATATACCCAGCAAAAGGCGCCGTTTTGGGTTCAAGATCTTTGTTATATGCGACTGTAGGACTGGATACGTGCAAGACATAGTCTTGTACACCGGTGCACAGACAGACGTAACAGAAGATCGAAGTATTGGACTGTCGGGAGCAGTGGTAAAGATGATGATAGAAGATTATCTTCATCGTGGTCACGTCCTCTACCTGGACAATTGGTACACTAGCCCTCTTCTCGCTCGTTATCTTCACGCACATGAAACTGGAGTCTGTGGAACCGTGAAGGTGAACCGGCGTCACATGGCCAAGGTAGGGCAGAAACTTGCAAGGAATGAGGTTGTCTTCTTCAAAGCCAACAACATCCTTGCAACTGTGTGAAACCACAATAGAGAAGTAAGCCTATTGTCAATGGTTCACCGCCCCTTGATGCACCGTACTGATTCCGTTGATTACCGTAGCGAGAACAGGCGTCATATTTGGAAACCTCAGTGTCTCATGGACTATAACATAAACATGCGCCTCGTGAACCAGTCAGACTCCATGATATCGACGGTAGAGTGTGCCAGGACCACGATGAAGTGGTATAAGAAACTGTTCTTTCACTTGCTAGACATCATTGCTCTGAATTGCCACCACCTTCACGCCATGACAACAGGAGTTCAGGAAACCTTTGAAGGGTTTGTGAGGGAGCTCACAAGAGAGATGTTTGCACGGTATGCTGTAGAAAGGCCCCAACATCGCACCCGCACTGCCCCTATTGCACAAACTCCCCTGAGAATATCCGGCCGCAATTTCCCCACTCCTATCCCTCCCCAGCCAAACAGACCTAGGCCCCAACGCAGGTGTCACGTGTGTAGCAATTCCCGGGTGAGACTCACGACACAGAGGAAGGACACCCGCTATGAGTGCGTGGAGTGTGACGTGGGTCTTTGTATTCACCCATGTTTCAGCGAATATCACACGTTGATGCAATTCTGATGTGGTGTGACTGTGACAGGACGCTGAAACTATGAAGTATATGCGACAGACAGACGCTCAGTGAAATTATCAGTCATGTTGATCTCCAAATATTGGTATAAAGTGCATACGGGTATAACATAAGTGCAAAAATTGTATGTAAGTGTATAAATATGCTGTAAGTGGAAACATACATAGCGAGGGTTTTATGATGCAATATTCTGTCGCTCAGTGCAATAAATACGGCCCGTAATTATGTAATTATTATTATTGGAAATGCTAACGAGTATAATAGAAGTTCAAATTATTGTAAGTGATGAAATATATTCTAAGTCAAAATATTCATAGCGTGTGTATAGAGATGCGATATCCTGACGCTCAGTGGAATGAATAAGGCACGTAATAGTGAAAATAGAAGTCAACAAGTGGTAAAGTGTGTAATATATGTGAAGAATTTGTATATAAGTGTTTGAGTATTATGTTGGTCAAAACATTCATTGCGAGGGTATTTTCATGCGATATTCTCACGCACAATGAATAAATAATGCCAGTAAGTATGTACAGTGCAGTATAGGGGTGTAAATGTGTGTAATGTAAGTGGGAAATTATAATTGGAGTGAATAAATAAAGTAGAAGATGAAACACGAGTGTTTGAGATCGTGGTTGCTACGTGAATATGCGCTAGCATATCGCTAAATGCCCTCGTAATGAATGAAAATAATTGAAAACATTTACAGTGGTGGAGGAAAGGTTCTATGTAAAGGGAAAAATAATAGGAAAGTGATAAAACAATTGGGTATGTTGAAATACGAGTCATAGCGAGTGCGCTTACTAAGCTGATGTGCACTAAACTTATGCTGCATGTCATCATAATGAATGAAAACGTCTGAAAACATTTACAAACAGTAGAAATTGGTAAAATGTCATTCAAACAGAAGTATACAAGTAGAAAAAATGATATGTTGACTGATACAAGAAACTTAGCATATAGCATGTTACGACTCGGACCTAACTCGCTATGCTCGCGCGATGGTACAATGCTTATTTTTCATATATATTTGTCTGAAATCCATTATATTGTTACTGTTATTGTTTATTAGTTCATATTCAATAAATATAGAGGTGTTGTATGTTGTTTCTCCCAGTATTCCTTACCATAGAAAACGTGAGCGCCTGGCACGTCCATAATAGAATACGATACATGGCGCGGGGGGCCTCACCTGTTCTGACCACTTATAGACCACGGTAAGCCTTTTCTTGGTGATTTTCCTTCGTTTCTCAACCAAAGCGGAAGTTTTAGCCAAAAAAAAAAAATTCCAAAAAGGCTCGGAACTGGGGGATGTCGGAGGTGCGGAAAACCTCGGGACGTGACGGGTTAATCGTAACCAGCATCATAAACTAGCGTAAATCTCTTTTTACAAATCAGCAGTCACATTGGAGAGCTTGCAGTTATAGTCTAAGTTAGAGTAAAAAGATTACAGACCGCCAGACACAAGAACAATCTCCATGATGAAGGGGTCTAGATGAGCGTGAGAGGAGAGTTTACCATGACCGGAAAAACTCACGCAGCACCGGCAGTTTATATGACCTGAGGGAGACATTTTCCGAAATTAAAATAAACGAAGTGGAGAATGCTAGAGATGGTGGCTGGAGGGAACTGGAGAACAAACGACAAACTGGGGGACAAGCACAAAACTTAGAGACACATGCGAAAATGGGAGACAAACGGAAAACTGGGGGAAAATGCAGAAATGGAGAACAAACGCGGAACTGAGGGGCAAACGAAAAACTATGAGACAAACGAGAAACTGGGGGACAAACGCCAAACTAGGGATGAAACGAGGAACTGGGAGACAAACGATATCCTGGGGAACTAACGTGGAACTTGGAGACATTGAACCGCCATTTGCCATCTGTATAGTTTTACTCTTCCTTTTGGTGCAGAAGGAGGCAGGGAGAAAGGATGTGAAAATGAATGCAGGGTTTGTCATAAAGTCAGACAGAAAATGGAGTTACTAAATACCATGAAGGAAAAATGTGAAGTAAATGACAAAAGAAAGGAGAAGGAAAGAATTAAAGTGATCAAATATATAAGGAAAAGAGAACGAAGTAATGGAATACAGAGAGATAGAGAAGACAAGTGAAAATTGACACAGTACAAGAGAGAAGACAAGAGAAGCCAGAGAGTCTGGAGACAGAAGAAAGATGAGAAATTGCTGAATGTGGAGAAAGAAGAAGAAACAGAACTGGTCTAACTGTAAATGAAGGGAGGAGAAAGAGAAGTAAGTGAATATAGATAATCGATATAGGCCTAAGCAATATCAAGAGACCACCACACACACAATAAAAAGCACTGCCTTCCATATATATACTTATATATATATATACGAAGTGCTACCCAAAAGTTCAGTGATTGGAATATTGTAGGAAAATAAGTTACCTTACCTCCTAGTTCTCACTGTCGCCTTCTAATTAGTTTTCTTGGACTTGTATTCAGTGGTCACAACGTTTTCTCCACGAGTCCAAGCATTCTTGGAAAGCTTCAGGTGTGATGGTCTGGAGCACCTCCTGCGATTCTGTCTGGATCTCCTCAATCGAGTCAAATCAACGCCCTTTCAGTCGTAATTTTAGCTTGGGAAACAGGAAAAAGTTGCATGGGACAAGGGCAGGTGAACAGGGTGGATGGGGAATGACTACCGTGTTAGTGGAAGCCAGGAACTGCCAGACAACAATTGGTGTGTGGGTGGGGGCATTTTCATGATGCATGACCCAGTCCATGTTCTTTCACTGTTCTGCACGTTTGTGGCGGATGTTCTCCCACAGATGCTGCAAAACTTAGCAGTAAAACTTTCCACTGACAGATTGACTGGGTGGGACAAATTCTTTGTGAACAATCCCTTTGGTAACGAAGAAATCGATCAATATGAACTTGGTATTGCTACACCACTGCAAAACCGCCAAACCACCTACACACCACGATTCAATAGTAAGCGTAGTTCAACAACACGCCCGCTCACAGACATATATATATATATATTGCCAGACGCCATAATCCGGTAATGGGTGGCCATTTGACTCTGAGTTAGTTGTTTTACGGGGAGGGGCACTATCCCTCCACCAACCCACTTGTTGACACGTAGGCAGCACGTATGGTTGGGTTATATGGTTACCATCCAGCGTTGTAAATGGTTTCTTGGCTTACAGGAAACCATTTGGCTTGTCACTCAATGTAAAGCCACCTGTAAAGGAAAGAAAAGCAATAGTAGACATTATATAGGCATTAGCATATAGCTCATAAACACAATGTACAGCATATAGTGTCTGCTAGGGACATACACAGTTTCTCACTAGGATTGTCAGTTCACGTAATGTATATCCACAGTCTTGTTGTCCCAGACCATCAAGAATCCTTAACCATATGATCTACCTCAAACATCCTCATAGTCCAGACGACCAAGAATTTCATGACGTGGAGTAACCAGCCCCAGTTGGTTGGCCCATGTGATAGGAAATCTACCAGACATAAACATCCTCTTCAAGCTATATATAATGTTGGAGAGCTTCCCTTCAGATGTGAAGGAATTGGAGACTAGGCCCGAGAACACAATCAAGGCGGAGGCAGGAGATAGGAGATAGAAGAGTGAGAGTAAAGTAGAAGGACAGGAAATGGCACAAACTGCTACTAACTATAGGCTATACTGGTCATGCTAAGCTCTTAACTTTTTTTCAAGTAACAGTCTCACAATAAACTCCACCGACCCAAATCTGCCTATTTCATCATCCCACTTAAAATACGAAGAGAATAACAGAACAGAGAAGGCCTACACTAATTATCTCTACATACCTCATCATTACTCTCTCCTGGTGTCTCTCCATAGACAATATAAGCTTCTCTCTAGAAATACACCCCTCGGCTACGTCTACTTACACACACACACACACACACACACACACACACACACACACACACACACACACACACACACACACACAGGGAGACACCAAGGAGAGCAGACGCGGGCCGACAGTGCTCCATACCGAGCGAGCACGGCCAGTGGCATTACCTAAATTAGTATCTTTTTGAGTCAAGCTCTGTACCAGGTTAGACTAAATGGTTTTTTATTATTTAAAAAAAAATAAGAAGTTTAAACAAGACTTGTTCAAACAGAAAAGAGAACCGAGTAGCGAAAGAATGCACTCAATCAGCTGATTGTTTGTTTAGACTACAACTGCCCCAGGGAATGTAAGTACTCTGTGCTTTTAGTATTGCAAAATGGCCACATACTTTAGTAAAGCAAATTTGGAGAAGAAAAGGGATAAAGGTAGAAAGCAGGATGATGATTTCTACCAAGAACTGGTTGATGTGGAGACTCACAATAAACTGGTTGAACGTGTACACAGACTGGAGATGGCTTTCCAGAATGAGATTGATGAAATAAAGAAGCAGATACACTTGCAAAAGGAAGAAATAATAAAACTAGGAAGGGAGGTCAACAAGAAAGACACAACCATATGTGAACTAACAGTGGAAGTGAGTACACTTAGGAGGAAAATGAGCGAAATGGGAAGTACAGTAGTCAACCATGAGAGTATTAAGGAAGAGTTCAAAAATGATACAGAGACAATTAGGCAAATAAGCAGTCTGATAGACCAGAGCAGTGATATTGAGGAGAAGATAAAACAGGTGAATGAAGCCATGCAAAGCTAAAAAAATGATGTGGAAACCACGTATGCTGAAATGGTGAAAGTAAAGAAAGACTTAGAAACAAGGGTGGAAGAAAAAAGCATTAAAAAGAAAGTGAAAAGAATAATCTAAAACAATCCAAAGTTAGTCAGAGATTCAGTAGATATCAACAAATCTATAGTAAGCACTGGTATACAAGAGGAAGAAGTAAAAACCAAGATCTCAAGAGACAAAAAGGAGATGGCAAATGTAAATGAGCTTATTGAAAGAAGTATCAGAGAAAATCTGTAGTAAAGACATAGAGGAACACAAAAGGTTAGGGAAATACGAGAAAAGCAAATCAAGACCTCTAAAGGCAACTTTCCAGAGTGTAAACACCGTGGAGGAGATACTAAAAAATGCAAAGACTCTTATCGAAAAAGAGAAGTTCAAAAATGTATGGATCAAAAGATGCCTAACACAAGAGGAACTGGAATTACTGAAAGAGAAGAGGGAGGAAGCAAAACCAAAAAATGATGGAAGATCAGAAGAGGAGAAGAACACATTTTTTTTTACAAAGTAATAGGATTCCAGGTACGAAAGTGGTACATAAACAGGAGGGAATAAAAAGGAGGAAGGTAGAAGAACCACGTCAAGACAAGTATATAAACAAGATGATTAAGTTGATGTACTCAAATGTGGATGGAATGGTATCTAAATTATTAGAGATGAATGATTATGTCAGAGAAAATGAACCACATATAATATGCCTAACTGAAACAAAATTAACACCAAGGATATAAAAATGACATACTAAACTTAGAGGAATATAATAGATGGAGATGAGATAGAAACTTAAAAAAAGGAGAAGGAATTATAATATTAACTAAGACAAATCTAAAAGTCAATGAAATAAAACTAGATATACCCTCACAAGTAGAACTGATTGCAGTAGAGATCAACACATCTGAAGGGAATGTAACTGTAGCCAAACTGTACATGCCACCCAGATCAAACAAACACATAGGAAAGAGACGAATATGAGGACCTGGCAGAGAGTACAATTCAGAGTTTAACAGCATTACTACATAAAATGGAAGAGAAATTGGAAAGAATTATACTAACTGGAGATTTTGATACAAATATAAATTGGAATACTCTAGATATAATCCAAGAAAGCTGTTGGGACCAAAAGCTCCTGGATCTCGTGCAAGAGTTTTTCCTAACGCAACATGTGAGGGAAACCACCAGAAAAAGAGAACTCGATGGTGCGAAGGCTGCAGTGCGTGTGGATGGTAAACTAAGTGAATTTTTCTCTTTGAAAGTTGGTTTGAAACAGGGATGTGTCATGTCTCCATGGTTGTTCAATCTGTACATGGATGGGGTAATAAAAGAGGTACAAGGTAGGGTAGTGGATGTTGGAGTGGCCCTGGTGAGAGAGGATAGTGTTTGGAAACTCCCTGTACTGTTGTTTGCAGATGATACTGTGTTGTTGAGTGAAGACGAAGGGGAGCTGCAAGGCTTGGTGGATGAGTTTGAGAGAGTGTGTAAGAAACGGAATCTAAAGGTGAATGTAGGGAAGAGTAAAGTGATGGTCTTTGAGAGAGGTGAAGTCAGTGAATGTACAGCGAGGTTGGATGGTGAGGAATTGGAAAATGTGAGTACGTTTAAGTACTTGGGTAGTGTGATGAGTAAGGATGGAGGTTTGGAGGGTGAAGTGCTTGAAAGGGTACAGCAGGGAAGAAAGGTTGCTGGTTCTTTGAAAGCAGTGATAAGAAACAGGGAAGTGAGCATGGAAGTGAAAAAGTTACTATATGACAGTATTGTGATACCAACTCTAACGTACGGAAGTGAAGCTTGGACGTTGTTGGAAGGACACAAGTCAAGAGTGAGAGCAGTGGAAATGAGTTATTTAAGAGGAGCCTGTGGAGTCACATGGAGAGACAGGCTGACGAATGAGGATATAAAGGAGCATTGTGGTGTTGATGTGGATGTGATAGGAAGCGTTATGAGGAACACACTGAGGTGGTTTGGCCATGTGGAGAGGATGGAGGGTGAAAGACTGACGAAGAGAGTGTATGTGAGTGAGGTGGAGGGGGAAAGAGGGAGGGGGAGGCCGAGGATGAGATGGAGGGATGGGGTGGAAAGGTATATGAGAGAGGGGGGTGTGAGTTGGGAGCAGGGGAGTGAAATGGCGGGGGACAGGGCGACTTGGAGGTGATTTGTTTGTGGCCATCCCAAACGGGATTGAGGCGTCTGGCAATAGATAGATAGATAGATAGATGTACCTTCAATGCTAGATCTCATATTTACTTGGCAAGAAAATGATATTGACAGTTTAATATATCACCCTCCACTCGGCAAAAGCGACCATGCAGTACTAAATTGCAACTTCAGGATAGCATATGACATAGTTAACAGCAATGAAAGTTACAAAAAGAGCCTAAACTATAAAAAGGGAAATTATCATGACCTAAACAAGTATTTCTTAGAAACTAATTGGGAAAATGAGCTTAGAGGACAAGATTTAAATGTTGAATATAAAAAATTCTGTGAATTTTATGAAATAGGAGTCCAGAAGTACATCCCACAGCACAAAGAAGCAGATAAGAAAATACAGAAATGGTTCAATACAGAATGTAAAAAATCAAAAGAAAGAAGAGATTTGTTGTGGAATAGATACAGAAGACACAATAGTGAAAAGGCATCTAATAATTACAAACAGGCAAGAATGATTATACAAGAATAAGGAGGGAAGCCCAAAAACAGTCTGAGGAGGATATCATAAAATTTAAAAGTAGTGATCAATCGAAGCTATTTTACAGCTACATCAGAAGCAAAACCAAAGGAAAAGATATAATACAATCCATTACGGACGAGGGAATCACCTATGCACAAGAGAAAAATATTTGTGAAGCACTAAATAGGAATTTCCAATCAGTTTTTACAGAAGAAAAAATTTTTGAGAGGGACTATGTGGAGCATGCATGCCCACACATACTATCAGATATACAAATATCAGAAAAAGTAATACAGGAGGAGTTAAGTAAATTAGACAGAGGAAAAGCAAATGGTCCTGATGAAATTTCATGTTGGGTGCTACGAGAATGTGCAAAGGAGTTAAGTAAACCACTATTTTTAATTTTCAAGAAATCCTTGAGTCAAGGTAAACTACCTGATATTTGGAAGAGCGCAAATATTGTCCCCTTATTCAAGAAAGGGAATAGACAAAATCCACTCAACTACCGACCAGTATCACTGACCAGTGTTGTAAGCAAGGTATTAGAAAAGCTTATAAGAAAAGCTTGGGTAAATCATCTAGAAGAACACAATATGATAACAGAAGGACAGTTTGGTTTCAGAAAAGGAAAATCATGTGTTACTAATCTGTTGAGCTACTATGACAGAGTAACAGACACAATACAGGAAAGAGAAGGATAGGTGGACAGTATCTATTTAGATTTCAAGAAAGCATTTGACACAGTACCACACCAAAGACTTATATGGAAACTGTACCATCAGGGAGGAATTCGATGCAAACTGTTTTGTTGGATGCAAGATTTTCTCATATAAAGAGCAATGAGAACAGTACTAAGGGGAAACTACTCATCATGGAAAGAAGTGACCAGTGGAGTACCACAGGGCTCAGTGCTGGCCCCAATCATGTTTTTAGTGTATATAAATGATATAGACAGTAACACTGGAAATGAAAGCTATTTAAATATGTTTGCAGATGATGCAAAAATACAAAGGAGAATTACTAACACAGACTCTTGTAAAGAGCTACACGAAGAATTAAATAAACTTCATGAATGGAGTAATACATGGCAAATAGAATTCAATGTGGACAAGTGTCATGTAATCAAGTTTGGTAAAAGTGGAAAAAGACCGGATTGGGATTATACGTTAGGAAATAAAACCCTACACACATCAGAAAGAGAGAAGGACCTAGGTATGATTATCAATAACAGACTATCTCCGGCTGACCACATCAGTAAGAAGGTACGGAACATGTATACACTGCTTGCAAATATGAGAATAGCATTCATATACATAAATGAAGACATGCTAAGAAGGATAATAACATCATTCATCAGACCAACCCTGGAGTATGCATCAGTGGTCTGGAGTCCTCATCTCAAAAAACACATAGACAAGATTGAAGAAGTTCAAAGGGCCGCTACAAGATGGATACCAAGCTTAAGGGATCTAAGCTACGAAGAAAGACTAATTAATTGAATCTACCAACACTACAGGAGAGAAGGAAAAGAGGTGACATGATCATGCTATATAAATGCATATCAGGGAAGGAGAAAATAGACATAAATGATTACTTAACATATGGGGAAGTATCAGCAAGAGGACACTGCAAAAACTGCATAAGAAGAGAGGTGATAAAGACGTGAGGAAATTCAGTTTCCCAAACAGAGCAATTGATCAGTGGAATGCACTACCGAATGAAATAATGTGTGCCAAAACAATTCACAAATTTAAGGATATGTACGATAAATATGGTTTAAGACACGGGACAGTACGAGCTTGACTCATTCCTGTAAAGATACCATTAGGTAAGAACAATTAGGTAAGAACACACACACACACACACACACACACACACACACACACACACACACACACACACTTCCTTGGGGGAAGCAGCCTAGGTTATATATATATATATATATATATATATATATATATATATATATATATATATATATATATATATATATATATATACACACAAGATGGGAGTAGGCAACACAAGATAATCTGTGTAAGAACCGAAAAAAAAAAAAGTGAAAAGGGGAACTGAACTAGTGGTTAAATGATGAAAAACAAATTTTAAAAAACTAACTCCAATCTCGCAACGCAGGTCCGAAAGTAAATAAAATCAGCTGACGTTAGCAAAGGGCAAAATAAACACAATGAAAAAATACCATATATAATACAAGCTAGTAATATTTACAATATTTACAATGGGATAATGAAAACACAAATGAGAAAAAAAAAAAACAATCAACCTGATAATACCCTGAATAATCACGCTCAAGTCTGGAAACAAACTTGCCAAACGAAAGAAATAAAATTATTTGTGGCACTCAATTGCCACTAATAATAATAATAATAATAATAATAATAATAATAATAATAATAATACAGCAATACTTGCAATAGGATGCTAATACAAAGTGAAAAAGGTGTTCGGAAACATGTACAGTACACAAAACACTGCTTCTCTCCCCTCACTTCTCCAGTCAAACATACCTTCTCTTGATGCCAACCCACAAAAAACTGTCTCCATCCAAAATCCTCCACCTTATATACCCCCCCCCCCGGGTTGTGCAAGCTCCAACATGCATCTATGCCAGATGAGGAAATACACAAAAGAGTTAAGCGATTTAGTCTCTCCCCTGCACTGTGAACGTTATCAATATCGCTGCTGAATACAAATCTTTTTGTCACCAGATTATGCTCCACAGCAAGTCACTGATATTAAAAAACAATTTTAGTCACACGCACGTCGAGAAAGAAAACAGAATTAACTAAGACTTTATAAATGTGCAAGCAATGAACAGGCAAGAACACGAGCGTGTGTATGTGTGTAGATGCTGGCGTACATGGCATCAATACACATACACACACGCCCAGCAACACGCACGCACTATACACAATATACACAAAAAAATATATATATTCCTAAATACGTATCACGCCCACACCTAAGAAAGCATTTTCCCTTAGGAAAATTCGTTCTTAAGAACGTGACAAACAATCAGCGATGACATTGTCAGCACCCTAAATATGTCTAACATCCAAATGAAACTGCTGAAGGAACAAATTCCAATGCGTCAATTGCTGATTCTTCATCTTCAAATTATTCAGAAATTTGAGTGGGTGATGATCAGTATATGCAATGACAATAGGTCCAAATGCAGGGACATACACAGGAAAGTGCTGCAGGGCGAGGATCAGGGCTAATAGCTCCTTTTTGATAACAGAATAATTACGTTGAGAAACAGAAAACTTCTTACTGAAATAACAAACAGGATGCTCTATGCCATGATCGTCGTCCCGCATTAACACAGCTCCTGCACCCACATTACTAGCATCTACAGCAAGTTTAAATGTTTAATTAAAGTTTGGTGCAGCCATAACTGGATAATTACATAAGACCTCCTTGGCTGCATTAAAACTATTCTGACACTCATCAGTGTAGACGTATTTTCTTTCTTTCTTAAGCAATTCAGTGAGAGGGGCAAAGTTCTTCAAAAAACAACGGTAGTAACCAATACTGCCGAGGAATCTCCGAAGCTCACACCAGTGTTATAATACTGAAAATTCTTTATTGTCTCCATCTTAGAGTCAGGGGGGCATACACAACCATGACAACCACATAACCAAGGTATTGAACTTGCGCACACACAAACTCACGCTTCATTAACCCGCGGTGTCCCGTCGACGTTCTTTAACGTCCACACGTTTTGTCACTGCCAATCCCGTTGACGTAAATAAACGCAAAAAAATTGCAAGGTCCCTAATTTGCACAATTTTCAATTTTCGCGAGTGATTATTGGTACGTATACACGTGACACCTTCCTCTACAAGAAGCCAGGCAGGGACAATGCTTTACCCAGCATGACCTCCTCCTCCCCCCTGCATGCCATTGTCTCAGCAATTCACCTGTTATCAGTGACCTGGCCAGTATAGCCATGTCATGCCATGGTACGAAATTCATGGCCAGAGTGATTCCCCAATCAATGACAATGTGGAGGACAAACTTTACATAGCATTAGAGGAAGAAACAGTTAGAAATGATGATCAGGTAATGTGGCAAAAAAAAGGTCAGGTATTAGTGAGTGAAACAATGCTTATAATGCCTATATTACTGCCTGAAAACCAATGTACTCTTGTACTACATATAAATTCGTACCAAATATATAAATAAATACTGTTTATGAGTGGTGTGAAATAGTTATCCTCCCATAGAACTCGTTTGCTTTGGTGCCAGCCTGATAGAAAACCCAGAAAGGTAAGGAGGTACTCCTACCTGTATCGAGTACTTTAAACCTCAGGTGAGTGATTTCTCTATGAATTTTCAATGTTTCTCACCAAAAGCGAAGGTTTGAGCCAAAAAAAAAAAATTCCTAAAATGGTCGGGATTGGGGGGAGTCAGTGGTGGAAAAGTGGTCGGGATGGGGCGGGTTAAATTCACTACAAGGCGAGCCTCAGAAAGCCTGGACAACAAAACTCCTAGTTCTCTTAAGTGGCTTTCCCAGTCATCAGTAAATACTACTACATCATGCAATTATACCACACAATGCTTCATACCACTGACAACCATGTTCATTAATCGTTGGAACGTTGCCGGGGCATTTTTCATACCATACGGCATCACATTACACTGATATATTTGTCCATCTGCCACAAAACATGAGACTTCCTTAGCCTGTTCGGTCAGTGGGACTTGCCAGAAGCTTTTCTGGAGATCTAACTTGGTGATATAACTAGATGAGCTGATGCGATCAATGCAGTCCTCAAGCCGGGGCAATGGGTATGTATCAGTCTTGGTTAGCGCGTTCATCCGTCTGTAATCTATGCAAAATCTTGTGGTCCCGTCTGCTTTAGGCTCCAAAGTCACGGAGGAACTCCAGGAACTAACACAGGGGGATATAACCCCATGGTAATACACATAACTGATCTCCTGACGCAGCATGCCAACACTTTTGAGGACTGACTCGATAAGGGGGCAACCTCACAGGAACGGTGTCACCTACATCCATGTCATGCTGAATCCAATCGGTCTTCCCAAGGGTACTGCTGAATACTTCCTTGTAAGTTGACAAAAGAACAACCAACTGAGATGCTTGGTCCCAAGGCAGATGTGCTAACTTGGAGTTGAGAGTGGACTCTGCCTCATCATTCTTCACCCAGCTACAATTGGGAAACTCGCAACCTCAAACAAGCCACTATCAACACCTCCTCAGCAGCAGAAACAGTGGCGGAGACAAGGTGTAGAGGAACTGGAGAATCTGTTGCACGTGGAACGGCTTCAACAGGTTCACATGGCACAGTTGGTGCTTCATCCTTCTGTCAGGGGTCTCATCCAGGTAGTCAGTGTCTCCAATATGCCACATGACCACTAAACTTAGCGGCCAGCAGCTGACCCTGCAGTGGCAGCAACACCAAAACCTCATCACCTGACCTTAAACTCCCTCAGCCTGGCCTTTCGATGGTACTACACCTTCATGTTATCTTGGGCATGCCTGAGATTTTCCCTGGCCAGCTCCAGAGTCTCACTCATTCGGGTCTTGAAGTCCTGCTCATAACAGAGTAAGCTCTTGCTCTTGGCAAGGTTACTGCTTCAAGTCTCCTTAACAGAGGTTTAGACTGTAGCACCAGTCGAGCAGGGCAGTACTCCCGAGGTGGATGGAAAGCTGATGACAGGGAGTGCTGGAGCTCCCGTTTCATCAGCCCTCAGGACTAGTTCCTGACCATCCCCCTTTGCTGAACTTTTTCAGTGTCTCAGTTACACAGAGAGTAGGCCAGTATGCTCTCCAGTACAAATTTCTCTAACTATCTACACCAAACTACATGCACAGTACACACTACACTTCCTATTCAAAATTAAAAAAAAAAATGGCGTCTCTTCACCAAGCCTCGGAGTCCCCTGGGAGGGGGACCATAAATGCCCCCACCATCCGCCCCTCTCCCGGTGATGACTCGAGATGCCTGGAACCACTGTCTGGCTCTCTTCTTCTTCATTTCTACAACATTCACGGCCTTTTCTCTAACTTTCGCTCTGTTGAGCACCACCTCTTCTCCTCTAAACCTCACCTTCTTTTTCTAATGGAGACTCAGCTGTCTGAGGCAACTGACAGCAAACCCTTTTCTGTATCGTCCTACTTTCTCTATAGTCATTTCAAAGCCAAAGGTGGCTGTTGTGTATATATACGCAACGACTTATCTTGCTCTCGTGTTCCTGAACTCGATTCTTCTGAATTCTCCACACTCTGCCTTCGGCTTTCCTGTCATTCTCTGACTAAATATATCTGTGCTGTTTACTTATCCCCTAATTCTACTGACTATCAAAAATTCTTCGACTATCTTACTTCTATGATGGAACACATTCTATCCATTTCTCCTTTCTCTGAAATCTCCATTCTAGGAGATTTCAATGTTCACCACCACCTTTGGCTCTCCTCTCCTTTCACGGATCCACCTGGTGAACAAGCCTACATCTTTTCTATCCATAATGACCTAGAGCAGCTTGTACAGCACCCTACCCGTATCCCTGACCGCCTTGGAGAGAGCTCCAACATACTTGACCTCTTCCTCACAACTAATCCTTCTGCTTACTCTGTTAATCTTTTCTCTCCGTTGGGCTCCTCCGATCACAACCTTATTACCTTAACCTGTCCTATCACTCCGGTATGGCCTGTGGACCCTCCAGGGAAGTGTCGTCTGTGGTATTTTGGAGCCGCGGACTGGGAGGCCCTCAGGCAGTACTTCTTTGATTTTCCCTGGAATGATTGTTGCTTCCATGGCCGGAAGCCATCTGAGTGTGCCTTGCGCATTACTGAGGTTATTCTCTCGGGCATGGAAGCATACATTCCTTTCTCAAATCCTTTGACTAATGCAAAAAAGCCTTGGTTAAATCACGCTTGTTCTAATGCTGTCCGCAACAAGGAGAGGGCCTACAAAAGGTACCGGAGCCAACCCACCCCTGAATCACATCATCTTTACATTTCTGCCCGGAATCATGCTAAGTCTGTTCTTCGCTCTACTAAAAATAATTTCATCCATACTAAATGCTCTCAACTCTCCAACTCGAATTCTTCCCGCTCCTTCTGGCACCTTGCCAAAAATCTTTCTAACAACTTTACCTCATTATCCTTACCTCCTCTTTTCTACTGTGATGGTTCTGTAGCTATTTCTTCTACTGATAAAGCAGATCTCTTTGCACAGACTTTCTCCTCCAATTCCACCTTAGATGATTCCGGTGCTGTTCCTCCATCACTTCCCCCCTCTGATTTCCTTATGGCTGACATTAAAATTTCTTCAGTTGATGTATTTTCTGCCATCACTGGCCTCAGTACTAACAAGGCATATGGGCCTGATGGGGTCCCCCCTGTTGTTCTCAAGAACTGTGCTTCTGTGCTTACACCCTGCCTAGGCAAACTCTTTCGCCTTTGTCTGTCAACTTGTACCTTTCCTTCTTGCTGAAAGTTTGCTCTCATTCAGCCAGTCCCAAAGAAGGGTGACCACTCCCAACCCTCCAACTATCGTCCAATTGCTTTAACGTCCTGTATTTCAAAAGTTTTTGAGTCAATTCTCAATAAAAAATTTTAAGGAATCTTTCCTATCACAACCTTCTTTCCGATCGTCAGTACGGGTTCCGTCAGGGACGCTCCACTGGCGATCTTCTCACCTACCTTTCAGACTCCTGGTCATCCTCCTTTCGGGACTTTGGCGAAAGCTTTGCCATCGCACTTGACATCTCAAAGGCTTTCGATCGAGTCTGGCATAAATCTTTAATTTCCAAACTGCCCTCCTACGGTTTCTATCCTTCTATCTGTGCCTTCATCGCTAGCTTCCTTTCTGGTCGTTCTATAGCCGCTGTTGTAGACGGCCATCGTTCTTCTCCTAGATCTATCAACAGTGGTGTTCCTCAGGGCTCTGTCCTATCACCAACTCTCTTCCTTTTATTCATCAATGATCTTCTAAGCTGTACATCTAACCCTATCCACTCATACCCTGATGACTCCACCCTTCACCTTTCCATTCGGTTCCCGCAACGCCCATCTCAACAGTTACTTCAGCATACAAGGGATGAGGCTATGCCACACCTATTGTCTGACTTGGCTCGTATCTCTGACTGAGGTAAAAATAATATGGTTGTTTTTAATGCATCTAAGACTCAGTTCTTACACCTATCAACCCGACAAAATCTTCCACAGGTATACCCACTAATGTTTAATAATATTCAGCTTAATCCTGCATCATCCTTGAACATGCTTGGGGTTTCATTTACTCGGGACTTATCTTGGAAAGATCATATTACATCTCCTGTAAAATCTGCTTCCAAGAGATTGAGTGTGCTAAGCCGACTCCGATCTTTCTTTACCCCTGCACAATTGTTGACTCTATACAGGGGTTTTATCCACCCCTGTGTGGAGTACAACTCTCATGTGTGGGGAGGCTCCCCACATACAGCTCTTCTCAATAGGGTGGAGTCAAAGGCTTTTCGTCTCATTAACTCTCCTCCTCTTACTGACTCCCTTCAGCCTCTGTCTGTTCGCCGCACTGTTGCATCTTTATCTCTTCTATCGCTACTTTAATGGTCACTGCTCCTCTGAACTGTCTGCTTGCATTCCTCCACCTCTACGACGGGCACGTAGCACCCGTCTGGCAGCAAACTCTCATCCCTTTTCTGTCCAACTCTCTAATGCGAGAGTTAACCGTTACTCCCAGTCTTTCATTTGTGCAACTGGTCAGCTCTGGAACTGTCTCCCTCTGTCTGTATTTCCTGCTGCCTATGATCTCCAGTCTTTCAAACGCAGTGTGTCCAGGCATCTCAAAATGATCGGATCTTGAATTTGGCTGTCTATTGTATTTTGTTTTTTTTCTTGGTGGGAACTGTTACTGCAGGCTTATGGCCTTTGGTTCCTTCTTCCTCGCATTAAAAAAAAAAAAAAAAAAAGGTCAGAGGATCCCAAACTCTCTGGGGAAACATGAGCTCGTTAGGAGAGAAACCCAAACTCTCCTTGGGTACTTCCCTCGTAGCAAACAGGAGGAATGGCACACCACAGTCCCAGTCTTTAGAGTGCTCTAGACAGTACTTGTGGAACATATTCTTGAGAGTCTGGTGGTAACGCTCCAAGGCACCTTGTGTCTCCGGATGGTAGGCACTGCTCTTGATGTGTGTCATGTGAAGTTGAGCTAATGACTGCTGGAAGATGTTGGAAAGGAAATTAGACCGTCTATCTGACTGGACTTCACAGAGCAAACCAAACTTTGTAAAGAAATCTAGCAAAACTCTAACCACTGCCTTAGCCTTGGTGGAACATAAAGGTATTGCCTCAGGGTACCTCGTGGAGGGGTCAATGATAGTGAGCAAATATGAGTTACCACTAGAAGTTGGGGGCAAGGGTCCCACCACATCAATAGGTAACCTGGAAAAAGAGGGATCAATGGCGGGAATGGGAACAAGAGGGGCCTTAGGGACGGACAGATTCGGCCTACCCAGTACTTGACATGTATGACAATGTTTGACAAACTTGGCGACATCAGCTGCCATACGGGAGCAGTAGAATTCCACACGCAGCCTCGCCATGGTCTTCCTTACACCCATGTGACCTGCAAATGGAGTAAAATGGGCCAGTTGAATTAACTCCTGTTTGCACTCATTAGGTACTACAATCTGATGGTAGTCCCACATCCCATCATCTACATTCACATGTGGAGGTCTCCACCATCTCCACAAAATCTCATGTTTCACATAAAAACATGCACCCTTCTCCTTCTGAAAATGATCCACTGCACACAACTTCAACCCTGAATCTCCTGGTTTCCAGACTGCAACTCCTTTAACTTCTCAATGTTCACCTCCTTCAATGGAACAGGTGGAATATCTTCCAAAGATCCCATAAATGTATCCGCCGAAGATATCTCATTGTCCAGTTGTTTCGTGTCCTCAGACGTAGAATATATATATATATATATATATATATATATATATATATATATATATATATATATATATATCTTCTCCTTTCGGCTCTCCTCTTAGGGGTCGCCACAGCGGATCACCCGTCTCCATCTTACTCTGTCTTCTGCATCTTCTTCTCTTACACCTACCACCCTCATGTCCTCCTTCACTACATCCATAAACCTTCTCTTTGGCCTTCCTCTCTTTCTCCTGCCTGGTAACTCCATTTCCAGCATCATCCTCCCGACATACTCCTCATCCCTCCTCCGCACATGTCCAAACCATCTCAGTCTCGCCTCTCTAGCTTTGTCTCCAAACTGACTTAAGCGTGCTGTCCCTCTAATATGTTCATTTCTAATTTTGTCCAACCTCGTCACTCCTAGTGAAAAACGCAACATCTTCAATTCTGCTACCTCCACCTGTGCCTCCTGTCTTTTTGTCAGTGGTACTCTCTCAATTCCGTCCAACATGGCTGGCCTTACGACAGTCTTATAAACTTTCCCTTTCATTTCTGCAGAGACCCTTCTGTCACAGATCACTCCTGTCCCCTTTCTCCACCCACTCCATCCCGCCTGCACTCTCTTTTTTACCTCTCTACCACACTTTCCGTTACTTTGTACAGTTGACCCTAAGTATTTGAATTCATCTACCTTTGACACCTCTATTGTACACCTTGCATCCTCACGGTTCCCCTGTCATCTCTCTCATTTACACACATGTACTGAGTCTTGCTTCTGCTTACATTCATTCCCCTACTGTCCAGTGCATATCTCCATCTCTCAAGCTCTGCCTCAGCTTCCTCCCGGCTCTCACTACATATCACAATGTCGTCTGCAAACATCATTGTCCATGGAGGCTCCTTTCGAATCTCATCTGTCAATCTGTCCATCACCATTGCAAACAAGAAGGGACTCAAAGTCGATCCTTGATGCAATCCCACCTCCACCTTGAAACCCTCAGTCATTCCTACTGCACATCTCACTGCTGTTACACTATCGTTGTACATGTCCTTCACCACCCTCACGTACTTTTCTGCCACTCCTGACTTTCTCATACAGTACCACAGTTCCTCTCTCGTTACCCTATCATAAGCCTTCTCCAAGTCTATAAACACACAATGCAACTCCTTCTGAACTTCTCTGTACTTCTCCATCACCATTCTCATAGCAAATATGGCGTCTATAGTACTTCTCCCTGGCATGAAACCAAATTGCTCCTCGCAGATCCTCACTTCTCTTCCCAGCCTAGCTTCCACCACTCTTTCCCATATCTTCATTGCATGGTTGATCAGCTTTATACCTCTGTAGTTGCTGCAGCATTGCACATCAACCTTGTTCTTGAAAATCGGAACTAGAATACTTTTTGTCCACTCCTCCGGCATCCTCTCACCCTCCAGGATTTTGTTAAACAATCTGGTAAACCACATCACAGCCATCTCTCCTAAACTTCTCCATGTTTCCACTGGTATACCATCTGGGCCCACTGCCTTGTCATCCTTCATCCTCTTCATGGCATTCCTCACTTCCTCTCTGCTGATCTCTTGCACTTCCTGACTCACTACCTCCAACTCTTCCAACCTTCCCTCTCTCATATTTTGTATATTCATCAACTCTACGAAATACTCCTTCCACCCTCTTAGTACACTCTCCTCACTTTGTCAGTACATTGCCATCTGCATCCTTTATCATTCTAACATGCTGCACATCCCGCCCAGTTCTGTCTCTCTGTCTGGCTAATCGGTACAGGTCTTTTTCCCCTTCTCTACTATTCAACTTCTCGTACTGCTTCTGGTATGCATTTTCTTTTGCCTTAGCAACCTCTTTCTTGGCTATGTTCCTCGTCTCCTTATATTCCCGAATGCTTTCTTCGTCTCTGTGTCTATCCATATTCTTCTTTCCCTGTGTCTATCCATATTCTTCTTTCCCTGCTTCTTCCTATTTATGCCATCCTGTACTTCCTCATTCCATCACCAAATCTCCTTGTCTTCTCTCCTCTGTCCCGATGTCATCCCAAGTACCTTCTTGGCTTTCTCCCTCACCACTTCCGAGATAACTGCCCATCCGTCCTCGTTTTCCCTGCCTCCGAAAGCCTGGCTCACCTTATCGCTAAATTTACTACTGAAGTCGCTCCTTTGGCTTCCACCACCTAATCCTTGGTTCAGCTCTCACTTTCCACCTTGTCTTCACTTTCAGACTTATCTTTCCAACCAACACCCTATGCTGTCTTACTGCACTCTCCCCTGGCACTACCTTACAGTCACTGAATTCTTTCAAATTGCATCTCCTGCATAGGATATAATCTATCTGCGACCTCCTTCCCCCACTCTTATAGGTAATCCTGTGCTTCTCCTTCTTCTTGAAATAAGTGTTTACTACAGCCATCTCCATCCGTTTTGAAAAATCAACAACCATGGACCCTCAACGTTCCTCTCCCCGACACCGTACCTGCCTATCACCTCCTCATCACCACTATTTCCTTCTCCAACATGCCCGTTCAAATCCACTCCCATAACCACTCTTTCCTCCCTGGGTATGCTCTGAATCACTTCCTCTACTTCACTCCAAAACTCTTCCTTTTCCTCCAAGTCACACCCTACTTGCGAGGCGTATGCACTGATGACATTAATCAGGACCCCGCTCAGTTTCCATCCTCAAACTCGTTACTCTATCCGACACTCTCTTCACCTCCAATACACTATCTATATACTTTTCCTTCACTACCACCCCTACACCATTTCTCCTCCCATCCACGCCATGGTAAAACAACTTGAACCCTCTTCCAATCATCCTCGCTTTACTTCCCTGCCATTTTGTCTCCTGCACACACAGTATATCCAACTTTCTCCTCTCCACCATATCGGCCAGCTCTCTCCCTTTACCCGTCATCGTGCCCACATTCAAAGATCCCACTCTTATCTCCACTCTTCTACTCTCCCTTCTCTCCCGCTTCCTCTGGGACTGTCTTCCTCCTCTTCTCCTACTCTCCTTCCTTTGTCCAACAGTCGCATACTTTCCACCGGCCCCCTGTTGGACAACAGCACTAGTGGCGGTCGTTGTTGACCAGGGCCACAACCGATCCGGTATAAAGTTTCCTTTTGTGCTCCGCATATTGAGTTGGCTAGGGTTTTTACGCCGGATGCCCTTCCATGACGCAACCCTCCCCATTTATCCGGGCTTGGGACCGGCACTGAGTTGCACTGGCTTGTGCCCCCAGTGGGTGGTTTCTCTCTCTCTCTCTCTCTCTCTCTCTCTGTATATATATATATATATATATATATATATATATATATATATATATATATATATAGGCTATGGTGGATGGGGACACCCATCATCCACTCACTTAATGTAGAGGTGCCATATGATCTCTACACTGAATGACAAGCCAAATGGTTTCCTGTACCAAGGAAACCATTTACTAAGCTGGGTGGTAACCATGTAACTGGGGATTCTGGCAGGGTTAAGTGTCCCCCAGATTCCCCTATCCAAAATCACTTTATCATGGCAGTCGTTTCAGAGGGCCTCGGAGGGCCCAATACCTGCCCAGGGCCCCAAACAAATGGGCAGATTCACATGGCCATGTGGAATGTGAGAGGTGTGAATGAGGAGAGCAAGAGGACGGAAGTGGTGAATGTGTTCAAGAGTGCGAGATATGCCGTGATGGCACTGTGTGAAACGAAGATGAAAGGGTGTGAAGCGGAGGAGTGGCAGGATGTGAAATGTGTAAGATTGGGAAAGAATGGGCGAGGAAGATACAAGGAAGGAGTTGCTTTGTTGATGAATGAGATGTGGCAGAGTGGAATGAGAGACTATTAATACCTCAGGTCGAGGCATATGTATGTCAAGTTTAAGTTTGAGAAGGTAAAAGTGGCAGTGATTGTAGCATATGCACCGTGTGAGGACAGGAGTGAGAGAGAGAAAGACAGGTTTGGGGATGAGCTGGATGAAGTAGTGGGAGAAATGCCCAGGAGCTATAAATTGATCGTAATTGGGGATGTGAATGGAAGAGTAGGCACTGGTCTTGAGGATGAAATAATGGGTTGTTATGGAGTACCACGAGAAAATGATAATGGGAAGCAACTAAAGGATATGTGTCAGGAGAGGAGGTTGTACATTTGTAACTTGTATTCCAAACACAAAGATTCACCTAAATATACGTGGCATAGAGGGAACGGGGATTGTGTTGAAGGAAGCCTGATTGATTACGTGCTCGTAGATAGGTCGATGATAAGAATGGCTGCTGATACGAGGGCCGTGAGAGGTCTGTCGGAGCATATGATTGTGGTATGAAAGATCAAGCTGAGAGGACAGAGGTGGATCAGGAGAGAGAGAGGAGCAGTCAGGAAGAAAGACTGAAGGTTGAGAAGCTGAGGATCAAAGAAATGGCAGATGATTACAGGACCAAAGCAGAGGAGGAGTTAGAATCAGTGAATTGGAATGAAATGGATCTGGACAGCCTGTGGAATGTATATAGGGATAGCTTAGTTAGGAATGCTAAAGAGGTGTGTGGTGTGGCAAGAGTAACAACAAAGACGAAAAGGTAGGACATGGTGGGATGGGTTAACAGAGCGGTGGAAGAAAAGAGGAAGCAGTGACTAAAATGGTTACAGGACAGGGGTTCAGTTGAAACAAGAACTGAAGATATTGAGAGCAAGAAACATATAAAGAGAATAGTGAAGAGGAAAAAGAAGGAGGTAAACGATGATCTAGGAAGAAAAGTGAATGCAAACTACTCTGAAATAAGGAAGTTTTTCCGAAAAGAGGTGCGGAAATGTTGAAGTGAAAGCGGAAAGAAATGTGATGGTGTGAAGGATGCAGGGGATACATTATTAACCCATAGGGATGAAGTAAGGATCGGATGGAAAGAGTATTTTGAAAGCCTGATGAATGGGAATAGAGAGAGCAGAGAGACTGTAAAAATGATTTGTTTTGGGGGTGTGCAGAGAAGGAATGCAGTGCCAGGAAAGATGACACTCGTACAGGTGAAGAGTGCTGTGAAGTGGCTGAAAAATGAGAATGCAGCTGGGGTTGATGAGGTGAATGCAGAGATGATCAAGTGTAGTGGAGAAAGTGGAACGAAATGCTTGTTGGAGATATGTAAGAAGGCATGGATGAGTGAAACTGTGTCTGCAAAGTGGAGAAAGGCTATGATTGTACCCCTGTACAAAAATAACGGTGAGCAAAGTGAGTGCAAGAATTATCGTGGCATAAATTTATTGAGTGTGGTAGGGAAGGTATATGGAACAATATTTATAAAGTAAGAGAAATATCAGAAGTCCCAGTGAGTGATGAAAACGGTGGCTTTAGGAGTGGCAGAGGATGTGTGGATCAAATATTTGCCGTGAGACAGATAGCAGAGATGACTTGTGAGAAAGGCCATGAGGTGTTTATGGCATTCATGGGTCTGGAAACAGCATATGACAAATTGGACAGAGGAAGATTGTGGAAAGTTCTGCGCACGTACTGTGTGGATGGTAAGCCCCTAGGTGCCGTCAAGAGATTTTATGATGGTAGTGAGGCATGTGTAAGGGTTAATGGGCATCTAACTGAATGGTTCACGATCGGTGTGGGCGTGCGACAAGGTTGTGTGATGTCCCCATGGTTATTCAATACATATATGGATCAAGTGATGAGAGAAGTAAAAACACGAGTAATGGAGAGAGGGATGGCGTTGGAAATGAATGGTGATGGATGGAATATCTCAAATTTGTTGTATGCTGATGATGCAGTACTGCTTGCAAGTACCGGACAAGAGCTTGGTAGGCTAGTGCAGAGTTCTGCTGAGGTCTGTAAGCATCGAGCCTTGAGAGTACAATAAATGTAAAAAAGAGTAAAGTGATGGTTATTGAGAGAGAAGGTGACTCCCAGTGCAATGTTACAGTGAATGGAGAGAGACTGGAATTGGTGAGAGTTCAAATACCTGGGTACAGTGATAAAACAGAGTGCTAAAGAAGTGGAAAGTAGAGTGACACAAGGAAGAAAAGTACGTGGTACAATGAAGGCCTTGATAAGAAAGAGGCTTGAGTGTGCTGTACGAGGCTTACATGAAGGAGTGTTAGTGCCAACTTTAACGTATGGATGTGAGACTCTGGTGTGGCATGAAAATTAAAAGTCAAGAGTAAGAGCAGTGGAGATGGGACTGCTGAGGTATATATGTGGAGTATGGAGGGTGAATAAGGATACAAAATAATGTGATTCGTGAAAGACGTGGAGTGAGGAAGTCGGTTGACACCTGAATCCAAGAGAGTGTACTGAGATGGTATGGTCATGTGGAGAGAACAGATAACAATAGAGTGGTCAAAAAAGTATATCTGAGCGAATCTGAAGAACGGAGGCAAGGTAAGCCAAGGAGAAGGTGGAGAGACATGGTGGATGAGAGTGAGAGGAAGAGAGGTTTGTAAGTCTGGTGAGGCTAGGGAACTGACAAGAATCAAGCTGGCTGGATGGATGCTGTGAGGAGAAGCGCATCATCAGGGATTTGGCACCACTTTTTAACGTGGCAGCATCCGGAATGACTCAGTCGGATAGGTTTATGTGACGCTACAGAACGTGGTGAATGTTTTAGGCGTATCCGATAGAGCCAAGATTCCGGGGGCTTGAATGATGTGTGAGTGGAAACGTGGGTCATTGGATTGGGCAAAGTTGGGCTGTCTGGACACTGCTACTCCATAACCTGCCCTAGGGTGGGAAAGGAGGTCCGAATGATGATGATGATGATCGTGATGATGACGATTACAGTATTATTATCATTATTATTATTGTTATTATTACTATTATTATTATAATTTTTATTATTATAATTATTATTATTATTATTATTATTAATACTATTATGGTTATTATTTTTATATTATTATTATTATTATTATTATTATTATTATTATTATTATTATTATCATCATCATTAAATATCGGATACGTCTACGTGAAGCTACAGTAGGAAGTGAATATTTTTGGCGTATCAGACGGAACCAGGATTCCGGTGCTTGAAGGTGCGTGAATGGAAGCGTGGTCCATTGGACTAGCCAAATTTAAGCTGCCTGAACATTGTTACTCCACACCCGGCCCTTGGGTAGGAAAGGAGGTCCGGATGATGATGATGATGACGATGATATATATATATATATATATATATATATATATATCTATATATACTGTGTATATATTTATATATCTATATATATATAAATATATATATATATATATATATATATATATATATATATATATATATATATATATATATATATATATATATATATATATATATATATATATATATATATATATATATATATATATATATATATATATATATATATAAATATATATATATATATATATATATATATATATATATATATATATATATATATATATATATATATATATATATATATATATATATATATATATATATATATATATATATATATATATATATATATATATATATATATATATATATATATATATATATATATATATATATATATTTATTTATACCCCCGCTGGGGGTAAGCCCCCCTGGGGGTAGGGTTTTTTTTTCAAGAATACTCCCCCAGTATCCCTGCTTGTCGTAAAAGGCGACTAAAAGGGTTGGAGGAGGGTTAGTGCCCCTCCCCGGAAAACAACTAACTAAAAAAACAAACAATAAGCCACTGACAAGGACTGACCAAATGATGACGACCAAGGACCGGACAAAGGACATGGTTATTGGAACCCGGAATGTAAGGGGAGCGAATGATGAGGTGAAAGAGAGAGAGATTGTCCAGGTGCTTGAGGGTGCAAAAGTGGATGTATGTGGAATAACTGAAACAAAATGGAGAGGAGAAAGTGTGAGAGAATGGGAGTATGGATGGGGTATATGTGCAGGAGTAGATGAGAATGAGAGGGCAAAGGAAAGAGTATGTATAGTTGTGAGTAAAAGATGGAAGAAGAGCATGAGACAGTATGGATCAGTTGGGTCAAGGATTGTGTGGGTAAAGTTGAAAGTTGTAATACAAATGTAGGCGATTGTGTGTGTGTATGCACCAACGCAAGATCGTGCTAGAAGAGTGAGATAAATGTTTTGGACAAATGTAGAAGTGTGCATGGATAAGTTTGGAAGGAATGAGAGAGTGTTTTTGATTGGTGATATGAATGGTAAAGTTGGGAATGTGAAGGTGGATGGAATAGTTGGTGAGTGGGGTGTGCCTGCTGAGTTAGATGAGAATGGGAGTGCGTTAGTGGACATTTGTGCTGGGAGGGGGTTGGTGATAGCCAATACCCTCTTCAGGCATAAAATGATCCACAGGTATACATGGGGAGTGATGAGAAGGGTGGGTGGTGAACTGAATGAAAGGAAGGCAATGATTGATTATGTGTGTGTGGATGAAAGGATGCGAAGATGTGTAATGGATGCAATAGTGTATAGAGGTTGGGGGAGTGGACTTTCTGACCACTACTTGGTGGTGACCAGAATTAGAATTCAAGTAAGATGGAGGAATAGAAGAAGGGAAAGATGAGAGGAAGGAGTAGTTGCAAGGAGAGTGGAAAGGTTACAAGAGGATGAGAAAATGGCAGAGTATAAGAGAGAAGTGGAGGAACGATTGGGCAAATATGAATTGGAGCAGATGGGAGACATGGAAGGTGTGTGTAGGATATTTACAGAAGAAATATGTGCAGCATGTGATGTGGTGTGTGGAAGGAAGAGAAGACGGAGGGGGGTGCAAGGAACAGCGTGGTGGAATGACGAGGTGAAACAGGCTGTGGCACAAAAGAAGAAAGCATACAATGAATGGATGAGAAATAGGGGCGTGGAAGAAGCTGAGAGGTGGAAGAGAGAGTTATATGTAGAAAGAAAGAGAGAGATGAAAAGATTAGTAAGAGAGAGTAAGAAGAGAGTGGATGAGGAATTTGGAAGGAATTTGAGTGTAAAGTGGAGGGACTGTAAGAAAATGTTCTGGAAAGAGGTGAAAAGAGTAAGACAGGGTGGAAATGAAGTTAGCAGGGAAGTGAAAGATAAAAATGGTAGATTACTAGTGGAGAAGGGAGAAAAAGTGAGCAGATGGAGAGAACACTTTAAGGATTTGTTGAACGTAGAGGATGGAAGTAATGCGAGTATAAGTGGCTGGGGAATGGCTGGGAGGAGAAGGGAGGTGAGAGGACAGGAAGAAATCAGTAGGATAGAAGTTGTGGAAGCAATGAAGAAAGTTAAATCGGGGAAAGCCCCAGGAATTGATGGAGTGTGTGGTGAAATGATGAAGCATGGGGGAGAGATAGTAGTAGAATGGATGTGGAAGATGTGCAGATTGGCCTGGGAGGAAGGTAGAGTCCCGGAGGATTGGAAGTCAGGTATAATTATTCTGTTGTAAAAAGGAAAACGGGAAAAAGAAGTGTGTGGTAATCATAGTGGCATTTGTCTTCTTAGTATAATAGGAAAAGTGTATGGTAGGATACTTATTGACAGAGTTAGAGAAAGAACAGAGAAATTAGTTGGAGAAGAACAGGGAGGCTTTAGGAAGGGAAGAGGTTGTGTAGATCAGATATTCATTCTTAGATCTTTAGTGGAAAAGTTTCTAGAGAAGGGAAAGAAGTTGTATGCGGCTTTTATGGATTTGGAGAAAGCATATGACAGGGTGGATAGACAAGGATTGTGGAAAGTGTTAAGAATATATGGAGTAGATGGGATGTTGTTGAATGCTGTGAAGGGTATGTACGATGGTGCGAAGGCTGCAGTGCGTGTGGATGGTGAACTAAGTGAATTTTTCTCTTTGAAAGTTGGGTTGAAACAGGGATGTGTCATGGCTCCATGGTTGTTCAATCTGTACATGGATGGGGTAATAAAAGAGGTACAAGGTAGGGTAGTGGATGTTGGAGTGGCCCTGGTGAGAGAGGATAGTGTTTGGAAACTCCCTGTACTGTTGTTTGCAGATGATACTGTGTTGTTGAGTGAAGACGAAGGGGAGCTGCAAGGCTTGGTGGATGAGTTTGGGAGAGTGTGTAAGAAACGGAATCTAAAGGTGAATGTAGGGAAGAGTAAATTGATGGTCTTTGAGAGAGGTAAAGTCAGTGAATGTACAGCGTGGTTGGATGGTGAGGAATTGGAAAATGTGAGTACGTTTAAGTACTTGGGTAGTGTGATGAGTAAGGATGGAGGTTTGGAGGGTGAAGTGCTTGAAAGGGTACAGCAGGGAAGAAAGGTTGCTGGTTCTTTGAAAGCAGTGATAAGAAACAGGGAAGTGAGCATGGAAGTGAAAAAGTTACTACATGACAGTATTGTGATACCAACTCTAACGTACGGAAGTGAAGCTTGGACGTTGTTGGAAGGACACAAGTCAAGAGTGAGAGCAGTGGAAATGAGTTATTTAAGAGGAGCCTGTGGAGTCACATGGAGACAGGCTGACGAATGAGGATATAAAGGGGCATTGTGGTGTTCATGTGGATGTGATAGGAAGCGTTATGAGGAACACACTGAGGTAGTTTGGCCAAGTGGAGAGGATGGAGGGTGAAAGACTGACGAAGAGAGTGTATGTGAGTGAGGTGGAGGGGGGAAGAGGGAGGGGGAGGCCGAGGATGAGATGGAGGGATTGGTGGAGAGGTATATGAGAGAGGGGGTGTGAGTTGGAAGCAGGGCAGTGAAATGGCGGGGGACAGGGCGACTTGGAGGCGATTTGTTTGTGGCCACCCCAAACGGGATTGAGGCGTCTGGCAATATATATATATATATATATATATATATATATATATATATATATATATATATATATATATATATATATATATACCCCGACGCCCTAATCCCGCAAAGGGTGGCCGCAGACAAAACGCCTCCAAGTCACTCTGTCACCCACCATTTGACTACCCTCCCCCAACTCACCCCCTCCCTCATATACCTCTCAACTCCATCCCTCCACCTCATCCTCGGTCTACCCCTCCCTCTCCCTCCCTCCACCTCACCTACATACACCCTCTTAGTCAGTCTTTCATTCTCCATTCTCTCCACATGTCCAAACCACCTCAGTGTATTTCTCCTAATCTTCTCAACCACATCCACATCTACCCCACAACGTTCCTTCACTTCTTCATTCGTCAACCTGTCCCTCCACGTCACTCCACATGCTCCTCTCAAGTAACTGATTTCCACTGCTCTCACTCTTGACTTGTTCCCCTCTTGCAAGGTCCACGCCTCGCTTCCATACGTCAGGGTAGGGATCACAATGCCATCATGCAGTGACTTCTTACCTTCCATATTCACCTCCCTATTTCTCATCACTGCTTTCAGTGTACCAACAACCTTCCTTCCCTGCTGTACCCTTTCACGTACTTCATCCACCAAAGTTCCATCCTTACTCATCACACTACCCAAGTACTTGAATGCACTCACATTCTCCATATCCTCACCATCCAACCTCACTGCACACTGTGACTTCATTCCTCTCAAACACCATAACTTTACTTTTGTTTACATTAACTTTCAGCTTCCTCCTCCTACACACTGTCCCAAATTCATTCACCAAACCTTGCAACTCCCATTCATCTTCACTCAACAATACTGTATCATCAGCAAACAGCAACACCGGAAGCTTCCAAATCTCACCCTCATTCATTATATATTTACATATATATATATATATATATATATATATATATATATATATATATATATATATATATATATATATATATATATTTATTTATTTATATATATATATATACATATATATATATATATATATATATATATATATATATATATATATATATATATATATATATATATATATATATATATATATATCAGCTTACTTCTTATTCTTTTCCGCTCATCTTCCTCTGTCTCCCCTTCTGCCTCTTCATCCACATCCGCCTATAGTTCTTTTATGATAACTTGGCCCAGATTTGTGTCCTTTTGTAGCTTATTTCACATTGCTCAGTGGTAGAAAAAGACAATAGCACGGTTGTCCATCCTTTCCACAGCACTTACTCGAGAGTAATATACCACATATTAATGTTAATCTTTTGTAACAACTCTGCTTTCAAGAAGGAGGGATGGCACGTTCAGGCCCAGTTAGAGTAGAGTGAATATAGTGATAGAGAAGCGCAGACTTCCATTACTCTCCGGGACTAATTAGCCGAGGAAATATAAATTCCCAGACGCCTCAACACCTTCATGGCCAAGGACTGCATTAAGATCAAATAAATAATGTATCGGTGCACATTCTGCCTGAAACAATTTGACACCACAAACGATTCCTACTGAAAAATGCATCATGATTCCATCCCATGTTGGTAGCCTTGCTGTCATAAGAACACACTGGCCCGTATTATCGTCGGTCAAAGATGATCCCTAACACCTCTTCGTAAGCGATTTAGTTTGGTTATTACTCCATAATAACCTCTTCTGTGTTATTTAAATTACCCTAATACCACCATACTCAGCATAAATAACATACATCCCGATATTAACCAGCCATATCCAAAAATATACCGTTAAGGAAGAGGTGCTAGGGAACTTCCTTAACCGACGAGAATAAAGACGACTGTGTTGCAGGCTCGTTACATTTTCTAGCCCGTATTTTTATTATTAAAGATTTACATGGTAAAACATTAAATATATTGGAACATCTCTCTCTCTCTCTCTCTCTCTCTCTCAACCCCTAGTACGTGGATCGCTAACAGGTTGACGTTGAAGCTGCCATTATTACCTGCGGCGATAGCCAGCAAGTCAATGAGTGGCCAGTTTCTTTTTCTTCTGACGGATTTGTTATAAGGAGGCCTTTGGAGACATAAAAGTGGTACCATTTTAGATAATTTGATATTGAGAATCCAACTCTGCCTTCAGCTGACACCTGAGGTGGCGCCATCTAGCGACAACCTTAGTAAAAGTGTTTAATTTAAGCCCACTGAAACATAAAAGTGATCCCAATGAAGGTTATTTGGCATGGAGAATCCAAATTTGCTGTCAGTTGACACCTGTGGTGGCGCCATCTAGCAGCAACTAAGTAAATCTTGGTAGTGGATCTCTGTTAAAGCTAGTTGCTTTTAACAGCAAACTGTTTGAAACAGGACCTTCGCCACAGGTCCCAGAGCAATTCTATTTATGTTTATTTCCAGTTACATTACTAACCCCACAGGATATTCTTGTTCTGCCCTCAGTCTTAAGCCCGTATTCTCGTCGGGTAAGGAAGCAAGGAAGCTCCCTAATACCTCATCATAATCCATTTATTTTTGGATATGGTTGGTCATTATCCATTTACACATTATTTATGCCGAGTATGGCGATACTGGAAGATTTACATAACGCAGAAGAGGACAGTAGGTGTTTTAAGGAAAATAAATCACTTAGGTAAAGGTGTTAGGGAGCTTCCTTTGCCGGCTAGAATACAGGCGTTAACCTTTCTCCTGACCTTATCCCAGCCAGGCGCCACCACCTCCACGTCACGCCCACTTACCCACCTAAATAAATCACCTTGCCTCAACACCTGACACAGCATACCTGGCCCAGAATAAGCTACCTGCTTGTTAAGTGAAATATACCACAGTAGTGTGTTATATCGATGTGGATATATTGTTCCAGAAATTCGTAATCTTTAACTATGCTGATATCGACAAGGAGCAAGGAAACACGTATTTTCCAAGAGTCTTCCTGCATTTATAATTTCAAATGGCAAATGAATACACGAGGAAAGTTCGTGTTTATTTTCACCAAGGAAATAATAACGGGTAGTTTGTTCAAGGATTCCTTAATACCTTTTCCTTACCGGTTTATTTCCGGATGTGTCATTTTTAATAACTGTTTTTATCTTATGTATGCAATCAAAAGAATAAATATGATATAAAAGACTAATAAGGTGTAAAGTGCAAAATATATTGCTGAGGAAGAGGTGTTAGTAAGCCTCCTCACCCTACGAGAATAGGGCCAAGGAGTCTTTATGAGTGGTCAGGTCTGCCAGACAAATTCGCGCTGGCCTTCACGGATCTTAAAGGGCAAATCATCAATAAGTATGAGTGTCACCTTTCATGGCATATTTTACAAATTAGGTATATTTTAAAGCAGCTAATGTAGACGTTAGTAATCTCTCATCAGCAAAGAACTCTGGTCCGTATTCTCGTCGGTTGAGAAAGTTCCCTAACACCTTTTCTTCAGTGATTAAATTTGCTTATTACACCTGGCCGCCTTCTTATATTACTTAAATCCTTTTGATATCACCATACTTACCGTAAATAACGTAAAAGAACTTTATTAGACAACCGCATCCAAAAACAAGTCGCTACGGAGAAGGTGCTACGGAGCCTTCTTACCCGACGAGGATACAGGCCTCTAACTGGAAGAATTTCGTGTGGTGGCAGTTAGGATAAAACAGGTGTTGGAGAGGGACGCCTTCACGTGGTGGCACCGATGTAAATGGACGGCTCCACTGCCCAGGTATACAAACGTCATAGTTCGCCCCCTATCCCCCGAAAGAAGGCTGAACTGCAGGACGATTTCAGCCTGCAGTCTACCGGGTTCACTTCTTAAGCCTGGGGTTGCAACTACTACTACTGCTACTACTACCACTACTACTACTACTACTACTACCATTAATAATAATAATAATAATAATATAAGAGATATCAACAAACAAAGAATTAATGGCAACTTTCCCTAACCCAATCACTGTGAATGGCCTTCCTTACTCTAAATAACACTGACCATTATATCATTCTGGTACTAGATCGACATTTCTTTCCATTTGCTGCTTACTTCACGTACCTCAGTGGCAGAAAAAGACAATACTACGGATCCCCATCCTTTTCATTACACTTCTTCGCGATTAGCACCATATTTTATTGTTAATCTAATACAACTCATCAAAAATGGAGAGATGGGAAATGTATATAAACCTAATTAAAGGCAATACATCGGTAAGAGTGTAAGATAGGGCTTCATCTTTCGTCTACGCAGTACTTTCAGTCCGATGACATTTGTTTTATTTTTGCTATACCAAAACGATATTACTGAACTCCGGAGCTGTGTCCACCAGTGAAGGGTTATGGAGGGCTTTGCACCCTAATCTCATCTGGTAAGGAGATTTTTTAGAACCTTTCCCTTGGTGATTTATTTTCCTAACTATCCATTAACATCTTGTTTTATGTTTCTTATATCTTTACAATATCGACACCAGTTGCAGGTATAGCACAAAGAAATATATTAACGGTCCAGATATAGAAATAAACTGGAAAGGATTAGGTGTTAGTAAGCTTCCCAGTCGCAAAGAATATCGCCTTTTATCCAACCCCTCAAGCTGGACGCGTTTCCTTTAAGATGAATAAAATCGTCTGGAGCAAGAATAAAATACAAGAAACGTCATCGGATGGAAGGGGTTCACTTTGCGTGCCCCACAGGTAACCATATTCCTCCAGGCTGAAAGACAACCTCAGGGCTCACCTCGACAACGCTCCCAGGCAGGACTATATCACCAGGCATTGCTTAGTTACACCCGCACCCGTGCTGTGTGTGGGTGGTGCTGTGTGTGTGTGGGTGGTGCTGTGTGGGTGGGTGGTGCTGTGTGTGTGGGTGGTGCTGTGTGGGTGGGTGGTGCTGTTTGTGGTTGGTGCTGTGTGTGTGGATGGTGCTGTGTGTGGATGGTGCTGTGTGTGTGGGTGGTGCTGTTTGTAGTTGGTGCTGTGTGTGTGGATGGTGCTGTGTGTGGATGGTGCTGCGTGTGTGGGTGGTGCTGTGTGAGTGGGTGGTGCATGTTGGTGGTGCTGTGTGTGGGTGGTGCTGTGTGTGGATGGTGCTGTGTGTAGGGGTGGTGTTGTGTGTGTGTGTGTGTGTGTGTGTGTGTGTGTGTGTGTGTGTGTGTGTGTGTGTGTGTGTGTGTGTGTGCGTGCGTGTGTGTGTGTGTGTGTGTGTGTGTGTGTGTGTGTGTGTGTGTGTGTGTGTGTGTGTGTGTGTGTGTGTGTGTGTGTGTGGTGCTGTGTGTGGGGGTGGTGCTGTGTGTGGGGGTGGTGCTGTGTGTGGGGGTGGTGTTGTGTGGGGGTGGTGCAGTGTGTCTGTGGTGTTGTGTGTGGGTGGTGCAGTGTGTCTGTGGTGTTGTGTGTGAGTGGTACTGTGTGTGGGTGGTGTGTGTGGGCGATGTTGCGTGTGGGTCACACTGTGTGTGGGTTATGCTGTGTGTAGGTGGACCTGTGTGTGAATGGTGCTATGTTTGGGTGGTGCTGTGTGTGGGTCATGCTGTGTGTAGGTGGACCTGTGTGTGGGTCACGCCTTGTATGGGTCATGCTGTGTGAGGGTGGTCCTGCGTGTGAGTGGTGCTGTGTGTGGGTAGACCTGTGTGTGGGTGGACCTGTGTGTGAGTGGTGCTGTGCGTGAGTCACGCTGGGTGTGGGTCATGTGTGTAGGTGGACCTGTGTGTGGGTGGTGCTGTGTGTGGGTCATGCTGTGTGTCGGGGGGTTTGTGTGTGGGTCATGCTGTGTGTAGGTGGACCTTTGTGTGGGTCATACTGTGTGTGGGTGGACCTTGTGTGGGTCATGCTGTGTGTGGGTCATGCTGTGTGTAGGTGGACCTGTGTGGGGGTCATGCTGTGTGTAGGTGGACCTGTGTGGGGGTCATGCTGTGTGTAGGTGGACCTGTGTGAGGGTCATGCTGAGTGTAGGTGGACCTGTGTGTGGGTGGTGCTGTGTGTGGATTATGCTGTGTGTAGGTGGATCTGTTTGTGGGTCATGCTGTGTGTAGGTGGACCTGTGTGGGGGTCATGCTGTGTGTATGGATGGCGTTGTGTGGGTGGTGCTGTGTGTGTGGACCTGTGTGTGGGTGGTGCTGTGTGTGGGTCACGTTGTGTGTGGGTCATGCCGTGTGTTGGTGGACCTGTGTGGGTGGTGCTGTGTGGGGGCCGTGCTGTGTGTGGGTGGACCTGTGTGGATCGTGCTGTGTGAGAGTCATGAAGGCGACGAATAGGGAGTGATATAGGGTTTAGGAGATTACATAGGGAGAGGAGGCGAGGGGAGGGGGAGGAATCGGTTGGGGAGAGGGGAGGGGAGGAAGAATAGGGTGAGAGAAGGGGGAGACAGAAGGGGTGAGGAGAGGCGGAGCAATCGGATGGGGCGGGGGAAGGAAGGATGGATAGAGAGAAAGGAAGAGGGAGACTGTGGGGGTGAGAAGAGGGGAAGGAGACGGAGCGAGAGAGGAGAGGGCAGGAGAAGGAGGCAGGTAGGGAGGAGAGGAGACGGAGGTGGGTTATGAGGAGAGGGACCGGGGATATACAACAAATAGGGCCATAGAAATAAACCGATCAACTTAGCTAAATCAAATACAGCCATCCTGCACCACACACCTGTTATGATACAATATTTCCTTCTCACCCTACTGGTCCTTCTTACTGTTCCGCCTCATGTTCTCCTTCCTACTGAGGCCATGGCTATAAAATAAAACGGAGATGAGAGGTGATGCAGAACACTACACCATCTTACACTTCAAAAATCTTGTCACGCTCAACAGTAACTGGAGTGTAAGTAAAACATATTATCTTTCTTTACAAATTGAAATATTGCGTGAAATCAACTCGTGGTCACTCTTATACTTCTCTTTTGATACTACTGTCTAACCTTTCAGTGAGTTTTGATTCCGATTTCAACATAACTTTAGCGCAGCGTGGTCTGAGAGCTGTATGACTGCAGTAAAGGGGAAGTATTTGCAGTCCTCACCAACTGGAGTACAGTTCATATATCAGTTGTAAAATACTCCTTGTCCTATGCAGTTTCGAGATCAGATTGAATCATGAATAGCAGCTGTTGTTTGACCTGTTCTGAGTACCCAACGACGCTCAAACATTTGTTCAAATGAACAATAAGAACAATTAGCTTCCTTCATCATCATCATCATCATCCGGACCTTCTTTTCCACCCTAGGGCAGGGTGAGGAGAAGCAATGTCCAGACAGCCCAAATTTGCCCAATCCAATGGGCCACGCTTCCATTCACTCATCATTCAAGCCCCCGGAATCCTGGCTCTATCGGATACGCCCAAAACATTCACCACGTTCTGTAGCTTCACATAGACGTATCCGATAGAGTCAATCAGGAAGCTGCTGCATTGAAAAAGGATGCCAAATCCCTGATTATGCAGTTTTCCTTACAACATTCATCCAGCCAGCTCGATCCCCTGTCAGTTCCCTAGCCCCACCGACTTCCAAACGTCTTCCTCACACACTCATCCACCTTATCTCTCCACCTTCTCCTTGGCCTACCTCGCCTCCTCCCTCCTTCAAATTCGCTCAGATATACCATTTCCACCACTCTCTTGTTATCCATTCTCTCCACATGGCCATGCCATCACTCTCTTCTATTCTGGTGTCCACAGAATTCATCACTCCACATCTATCACGAATCACATTATTTCGTATCCTATCCACTCTTTGTACACCACATACATTCCTCAGCAGTCCCATCTCCACTGCTCTTACTCTTGACTTTTCATTTTCATGCCACACCATAGTCTCCCATCCCTATGTTAAAGCTGGCACTAACACTCCTTCATGTATGCCTCATACAACTGCAACATTCAGGCCTCTGTTTATCAAGGCCTTCCTTGACCAGCTACTTTTTTTGCCTTATGTCATTATGCTTTCCACTTCTTTTCCACATTTTTCTCTCTTTTCTATCACTGTACCCAGGTATTTGAACTCTCACCAATTCCAGTCTCTCTCCAATCACTGTAACATCGCACTGGGAATCACCTTCTCTCAATAACCACCACTTTACTCTTATCTACATTTATTCTCAAGGCACGACGCTCACAGACATCAGAAAAACTCTGCACTAGCTTACCAAGTTCTTGTCCGGTATTTGCAAGTATTACTGCATCATCAGCATGCAACAAATTTGAGATATTCCATCCATCGCCATTCATTACCAACGCCATCCCCCTCTCCATTACTCGTGTTTTTACTTCTCTCATCACCCTATCTATCTATCTATATATATATATATATATAGTGTGGCTGCAGAGGAAGGATGAGATGTCATATGAAAGGTATAAGGAAAAGAGGAATAGAGCGAGAAGGGCTGTGCGTGATGCTAAAGTGGCAGCAGATGAGACGTGGGGTAGGCGGCTGACAGAGAATTTCCAACAGAATAAGAAAATGTTTTGGAAGGAGGTGAAAAAGGTGCGAAAGGGAGAGTCTGGGAAGGAAGAACGAGTAAAAGCAGAGGATGGAAGGATGTTAATTGAGATGGATGCAGTAAGGAAGAGATGGGCAGAGTATTTTGAAAGATTGTTAAATGTAGAGGAGGAAAGGGTGGCTGAGATTGTGGCAGATAGAAGGGTGCAAGGAATAAATGTGTTGGGAGAGTTGAATGATTCTTTGATCACGAAGGAGGAAGTGGAGAAGGCAGTAAAGGAGATGAAAACAGGGAAAGCTGCAGGTATGGATGGGTGTGCTGTGGAATGCCTGAAGGGTGGTGGAGTGACTATTGTTGACTGGTTAGTAAGATTATTGAATGTGTGCTTTGAGAAAGGTATGGTGCCAATTGACTGGGCAAGTGCTTGTGTGGTCCCGTTGTATAAAGGCAAGGGTGATAAGTATGAATGTACTAGCTTTAGGGGTATAAGTCTGTTGAGTGTTGTAGGTAAAGTGTATGGTAGAGTGTTAATTATGAGAGTTAGAGAGGGTACAGAGGGAGTGATTAGTGATGAGCAGTGTGGCTTTAGGAGAGAGGGAGGGGATGCGTTGATCAGGTGTTTGCTGTGAGACAAGTGTGTGAAAAGTATTTAGCGAAAGGCAAGGATGTGTTTTGGGCATTTATGGATTTAGAGAAAGCGTATGATAGAATTGATAGGGAGGCTTTGTGGACTGTTTTAAGATTGTATGGACTTGATGGTAGGTTACTAAAAGGGGTGAAAAGTTTTATGTAAATAGTAGAGCGTGTGTAAGAGTGGGAAATGCTGTGAGTGATTGGTTTCCCGTGAGAGTGGGGCTGCGACAGGGATGTGTGATGTCGCCTTGGTTGTTTAATATTTACATGGATGGTGTTGTAAGGGAGGTGAATGCAAGAGTTTTAGGTGGTCTGAGTCTGGTAAATGTTGATGGAGGAGAGTGGAATCTGAAGCAGCTGCTGTTTGCAGATGATACTGCACTGGTGACTGATTCAGAGGAGAGATTGAGACAGTTGGTAGAGGAGTTTGGAAGGGTGTGTGAAAGGAGGAAATTGAAAGTAAATGAGAATAAGAGTAAAGTGATGAAGTGTACGAGGTTGATAGATGGTAGAGGGATGAATATAGTTTTGAATGGTGAGTTGCTTGAGGAGGTAGATTGTTTTAAATATCTAGGGTCACATGTTGCTGTGGATGGAAGAATAGATGCAGAAGTGAAGTTTAGAATAAATGAAGTAGGAAAGGTGCTGGGAGGAATGAAAAAAGTGTTTAAATGTCGTTCGCTTAGAATGGATGTAAAGAGAAGGCTGTATGAGGGTGTTGTGGTACCGACTGCATTATATGGGGCTGAAACATGGAATATGGGTGTAGCAGAGAGGAAAAGTTTGAATGTAATGGAGATGAGATGTCTGAGGAGTATGTGTGGAGTGACGCGTATGGATCGAGTGCGAAATGATGAAGTGCGAAGGAGAACTGGAGTTGTTCAGGAGATGGCTGGTAGAGTTGAGCAGAGGGTGTTGCAATGGTTTGGGCATATGGAGAGAATGGATAATGAGCGATTGGTGAAAAAGATAACTAGATCTGATGTGAGAGGTGTAAGACTGAGAGGAAGACCACGAATAGGATGGATGGACAGTGTGAAGAGAGCGCTGGATTCGAGAGGGATGTCTGTTGAGCAAGGAAGAGTGGCTGTGCGTGACAGAAATAAATGGAGAGAAATTGTGAATGAATAAGTGATGACGCAGCCCTGAGGGGATATTCTCCCGCATTTGGTCTGATCAGCTAGTCAGGTCAGGTGCGGGTAAGGGGATGGGTCTGTTATGATGTGGCAGGGGTAAACCAGTTTTGCTGTCGGGCCCTGCTGTGGATGTCACTGATTGCATTGCGCAGTTGACCCTTGTGCGGTGTGATGCGGTGAGGATCTGTCCGTTCTCCCCTTTGGGGCTAAGATGCGAATGAATGTGTTTGAATGGATGAGTAAATGGAGAGTGAGTCGTCCTGTCTCGGCTACCTCCCTTTCCTTGGGGGAAGCAGCCTAGGTATATATATATATATATATATATATATATATATATATATATATATATATATATATATATATATATACTGAACAACCATGGGAACATCACACAACCTTGTCACACGCCCACACCGATCATGAAGTATTCACTTACACATGCTTCACGACCATCATATAAACACTTGACGGCACCTAGCAACTTACATTTACACTGTACATGTGCTAAACTTTCCACAATCCTTCTCTGTCCAATTTGTCGTATGCTTTTTTCCAGATCCATGAATGCCATAAACATCTTATGGTCCTTCTCACAAGCCTTCTCTGCTATCTGTCTCACTGCATATATTTGATCCACACATTCTCTACCACTCCTAAACCGACCCTGTTCAACACTAACTTGAACTTCTGATATCCCTCTTACTTTCTCTGTAATAATTCTTCCTACCACACTCAATAAACTCATGCCACAATGATTCTTGCACTCACTTCACTCACCTTTATTTTTGTACAGGGGTACAATCACAGCCTTTATCCACTCTGCTGGCACAGTGTCACTCATCCATGCCTTCTTATATATCTCCAACAAGCACTTCATTCCACTTTCTCCACTACACTTAACCTGCTGTGTCCCGACCAATTTTTCACCACTGACCCCCTCAGTCCCAGCAGATTTTTTACATTTTTTTTTTTGGGGGGGGTGGGGGGCTAAAACCTCCACTTTTTAAAACATTGGAAAATGCTCCCAAAAGTACTCACTTGAGCTTAGAAGTGGTCTAAACAGGTGACCCTTTAAACACCTGGTACCATGTTCTCTGGAGACGCGCTGCGGGTGTTGTGTTTTCTATGTAGTGGTAATTATTGCAAACCACTCAGAAAAGGTAGATATTTGTTCATTTATGACGAAAACAAGAACATAATGGTTTTCACACAATAATATAGGCGATATAAGCATTGTTTCACTCACTGAACTCATCAACATACTGCACCTTTCTTGGCGACGTTACCTCATCATCATTTCTGCTCATTTCTTCCTCTAGCACCATATAATCTTTGTTTTCCACATCGTCATCAATTGGGGAACCACTCTAGCCTTGAATTTCATACTGTGGTGCGACATGTCTTTACTGGCCAGGTCACTGGTAACAGGTGAGTTGCCGCGACAATAGCGGGCAGGGGAGGTGGAGGTCACACAGGGTAAGGCAGTTTCTTCACTTGGCAGCAGGTAGAGGAAGGTGTCCCACTTGTACGTACCAAAAATCATGTGCGAAATTTGAAAATTGTGGAAATGACGGACCTTACAATTGCAAAAATTATGGATACATTATTGGGACTCACCGTGACAAAACGTTGCAACGTATCCATACATTATCAGGATGCCTCACGTTAATAATCTCTGCATACACATCAACACTAGCTGCATTCCCGTTTTTTAGCGCTTCACAGCACTCTCCACAGCACTGTTCTCCTGGCACAGCATTCCTTTTCTGCACACCCTCCAAAACAATCAAGTTTACAATGGCTGTACTCTATTCCCAATCATTATGCTTTCAATATATTCCTTCCATCTGATTCTCACTTGATCCCCATGGGTTATTAATCTACCACCTACATCCTTCACACCATCACATTTCTTTCCGCTTTCACTTTCACATTTCCACACCTCTGTCCAGAATAACTTCCTATTTTCAGAGAAGTTTGCATTCATTTTTCTTTCTTGATCATCATTTACCTCCTCCTTTTTCCTCTTCACTAGATTCTTTATGTGCTTCTTGCTCCAATATATGCAGTTCTTATTTCAACTGAACCCCTGTCCTGTAACCACTTCAGCCACTTCTTCCTCTTTTCCTCCACTACTCTCTTAACGCGCCGTGTGCCAGTACCATTATAAAATGGTGTGACATGTTCTGTGGCCAGTGCCAGTGCCGTTTTAAAACGGTTTAAAACAAAAAAAAATTCACTGTGACCACATTTTTCAAGATTTGTGGGTAAAAATTGGCAGGCATGTAAGGTAACTGTTCCTCTACCATCCCCCAGGCTGTCAAGACCATACACTCTCTCGCTCCCCCCTCCCCCTCACACTCGCTCTGCCTCACCCTGCCTGTGTGCCTCACCCAGTGCTGTACATAGTGAAGGCATTTTGTAAATATTTTCATGTAAGTGTAAGTTGTAAATATTTTCTTGTAAGTGTAAGGACTCTATAGTGAAGTCAAGTTGTAAATAACTTCTTGTAAGTGCCAGGACTGTATGTAATGATGTCAGGTTGTACCTATCTTCAAGTAAGTGTAATAATGCATTAATAGTGAGAAAGACACGCAAATTGTGATATATGCTGAAGTAATAAGTAATTAGGAAAGTGTACTGAACATTGCTATACCTTCCCAGCATAAATATCTGAGTATACCTTACATAGAAAACGTCTTTCTCACGTACATGGTGAGCGTGAGAGAGCTGCTATACCTGTGCACGAGTATGGAGGACTCGATAAAGCTCATTTCCGAGCCTGGGTGAGCATTTTACAATTGCGAAATTCGTTGTTTCCACATCAAAATCTATCATTTTAGCCAAAAAAAAGTCAAAAAATGGCCAGCACTGGGGTGACCATGCTGTACCTTTCTTATTTGTTGTTACTCTTAGCACACCACACACCGCTTTAGCATTTCTAACTAAGCAATCTCTACTGTATATGCTTTCCACAGGCTGTCCAGATCTATTTCATTCCAATTCACTGATTCTAACTCCTCCCCTACAGTACTTTGGTCCTGTAATCATCTGCCATTTCTTTGATCCTCAGCTTCTCAACTTTCAGTCTTTCTCCGTGACTGCTTCTCTCTTTCCTGACCCACCTCACTCCTCTCAGCTTGATCTTGCTTACCACAATCCTATGGTCTGACAGAGCTCCACATCGTCCTCCCACACCCCTCATATCAGCAACCATTCCCACCATCAGCCTCTCTATGAGCACATAATCAGACAGGCTCTTGAGCTTGTAATATGCTAATCTTGATAGGCCTATTTGGTTCTCAATATCGTGTAGTCGAAAGTAGAAGTTAAAGATGGAAACAGGGAGTTGATTGTTGTTCATTATCTTCAAGGAAGAGTTTAAGTTGAGCAGTGTATGTATTACACAGGAACGTAATTTACTAGCTAAGTCTCGTCGGACCCCTCTTCTCTCTTCCTCTCTCAACAACCTTTCGGTTTTATGGCTAGCCCCTTTCTGACTCTAATTCATCCAATCTTCCCTAGGAGGGCTAGTGTTACGCGTGCAAGACGCATGTGAATGTTCGAGAAGCCCGTATGTCTGTGTGTATGTAGCGTTTCCGCTGACATACTGTTCGTGTGGCATTCCATACAGAAATGCGGAACATTTCCTTTTGTCGACTCTCACTGACACATTTCCTATTCCCACAACTTGGCTGATGTTCCTATCTATTACACTGTCTACCTATAGAGAAGATTATAAAGACAGTAGGTGCTGGGGTATACACATAATATGGGTTGAACATACTCAAACTCAAATCTTCCCAGGGCTTCATTTTTTCAATGATTAGTTGCATAGTTTCAAACTTAGGTGAAGTCAACTTAATACTAGTGCTCATGTTTAAGTCCATATTGGTAGAGGGTGGAAATATTTGCGTGTATATTTGAGAATGGTATAGTGATTGATGGTGGATAAAGTGGACATGGATGGTGTAAGTACCACAGTAGTCTGGTGCTCTGTATAATCCTGATCCTGAAGTATGAGATGATGGTATATCTGAACAGATTATGTAAACTGATGTGTTACGAGTGAAATAAAAACCTGTGAGTGTCCGATGCATTGATGGTGTATAGGCTTATCTGGAGCAAAAGCGAAGTTGCAGAGATGAGGAATGTCGTGATTTCTTATGACAGCCATTTCACAAGGGACTGTTCCAACAGGCTGAAACGTGAAGATGTACGCAGGAAAAAGGTGAACAGCATGTAGGGATGTACGGCACTTTCATTCAATCGTTGATTCACTGGCAAAAGTGATAGTGTTCCGTCTCTTGGAGACCATGATGAGTTCGGTGTCTGTGCTGATGATGATGACCAAAATGTTATTATTTTTAGAAGGGAAGGGGTGTATTTGGTATACTGTGAACTACTGCTGAAGTTGGTGTTAGTGATGCTTCTAAATATGGATAATGTAACATGAAATCTCTACCACGAAACAAAGGCTTCAAACTATGTTTATGTATGCCTTGGCTAATTATCTGATGTAGCTCATGAACTGGAAGTAGGTCAATCGTGATCCTGCCATTACCAGCATTTGCAAATCCTTGCATAAGTGCTCTGTAACGAACTCTAGTGTATCTAGCTGGAATATAATTGTGCCAATATGTTCCGTGATGATGGAGAAGTGTTGGAAAAGTGTTATGTTCCCATCCATGGCATTTCTTTTGTCTACACTCTGGAAAGCTATTTTTTCTGCCCTTTTTAGATTTTTCACAATTGTCTTCATTGCTGAGTTTTGTCCGGCGACGTATTTGTTTTGATATGTTAGTTCCTGAGTTCTATCTATCTATCTATTGCCAGACGCCTCAATCCCGTTTGGGATGGCCACAAACAAATCGCCTCCAAGTCGCCCTGTCCCCTGCCATTTCACTGCCCTGCTCCCAACTCACACCCCCCTCTCTCATATACCTCTCCACCCCATCCCTCCATCTCATCCTCGGCCTCCCCCTCCCTCTTCCCCCTTCCACCTCACTCACATACACTCTCTTCGTCAGTCTTTCACCCTCCATCCTCTCCACATGGCCAAACCACCTCAGTGTGTTCCTCATAACGCTTCCTATCACATCCACATCAACACCACAATGCTCCTTTATATCCTCATTCGTCAGCCTGTCTCTCCATGTGACTTCACAGGCTTCTCTTAAATAACTCATTTTCACTGCTCTCACTCTTGACTTGTGTCCTTCCAACAACGTCCAAGCTTCACTTCCGTACGTTAGAGTTGGTATCACAATACTGTCATGTAGTAACTTTCTCACTTCCATGCTCACTTCCCTGTTTCTTATCACTGCTTTCAAAGAACCAGCAACCTTCCTTCCCTGCTGTACCCTTTCAAGCACTTCACCCTCCAAACCTCCATCCTTACTCATCACGCTACCCAAGTACTTAAACGTACTCACATTTTCCAATTCCTCACCATCCAACCTCGCTGTACATTCACTGACTTCACCTCTCTCAAAGACCATCACTTTACTCTTCCCTACATTCACCTTTAGATTCCGTTTCCTACACACTCTCCCAAACTCATCCACCAAGCCTTGCATCTCCCATTCGTCTTCACTCAACAACACAGTATCATCTGCAAACAACAGTACAGGGAGCTTCCAAACACTATCCTCTCTCACCAGGGCCACTCCAACATCCACTACCCTACCTTGTACCTCTTTTATTACCCCATCCATGTACAGATTGAAGAACCATGGAGACATGACACATCCCTGTTTCAAACCAACTTTCAAAGAGAAAAATTCACTTAGTTCACCATCCACACGCACTGCAGCCTTCGCACCATCGTACATACTCTTCACAGCATTCAACAACTTCACATCTACTCCATATATTCTTAACATTTTCCACAATCCTTGTCTATCCACCCTGTCATATGCTTTCTCCAAATCCATGAAAGCCGCATACAACTTCTTTCCCTTCTCTAGAAACTTTTCCACTAAAGATCTAAGAGTGAATATCTGATCTACACAACCTCTTCCCTGAGTTATTTTATTAAATTTGTTGTTTATTTCTTGAAGGTCGTCCTCTATAGCCAATCCAAAGATGTTCCCAAGAATTGCACCACCCAGGTCAAACAATCCGCACTTTTGGCGAGTACGTGTGATGTTTATGTCGCTCAATACCTCCGTTCCATGAGATGGGAAATCTTGGATCATGATGGGCATGGCTGACTTCGCCTGTTCTATCTTCCATTTCGCTAACTTCACTATTTCATCCACTTCCTTTGTGTTATGTGCTTGTGAAACATAGTCTCCCATCACGAAGTCCAGGGTCCTCATGGGTTTGGCGATGTTCTCTAAATAAGTAGGTAGTTCGTATAAATAATCCAAACTGATTTCAGTACTCATGACACCGTTTACGATTGACGTCGTGACCGTTGGAGCTATGAGGCATCCTTGCCGTACTCTATGTTGGGAGTCTAAGTGAGCATATCCTCTTGCTATGTAGAGGAGAATCCATGGTATAAATACCTTCATCATTACCTACCGATACAAAAATCTATTAATTTTCTAATCTAGTCATGCTGTGGTCGATGACAGTGATGATGTGCATTACGGTTGACTAACAGAGAACAATAACTTGCCTGTTATTATGTTTATAGAAATTTAGATCGATATTTAAATCACGTAAATGTTGTACTGTATTTTTTTTTTTTGGGTGAGGGGACAGTTGCACCTATGTTTGTTTGGTAATTGATCTTAATTTATTTTTGTAATTATTGTTGTTTTCTTGATTGGTTTCATGAGTTATGTTTGGTTCTTCGGTAGTATCCGAGGTTGTATAACTATTGAATAATTCCCTTAAAACTCGTTTTAAGTGGTCAATATAAACTTGTTTCTCTTTGCCACTTGACAGTGACCTATTTAAAACTTTGTTAGCTTTTATGTTAACTCTTTTATATGGGCCCTCAAATTTAGGGGATAATTTGTTGTCTCTCGTATGAATGATACCATAGACAATATCTCCTAAGCTGATAGGCGATTATTTTGCCTTTTTGTTGAATGCCTCCGTCATTTCTTTCTTGGACATCGATAACTGTTTTTCACTCTTTTATGTATGTCCTGGAATTCACGTAAACGGAGTTTAGGTAATTATCGTAGTTCTATATGGGCAGATTTTCACCTTCTAGAATTTCATATGGTAGATTCTTATCTGTCCCATATATAATGAAATGTGGTGTGCCTCCTGTAGACTTACTTATAGATCCATTAATTGATGCTTTTACTCTGGGAATCCAATCATCCCAGCTTGCATAATTTTCATTAAGAATGTGTCGTAGTACATCCATTACTTTTTTGTTTTGTCTCGCTTCTAACCCATTGGATGCTGGGTGATAGGCTAAAACGTTAACCTTTTTGATATTGTATTGTTTACATATTTCTTGTAAGTTATCAGAATTAAATTCTCCTCTATTATCGCTTGTTAGTACCTTGGGGGTAGTGAAGCGACATATTACATTATCTGTTATTGCCTTTGCTACTGTTTCATCCTTAATTGAGGCTAAAATTATATAACGGGAAAAAATTATCCGTTGCTACAAATAGGTGTTGGTTATTATTGTATGATACCGGCATCTTGAGTAAATCAACTGCGACAACGTCCCAAGGTTGATGTGGTACAGGGTAATTACCTATAGGTGCAGGTGTGATTGGGTTGCCTTTGTGTTTTGCACATGATTCGCATCTGTCTATATGATTGTTTATATCTTTTCGTAATGATGGCCAGTAATGTAACAACTGGGCTTGTTCGAATGTCCTATCTTTTCCAGGATGTCCTGCATATGGGTTATTGTGTATCATTCGTAATACCTAGGGTATCATGTCATTTGGTACCACTAATTGTTTATTATTTCTTCGGTGTTTCGATTGTCTTGGGTTCATCCTGTATAAGGCATTATTGATTACTGTGAATTGTTCTAGTGGTACATGTACTGTAGTTTGGGTAATTGTATGTCATCTCCACTTTCTAACCTGTATAACTTTAGACCATGTTGGATCAAGTCTTTGTGCTTTCGCGATTTCATCGTGGTTTGGAATGTTTCCTTTGAGATCTAATGCCGCGACATGAATTGTCTTTGGGTTCCTAGATAATGCATCAGCTACTATATTCATTTTGCCTTGTATGTAATGAATGTGTGTGCATCGTTGTTTTCGACTGTACATTTCCATCTTGCTCTCCTCCCAGAGAGAAGTTTTTCTTTAAACATACCCACTAGTGGTTTATGGTCGGTGAATAAGTGTATTTCGTAACCATACACCAAATCTCGAAAAAATTTTAATGCAAAAACCACTGCAAGTGCCTCTATGTCTGTAGTGCAATAATTTTTCTCTGTACCTTTTATTTGTCTGCTGGCAAATGCAATTAGATACTTCACCAAACTCTGTTTCAGAGGTCTGTCACCAGGTGGTCTAGCGTTGCCCAGTCTCGATTAAATATTTTTGCGGGGTTTTAAAGACCTGTGAAGTTGTACCTAATACTAAATTTATAATAATATTGCTATTTATAGGAATATTTTTTCCCTATTCAATCAAGCGAATATATATATATATATATATATATATATATATATATATATATATATATATATATATATATATATATATATATAATTATACCTGTAAAGAAAGAATAACCAGGCTTTCAAAGAATCTTAGCTTAGGGACTAAAACAGTGTACTGTCTATTTACATATATCTGAATAAATCGTGTGCAGTTAGTAAAAGGAGATTACCTTCAGGACTTCTGCTGAGTGTGTTTTAGCATGCTTTAAAGAAGTAACCAGTTCCACTTAAAATAATGAACTGAACTCTTGCTTAGTTGGTGATTCGGGTGAATCAGCAATAGTAATCCAAACGGCAGTGCGGTACGACTTTATAACCGTAATAGTACGAGGAGTTGAAGTGTAAACTTACTAAACTGTGCAGTGGAGCCAGGGAAACATTTAAAAGAATTATTTGTGTTAGACTTTGGTTACTAAGGTGACCAAGACGTCCAACAGGTCCGTATTGTAAGGAAAGTCATATGTCAGGCAGGGCAGCATATCGAAAGGTGCTGCCAAATCTGTGGCTACACATCTATTTTCTTCTGTGGATACTAACGAATGACAAATATTGTAATCACTGTTATCTTGCTTTATGGACGGCTCTAGTAAAATTGCCTAGGTTTTGTCTCTATGTTATGCTTACAGAGATGAGTAAACTGACGAAAGCCGAGTTTACAAAATGACACTTATAATACATTATATATAATCAAAGGGCTCCCATATTGTAATTTCTTTGTAGCATATCATGCCATCTGGGTAATTGATGAGTAAAATATGTTTTGAGGTCTTTTACTTTGTGTCAAAATTAAAAAGAAATTAAGCACTGGGTACCTTTTCAGAGCCTACCCCGCATCAGTGCTGGACGACGGACGTGAACCTAGTGGCAGATTTCTGAAACAGGATCTGGTGAAGTCTCTAACTGGTTGAGTCTTTCCTCTCTTATCTTCTTGCATTAATACAGCTCCTAATCCTTTAACAGATGTGTGTGTGCAAATAATAAATGGTTTTGTGAGATCTGGATAGGCCAAACATGGTGCATTTGTAAGTTTATCTTTTAATTCGTTAAATGTTTGTTTTTGTTCTTCTCCCTATTGGAATACAGCATCTTTTTTGAGTAGTTGGAATAGAGAAAAGTCTATATGAGAGAACTGTTGTATAAATGACCTATAAAACCCTGCTAGACCTAAAAATTGTCTAACTTCGTCTATCATAGTGGGTTCTGGGAAGTCTCTCACTGCCTGTATTTTGTCATCAGAGGTGTGAATACCTTCAGCATTTAGTTTGTGCCCTAAGAATTTTATTTCCTTAGAGCAAAATTTGCATTTAGAAACCTTAATTTTTTAACCAGCATCACAAAGCTTATGTAAGAGTAGGTCTAATTTCTGGAGATGTTCTTTTATATCGTTAGTTGCAACAATTATATCATCAAGATAAACGAATATTCCTTGTCCTAGAATTCCGGACAATACGTAATTCATCAGGTGTTGGAAAGTGCCCGGTGCTGTCTTCAATCCCACTGGCATTCTCCTGTATTGATAATGTCCTGTATTTGTGGAAAAGGCAGTGTATTCACGCGACATCTGAACTAATGGTATTTGATAGTATCCATTAAGCAAATTTATTGTCGAAAATACATTATTTTCTGGTCCAACATTCTGAAGGATGTCAGCAATGGCATGGGAAACTGGTCTTTGATTGTGTGAATGTTTAGTTTAAGATAATCTACTACCGCACGCATTTCTCCATTTCGTTTGGGCATGAAAAATAATGGGGGATTCCTGCGGGGAGACTGATGGCTCAATAATTCCAAGTTTTAACATTTCATCGACATACTGGTTTGTACTGGAGTGTACGCTGAGATTGTGGGACTCTATAGGCAGGTACAAAAATCGGTTGTGTGCCTGGGTGCACATTAGTCTTGTGATTAATCAGGTTAGTATACCGTAATTGCTCTCCGGATAATGCTACGGTGTCCCTATGTTTTTCCAACAATGTTAACAAATTAGTTTCATCAAATTCACCTGAGTTAATTAAATTCTCTTTTATGCTTTCTCTGTCCGTAGATTTTATCTTACGTGTCACTCCAGCTAAAACTATTTCCATCACGGGGGCGGGACATTTTTCAATAATAACTATACAAGTCCTCTTTTTCAACTGTACTTCCCCATTCATGTAATTAATTAAGAATATCTGAGTTTTCCCATCGTTATTCATCTGACATAATGCGTTTTCTACTGACAATCCTTTCACTTTACATAATTCTTCCAAGATAAGAACAGTACTATTCTTTAACCCGCCCCGTCCTGTCGACATATGGGTACATTGCAACGATTTGCATTTGCCAGTCCTGGCGACGTACAGGTACGTCGTGCAATTGCAAAGTGCATAATTTCGACAATTTTCAAATTTCGTGCTTGATTTTCAGCACGTATCCTCGCATGACCTTCCCCTACCTGCCACCAGGCGGGGACACTCGGCGACCCCGCACGACCCGTGCTAACCCGCCGCTCATCCACTCACCTGGTAGCAACGGTCCTGCTCAGACATGGCTAAGAGAGGTCTCTCAGAGGGCAAAATTCAAGCCGCCCTGGATGCCTTTACAGGCGACAGTGATTCCCCACTGGACGACAAGGTTGTAGATAAAGATTATGTTCAGCCAGAGGAGGAATAAACCACCAGCAGTGATGAAGAAGTCCCGTCTCCCAGGAAGCGGCAGTATGTGACTTACCGTGCTGCTAGAGAGGGGCAGCCGGCCAAGCAACCACGTGGAACATCCTATGCCCATCCCCAACGTGATTTGGAACCAGATTTCGATGATGAGGACGAGGACGAGGACGAAGTCATGGGACGTGCTGCCACGTGGTATGGATGTGAGGTAATCACTCATCGTGGCCCAGAGCGCACACCACGTCGAACGAGCAGGTATGGGCCTAGTATTTTGTTTGGGGAGTTAGGAAGTGCCGTGGAGGGAGTGGGGAGTGAAAGGGAAAGTGCAGGGAAGATTAGGGAAAGTGAGAGTGACATGAGTGAGTCATTGCTCTCCCTAGGTAGTGTAAGGCGGCGTAGTGTATCACGTGGGCGAGTGTGGGTGCATTCAGTATCACGTGGGGTTGTGATGGAGGGGGAAGGTTGGGAGGAACCACTCCCAAGCACGTCTTATGCTCCCCAATATCCCCTAACACGTGGTCGAGCTAGGGTGCGTGAGAAAGCACGTGGTGTTGTCATGGAGGGGGAAGGTGGGGAGGAACCACTCCCCAGCACGTCTTATGCTCCCCAGTATTCCCCTACTTCATCCCCACAGCCCCCTAATGTTCCTCAAGGCCATAAGGGTAAGGGAAAGGGAAAAGGTAAAGGCAGAGGGAAGAGGAGTGACAGTGGGGAAGCCCTCTGCACTCCTTCTCCCCCACCTCCCCCACCATGATCTCCTCCCCACCCAGACGAAGGCGGTGATGGGGATGATGGGGACGAGGGATTTGTGGGATGGAATTGGGAGGATGGGAGTGATTTTTCTCCCCTCATTCACCCCTTCACTGAGCAGGGGCACTCTGGCTGCATTGCTCCCGGAATTCACCGTAATTCCACCAGGTTGGATTATTTACACCTGTTTTTTAGTGAGGCATTCGTGGAGCAGACTGTATACCAAACCAACCTTTTTGCAAGCACCCAGCGCCTTGAGAGTGAAAGATTGGGAACAAGGAGTAGGTATTCTATCATATATGATTACCCTGTCTCCCTTTCAGATGTGTTCCTATTTTTGCCCTGGTCCTTTTGATGGGTATTATACGAAAGAGCAGAATTCCTGCTTACTGGACAAGGGACCCTGTTATGTTTACCCCAATATTTGGGCAAGCGATGAGCCGTAATCGGTTTCAACAAATTCTAAGTCGTCTCCATTTCTATGATGCTCATGATCCTGCAAATGCAAACAACACTGATAAAATGAGGCGAATTAGGTTGGTCTTCGATCACCTGAGGCAAACCTTTCGTTCGTCATTCTATCCCTATAGAGACCTCGTCAAAGACGAGAGTCTCGTGTTGTGGAGAGGTAGTATTTCATTTAGGCAGTATATACCCAGCAAAAGGCACCGTTTTGGGTTCAAGATCTTTGTTATGTGCGACTGTAGGACTGGATACGTGCAAGACATAGTCTTGTACACCGGTGCACAGACAGACATAATAGAAGATTGAAGTATTGGACTGTCGGGAGCAGTGGTAAAGACGATGATAGAGGACTACCTTCATCGTGGTCACGTCCTCTACCTGGACAACTGGTACACTAGCCCTCTTCTCACTCGTTATCTTCACACGCATGAAACGGGAGTCTGTGGAACCGTGAAGGTGAACTGGCGTCACATGGCCAAGGTAGGGCGGAAACTTGCAAGGAATGAGGTTGTCTTCTTCAAAGCCAACAACATCCTTGCAACTGTGTGGAACCACAATAGAGAAGTAAGCCTCTTGTCAACGGTTCACCGCCCCTTGATGCACCGTACTGATTCCGTAGATTATCGTAACGAGAACAGGCGTCACATTTGGAAACCTGAGTGTGTCATGGACTATAACATAAACATGCACCTGGTGGACCAGTCAGACTCAATGATATCGACGGTAGAGTGTGCCAGGACCACGATGAAGTGGTATAAATGCTAGACATCACTGCTCTGAATTGCCACCACCTTCACGCCATGACAACAGGAGTTCAGGAAACCTTTGAAGGGTTTGTGAGGGAGCTCACAAGAGAGATGTTTGCACGTTATGCTGTAGAAAGGCCCCAACATCGCACCCGCACTGCCCCTATTGCCCAAACTCTCCTGAGAATATCCGGCCGCCATTTCCTCACTCCTATCCCTCCCCAGCCAAACAGACCTAGGCCCCAACGCAGGTGTCACGTGTGTAGCAATTCCCGGGTGAGACTCACGACACAGAGGAAGGACACCCGCTATGAGTGCGTGGAGTGTGACGTGGGTCTCTGTATTCACCCATGTTTCAGTGAATATCACACGTTGATGCAAATCTGATATGGTGTGAATGCGACAGGACGCTGAAACTATGAAGTAAATGCGACAAACAGACGCTCAGTGAAATTATCAGTCATGTTGATCTCCAAATATTAGTATAAAGTGCATACGGGTATAACATAAGTGCAAAAATTGTATGTAAGTGTATAAATATGCTGTAAGTGGAAACATACATAGCGAGGGTTTTATGATGCGATATTCTGTCGCTCAGTGCAATAAATACGGCCCGTAATTATGTAATTATTATTATTGGAAATGCTAACGGGTATAATATAAGTTCAAATTATTGTAAGTGCTGAAATATATTCTAAGTCAAAATATTCCTAGCGTGTGTATAGAGATGCGATATCCTGACGCTCAGTTGAATGAATAAGGCACGTAATTATGAAAATAGAAGTCAACAAGTGGGAAAGTGTGTAATATATGTGAAGAATTAGTATATAAGTGTGTGAGTATTATGTTGGTCGAAACATTCATTGCGAGGGTATTTTCATGCGATATTCTGACGCTCACTTGAATAAATAATGCCAGTATGTACAGTGCAGTATAGGGGTGAAAACGTGTGTAATGTAGGTGGGAAAGTATAATTCGAGTGAATAAATAAAGTAGAAGATGAAACACGAGTGTTTGAGATTGTGGTTGCTACGTGAATATGCGCTAGCATATAGCTAAATGCCCTCATCAATCAATCAATCAATCATTTCCTGTGGCACCCTCGGGGATGCATAGGGCCTCGATGAACTCACACCACCACATCCTATCTTGTGCTAACTCCTCAAGATCTCCCCAACACTCATCTCCAGCTTCCCGTCTCATTGTCCTCACCCACGTCTCTTTTGGCCTTCCTCTACCTCTCCTACCAAGTGCCACCCACGCTGGTGTACCTCGTACTATTCCCTGTCTCCTATACACATGTCCTAGCCACTTCCATCGTGAGAACCTAACATATTCATTGACCGGCTGCACTCCCGTTATTTCTCTAATTCTACTATTTGGTATCCTTTCCCACCACTTAACTCCTAATATTCTTCTAAGTGCTTTGTTTTCAAACACCAAGAATTTATTTTCCATAGTCACTGTGCTGTACCAAGACTCGTGTCCATAAATTAAGATACTCCTAACCATTACCTTATAAAGTTTGATTTTTGTATGCACAGAAAAATTGTTATTATTCCAAATATTTTTAAGCATTCTCATTGCCTGATTAGCCTTCTTTAACCTTTCCTCGAATTCAAAGTTCAAAGAACCATCCTTGGCTAAATAAGTACCTAAATATTTAAACCTATCAACTTGCTTTACAACCATACCTCCAATTACACATTCCTGCGCATTTTCCATATTCATATTGATTATTTCAGTTTTTCCACAATTAATAACCAAACCCACCTTGCGACCTTCACTCACCAAACAGTCCAACACTCTCTGCATCTCTTCTGGCCCATCACAAATCAAAACTATATCATCTGCATAATCTAAATCCAAAAGTTTCCTGTTCTCTCCCCAAAGTATACCTGCACCGGATTCTGTTCCAACGCGTTTCCTAATGTAATCAATGACCAATATAAATAGTAAAGGCGATAGAACACCACCTTGAATTACTCCGGACTTGACTTCAAACGAATCACTCAGACAACCATCAACCATCACTTTACAAAATGTGTCCTCATGCATGTTCATAATGACCCTCACAAACTCCTCTGGTATTCCATAATGTCTCATGATCTTCCCCATAGTCTCTCTCGAAACACTATCAAAAGCCTTTTCAAAATCAACAAAACAAAGACTTAACGGTACTCTCATTTCATTAACTTGCTGTATCAAATGCCTAACTATAAAGATCTGATCATTGCAACCACGTCCCTTTCTAAAAACCAGCCTGTTCATCCCTCAGAATACCCTCAACCACCGGCTCTAACCTATTTAACAACACTCTACTGAAAACTTTCAAAGCTATCGGTGACAAAGAGATTCCCCTCCAGTTACCACATTCACTCAGGTCTCCCTTCTTCGGAACTTTAACAATTACACCATTCTTCCAAACTGATGGTAGTAACCCCGTCACCCATATCTTGTTGAATAGCTTGGTCAAGATCATTATTAATCTATCCCCCTCCACTTTAAACATTTCCGGAAATAAACCATCCTCCCCTGGTGCCTTATTATTCTTTAACTGTTTTACTGCTTTCTCCACTTCTGCAAGCCTCAACTCTCCTGTTTCTATATTTAAATCTTCCTGAGCAGACGGTATATCCTCTTCTGGTGGTATTGGTCTATTAAGAACTGTCTCAAAATGCTCTTTCCATCTATTTCTAATATCTCCATCTTTGGTCAATAAATTTCCTTCCCTGTCTCTAACTGGTATTTCCTTGCGTTTACCTGCATTACCACTCAGTTCTCTAATCGATTCATATGCTATTCATTGACTCTGTCCATCATTTTTGTTTATTAAGATTTCAGTCTCTGCAACCTTTTCATCCACACATCTTCTTTTATCTCTCCTAGCTAACCTTCTTACTTCTGAATTCAAACTCCAGTACGCAGCTCTTGCTAATTCAATCTCTCGTTCATCAACGCATTGCATCTCACTCCTCAATTTAGCCTCACCTCTCTTTTTTATCATATCCCACGTTTCCTCTGATATCCATTTCTTTCTCCTGAATCTATGTCTCCTTCCAATCGTACATTCAGCAGTCTCATGCAAAACTTTGTTCACATCCTCCCACATCTCATCTACACTTCTCTCCCCCTCTTCCAACGTTTCCAACACCAAAAACCTATTTCTGCATTCTAATCTGAATTCCTCCTTTTCTTCTCCTTCCCTTCTAAGCTTAACAATATCGTATCTACCAACACCAGATTTTTCCTTCTTCCGATTTTTAAGTTTAAACCTTATTTTTGCAATGCTGAGTTGATGGTCACTACCAATATCCGCTCCCCGTTTAACATGAACATCTAGCAGAGAACTTCTATGCCTCCTAGTGATAGCGATGTGATCAATCTGATTTTTATATTTTCCACATGGCGACACCCAAGTTGTCTTGTGTATATTGCAATGCCCTCATAAAGAATGTAAATAATTGAAAACATTTACAGTGGTGGAGGAAAGGTTCTATGTAAAGGGAAAAATAATAGGAAAGTGATAAAACAATTGGGTATGTTGAAATACGAGTCATAGCGAGTGCGCTTACTAAGCTGATGTGCACTAAACTTATGCTGCATGTCATCGTAATGAATGAAAACACTTACAAACAGTTGTAATTGGTAAAATGTCATTGAAACAGAAGTATACAAGTAGAAAAAATGATATGTTGACTGATACAAGAAACTTAGCATATAGCATGTTACGACTTGGACCTAACTCGCTATGCTCACGCGATGGTACAATGCTTATTTTTCATATATATGTGTCTGAAATCCATTATATTGTTACTGTTATTGTTTATTAGTTCATATTCAATAAATATAGAGGTGTTGTGTGTTGTTTCTCCCAGTATTCCTTACCATAGAAAACGTGAGCGCCTGGCACGTCCATAATAGAATACGATACATGGCGCGGGAGACCTCACCTGTTCTGACCACTTATAGACCACGGTAAGCCCTTTCTTGGTGATTTTCCTTCGTTTCTCAACCAAAGCGGAAGTTTTAGCCAAAAAAAAAAAAAAAATCCAAAAAGGCTCGGGACTGGGGGATGTCGGAGGTGCGGAAAACCTCGGGACGTGACGGGTTAATTTGCTCTTTATGGTTAACCTTATGTAGGAGTTAGGAGGAATAACTAACTCATTGGTGAGATGGGCGGGAATAACTGATGTCAGTACCGTTACCACGAGCTCTAGTCCTGGAGGCTGGGGTGGGGGTGGGGGGGTGAGTGGATCTATACACTCAGCTCTTTGTGTATCTTTGTTTAAGCTTTTAATATTACCAATTCTTTTTGGTTCTGTTTTACTAATTGGTGAGGACACTGATGGTATTATTTTCTGCTATGAATTCATTATCAAAGTCTATTCCATTCATTTGTGGGAGTAAAGTTATTTGCTATGTTCTCATGCATCTTAAGCCCAGCAACATGTCAGCTTTTATTGCTGTTTTCAGCAATATAAAAAAAATGCAGAAATTGGTCTTGTAGTCTCTGTGAAACTGATGTTTAACCCTATCATACCTTTTACTTGAATTTGTTTGCCATCTACTGTATATAAGTCTAAATCAGATTCTTCCAGAAAAGTTACTTTCTTCTTATTTCTAAAAATTCTATCTATTTCTTCTTGTATTATTAAGTTCACTGGAGACCCTGTGTCTAAAAATAAGGAAACGTTTTGATCCTCACATACAGCTGGTATCAAGATACACTCACTTCCCAACATGCCTCCTATGTGAATTTTAGACTTGCTTTTCTTTATGACTGATCGTTTTTTGTTGCGACTTCCTTTCCCCCGATTTGAAAATGGAAACTATTTTCTTTACTGTCTTACAATTGCTGGTCCAATGGCCTTGGAACCGATGATGTCTACAGTTTGGATCATATTCTTGTGTCTTTTGTTTATCTTCTTTTGCGTTGATAAAGCATTCATTCTTTGTGTGTCCAGGGTTAGCACAGTAATAACATAGAATGGACCTATTTCCCGACTATGATCTGCGAGATGACTTCCCATATTTAGTGGTATCTGTGGCGCGAGATCTGCTCGGACTGTGCGGAAACTTATGTGACTGCCTGTGGCCTGGTGTTTGAGAACACTGCCTCGAACTGTTTGGTTGTCTGTTCTGTCTTTTTTGGGGTCACGATCGATTTTGTTCTCTGTTTTGGGTAGTTGTAGCTGTTTTCACAGCTGATACTGTTTCAGGCACTCTCATTCTACCAGAATGTGAATGTGTTTCGGTCACCCCTGCATTGCTACAATTCATCTCTACCTCGTTCATTAAGTCTAGCAAGCACATACCTGGGGTGTACGGGATCGTCTTGCCTATCTTGAGGGTCCTATCAGGTAATTTACACAAGGAAGCTACATAACCGATGATGTCTACGACAAGCTCTGGTTGCATATTTCCATCTTGTTATCCAGTTTGAAAGTTCTAAAGTAGCTAATAATGTTCTTTTAATAGTAGAGACATCAGCTGTTATTTCACTGAACACATGATTTGCGGTGTGCTCCCTTACAAGATCCACAGTCTTACGTAATGCTGGGATTATACCTGGCAAAATGTTTATACCTCCAGAAAATTTCTTCAAGAATTCTGTTTTAAACTCGTCACGTCATAGCTCGAAGAAGCTTATCCGACTTAAGCAAATCTCCTGCTGGGCATCTCTCCTGATTAATCCATGAAGAAAATATTGCAAGTTTTTCTTGTTCATCCGTTATGTGTCATTTTACGAAGATCAGTTCACAGTGATTGATCAATGAAATCACATCAATGTGATCTTTTTCTGTGCCTGAGAATTTTGGGGCGGTTTTGTCCAAATGATAAGCGTAAACATGAGGTGGGGATGTTTGATTTGTGGCATTGCCTGCAGTGTTCATTTTGGATGGTTGCTTTGTAAGGTTCACTTGGACTTGTTTATCGTTATGTGAAGGAATAGTGGAATAGGTTCTACCTGAGCAATGAACTCTGTTATGTAAATTTTCATAGATATGCAAGTCAGAGACAAAGTCCTCACTTGCTACATCAGAGGGAGTTTCCCAGTCATCTTCATTATCATCTAGAAATGAGGTATTTGTTTCTTTATCTTTAGTTTGCAGTGAATTTTGTAGGGTGGGTGTGTTGTCCTGCTGTTCTAATTGTGGATCTGCAGTGGCTGCTAACTGTGTGTCATCCGTCACTAGCACGGGTGGTGAAGAAAATATCCTGGTCATATCACTCAACTACAATGAACTCATGCTGCTAGGGTATAGTGTTATGAAATACGTCCTTTATTTATGTCCTATCGGAATAGATGAGTGAATGAGTTGTAATAAATGAAAGATAACAAGTGTATAAATGTATATATAAAAATAAGTGCAAGAGGTGATTGTACCTAATTTAAACCACTGAGAAATGAGTAAAGTATAATTACACCCACTTGATATAGATGATGTCACTTAGAAAAGCGTGTTGGTAGATGTCAATCTCGGAAAGTAAATGCAGAGTTGATAGATCTCCCTCTCGATAATTCTTGGGCTGAGTTGATGGACGATATTACTCCAGAAATTCCATGGCTTGGTGATCTCAGTGTTGATTGTAGTGCGAATTAATCTCAGTGATAGAAAACCTCACCATACAACGTCCAGCTCCAACTCAATAGCTGTTGGAAATAAATGAGTATGAGTAGGAATGTGTGAATAGCAATGAGTAATGAGCAATGGGTGAGAGGTGCGTGGTGTCAAACACACGATGATTGACTTGGCATTGGTTCAGCAAACACACATGGTGACGTCGACTTCCCACACTCTGGTAGCTGTGGTGAGTAAATGAGTAACGATGAGTAACCTGAGTGAGGAGAGGTGAGTAAGATGAGTTGTGAATATGGGCTTGGTATTTGCCGTCGTCGTCTTCATCTTCTTGCACTCCTGCGTCAGCAATGAAGGCTGGGGGGTGGTTGGAGAGAGTGGTGGGGGTCAGGGGATGTTGCTGTGTACTTGCTTTTCATTTGCTTGTTTTGTTTCTTTCTCGATGTATTCTCGGACCTTTCTTCTTGTGATTTACTCATTGCCGCTACTTTTAGGTGCATGTAAAAGATTATACAGATGTCTCGTAGACTTGTTACTTGTAGTTAATCGTAGAGATGTCTTGTAGCTTGTAACTAGTAACTTGTATTTGGTTGAAATTCACTGTAGATTTGAAGACGAGGTTCGTACTTCTGCTGCCACCAACTATATGTGAATCTTGAGCTTGTAATATGTTAATCTTGATATTTGGTTCTAGTTATCGTGTAGTCGAAGGTAGGGGAAGAGAAAGATGGATACAGGGAGTTGATTGTAGTTTATTATCTTCAAGGAAGAGTTTAAGTTGAGCAGTGTATGTATTACACAGGAACGTAATTTACTAGCTAAGTCTCGTCGGAGCCCTCTTCTCTCTTCCTTTCTCCACAACCTTTCGGTTCTATGGCTAGCCCCTTTCTGACTCTAATTCTTCCAATCTTCCCTAGGAGGGCTAGTGTCACGTGTGCAAAACGCATGTGAATGTTCAAGAAGCCCGTGTGTCTGTGTGTACTGAGCATTTCCGGTGACATACTGTTCTTGTGGCATTCCGTACAGAAATGCAGACACATTTCCTTCATCGACTCTCGCTGACACATTTCCTATTCCCACACCTTGGCTGATGTTCCTATCTGTTACACTGTCGATCTATCTATCTATCATGCTATTTGTTGTATTATTATAATATGAAGTCCTGACAAGGCTTCTTTCAACACGATCCCAGTTCCCTCTATACCATGTTTATTTACGTGCATCTTTGTTTGAAATACGAGTTACAAATGCACAACCTCCTCTCCTGGTACATATCCTTCAGTCGCTTCTCATTATCATTTTCTCCTGGCACTCCATTACAACCCAGTATGTTATCCTCAGGACCAGTGCCTACTCGTCCATTCATATCACCCATTACGATCACTTTATAGCTCCTGGGCATTTCCCTCACTGCTTCATCCAGCTCATCCCAAAACCTGTCTTTCTCTCACTCCTGAATATAAAATAGCAGGAAATTGCAAGTGCACACACACACACACACACACACACACACACACACACACACACACACACACACACACACACACACACACACACACACTACTAAGTGAAACACAACTATACAATTTCATTTACACAAGTCATCCACCAGTCTCCATACCTCATCCAAACCTCATATCCCTTGACTTTCCATTGCCCTCCTAGCAGTGAATAGTAATGAATGATCTAGCCCCCAGTTTCACACTTACAGTCGGCGAGTGCTGAAAAACGCCCTCTAATTGTAACGTCAGTGTGAATGGCAGGAAGTGTGGCAGCCAGAGTATTATCTGCGCTTACAATGGCACGTGCAGGATGTCACTTTTTTCATGGGTAGCCAACTTGATAGAGATGCCCGAGTGCATAAGGCTAGTTTAATTCTGATATATCTTATACTGACTGCTTAATCAACATGGCGGAAACATTGTATTTAGTATCCAAAAATAAAATCCCATGCTAACCCTTGGGAAATGTAAGTGATTTGGCTACAGTTCTTATGGATTCGGATCAATGAGAAGGACACCTGACTTTTAACTAAACTGACCGCTTATCATTATCTATCATGAATCTACGTATATGGTATGGATTCATTACCCACACAATACAACCATGTCAACAACCATAATGGGTGTATGTGGGTGATCGTGCCACAATACACGCCAGATGCCAACCTGTTAAGTTATCATGTTGGATGTGTACCCGTAAAAATGATGAAGCGTCATTATAGATATTACGAGAAAATAATGGTGTCGTTATGTCGTCACTGCAGAATACAGTAGATAGGGAATCACTTATCAACTGCGATGGCCACCCAAGCCTTTAATACACCAGGTCATAAAATTTTAGTAGCTGAAAGAGTTACAAAGAGCTGCTGGGATACACATCAACACTTTTGCTTCAAGCTCTCTGATTTTTCAAGGCACTTGCAACTGTTTTCCTTGGCCACTGTATTTTTCTGTATTTAGAATATCAGTTATGTATGTTCGGTTCTACTTTTACAGTAGAGCTTGATAATGAAGCCCTGGTATGGACAAAGAATTAGGCAAATATAAAACGGAATTTAAAATCATATGTGATATAAAAAAGAACCAGGTATGGAAATTTGCGAATCATGATATTTTACGATAGATACAGATGGATGGACGAAGAATTAACGTAAGGTATGAAGATCCACATGCAACAGCACCTAGTTATATTAATAGAAAGTTGATGCAATGGACTGTATCTCACTAACATTAAGAAGTACAGTGGAGACGATATTTTCAGAGACTTGAATGGTGAATGGATTATGATCCACTTCACTGAGCCCTGTATTCATAACTCGCCTATTTTCGTGTTTTCTTTTACCCATTCCCAAATCCTACGCCCCATTTATTAAAGGAAATAAGGACAAAATTATGATGCTCATGATTTTATATAAATTTAACCAAAGCTGAATAGTATGAAAAACACTAGAAAGAAGTATGAGGATAAAAACATAATATGAACTGGAGTGACAAAGTGTGATAAACTGACACGACATGAAAGGACGAGAGGAAGCGATGGTAAAAGGGAAAGAATGAAGAAACTAAGACATGAAGGTTTCTCTATGACGAAAGAAAATATATGAAGACAGGACAGAGAGATATGAGTCAGGCAGATCGGGAGAGTTACTGGAGCGGAATATGAGAAAAGGAGGAGAGATAATATGAGGAAGTGTTGGAGGAAGGGAGGTGAGAGAGGGATAGAACAGAGTAGAATTCAAAAAATATAAGATCTCCATTAATATCTTACACACATAGGTAGAGCAGGTGAGAATGGAAAAAAATATGATAAACGACTGTGATGTCCACACAAAAGGACAGGTACTGCAATGACAAGAAATCCTGAAACAGGGACGGTCTCCATTATATTAATCGAGCCAATAAGATCGTAAGCGAGGCGAAGATATTGCAGACGAGAACTTGCAAGAGAAAAAAAATTAAAGATGCGGATAAATGTAAGGTCTCAGATATCAACAATCCGTTAGCGTAATACAAAAGTTTAACTGTAGAATATATAACATGGTTAGTATTGCAATATAGACACCGAAGAATATATTACGCAGGGGAATATGTGTAAGAAATGAAAACATATCTGTAACATCCCGAAACTTCTCTCATAAATCTGCTCAAAACCGGTATTCAGTGTTGTTGAAATCTTTGCTGTTATTACATTCATATTTTCCAATAATGAAAAGGAGACAATATAAAACAAGAAGGAACACGCAGAACCCAACAGTTCATCTATGAGTCCAACATTTCACTTTGCCTTGTGACGTTAACCACCCCTCGACTATTTTAAAAAACTGAAGTACTTCACTTATCCTGACCCTTAATCCTTCTACCAAATTTTGTCCAAATCGGATCAAAACTGCCTGAGTTAACCTTGCCGTGTGACCTTGACTTTTGACTTATTGTCTTCAATATTAAATATTTACGTCACTGGCTGACCCTTGCACCAAGGTTTCATCCAAACCGAACACAGGCTGTTTAAGTCACAGGGTCGATTATTTGACCTTGAATGTGACCTGACCTTTGACAGTGCTCTCAAAATCAGTGCCTTTAATCCTTGCTTTTCCTCAAACCGTCCACGATATTCTGTCTAACTCGTGTAAAGGCTTACCATGTGACCTTCACTTTTGACTTTTGACTGTGACTTCGACCTCTGACTGCCTGTTCTTAAATTCCAATCACTCCATCCTTACCCTACTGTAAACACGTCCATGAAGTTTTGCCCAAATCGGATTCAAACGACTTAAGTTTACCTTGCCAAGTGACCTTGCACTTTTGACGTATTATTCTCCAGAACAATCGGTCAGTCTCTTGGCTGACCCTCACCAGTGACACAAGTCTGGTTCAAATCTGATCAAAACTATTTGTTTTGTTCACACAGAAACAAATGGATTGAACTTTGGCCATGTCCTACGACTATGGCCTTTGACTAATTGTTGCAAAAATCGATTCCCTTCAGTCTTGATCTACTCTCATCACTGCCAGCAAGATTAAAAAAGAAATAAAGGTTTAAGCTGAACTTGTCACGTGCCCTTAATCTTTCACCTATTGTTCTCAAAAGCAACAGGTCAGCTTCTTGGCTAACCCTCAACATTTCCACCAAGTTCTGGTAGTGCGGGATGAAAACTACTACCGGTAGATATTTTTTCTCGCGTGCGCCCACATTAAGTGCTGAGTCATGATACCCTAACAAATACCCTTGAGAACCGCCCGTCATACAAATTACATACATTATACCTTGATAGCAACACGCGAAAACAGGCACGTGGTTCATTTACAGAGGATAAGTTGGAGGATCTTTCAGAAGAGGGTCAGGGATGGTGGCAGGGATGGTGGAAGGGATGGTAGGCTGTGGTAAACAGGGTGGTGAGGGTGGTAATGGTGGCAGACAGGATGATGAGGGTGGTAATGGTGGCAGACAGGGTGATGAGGGTGAAAGTGGTGGCAGACAAGGTGGTAATGGTGGCGGACAAGGTGATGGGGATAGTAATGGTGGATGACAGGGTGATAAGGGCGGCAGCAGAGGTAGACAGGGTGATGAGGGTAGTAATGGTGGCGGACAGGGTGATGAGGGTGGCAGTGATGGTAGACAGGGTAATGAAGGTGGTAGTGGTGGCAGACAAGGTGATGAGAGTGTGGCACCTACAGTAAAGGTGTTCATTCATGGGATGGTTAAGTTTGTTGTTCAAATAATGCCAGTCAGGGTAGAGGCACTAGTCACTTGCTTTAAATATCTGATTTTTGGTAACATACCCCTGGGTCCTTACGTTCTCAATGTGGCAATAAATGGGACAATGATATAGATTAGAAATGGGACTATTAGCTTACTGAAATTAACTCGGCCGCGATGTATGTATCTCACACACACACACACACACACACACACACACACACACACACACACACACACACACCTCATGGAGAGAGAGAGAGAGAGAGAGAGAGAGAGAGAGAGAGAGAGAGAGAGAGAGAGAGAGAGAGAGAGAGAGAGAGAGAGAGAGAGAGAGAGAGAGAGAGAAATTTATACGAGGTTATGAATATTATATAGTGGTGGAAAAATACAGAGTTGATGAAAAATTTCTGAATGCAGTTAAGAGCATGTGCGAAGGAACATTGGCGGCAGCACGTGAAAAATGACCTAGGGTGTGTGTGTGTGTGTGTGTGTGTGTGTGTGTGTGTGTGTGTGTGCTTTATGGTGGGAGGAAACAAAATTAGGCCATTCGTTCATGTCTCCAGTGTCGTCCATTATACGAGTAAATATGGATGAGTTTTATTAGAAAGGCAAGGTAGGGCAGTGGATGGTGGAATGTCCTTAGTGGAGAGGGCAGGATTTGGAAACTGATTGTCCTAAGATGAGTGAGAGTTGCAAGGCTTGGTGAATGAGTTTGTAAAAATGTCGAAGGAACGAAATATAGAAATGAATTGAACAAAGGGAAGGATGAAGACACAGATTGCATAGTGGAGCTTAATTATCAGGAAACTGGGAAGGTGAGTACCTTGAAATATTTAGGTAGTGTGATGTGCATGGACGGAAGTTTAGAGAATAATATGCAAGAAAGCGTACAGCTGAGAACTTTAGTTGCTGATACAATGAAGAAATTGGTATGGGATAGAGAAGATAACATGGAAGTAAAGAGGTATTTGCACGACAGTATTGTGATCTCTCTAACATAAGGATGTGAAGCATGGACTCTGTTGGAGGTACGAAAGTCAGGAATAAGTGTAGTGGAAATGAGTTATCTGAGAGAAGCATGTGGGTTATGTGGAGAGACAGACTGACAAATAAGGACGCTAAGGAGAGTTGTGGTGTTGAAACAGATGTGTCAGACAATTTTAAGTACCTTCACATGGTTTTGCCATGTAGACAGAACGGAAAATAAGAGATTGCGTAGGAGTGTGTATAAAAGTTAGGCGGACAGAGAGAAAGGAAGGATAAGACCAAAGATCATATGGAGAGGTAAATGAATGAGGGCTGTATGAATTGGAGAGAGGCAGTTTGATGCCGAAGAACAAGGTGACATGAAAGTGGTTCGTTTGTGACCACACCTTCCGGGATTAAGGCATCTGGACTTAAACGGATAAAATGATTAATTGAAAGTTAGATTGACAGACAGATAGACAGACAGGTGAAATGCTGGAGACAGATAAATATAAATAAGTATATGGTATTAATATAGAAGCAGCATGTCCCCTATCCCATTTCATGCTGTAAAGTTAGCACTCTGAGTACACAAATTTCTCAGAGCAATATAGTTTGGTGTTAGCCATAACACCCACTATATGTCTACTCGTAAAAGAGCCAAGTGTTAATTCTCCGTAATTCTAAGCACTGACTTCAAGAATTTCCTTCACATGAATATATTCCTACAATGTTAGCCGTGGCTCAGTGGGTTGGAGCGCTCCGCTCTGACCGAAGGGTCGGAGAATCGAATCCACCCAAGGGTCATTGGTAGACATCAGGAAGGGCATCCGGTCATAAAATGCTACGCGCTCCAGTTCAAAAGTCCTCTACCCAGGAGGAACGCCTTAGCCCTTCGGGGATACCAGGCGTAAAAAAAAAAAAAAAAAAAAAAAAAAAAGCTAAATACATAAATGGCAGAGAAAGAGTTACTACTTAAGAAAGTCAGGAGCAAGAAAAGTGTAAAATAAGATATTGCAAAAAAAAAAAAAGTCATGTTTGTAGGATAACAAATAATTCGTAAGTAAAGCATTTAATTTAGGGACAGAGAACGGCAGCTTTTCAATTAAACAAAAATACTAAAAAAAAAAATGGAAAGAAAATATTTTAAAAATAAACAAAACTGCCTTCATTTTCCATTGGACATTTAGAAATAACAAATTTTACCCTTTGTATTAAATTCTGTGGTAAAGAGTAATTTCATTTTGAGTAAGTAGGCAAGTGTACGACATCACAAGGAATATAAAATTAGCGATATACTCCTCTTACGTGTGACTTCGTCCCGCCGTGTGCAGTCACAGTGAGGATGATAATGTGAATTAAGTGGATTTATTGTGTGCAGTTTTTTTTTTTTTTGTGTGTGTGTGTGTGAGAGAGAGAGAGACAGACAGAGATAGAGAGAGAGATCATATCCAGAACTTGAGATCAAACTGAGGCTTTTAAATGGAATCTTTTTTTTTTTTTTTTTTTTTTCCGGCCTATCAACAATTGGGGCCGAAGCCCCTGGTTATTAAGGCCGTGTATATATATATATATATATATAAATAAAAATATATATATATATATAAAAAAATATATATATATATATATATATATATATGTATATACATTTAAACATATATACATATATATACAAACATATATATATATATACACACACACACACACACACACACACACACACACACACACTTCCATGCATACATACAGACACACTTTCATGCAAACGTACATATATATATATATAATAATTTTAATCTTATTTATATTTATTTTTTTTGTATTTTTATTTTTTTCTTGGTTTTATATTTTTTATACCTTATATTATAAAGAAAAACTAATCTAAAGACCCTAAATCTAATCACCTAACAGACAAATCGCTAATCTATACTAAATCCTACAGAGACAAATAGCTAGACCGACACTAATAGTAAAAATACCTCAATTAACAGAACATCATCGACTGCAGATATGTAATGCCTTTCTACATGACATACCTGCACTCATCACCTGGTGACTGTCAGTCGAGGCACAACCTAATATAGGGGACATCAATATATGAAAGGGAACCAGACGAGTCAGGAACATTTCCATATACGTCAGCTGTCGTCCCTAATTAGAATAACTTAAGCAAGATACTATAATGTATTTACATAATTTGTACAAAAAGTGAAGAACCTCGCCCAGCAGACCACCATCGACTGCAAGTGCCCAATACCTTCCTATATTGGACACTTGCACTCATCATCTGCTGACTGTCAGGCGAGGAACTTGGCTTAATGTAGGGGACATCTATATTAGAAATAGATCGGTGGGAGGAGGAACTATTTAAAATATGTCAACTGTCAACCCTAATTAATATTACAATATATACATATTTACTGTTCATAAAAACCATAACCACGCAGTAAAAAAATCACATCACTCTGATCAGTCCGGTCTCTCTCAAGAAAGCCATCAATTTATCAGTCATAACAATGTCCCCATCACCCAGGATGGTAGAAAGGGTGAAGGGGACGTCTACTGCGCCGCAGTAATTTATAAGTGAAGCGCGTTCAAGAATAAATCGCCGACAGCGCAGGATGATTTGACTAATAGATAACACCGCATTACAGATGTCACAGTGCGGTGGGAAGCGTCTTTCCATATATGGTTTTATGTGGGTTACAATGGTGGCATTAAGCCGTAACCGTGCCAACACTTTTTCTTCTAGGCGACTGGGACGGTTGGCAGTGTCCCAGTCGCCCAGGTACGGCTTACAAGTTGGAATATTTAGTCTGGTCCACTGACCTTGCCACAGAAGATTTATTGATTTCTTTCCAAGAGATAGACTCGACCGTAGATCATGAGGAACGTCCCAAGTCTCCTCGAGCTCTACAGCCGACTTTGCAAGTAAGTCAGCCTGCTCATTGCCGTAGATACGACAATGACCAGGCACCCAGATCAGCGTGAATGACTTGTTCCATGAATGCAACTTATTAACGATGCGGCCCTGGATCTCATGAGAGTCCGTAGTGCAAGATGCAATTGCCTGAAGGGCTGATTTTGAATCTGAAAATATGACAAATGAGTCATGTCTAGAATTGAGAGCATAGTCTATGGCTTTGTCAATAGCAAAAAAGTTCTGAAGTAAACACAGATGTATGAGTCGGCAACCGATACCTGAGGGCACATTCAGTCGACCACACACTTGCACCCACACATTCACTCGACTTGGAGCCGTCGGTGTACAATTGATGGGACCCCAAGTGACGAACAATGATGTTACGAAACAAGTGGTGGACCTCCACCTCCGGCGCCTTGGCCTTTGGTGCTGGGAGCCATGTAACATCGACTGTAAAGCCGGGTGGCTCCCAAGGCGCTATATTTTTAAGCATCAACTTGTCACAGTCACTGGGGTCCACATCAAGCTCCTGAGTCAGTAAGTGGAGGCGAGCGGCAAGTGGCCGACGCACCCCCCGCAGAAGGTGGTGGTATTGACGCAGGGGGGTACAGGCCACATTGCTGATATTACTTTTCCTTAACGTCCTTATGCCATAGGACAAGGCCAGGTGGTCACGCCGAATACGGAGGGGAGGCACATTCGCCTCCACTTCCATACGAGCCACATGGGTACACCAGACAGCTCCAAGACACATTCGCAAGCATTTATTCTGTAACACATCCAATCCTTTCAGCGTGGCATCAGATGCCGAGCCATACACCTGTGCGCCATAGTCTAGCTTCGATCGAATAAGGGACTTATACACCATTAATAAAGATCTTCTGTCGGCACCCCAGGTAGTACCTGCTAGGTACTTGAGGACATTTAACGGTTTATCACAACGAGCAAGCAAAGTATTAACGTGAAGTTTAAAATTCATTCTACGATCAAAATGTATTCCTAAAAATTTTACAGAATTTTGAAAAGGTACCGGCTGATTATCCAAAGTTAAGCACAAATTAGGTACGTTACGATTAGTGAAAACTATAGCGGCACACTTACGTACGGAAAACTTAAATCCCCACTGCAAGGCCCATTGGTGGACGGAGTCAAGGGCTGCTTGAATCCGCCCAGCCGAAAATTGTGCATTACGGGAAGAGTGCCATATTGCACAATCGTCAGCTTAGAGTGAGTATTTAAGATTCCTCAGGATGGGAGCTGATGACAGAATATCATTGATCAAAATACTAAATAAAGTAGGACTAAGCACACTTCCCTGTGGCACCCCGTTTTCCTGGATAAATATATCCGATGTTACATTACGGGGCAATTTGACAGAGAAAGTTCTGTCCCTTAAGAAATTTGAAATAAAAACAGGCAAATTTCCTCTTAAACCATAAGCATAGAGCTTCATTAATATACCGTGTCGCCAGGTCATGTCATAGGCTTTATGGATGTCCAGGAACACCCCTATCATGAATTCTTTATTGGCAAATGCCTCTGCAATACAATGCTCCAAATTCATTAAATGATCTAGTGAACTTCTGTATTTACGGAAGCCACATTGTTGATCATTTAACAAATTCTTCGACTCTAAAACAAAAAGAAGCCTATTGTTAACCATACGTTCCATGACCTTAAATAGACAAGAAGTCAACACAATAGGACGAAATGAAGTGGGATTCATAAGACGACCAGCCTCTTTGGGTATTGGTATGACGTGCGCAAAGTGCCATGAGGTTGGGAACGTTCGAGACGCCCAAATCTCATTGTACAATGCTAACATCTTAATCAGGTTGTCCTGATTAAGATGCTGGATCATACCGTACGTGATGGTGTCTGGTCCAGGGCTGGTGTCTTTACAGGATTTAAGGGCAAGGAGCAGTTCATCTAGCGTAAACTCTTGGTTGTACGGGGAGTTTACGTCTTCTGTGGCAAAGTCTAATATCTGTTGCTCAGCCGAGCGTTTATGATGTTGGAAACGCGGGTCATAATTGGCTGAGCTACTTACATGAGAAAAACTCCTGGCGAGGATGTTAGCAACGTCCACGGGCTCGTCATAGATGTTATTATTTACTTGCAAGGTGGTAATGGGGAAATATGGGCCTTTATTATTTAATATTCTTATGGTGGACCAGACTTTACGTAATGGTGTTGTACGAGTCACCGTGGACACAAAGGACCGCCAGGAGTCACGTTTGGCCCTTCTTATTATTCTCCTTGCCTCAGCCCGTGCCTGTTTGTATGCAATAAAATTTTTCTCAGTGTGCTGACTATCAAAAATCCTGTATCTCCTATTGCGTTTTCTTAATGCTTGTCGGCAACCCGGCGTCCACCAATGTGCTCTATGCTTCGCATGAACTGTAGAAGTCTTGGGAATAGCAGCCTCAGCTGTGTGTAATATGGATTGGGTTATATTTTCGACCTTAACACCTATGGTCTCCCCAGATATATCTAAATTGGCGATCCTTGAGAAGGATCCCCAATCTGCTTTCTTATAGTTAAATTTTGGAGGTGGAGGGTCCGAAATGATGTCGCGTGTATAAGAAAGACAGATGGGTAAATGATCACTTCCCAAGGAGTCGTCGTAAGGGTCCCATGAGAGATCTTGATGTATACCAGGGGAGGCCAAAGATAAGTCAATGGCCGAAAAGTTACCAGTACGATCATCTACACGAGTCGCTCTACCATCGTTCAGAAGACAGAGGTTGGACTGTAGTATTAGGTCGGCTACTTGCTCCCCACGACCATCAATCCTCAAGCTACCCCACTGATAGTGATGGGCGTTAAAATCGCCCAACACTAACTTATTTCCAGGCAGATGTTCCACTAGTGAATTTAAAGCATCACTATCAATGGGGCCATGTGGAGGACAGTACAGAGAGCAAATAGACAGATACGTGTTATTAAATTTTACTCTGCACGCGACAGCTTCCAGAGTAGAATTTAGAATCACTTCCGTTTGTGGGTGTGATTTGTGTGTGTATATGGCAACTCCGTGACCTTCATATCTTCTGTACGAGTGGTAGTGTTTGAACTGTGGAGGATCAGGATGATCCTCCAGGCGCGTCTCCTGTAAACAAATAACGTCTGGCCTGTGTATAGAAAGCAAGATTGCTATATCTTGTAACTTATTCCCAATACCTCTACAATTCCACTGTAATACAGTGAAAGCAACGGTTTAAGATTTTCGTTGGGGGCCAGTGTGCTTTGTCTTTTTTTGTTGCCCGCCAGTAGGCGAGCGACTACCAGGGGACCTATCCCGGTGCTTGTTGATGGAAACCTCCATATTATCATCAATAACTAGGTTCCCAGCCTCCCCCGAGGAAGAGCTAACCTTTCTCTCCCTCGCTGGAGTAGGAACCGGAAAGACATGAGGACGTGACTGTTTCGTGAGGGTGGTCGTGTTATTTTTAGTAGGCTTGTCAGGCTTCGTTTTAGGCCGTACTGATGGAGAGGCAGCAGCAGCCTGAGAGTAAGTTGATGCCTTAGGGATGTCAGTGAGAGAGTTGGAATGGACAGGAGGTCGAGATGGAGATGTACTGCGAGCGGCAGGGGGGAGAAAGACAGGGTCAGTCTGCGTCTCGACAGAGCACATCACAGGACGGGACATTACCGCCGAAGAATAGGACCTATTCGGCGTGGGAGTTGCATGCAACTCCTTCACCTTTTTCCTAGCTTCGTAGTAGGAAATACCCTCAGTTGCCTTCACTGTGCAGACTTCCTTCTCCTCCTTCCACTTGGGACAATCCCTAGAGGAAGTGGAGTGAGTACCCTTGCAGTGAAGGCAACGTACTGTCTCTGATGTGCAACTTTCCGCATCATGACCCTGGCCTGCACACTTGCCGCACACTGGCTGGGAAGCCCGACAAGTCTTTGTACCATGCCCATACAGCTGGCATTTCAGGCAACGCAAAGGGTTAGGGATGTACGGCCGAACGTGAATAATTTCATAACCAACTTTGATATCACTAGGAAGAGAAGATTTGGCAAATGTCAAGATGATAGTTGCTGTCTTCGTCCTTATGCCTTCCGAGTAGCGAGTTATGAATTTAGCCTCGATGACATCTTGCTGCGCCAATTCACTTACGATCTAGTCCTCGCTCATCACCATGAGATCCCTGCAAGTGACAACACCCTTGCAAGAATTCATGGAGACTGGGATTTTGGCTTCGACATCGTAACAATGGAATTTGCGCAGTTTCAACAAATCCTTTACTTGTGCCGAGTTTACAGTTTTAACCAGGAGATCTCCATTAGCAAGTTTTTTAACTTGTTCGACTTCTCCCGCACAGTGGTCAATCACCTTCTTGATAAGGAAGGGATTGAGACTGGACAGGGGAGTGGAACCTAGCGCATGAAGGATAACGTAGGTCGCATTAGCTACAGGGATGTCAAGTGGAGCTCGAGTCTGGCGTCCGTCAGTCTGGGGGTGGTCAGTCGTGTCATGCCTAATATCGTCAGGACCACCTCCCCCCCTGAAAGGGGGGAGGCAGCAGGGGCGTCCGTCATAGCAACCACTTCCCCCGTGAGGGGGAAGTGGGAAGGAGAAAAACAAGCAAGGGACAAGGTACCTGTGAAAGACACACCTAGCCTGAGATTACCCTCTCAAACCACTCTCGGGAGGACGCGCCCGTGTAAAACTCACACCCCAGAGCGATCAGTGGGGGGTACACTCCAGAGGTGAGTAAGCAAAGGCAATCTCAGTAAACAGATACAGACACCTACTATATCTCTAATAAGGGTAGGGAGGAATGTGAACGCTAGCTAACCTAACTTTGATCAGGGAAAGTGCAAAACTATTGCCGGTGGGGCAGCCCTAGAATCTGGAGGAGAGTTCAGCACACGTCCGTTCTCTCCGCAACCATTCATCAAAGTCCAAATGGAATCGGTGGCCGGTTCACCACTTATCCTGCACAGCGGTGGTGGTGGTGGTGGTGGTGGCACTCCTTCCATCCCATTCACTCTTAGGCCCGTATTCTTATCGGTTACGGAAGTTCCCTAACACCTTATCCTAGACGAATTATTTTGATTATTACACCTTACTGTCCTCTTCTGCATTACATAAATCTCTCTAATAAAAGGATATTAACACCCATATCCAAAAATAAATCGCTAAGGAAAAGCTGTTAGGGAACTTCTTTCCTCGGCGAGAATACGACTCCCAGGCCCCGTCGTAAAGGGGCTAAGTATTACGTCACCGTGAAATCTGCTACCACGACACTAATAAAAATGTAGTACTATTTTCTAACGTTCCCATTTTTAATATAACTAACGTACCTTTAGTAGCCCTGTTTTCTCTGCTGCTGATGATCCAAAAATGCTCCAACTATCATGCACCAAACAGTAAATAATAAAATATTCTGCTTTATTAACACGGATGTCAATCCGGGTTATTTCACCTAGCATAACATAATTCAGCAGGCGTGAGTGCCAAGGTATTTATTTGTAGAACCAAACACAGCCTTATGTCCGATGCCACAGATTTGTATGTGATTTCATTTCTCGAGACACTAATGATCAGTACCATGGATTACCGCCAGGGGACGCAGGATGTGGAAACAGATATGTAAATAAATAAGTTAATAATAATAATAATAATAATGATAATTCATTCATTACGGTACCTAATCCTGTGTTGCCCCATGAGAAGCATAGAGGCCCGGGCTAGGCAAGTTGGTCCTGACATTTAAGATGAGTGACGAGCCTCACTCATCCCTGAGTGGCATTACTTGAGCAATAAAACAAGACTCTATAATTATGGTACAAACGGTATTGTATACACTTTTTAACTCACTTAAATTTAATCATCACACCTATATGAACTACAATCTAAACTGTCAAAATTCATTTGACCATGTTTAATGATACTATCACCTACCTTAAGCTTATATACTGACACTACTTCAGTAGAATTAAATATATAACTGCCAATTAACAAACTGTCAACAATAAGCCTCTGTATACAAAATCTTATTTTGTATCCACACATTTACCTGAAATGCAACTGGAAAATCATCAAATGTAGAGAGATCATATTGAACACAAATATTATGAATATTAACTTTCATACTTGGAGAAGTCAGAATATGATCCAACCAACTACCTGTACTTTTGCATGAACACACACACAAAAAATGAAAGTATCATCCGGGGACACTATGTACAGTACATCTCCAATATACAGATTTCCATTTCCCATAAAATTTTGGAGTTCTTCCCAGAACCTCCCCTATTTATAATTTCCATTAAAATCTCCACTGATAATGATATTATGAACATAATTATCATCAATAAAATATTTAAGCAAGGAAAATGAATGTCTATTTATCAATAGAATTATCATTATGTTTATCAAGTGGTAAATAGACATTCACAATCAAATATTTCTGATCAACCGATGATATATATATTCCAATGATTCTGTCATTGCAATTAATAGGGTCAATTGCACCATATCTTTCTCCACATTATAGCGACATCTTTTGATGGTCGACCCTCAATTATGCCTTCACCTACTTTATCCTCTACACTCGCCACACAGTCAAATGATTCATCAGTTGTTTTCATACACGATAAATCATCTTTCAATAACATCAGTTGCTGCAACAGTACTATATCATATGCTGAGCATAAAGCTTTCACTGTTGCTATTTTACTCCTTACAGAACTGCATTTATAAGAAACAACATTAACCATAATATCACAGTTAAAGATGATTTATGAACTGTTTTTATTCCTGAGAAAATAAATCTTTCTTATGTGAACATTCTTTGGCCAACATTCAGATCTAAGTAAGGAATCCCTTCCTCTAATGCAACCGTTAATTTAAATGATTTCCAGTCCCTATCTACAGTACATACTGAGATTCCAGCTCTAAATGCTTCACATCAGTATTTATTTCACTTTTTATAAATTGAACAATATCATCAGACTCTGATTCCAGATCAACATTTTTTTTTATGTAGATAGCAACTTTTTTTTTTTCTTTTATCTTTAAATTTGCTATTCTGCACTGCTTTTGTTCTCCTTACTCCAACAGGCTTACGTTTACTGTGATCGTCGACAGAACCCTCAATATTATGTTTTCTTTTCAGAGGGATAACTTTTGCTCGAAACTGTCGTTTTCTTCTTACCAAAATGTACCTGTCGTCGTCAGCGCCAGTGGTTCCAGCTCCCGGTGTCGCCTTATCATTGCTCCAGCCTCTAGATCGTGATGTACTGTAATCTCCCTTGATTCTTTCCTACCAATTCTAGGCTTATCCTTGTCAGACTGATACCTGCAGTCTGCACTCGCTGAAGTTTGACCTGTAGACACTCCATGAGGCTTATCTCTATCTCGCGTTCCACCCCTCATAAGCCCTTCTTTCAAGATTCGGCTGTACGTTGGCAACACTAGAGATGAAACGCTATTCTTCCCGTCACACACATCTTCAACTCTGCCAGATAAACCATTAATTATCTGAGACAGTGTAGGAGCAGATGGACCTCCCACTGCCCCGATTAATTTATCCCCTTCATCTCTTTAAGGAACGGTTTTATTTTCATCATGATTCCCATAGATAGATAGATAGATAGATAGATAGACAGATCGGCTGACATGGGGTAGACTGATAGACATATGCAATAATAAATACTACTACTACTACTACTACTACTAATAATAATAATATTAAAAATAGTAAATATTTAAAGGGGAAAAATACAGTAGATTTAAACTGTAACTGGGGAAATGAAGAGATGACGTAAGAATAAATACACACAAGAAAAGACACATTCACGAGAATCAGATAGGTTGGTAGGAAAGGAGGATGAAAATTTTCGAAAGTGGTATGGAGGCACAAGAAGAGAGTATAGAAGCTGGGAGGGAGAGAAATTAATAAAAAAGAACACAACAAAATAATTGCGATATAAAAGAATAACGAAGTAAAGTAAAGGATGGTGCAATAGTGAAAGATGCAAGGAAAGGAGGAGTGGAGAGACGAAAAATATAATCAAAGGTAGTTATGAATGGATGAAATGAGGGGAAATATTAAAGATGATGAAGAAAGTGAAAATTAAAGGTGAATGATATAAGGAAGACATCATAAAAATTTAAACCACTACTCCCTAAGACGTAGTTGGCATCTTATTCAGTTTAACGTTAGACGAATTTACTTAGAAGTGCCTCGGGGTGAAGAGTGCAGAGGGACAGGAGTGTTGAGAAGGTGGAAGAAGAATTAGAGTTGGGATCACAAGATTATTGCCTCTGGCTGATATTTTGGCTGGGAGAGAGCAAGGGAAGAAGGAGAAGATGGGGGTACGTAGAGAGGGGGTGGGAAGAACGAAGAGACGGAAGGAGGGATGGAAAGACGAAAGAGTAAAAGACAACAAGGAACACTCAGAGGCCAGTACTCTCGTCAGAACAGGAAACTCCCTGACACCTTTTCCTAAACGATTTGTTTTGCTTATTTCACCTTCATCCTCTTCTGTGATATTTTAATCTTTCCAATATCGCCATACGCTGCACAAATAACGTACAAAATTATATTTACTGGCTGTATCAAAAAGTAAATCGCTTTGGAAGAGTGTTAGGGAGCTTCCTTAACCGACGAGAATACGAACCAACTCGTCTACGGGCTGAATACTCTCTCATATATGACTTTGCCCTGTGGCTCTGACCTTCGAGTGTATACTCTCATAATCGATTAATTTTATTCTTGCTTAACTCGTTATCCTTGCACCAACTTTGCTTCAAATCCAATCAAGTTGTTTTGGTTTTACCCAGCGACCTTGAGCTTTGACTGTCTTTTTTCATAATTAAATCAGATTAAAAGTTTGAGTTATTTTGTTAAAACACACACACACACACACACACACACACACACACACACACACACACACACACACACACACACACACACACACACACACACACACACACACACACACACACACACACACAGGCATTAGAAACGAGATCGAAGTTAGGTGATACAAAGGCAACGAAGTACTGCGAAAAAGAAAAGTAAAATGTGGTGGAAAATAAGGGCTAAGGGAGAAGTGGCACAGCAGGGGAAATGTAGAGGAAACATACTTAGACTAAGTGAGAGGGGAACAGAAAAATAATGGCCAATGAGTGAGGGATGGGAAAGTAATGTGTGTGTGTGTGTGTGTGTGTGTGTGTGTGTGTGTGTGTGTGTGTGTGTGTGTCAGCCTGAGTTTTCTCTCCCACACCACCTAGTCCATTCCGTCTTTGTGGGATTGCACCACCCTCTAGACCCTTACAGTATTAATGTTATTACTTGTATGTCTTCCTTTATCCGGTTCCTTCCTTCCTTCTCTAGGGATGGGCAAAAGACTGACTCTGGGGGACTTTCTGGGATGTCGTAGGTCATCACCTCCGCCAACGAAGCTGGAAAAAAGTTATGTATTCACCTGTGTTTGTCTGCGATCAAAATATCTTTTTTTTTCTTTTTTTAACAAATTGTAATGAAGTCTGATGGGTACGTGGTCAGTGGGTCAAGTAAGACTATATTATATTTTAGAGTGAATTTGGATCCGGATGGAGGAATAAATCACAAACTTTTCTAGTGTTGGACGAGATAATGCACTCTGAGATTGTGTAACAGGGCAGATTAAGACAGTAGACTTAACTGGCTATGTGAGACTAAAATTGTCTGACAGGAGCTAGGAATTACACCAGTTCATCATAAATTTTACTGGGGGAGGCAGAAGTACGCTCCCTGCGAGGCTTTTGTAATTGTTGATTGCGGTGTGTTATCCCATAAAAAAGCTGTCTCCCGTCAATCATCTTCCATTTTTAGACCAAATCAGAGATGACCAAATTCAAGATCAATTAATATCCAGTAGTCTGCAAACATCGTGGTTGATATACTTGTGATCGTAGGCACGGGTAAAAACGTGACGACCCCCATGGATGAAAGATTATGTGCATGAGGGGCTGAGATGACCAGTTAGCCTTTGCAATACACGGGTGAACAGATAAAGGTGTGTGAGGAGGCAAACGCCTTTTGTGGGTCTGCCTTAGGGTTTGGCATGCTAGCCGAGGAATCGGAGGAACAGTGTTCATTTATAAGAGAGTGTCATGTAACACTGAAGTGAGGAGTCTGAGAAGATGAGAAGTGATGACACGAAGAGTTTTGTCTGTATGTCTGAGATACCCAGTTTTCAAACACCCCCCCACCCAAACCCCACCCCCACCCCCCATACACACACACACACACACACACACACACACACACACACACACACACGAAAGAGCTAAAGCACTGGTCCTGTAAATGATGTTATGGGTCGTTATGAAGTACCTCGGGAGAACGATAATAGCAGGTGATTGACGAGCGTGTCAGGAAAGGAGTTTACGCCTTTGTAATTCATATTTTTAGCATAAGGATACTCACAAATATACACATGGCACAGAGGAAATGCAGTCGGAGCTGCAATGAGCCGGACTATCTTTGTTTTAACTTGGCCCTGATTTTCTTCCTTTTGCAACTTATTTCACGTAGTTTAGTGGAAGAAAAAGAAAATGCCACTGCTCTATATCCTTTCCATAACATTCTTTTGTGACTAGCTTCATATTCTAGTATTCATCTATTGTTACAGTTCAGGTTTGAGGGAGCTAGTGTAAAAGCAGTGTAACAAAATCCACAACTCCCCAGCCATCAAGAAAGAATGTTGCTCTAGAATCACCAGCATAACACAACTTTCTCCTGGGGGCCGCCCCATAAAAGGAAGAGGACAAAACCATCCACAATTGTGTTGGGCAATGGAGTCGTCATGTTTCTTAGCCATTATAAAGAGAGGGATTCTAACACCATTCCCCTCCCTTATTAGTCTTGTACAACAGATAGTGATATAAATTTAGTAATCATTCTCTTTTATCTCGTCAGGTGGGGCTTGTGTGTCAGACTTATCATGCCATGTTTACTCTACGTTGACCTAAAATTGCCATCCCTCCATCTTGAATGTTGAGTTGTGCCATCAGATAAACATTAGACTATGGTGCTTGTCAGAGAGCAGTGCTATGGAAGGGTGTAGAGCAGTGGCATTGTCGTTTGCTGCCGCCGAGCTATGTGAAATAAGCTGCAAAAGGACGGAAATCTGGACCAGATTAAGTGTTAGAAGTATAGTGAAAAGCAAGTTCCTGTGTACGACAAACTGCGTACAGACGACAGCACCGTCTGTGAAGGCAAACTGAACATAAAAAGCAGGATACATGTACAAGACCGATAGCAGTCACTTTTGATCTATGAGACAAAAGTGTAAAACTGACACTAATAATCCGTGATGGTTACCAACAAAATGAAAATCCGGTATACAAAGTGCTTAAACTGACTATAAACTTCAGATTGTCAGGGCCATAATCTCAAGTACTTAAAATTTTCTTTAAACATACTGCATCCAAAACCCATATCGAAACAAAATTTCTAAATCCATTTCGTTCGGCAACAAAATGAAAATAATAAAATTATAAATGCACGACTGTCATATTGTGTCCCCTCCCGGCACATCACCACCACCCACAGTTATCTTTACAACAGCACTGACTCCCGTGTGACGTAACCAACACACAACAACTGGTCCAGTCATCAGCAAAAGTTCGTCGACAATGGAACTTAATAGATGAAGAAGTTTTATGTGACAGCACTGTGACACACACAACAAATGAGCATATGAAGGAAGGATACAGACATTCGCTCAAGAAGAAATTATAAATATGAACAAGCAGGACTCATGCGTTGATGTTCTGAATAAACTTTAAATGAACTCAAGGTATCAGGCTCATTTTCTGGGAGAAGAAAAATTGGGACCAAAGTAGTGCTGAACCTTGGTGCTGTGTAGCTGGGTATATACAGTCTGTGCATGAGTTTTTGATTGTGAGTGAACCCAAAGAAGTCTTTGGTATATTTTTTTGAGTTCCAAAGTGTTCTTAAAGACGATGGCGTTCAAGGAAGAAGCTACTTATGTACAGTTCTGTCTTGCATCCAGCCTTAGTTGCACAACACCTACGAAGTGCTATTAAATTTATAGAAGGTATGTAAGAAAAAGGTATATTGTAAAGAAACATATTATATAAATATATATATATATATATATATATATATATATATATATATATATATATATATATATATATATATATATATATATATATATATAAATATAAATAAATTTTATAAGTAAGTATGCTATCACAGGCAAACAAAACAGGCAGCGTAGAATGATTTTGTACATAAAATGAATAATGTTCTGCAATGAAACATAGGCAACACAACGCTGTTGCAACTCTCCATCTGACCAAGCATATATACCCCCGTCCTGCCTGCACACCTAACCAAGAGCATAACGGCCCCCCCCCCCCCGGATAACACAGAGACGTTAAAAAAAAAATCAGTAGTCTATTCCTGGTAATAATGAAGTAATGAGCAGGTTTGATGAAATTGTGACTTGTGCTTTTTTCTTTGGGCAGTCATTTTTATGATTACATAATAGGTACAGTCATGAAATTTCCTACATGATTAGATGTTCAAATAATCATTCATCATGTACAATTTCTGCCTCCTAGGTGTAATATATGGAATGTTTTAATAGAAAAAAAGCATTAAAATAATCAGTTTTTATGTTTTTTTGCAGTTTCATAGCATTATATAATCTCATGGCAATCTAACTACCAAAAGACACCAGGAGGCATATTAGCATATATTCCTGGAGGGTTTGAAGCCTGTGCCTGTATTACTTTATGAGTCTTAGCCCGGAAACGATTTTTTTTATTTTTCATAAAAAAAAAAAAACTACTTAAAACACAGCATTCCACCTATCAGCAGGCACCTGTCATTTGATAAGTAGATCTCATGACTCTGTAGTACGAAGTATTCACTACAGAGTCATGAGAATTTGTAACTATGTGAAATCTCATGACCCTGTAGTGGATACTTTCTGAGGTCTGGCTTTAGATTCCTTGCATAGGGCTCACTGAAATCTTGAAGCTTAAAAAAAAGGAAAAAAAAAAAGGAGAAGCATAAGACAGCATTCTACCTATCAAAAGGCACCAGTTTACTATAAGACACTTAACTGTGTGAAATTTCATGACCCTATAGTTAATACTTTCTGAGATATGCTCCAGAAACGAAATCCCGACGCCACTCAGTCTTGTTGATCCTAGTGATATCAATACCCTTCTCTGACTTCGTCAGGTGGAGAGAAAAAAAAAAGCAGAGCGTGAGTTAGGCAGCAATTCGTGTTATTAAGTAAAATTTTCAACTTACGTATCTTCAGTTTATTCGCTGATCAGAAAAAAAGGATTTCTACATTTTCTTTCAGCTGTTATAATGACTTGTGCACAGTACGTGGGTCTCATGCTATTTACGGATTCCATTAATGCAACCTTAATCCAAATACCAACAGAGACAAATTGCATCTTCTTCCCCAGACATGCAGGTGATCTAGAAACATGGCAATATTTACATAAGAAACTAACTATCCCAGTGCTTGCGGGCAATAATACAGAGAGGTAGATAGACAGATTGATAGATAGATAGATAGATATTAAAGATATCGGGACTGTCTGCATAAGTTTGAGTTACCCCATAATTGAAAATGGGTCAGGATTTTGTCCAGCGCACCACTCTAGCCCAAGGAACCGTAACAATGCCACAGTCTCGGTGGAGTTGTCTGGGTCCATCATTCTTAATTAGGGACTTTCACCAAGGCTGGGAAAAGTTTTAATTTGCTAATTCCATCTTTGGAAATCAGTCGAACCCCACGTTGCTCTTCCTGTTTTTCTCAGTATTTATACTTTTGTTCACACACTTCTTTGATAACGTAGTGAACGTCTATCTCTCATATTATTAAGCCCGTACTATACCGGTAATCTGAGTTTCCCTATCTTTGGATGGTTACAGTCGCGGTCACGTGGCGAGAGCGGGTGTTACGTTTTGATTGGTGTGTGTGTGTGTGTGTGTGTGTGTGTGTGTGTGTGTGTGTGTGTGTGTGTGTGTGTAAATGTAATTCAAACAGTTCTTACCGATTTTAATCAAAGTTGGTGGAAGGGTTGAGGGTCACCCATCGAGAAACCCTATTGTTTTTCAGAATTAAGTTATAGGTGAAGGCCACAGGGCTGGGCCAAAGTCTGACCTAGTAAAATCAACTTCAATTGCATTTGTCAAATTTAGAAGGCAAGAATGAAGTGATTCAGTTATGAAAACAGTCAAAAACATAGGATGAAGTTCGACCCGCGTGTGTGTTTAACAAAACTGAGATTTATTCGATTTTAACCAAACTTGGTGCGAAAGTCAAGAGACAGCCAAGGAGTAAGCAAATATTTCTGGAATAATGTATCAAAGATCAAGACAAGTTTATCCGATATAGGCTACATCAAACTTAGAGGAAGTGTTGAGGATACGGCATGAACATAAGGATTTGATTATAAAAATAAATAATAGATAAAAATCACAGAGAAAGGTCAAAGAGCAAGGCCACAGCACAAGGTCAACTCAAACAATTGTGAACTGACTGGAACCAAACTTGGTGAAAGGGTTACTGTCAAGCAAGAAGGAAGGGGTTCATTTCTGAAAAACTGTCAAAGGTCAAGGTCACAGGGCAAGGTCAGACTTCGATCCGTGTGACTCTGTGTAACTAACACCATTTTTATCTGATTCTGATTTAATTTGGTGACTGAGCCGATGATCGCCCAAGAGGTCAACAGGTCCTAGTTCCAGGTCACATGGCAAGTTCAACTAAAACAGATTTTATCTGATGTAGAGAAAACTTTGTGGAGGGTTCAGGTTAAAAACAAGGATGAAGAGAATCCATTTTGAGAGCAATCAGTCGAATATCAAGGTCTCAAGGAAATGTCAAAGGTCAAGGTAACTGGGTAAAGTTGACTCAGACATGTCTTAAGCTATTTGAACTACGTTGGTGAAAGTGTTATGGGTCAGACATGAATGAAGTAAATTGATTTTTTGAGTAGTCTGTAGAAGGTTTGGATCACAGGGTGAAGTCAAATATTCGGCCATTAGACCAATTGGTGGGAGCGAGGGTTGAAATCTCAGAGTGCTCCTTCTTGTTTGTTTGAGCAGTGAAAGAATTAGGATCAGTGTCTGATAACATGAAGGACAATGGCGTCTTTTCTGGTCTATTGTTGCTGCTGGTACACAATCTTAAACTGTTATAAAAAAAAAATAATAGTCTGGTACTCAAGCGAATAACCAAGACTCTGAAAGGAAGGTCAGACAACTAAGAGAACATTTACAAACACATCAGTATAAAGACATTGAATGAACCTAAGGAAAATGTCACAGAATCTTCCTACTCGTCACAACTTATTTATACTGATGCTGTATGTCCGTATAATTCCCAGATAGTAAAGAGAAGTGCAGATCTTTACCCCCTTCAAAGTCGTAATACACTTGAGTTTCCTAGTTGATGAAATTAAATTATTTAGGAAAAGGGACGGAAAAATAGCCATCGAGGAAAAGAGGAGAGGAAAAGAAGAAGAAGAGAGGGAAAGACAACAAAAAAGAATATATTTACAGAAGTTTCACCGAGAAATGAGTTGACAGAGGACAACAGGCTTATTTCTGGTAACTAATACACAGAGAAAAGTATTTACCGTACTGTTCTTAATTACACACTGGCTTACCTGTGCGAAAATTAGCTTTGTGTATGAGGTAACTGAAGGAGAGTGTGAATGAAATGGGTGGGTGGCTAATGCAAGGAAGAGGTTAAGTTGCATAATGTTTCAAAATGGCGCCAGGTGAATATACCCACAAGTTAAATGATCTAAAGACACCTGCAGCCTCTTGAGAACCCAAACATACACACCTGACAGTCATAAGTAAACACCTGATTGTCATAAGCATCTGACCATACTCCTAAGGCCCGTCTTCTCGTCGGGAAAGGAAACTCCCTAGCACTTCTTCCTAAGTTGTTTATTTTTTAATATGGCTGGGTACTGTCCTTTTGTACTTTAACTATGCGCAGTATGACGAGAGTTGAATGATTTATGTAACTCGGAAAAGGACAGTAATGTTTAATATGCAGAATAAGTCGTTAAGGTGTTAGGGAGCTTCCTTCACTCACGAAATTACAGGCTATATTTTCCTCCACGTTATGTCCTGGAAACAGTCTCCACCTTATCACACTTTCCCTCAAAATTCTTTCACTTTTACCTTCTCTCACCTGATGTTCTCCGTTTAATTAGTTTCTGGCGACACCTTGACGAATGGAGTGACAAGAAAAGGAATAAACTTTTGCTCTCTCTCTCTCTCTCTCTCTCTCTCTCTCTCTCTCTCTCTCTCTATATATATATATATATATATATATATATATATATTTGTGTGTGTGTGTGTGTGTGTGTCTATAAGGGAGAGAGAGAGAGAGAGAGAGAGAGAGAGAGAGAGAGAGAGAGAGAGAGAGAGAGTACAGTCGCGATTAATTTTGCTTTACAATTACGGGGCTTCGAAGTAATGGAGGGAGTCTCCCGCCTCTAGTTCATCGCAGAATCCACAAAAGCTCAAATGTGGCTTAGTGGATTCACGTGAATATAATCATTCATCTGTGGCTTATAAAAGTGATAAGATGGACGTCTTTTATAAACACTAATTAATTTAGCAATGAGAAAGAACCGGGAAAGGTGAACGAATTTTTGTTTGAGTGTACATATACTACTGATCTGAACTGCACATTCGATCAAAAAATGTCTTTACAACCGTCGTCATTACATTTGAAAACAGTGGACGAACCATATGAAAATATGCTCTGATACCTATTCATAACTGTAATTTTATCACCTGCGTAAAAGGTTTTTTGATCGAGTGTACGTAATATGAGAAGGAAGAATAATTGCTGAATAAAACAGAGGAAACTGTGATTTTTGGCAAATTTAAATCAGGTGTAATCCATTAAGGTGAGAAGGCAGAGAGATAGCAGCCAAAACCTCTTTTCTAGGATGGCGCATTTTTTTTTTATTTACTCTCATAAAGGCCGCCTTCAGCACCCTCCGCTCGATGTCAAAAGGCCAATAATGAATCATGAATCGAGAACCGGTGGTCCGATTGGACTGGAAATTGTTTTAGTCTTCAAGTCAGAGCATTTCAACCGTACCTTGCTCTAAGAAAAAAATGCGCTAGGTTGCGCCGTTTTTGCTGTGATACAGTAACAAACCAACGAACATACAGAAATCTGATCAATATAATAAATTGTATTCATGTAATTTTTATTTGTTTTATTTTGTTTATTTTATTTTCAACATTTTATTTATTTCATCATTCCAGTGAAAATCAAAGAAGTACTCCCTGAGGGCCTCCCAATCAGCAGTTCCAAAGTGCAACAAACGACGTTTCTTTAGACTCTTTCCACTCAAGGCGGTTAGGGATACAGGTAGCGTGCTGTACCAGCTGCTTTAGGTCATTAAGGATAGAAAAGATGTAGGCTTGTTCACCAGGTGGATCAGTGAATGGAAAGGAGAGCCAAAGGTGATGGTGAACATTGAAATCTCCTAGAATGGGGATTTCAGGGAAAGGAGAAATGGATACGATGCGTTTCATTTCTGAAGTAAGATAATTGAAGAATTTTTGATAGTCAGTAGAATTTGGAGATAAGTAAACAGCACAGAAATATTTAGCCAGAAAATGACAGGAAAGCCGAAACCAGAGAGACGAGAGCAAGATAAGTAGTTCCATACATATACACAGCAGCCACCCTTGGCTCTGAAATGAGTATAGAGAAAGTAGGAGGATACAGAAAAGGGTTTGCTATCAGTTGCCTCAAACGGCTGAGTCTCAGTTAGGAAAAGAAGGTAAAGTTTAGAGCAGAAGAGGTGGTGCTCAACACAGAGAAAGTTAGAGGAAAGGCCGTGAATGGTGCAGAAATGAAGAGGTGAGTCAGACAGTTCTTCCAGGCACCTCTCTGGGTCGTCGCCGGGAAAGGGACTGATGGTGGGGGCATTTATGGTCTCATCCCTGGAGACTCTGAGGCTTGATTATGAAATGCCATTTTGGTTGAATTTCGAACAGGATGTGTAGTGTGTAATGTGCATGTAGTTTGGTGTTGACAGTTAGAGAAACTTGTGTTGGAGAGTATGCTTGTCTACTCTCTGTCTTACCGAAACACTGAAAAAGTTCAGCAAAGGTCAGGAACTTGTCCCGAGGGCTGATGAAATGGGAGCTCCAGCTCTCCCTGTTATCAACTTTCCATTCACACTGGGCAAATAAAACACATGTATAAAGTCAACAACAGAGCAGGAATAAAGATGGCATGGAGTTGGCTTAGCACACCTCAACTCTTGGAAGCAGATTTTACTAGGGAGGTATTATGTTTTTCCAAGATAAATGCCGACAGTGTGAAACCCAAGTATATTTAAAGATGATGTAGGATTGAGGTGAATATTGTTGAAAATCAGAGTGTACTCCTGTGGAAAATATTGCCAAGTTGATGGATGTAAGAAATGAGTTTTCGATGCATTAAAATCGAGATTATTTTTACCCTAATCGGAGATATGAGCCAAGTCAGACATTAAGTGTGCCATAGCCTCTCCTTTGTTTGCTGAAGTAACTGCTGGGATGGACGCTGAGGGATGCGAATGGAAAGGTGAAGGGTGGAGTCATCAGCATATGAGTGGATAGGGTTAGATGTACAGCTAAGATGTCATTGATGAATAAATGGAAAGAGAGTTGGTGATAGGACAGAGGCCTGAGGAACACCAGTATTGATTTCTGTAGAAGAATGGTGACCGTCAACAGCAGCAGCTATAGAACGACCAGAAAGGAAGCTAGAGATGAAGGCACAGACAGAAGGATAGAAACGTAAGAGGGCAGTTTGGAAATTGAAGATTTGTGTCAGATTTGATTGGAAGCCTTTGAGATGTCAAGTTCAATGGCCAAGCTTTCGCCAGTCCCGAAATGAGGATGACCATTAGTCTGGAAGGTTGGTGAGAAAATTGCTAGTGGAGCGTCCCTGACAGAACCCATACTGACGATCTGAAAAAAGGTTGTGAAAGGAAAGATGCTTTCATTTTTTTTCTTGTTAAGAATATGGCACAAAGTAAAGCATAACAAACCCAAAACTGTAAGATATCAGGAGTTGAATGACGACTCAGGCTGTGACATCAACCATCTGTCACAACACCTGACATCACTAACAGCCATCTACCTGTGCCATCTGTGGGCAGCTGTGTCAATGGCTTGTTTTCTCATCGCGTGAGGAGGATCCCTAACACCTCTTCCTTAGCAATTTATTTTTTGGACATGAGTGGTTAATATCCATTTGTAGACTACCTGTGCTAGGTATGGCAATGTTTGAAGAATTTATATATGAGAATTGGACAATAAGCTGTAATCAGCAGAATAAATCGCTTATGAAAAGATGTTAGAAAGCTTCCTTAACCGACGAGAGTACGAGCTAAAAACGTGACGGAACTCAGCTAGTGATTTCGACTCGCAATTTTGAGTCCCGGTTGATCAAAGATAGTCAATAGTTATGAGATAATTTGTGTTATTAACCCACCCCGTACCGACCAATTTATTACCAAACCCTCAAACCCACCCCCAAAACCCGACAAATTTTCGATTTTGGGGTGGGGGCTCAAACCTACGCCTTTGATGAGAAACAATGGAAAATCACCAAAAAATTGCTTACCTACGCTTATAAGTGGTCGGGACTGGTAAGCCTCCGCACATCTGGGCTTGTACTCTGGAGGGGCGCGGTGCAGGTGCCGCGTTTTCTACGGTAGGGGTAACTATTCGAAATCACCCAGAAAACATAAATATACATTTATTTGGTCAAAATTTACATGTACTACAAGAATAAATTGGTTTTCAAACAAAAATATAGGCGATATAAGCATAGGTTCATTATCGGAACACCTGAAAATCGATGATTTCTTGCACAATTGACTCCCTTAGACTGTTGTTTCAACTTACATTCTATTTCTCAACTTACATGATACTTTTCTACAATCATTATACCATTTTCAACTTTCTATAACTGTTATCACATATTGACAGGCCTTACTATTATAGTAAGCATAATACTATTGCATATTGACATGCCTTACTGTTATAGTGAGTGTGACATTCTCGAAAGCACACAGTATTACATTTTTATTTTCAACTTTGAGTATAGTTTTCCACAAAGATTATACCAAATTTCAACTTCTATAACTGTTATCACATATTGGGAGGCCTTACTATTATAGTGAGTTTAATGATATCGCATATTTACATGCAGAGCGTGATATTCTCGCAAGCACACAGTATTACATTCTATTCTTCAACTTCCATTATATGCATCCACAAAGTTTATTACCATATTCTAACCTTCTATAAGAGTTATCATATATATATATATATATATATATATATATATATATATATATATATATATATATATATATATATATATGAATTAGTATTATAGTGAGTGTGATATTCCTTCAAACACACATTGTTACATTCTATTCTTCAACTTCTATTATACTTTTCCACAAAGATTATTACCATTTTCCAACCTTCTATAATTGTTATCACATATGACTTAGCATTATAGTGAGCGTGATATTCTCGCAAGCACACAGTATTACACTCTATTCTTCAACTTCCATTATACTTTTCCATACAGATAATTGCCATTTTCCAACCTTTTATAATTGTTATCACATATATACATGACTTAGATTACAGTGGGCATGATATTCTTGCAAGCACACAGTATCACATACTGACTGGCCTTACTTGAGTGTGCATACATACGCACATTATCAGTAATGTAGTAGGGTGTGAAACTCCTTGAAACAGGGCTCAAGGCACAAGCCAACATTACGATCGACACACATGTATCTCATGTGTCGTCTGCCAGTGCTCGCTCTTACTTTGGAGTTGCTGCATACATGACAGTAGCGGTTTGGTCAGGGGTGGTTTGGTTGAGATGGGATGGTGGTGAGGAAGTGGCGTCCTGTGAAGCGTAGGGACGTCTGGGGCAGTAGCAGTGCGGGTGCGGGGGTGGGGCTTTTCCTCTGCATATTTCCTGATGATCTCTCGGGACAGCTCCCTCACAAACCCCTCGAAGGTCTTGGAGGTTCCTGTAGTCAAGGCGTGGAGGTAGTGGCAGTTGAGGACCATGATATCGAGCAGGTGGAAGAAGAGATTCTTGTACCACTTCATCGTCGTCCTGGCACATTCCACACTGGAAATCATGGAGTCATACTGGTCTACCTGTCTCATGTTCACATTGTACTCCATACTGACTCTGGTTTCGAGACATGGGCCCTCCTCTGGCCGGTGTACTCCACGCAGTCTGTACGGTGCATCGGGGGCGGTGTACCATCGACAGGACGGAAACTTCTCTCTTGTGGTTCCATACAGTGGCAAGGGTGTTATTTGTCTTGAAGAATACCACCTCATTCCTGTCGAGTTTCCTCCCGAGTTTCATCGTATGACGGCGGTTTCTCTTGACAGTGCCACAGACTTCGGTGTTGTGAAGGTGGAGGTATCAAGCGAGAAGTAGGCTAGCGTACCAGTTGTCCAAGTACAAGACGTGATCACGATGAAGGTAATCCTCAATCATGGTCTTCACCAAGGCCCCTGAGAGTCCAGTACTTCGATGTCTGTCCGTGCGCTGGGGAACGAGGCTGTCTTGCACATAACCAGTTATACAATCACACATAACAAAGATCTTGAACCCAAAACGATGTCTCTTGCTGGGTATGTACTTGCGAAAGGAAATATTGCCTCTCCACAACACAAGACTCTCGTCTACGACGAGGTCTCCATAAGGATAAGATGACTATACTCAGTTTTTTTTTTTATCAAGGCGAGGATGCACCAGACAGGATAGTGATGATTGGCTGAATGCAACATTATTTCATAATCTCTTTACTTGTTTGCATTGTTAATTGATAACATAAATGTGAGGGAGAAATTTGGGTTAGGAAATATTATTCGTACATATTGCATTCAGCCAATCGTCACCAACCTGTCAAACGTTTCCTGTAGGTGATCAAAAACAAACCTAATTCTCCTCATCTTATCTGTGTTATTTGCTTTAGTAAGGTCATATGCATCATAAAAGTAGAGGTGGCTCAGAATGTATTGAAACCTATTCCGACTCATAACTTTACCAAAGAAAGATGTGTAAGTATTTGGGTCAGTAGACCAGTAAGCCGGAATTTGTCCTTTCCGTACAATACCCATCAACAGAACCAAGGCCAAAAAAACGAACATCTCACCAACTGTTACTGGGTAATCATAGCACTGTGAGTGCCTGCTTGTTGTCTCCTTGCACCCGCATTCACGGCGCATCCTCCTGGCGAAGGTGTTTGTCTGCTTCACTATGTGCTCCACAAACGGCTTAGAGAAGTAAAGGTGGAAGAAATCCACCCTGTTGGAGCCTTGATGGATGTGTGGAGCAGCGCAGCCAGACTGCCACTCTTCTGTGAAGGGGTGAATCGTTAGTTCAAAATCACTCCTGTCCTCCCAGAACCACGACACATCACTGTCTCCAGCCTCGTCACCATTGTTGCCTTCATCGAGGTGTGGAGGAGAGGGTGGTGGGGGTGGCTGGGAGGCGGTGAGCGGCGCCCTTCCCCACTCGTGCTCCTTTTCCCTTTCCCTTTTCCTTTCCCCTTCCCTTTCGTCCCTTTCCCCACATCACAGGGCTGTGGGGAGGGAGCACGGGAATACTGAGGAGTGAAACAGGTGCTTGGGAGCAGCTCCACCTCACCTGCCCGCCGCCCAGGTGCACCACGAGTGAGCATGGGAGCTCCCTGCCTACCACTACCACTTTCACTTTCAACACCACTTCTCACTCCTGCCCCCTACACTGCCGCCTTCTCCAGACGAAACAACAGGTCCATACCTTGCATGCCTTCTTGCCCCTTCCATTTCACATGGCGAGATCTGTTCAGACCCCAACCACGTGGGAATACCACGTCCACCTGCTTCGTCCTCGTCCTCGTCCTCGTCCTCGTCTTCGTCCTCATCCTACCCTTCGTGCACAGGATGGAGAGAGGTGCGTGCACGTCCTCGTGGTCTAGCCTGGCCTTCCCCTGCCTGACGGTATGTAACATACTGCCGCTTCCTAGATGATGGTATCTCCTCGTCACTACTGCTCATCTCCTCGTCAGGTAAAACTTAGTCTTTGCTGAGGACATCGTCCTCGAATGGCGAATCACTGTCGCCAGTGAAGACCTTGGCTGGGTATGAGTCCAGGACAGCTTGCATTTCCATGTCAGAGAGACCTCGGTATACCATGTCTGTCCTTGGTCACTGCTAACAGGTGAGTGGCTGAGTCACAGGTGAGCATGGGTCACATGGGGTCAGGGAGTGTCTCCATCTGGCAGTGGGTAGAGGAAGGTGTCACACGTCTACGCACCAAAAATCACGCGCGAAATATGAAAAATGTGCAAACGACGGACCTGGCAATTGCAAAACGTACACCGCATGTTGCGGGGACTGAACGTGAAAAAAAGTTGCGACGTGCATCGTACGTTGTGGTACGGGATGGGTTAAATTCAGTACTCTTCCATTAACCCACCAACATGCACTACAAACACCCTTGCTTCCCCTTCACCCACATGACGTATTATCTTCTTATTCTTATTACCTTGAGACGATTTTATTCAGCTTGGGAATGACTTTTTCGAATTGGGGGTGTAATTATTTACATCTACACTGCTTGGGGACTCTTCCTAGGCAAAATCGTGTGACATGAGAAATAGTCTACTCTAAATTACATCATTGGACTGAAAGGGCTATTGTCAACACATCTTAGGCTCGTATTCACTCTGTTGCCTGAGGCTTCCTAACACCTCTTCCTTAGAGATTTATTTTTTGGGTAAGGCTCCTTAATATCCATTTGCATGTTATTTATGAAGATTATGGTAATTCAGGAGAGATGTGTGTAACACAGAAGGGGACAGTAAGGTGCAACAAAATAAAACTGTTTAGGAAAAGGTGTTAGGGAGCCTCCTCAGCCGACGAGAACATGGGCCTAAGTAATTTCCCATTCTCCATAAACACAGTGAGTTATTAATACCCATGTTGGTGATTTTTTGTCTTTCTTTTGCATACCTCAGTGCTATGATATAGGAGTAAATGCCTCTCTCAGTCTAGCTCAAATGCAAGAGTAATCCCTCTTCTCATTCCTGATGGAAATGCGAAAGTAATTTCCCCTTCCCATTCTTGCAAAAAAATGCTAAAGTTAATCCCAATCTCATTCTTGCTGAAAATGCGAAATTAAATCCTCCTCTCTATCTATCTCTATCTATTGCCAGACGCCTCAATCCCGTTTGGGGTGGCCACAAACAAATCGCCTCCAAGTCGCCCTTTCCCCCGCCATTTCACTGCCCTGCTCCCAACTCACACCCCCTCTCTCATATACCTCTCCACCCCATCCCTCCATCTCATCCTCGGCCTCCCCCTCCCTCTTCCCCCCTCCTCCTCACTCATATATACTCTCTTCGTCAGTCTTTCACCCTCCATCCTCTTATTCTTGCTAAAATGACAAAGGTAAATTCCCCTCGTTGCCTTAGACCCATACTCTCGTTGTTTAATGAAGCTCCCAAACACCTTTTCCTAAGTGATTTATTTTTCTTATTACACCAGACCGTCCTTTTCCGAGTTACTTAAGTCATTCTGATATCACCATACTCATCGTAAATAAAGTACAAAACGATATTAGCCTGTCGTATCTAAAAACAAATAGGTAAGGAAGAGGTGCTAAGGAGCTTCCTTAACAGCCCAGAATACGAACCATTGTTTCCGTTGAGTTCGCTAGCTTACTTTTCTCTCACTGTAGATCCTTCACCTCATCTTGTGTCTGATTTTCGGGGTTTTGCAGCTTGTTTCACTTATTTCAAAGACAAGACTGTAGCTCCCCGTCCTTTCAACAGCGCTTCTTCGTGACTAGCATCATATCCAGTGTGAATCTACAATACAATTCAGTATTTAAAGTGGAGAGATGGCAATATTAGTCCAGGTGGAGTAAACAGGGTAAAGTTCTGGCAGACAAACAGGGGAAGAAGAGTTTATCTCTTCATTCCGGTGAGATTGTTGTTGTTATATTTTCTATCTCCACACGACTCTGTTGAACTATGGAAAGACCTGTAGTACTAAAGGTATTAAATGAGGCTGTTATCTAACAGGCCATATAAGCTCTCCTTAGCTGAGTAAAAATCCTAAAGATATAATAATAATAAAATACAAAACTGTCCTCGGACTGAAGGAGTGAAGATGGTCTTGTATTTCATGGGTAAATCTTGTATATTCTCTTCACCTTAACTTGGTCCAGGGTCTTTTGGAGAAAATGACAATAGGCTACCACGGCTCTGCATTCTTTCCGTAGCATTTCTTAATGACTATCATCCTATTCCGTTGATAAACTATCGTTATAACTCGGCATTCAATCTGGAGAGAGCAATTTCAGGCCAAGTTAGAGTAAAAAGAGTATAGTTGTATTTTTGTGCTTCATTAATAGTGATAATACCTAAGGGAAGAGTATACAGTATAATTATATTATGACTCCGTCCACCTGTGGTGGAGGAAGCATTAAGAGATGGGTCTGTCTGTGCGGGTGTGCATCGTGTGTGGGTGCGTTCGTGCATGGGTCCATGCGTGCATGGGTCCGTGCATCCGTAACACACTAGCGGGACCGATTTCTCATGAACCCATCGACGTATTTCAACCAAACTTTGTTAATGATGCAGAGTGAGGAGGAGATGAACTGTTTAGGTCAGCTAGTCGAGAGGTTAAAGGTCAAGGTCATATGGTGTGGACTTAGTTGATCCTTGTAGGCACAATATCTCCTGAACCTCGGGACGGATTTCCACCAAACTTTTGCCAGTGGTAGGGTATGAAGGGACGATAAACTGCTTAGGTCGACAGGGTCAAGGGGTCAAAGGTTAAGGTCATATGGGAGTGGGCGTGATATCTCCTGAACCAAATGACGGATTTCCACCAAACTTTTGTCAGTGATGCAGTATAGAGGGACGATGAACTGATTAGGTAGGGACGATGAACTGATTAGGTCAGCAAGGTCAAGATGTCAAAGATCATGGTCATATGGGGTCGACCTAGTTTATCTTTAGTCTCCTTTCAATCTACAGCAAGAAGCGGTGCCAAGGCACAAGAAACCCGTCCCCGGCAGTCATTTTAGTGCTGATGTATAAACACAAGAGGATATCCAGTCAGAGATGTCACTTATCAAATGTGGAGTAAATAGGGTGAAAATTGATGATTTTATGCCATTTGAAAATGGGGGAGAGATAGTAGTAGAATGGATGTGGAAGATGTGCAGATTAGCCTGGGAGGAAGGTAGAGTCCCGGAGGATTGGAAGTCAGGTATAATTATTCCCTTGTACAAAGGAAAGGGGGAAAAAGAAGTGTGTGGTAATCATAGGGGCATTTGTCTTCTTAGTATAATAGGAAAAGTGTATGGTAGGATACTTATTGACAGAGTTAGAGAAAGAACAGAGAAATTAGTTGGAGAAGAACAGGGAGGCTTTAGGAAGGGAAGAGGTTGTGTAGATCAGATATTCATTCTTAGATCTTTAGTGGAAAAGTTTCTAGAGAAGGGAAAGAAGTTGTATGCGGCTTTCATGGATTTGGAGAAAGCATATGACAGGGTGGATAGACAAGGATTATGGAAAGTGTTAAGAATATATGGAGTAGATGGGAAGTGTTGAATGCTGTGAAGAGTATGTACGATGGTGCGAAGGCTGCAGTGCGTGTGGATGGTGAACTAAGTGAATTTTTCTCTTTGAAAGTTGGGTTGAAACAGGGATGTGTCATGTCTCCATGGTTGTTCAACCTGTACATGGATGGGGTAATAAAAGAGGTACAAGGTAGGGTAGTGGATGTTGGAGTGGCCCTGGTGAGAGAGGATAGTGTTTGGAAACTCCTTGTACTGTTGTTTGCAGATGATACTGTGTTGTTGAGTGAAGACGAAGGGGAGCTGCAAGGCTTGGTGGATGAGTTTGGGAGAGTGTGTAAGAAACGGAATCTGAAGGTGAATGGAGGGAAGAGTAAAGTGATGGTCTTTGAGAGAGGTGAAGTCAGTGAATGTACAGCGAGGTTGGATGGTGAGGAATTGGAAAATGTGAGTACGTTTAAGTACTTGGGTAGTGTGATGAGTAAGGACGGAGGTTTGGAGGGTGAAGTGCTTGAAAGGGTACAGCAGGGAAGAAAGGTTGCTGGTTCTTTGAAAGCAGTGATAAGAAACAGGGAAGTGAGCATGGAAGTGAAAAAGTTACTACATGACAGTATTGTGATACCAACTCTAACGTACGGAAGTGAAGCTTGGACGTTGTTGGAAGGACACAAGTCAAGAGTGAGAGCAGTGGAAATGAGTTATTTAAGAGGAGCCTGTGGAGTCACATGGAGAGATAGGCTGACGAATGAGGATATAAAGGAACGTTGTGGTGTTGATGTGGATGTGATAGGGAGCGTTATGAGGAACACACTGAGGTGGTTTGGCCATGTGGAGAGGATGGAGGGTGAAAGACTGACGATGAGAGTGTATGTGAGTGAGGTGGAGGGGGGAAGAGGGAGTGGGAGCTCGAGGATGAGATGGAGGGATGGGGTGGAGAGGTATATGAGAGAGGGGTGTGTGAGTTGGGAGTAGGGCAGTGAAATGGCGGGGGACAGGGCGACTTGGAGGCGATTTGTTTGTAGCCACCCCAAACGGGATTGAGCCGTCTGGCAATAGACAGATAGATAGAAAATTTAGGCCTGGCCGAACATGACATTGACCCTCCTACCGGCAACTTGGGGATGACCCCCCTGATGTAATGAGGCATGTTATAGGATGCGATTTGAAAGATGCACCTTCAGGTATGGTTTCAGGTCGATATGACGATTTTGAAAGGAGTTATAGCGACAAAACCATTTTTACCCGTCCCCATTTTTTTACATTTTGAGGGCCTACAGCCTTGGCCCAATTTGGCCCAAAATTTAACCCTTTGTTAGTCAGGTGGGGTGTTTTGGCACCCCAAGATTTTTTAAAAGCTCAAATTTCCTAGCCGGTAATTCGAATATTTCTCTCCGTTCCAATACTCTCCTGATTCAGTGAGGGGAGGGAGCATGTGGATTGGTTTAGTCCTGCCTCTGCTGTTGTAAGAGAGAGGGGCACTCCCCCCTCCCTGGGGTGTCCAGTCACCCTATCAAACTCAATTAGATCGTATTTTGATATAGATGTTTTTTTTTATCTTATTTTTGCATATTGTTTATCATTATCCTGATGTTAAAAATTACAAAATGTATTTTCCTGTGCGTGTTTACCTGACAAATGAGATATAAGTCCATTTGTTATTTTTCACAGATTTTATAATTTATTGTATTTTATTATTATAAATTAATAAACACCACCTACAAGGCATTAAATCTTTTCATTAGTGATTGCAGAGATATGCTGAAGTGGCAGTATGAATATATTTTACAGGTTAGTAACACTATGTGTATTTTTGTATTGGGGTGTTATAGCACTCCACCGGACTAACCACGTTTGAATACACCACAGGACTAACGAAGGGTTAATCAGGTGATCAGGCCATAGCCCATCATCCATGTAATTTTAATCTACATTACACCAGCAGTTTTCGCTTAAACTTGTTGACAGACAGACAAACAATCTAACAAACAAACAAACAGTGAAAATAATACCCGACACCAAGCCCCTCCGGGGCGGGAACGGGTAATTGTGCATGTCGTGGAGGTTGCATGGCGAGTCCGTGCGCAAGGCGCGGCGGAGGCATACCGAACAACGTTTTGCGTAGACAGCTCTGGGCACGAGTTTTCGTCGTTTCATTTTACTAATACCTTTTATTATTCTCTTCTCTGTGATAGAAATCCATTAAGATACTGTTCTGTGAGAACGTTGTGTGTTGTGTGCTTTCAGAGCGTCGGTGTGACTATGGGAAGAAGACCTGCTTGTTATTACTGAAGCATGCATTACCAGTTACTATAGACCTGGAACTGTGCAGGTCTACTGTGCAGCTGGATGACTGAGTTTGCAGTCTGAGTGCATTTATTATGGACGTGTTACTGTGCATGTCTACTGTACAATTGCATTTAATTAGAGGATAGAAATTTTGCATTTTTTAGAGTTGGGTCTCAGTCAGGTGTTCAACTATTAAAGATTTTTGTGAATGAAGAACACCTGTCGTCTGGTGTATCGATTAAAAAAAAAAAAAGTTTTTCCTTCCGCTCTTCATTTTCTGTTAAAGAAAAAAAGCTTTGTAACAACAGCAGTAGTGGCCATGGGCGGGCCACAAAAACAATAAATAATCTTTACAACATAATTACAGTGTTTGCAAGGAAATTACCCCCATTAATATTCCGGCCAATAATTGGTTCAGACTCACGAATTAATTAGGGGTCAGAGAAAGGTGTGTGTGTGTGTGTGTGTGTGTGTGTGTGTGTGTGTGTGTGTGTGTGTGTGTGTGTGTGTGTGTGAATAGAAGAGAAAAGCGAGGGCTGTACAGTAGAGAAATGAAGAGGGGAGAAAGGGTGGTGGAGAGGACAGTAGGGAAATGAAATGTGGAACAGGGGACGGGAGAGGATGGTGCGAAAATGAAGGGGGGCTGGGAGATAGGAGGATGGAGGTGAATGATGGAGAAATACAGGGGAGAAAGATCAGGAAATCGGAGAAGGAAAGTAGGGAACTGAAAATCGGAAAGAGGAAGTCATGGGAGAATGTGGTAGGAAAATGAAGGGGATGAAGCACACACGCAGCGCCTGGAGATACAACTGCAGAACAACATCGATATATATTGCTGATCTAATGTTACACTACCTTTCAGGTAGATAGTGTAGAATAATATTTCTTTTCCATCTTTCCTATGAAATTTCCATGACAGTTTTTCTATGCTGCATGATGGTCCTTCTCACTATTTCATGCCGGCTTCGGTTGGAGGGTTTGGTGGGTGGAGGGGGAGCCTTCCTGCTTTTCTATCCTTGTCTTTAGCTGATTGATTAGTTTTGTTAGCTATAACCTTCCCTATACTAAGCGGCCACTAAAGGACCAAGAGGTCTGTTGCCGTTTGCCTTCCTTTGTACCCCTTTGTGCTCTTTTGTGATAGGAGGCGGAAGAGGAAAGGAGGAGGTGAAAAGAGGAGGGAGAGGAAGGAGGTGGAAAGAAGGAATGAGAGAGGGAGAAGGAATGAAGGAAGCGATAAAGGAAAACAACAAGACGGCAAATATTCCGGTAGTAATGCAAAATGGTCTCCACACAGATAAATACACTGATATTCTTCTGTGCAAATTGTCATGATCATTAATGAACATATAAATCTGGGATATCAAGATTTGCGTATTAATTTATAGCTTAACGCTTGATCCCAATAATCATTTATAAAGCCTAACTAAAAAAAAGTAGGAAAAATTGCCAGGGCTTTTTACCGAAGGAATAATTGTGCCATGTTTGAAGCAAATTAGTGAAGTAATATAGGAATGGCGCCAAGTTGCAAAACCATTTGGAAGTAAGAAGAAACGGAAAAAGTAAAACAGGTCTTATAAGAATGGTTTAATGTAAGTGACTGAGAAGAGAGAATTAAATTACGAAAGGAGAATAAAGAGATGTATGTGAACAGTGAAAATATTTGACTGCGTGACAGACTGCATCATGTAAAACGAATCTATGTGAAAGAAATTCATCAACGTTTACGGTGTTGTTATTGAACTATCAAGAAATCAGAAGCCTCTAAATCAATCATTTCGTGAGGGTGGCAGCAGCAAAGGCAAAAAAAAAGAAAAAAAAACGCTGTCATGCTCACATTCTTAATGAAGACTTTTATAACCAGTTCATTTTAAGAATTCTGGGGAAGCAAATACGATATAAAAAAACGGGGAGGGGGGGATCAAGATGGTACTGAAGTGGCCAATGGAACATTTCTGACCTCTGCAGTACGATGAGTTTGTCTACGCCGAATAATACCCTGTGACGTTAGCAAATTTAGATATGAAATACATAACTGTAGCGAAGAAACTCCAACAAGATGGTAAACGCTTCGTCTTTTATTATATTTATTTCTGTTCGGCCATCAAAGTTATTTTATCTGGATTTGCACCTGACAATTAAATTTTCCCAAAGGAAAGACCACTCAGGAAAAAAAAAAAAAAAATCTTTCATCCATTCAACGTTTTGTCATTTTACATATACGGTAATATTCTCGGTTAGCCCAGACCAGTTACCCAGCTGATGAACTACCCGCACAGTAAGGAGTTAAAAGCAATTGCCAAATGAAAACAACTGCAGGATGGTCCGGATGACCTCAAATGAGCAAGAGACGAATGAAGGGCAAGCACTGAACATTCAGGGCATGATCAAAATAACAGATGCCTAGTAGAACTGGCAGCACCTGAACCTGGTACAGCATCAGTGTGTAGCAGAAGTCTAGGATTTGGTACACTTGGCAACCTTCAGAGAATCATGTTTGTTGGCGGCACTGACATGAATAAACGCAGGTGTTAGTTGAATGGACAAGTAACTGTGATGCATGAACGACGGAAATTGTAGCTAGACCTCCACTTCATACGGATCTTGTCCCAGGTTCATGGATGGCCAATTGTTCATTTTTTCAAATAATTAGTTCCACCCACTCACCCACCCACCCACCTGAACAGCCACCCACTCACACCCCCACACACACATACACACAATGTTCGAGTCCATTGAAGTTCGTTTAGTTGATCAATGTTGGGGTATATGAAATGGTAAGGATGCCATGCTCTGGCAGTGTGGGCGTGGATGGTAACAATGACACCCGTACCATCCTCTGTGAGTTGTGTGCGTGTTCATAATAACTATGGCCACGTCCCTGTCACACCAAACAGACGTACCAATTAAAAGCAACAGTGGACGATGTTGAGTCACACGCCACTGGTGACTCTCAGGAGTCCAGGTCACTGTCTGAATAGACAGAGGTTTGTAGTCTCTTCGGGTAGGGAGGCTCCCCAGCACCTCACTATTAGCGCTTTATTTTTACTTTTTTTTTTTAATGTGTCCGACTCTGGGCAAAGGCTTCAGGGCCTATATCTCGGGGGCAGTAGCCTATCCCAAGGCCCAGTAGTCTTCCTACACCTCCACATGTCACCACTTCGGCGCTAACACCCACCGTCCATATTGAATACATGCTAGGGCTCTCTCATACAGGACTGGTGTATTGGTATTAGCGGGGTTATTTTTACATGTCGGCGGGTCATCTGGTAGGTCAGGAAAGTCTGCTATTTATGAAATTCAAATCCTTAAACTGTCCCCTGCCCCAGCCAGGATTCGAACCTGGGTCCATCAGGACTGCAAGCCGCCTCTCTACCGATTCAGTCACCGCCTCCCCCGAATATAGCTGGTTAATATTACTTTGCACATTATTTATGTAGAGAATGGCGATTTATATAAAACAGAAAAGGTCTGTAACATGTAATAAGCTCAATAAATCGCTTAGGAAAAGGAGTTAGGGAGCTTCCTTAACCGACCAAAGACATTAACGTTGCAACTCACTGAACAGTAAAGGGATAAGTGAAGGATACAGAATATAAACAAACACTTGTACGGAATGATGTTATGTGAAATATTTAAATCTAATATTCACTCCTGCTACTGTCACAGGTGAAAATAAACCGTGCAATCGGTAAAGAAAGAAGCTCAAAGTAACAGACGCTATGAAGAAATTCCGTGTAAACATCTACCCAGTGTAGCATAGGTCTGCATCATCCTCCGTTCCTATCCTTCGCCATTAGTCCCACACCCTCCATACTCCTGTTAACGACACATCAGAACCAGCCACTGATTGTTTGATCTGCGCAATGCGAGTCCGCGCTGGCCGGCAGTATTTCAGTGTTGTATGTATCCTAAATTTGGGTACCCACACCTGCATCTAATTAATACACGAGTGCTGTTAGCAATATTTTCACCCAACTTCTTTCTCCTCCTTGTCACAGAACTTTCCCACTTTCTTTTCCTTATGGCAAGAGATCAATCAGCTACATTTACATAAAATAGCAGCAGCACACCAGACACTAACGTTTTACCCTTTTTCATTGTCTCTCTTTTATTTATCTCTCATATTGACTTATGTGAGGGTGTAGCGTGCAAAGCATTGATTAGAGTGGTGTGACGTGTGAGTGTGTGGCTGTGACCGTGTGGGTGTGTGGATGTGGCCGTGTGGGTGTGTGGATGTGACCGTGTAGGTGTGTGGATGTGGCCGTGTGGGTGTGGGATGTGCTCGTTTGGATGTAGGGATGTGACCGTGTGCCGGACATGGGAGGCAACATGTCATAAATAAGCATAATTACTGAGGGGAAAAATTTATCTGGAGATTTTATGCAGTTCTCATCTACTGTAATATACAGGTGTACTAGAACGCCCATACAAAATTGGATATTGAATACACAAACTACGGACCAGGGATTTATCTTGAGCTACCTAATTCATGTATGTCGTGCAATAACTTATCTCCTTCAGTATTACGATCCCTATTGTATTTAAATGTTCTATCTGTCTGTCTATAGCCCGAAGCCCTAATCCCGCAAAGGGTGGCCGCAGACAAAACGCCTCCAAGTCGCTCTGTCACCCACCATTTGACTACCCTCCCCCCAACTCACCCCCCCCTCCCTCATATACCTCTCAACTCCATCCCTCCACCTCATCCTCCGTCTACCTCTCCCTCTCCCTCCCTCCACATCACCTACATACACCCTCTTAGTCAGTCTTTCATTCTCCATTCTCTTCACATGTCCAAACCACCTTAGTGTATTTCTCCTAATCTTCTCAACCACATCCACATCCACCCCACATCGTTCCTTCACTTCTTCATTCGTCAACCTGTCCCTCCACGTCACTCCACATGCTCCTCTCAATTAACTCATTTCCACTGCTCTCACTCTTGACATATTCCCCTCTTGCAAGGTCCATGCCTCGCTTCCATACGTCAGGGTAGGGATCACAATACTATCATGCAGTGACTTCTTAACTTCCATACTCACCTTTCTATTTCTCATCACTGCTTTCAGTGTACCAACGACCTTCCTTCCCTGGTGTACCCTTTCACGCACTTCATCCCCCAAAGTTCCATCCTTACTCATCACACTATCCAAGTACTTGAATGCACTCACATTCTCCATATCCTCACCATCCAACCTCACTGCACACTCTGTGACTTCATTCCTCTCAAACACCATAACTTTACTTTTGTTTACATTAACTTTCAGATTCCTCCTCCTACACACTGTCCCAAATTCATTCACCAAACCTTGCAACTCCCATTCATCTTCACTCAAAAGTACTGTTTCATCAGCAAACAGCAACACCGGAAGCTTCCAAATCTCACCCTCATTCATTAGAGCCACCCCCACATCCACTGCCCTACCCTGTACCTTCTTTACAACCCCATCCATGTATATATTAAACAGCCATGGAGACATCACACAGCCCTGTTTCAGTCCCACATTGAGATCAAAGAACTCACTCAGCTCACCATCCACTCGCACCGTAACCCTAGCTCCCTCGTACATACTCTTCACAGCACTCAACAATTTCCCCTCCACTCCATATATTCTTAATACCTTCCACATACCTTGCCTACCTATTCTGTCATAAGCTTTCTCCAAGTCCATGAAGGCAGCATACACTTTTCTTCCCTTCTCTAGATACTTCTCCACTAAACATCTTAGAACAAATATCTGATCTACACACCTTTTTCCCTTCCTAAATCCCCCTTGTTCTTCTCCAACTAGCTCCTCTGTCATATGCCTAACCCTATCAATGAGTATTCTACCATATATTTTACCAGTCACACTAAGTAGGCAAATACCCCTATGGTTACCACATACTTCTCTCTCTCCTTTTCCTTTGTATAAAGGAACAATTATACCTGATTTCCAGTCCTCTGGAACCCTTCCCTCTTCCCAAGCCAATCTACACAGCTTCCATATCCACTCCACAACAATCTCATCCCCATACCTAAGCATTTCACCACACACTCCATCAATTCCTGGGGCCTTTCCCAACTTAATATTCTTCATCGCTTCCACTACTTCCGCCCTACTGATCTCTTCCTCCCTTCTCTCATCTCTTCTTCTCCCAGCCATTCCCCAACCACTTATACTCGCACTGCTCTCACTCTCCACATTCAACAAATCCTCAAAGTGCTCCTTCCATCTCCTCAGTTTCTCTCTCTTCTCCACCAACAATCTATTATTCATATCTTTCACTCCCCTGCTATTTCCCCTTTCACACTGCCTTACTTTCTTTACCTCCTCCCAAAACAATTTCTTACTCTCCCTCCATTTCACACTCAGATTCCTCCCAAACTCCTCATCCACTTTCTTTTTACTCTCCTTCACCAGTCTCTTAACCTCCCTTCTCCTGCTCACATATACCTCTCTATTCTCTCTCTAAACTTCTCCCCTACCTCTACTCGCTAACCATTCAGTATATGCCTTCTTCTTTTGTTCCACAGCTCGTTTCACCTCATCATTCCACTATGCTGTCCCTTGCACACCCTTGCATCTCCTCCTCACTCCACAAACCGCCTCACACGCTGCGCCTATCTCTTCCGTGAATATCTTACATACGTCTTCCACCCACTGAATATAACGATGTAGTTTCTGTGCCGTAGCCTACAATATGCCTGCTGTTAAATTGGAGGAATATCCCACCAAGTAAAATGGGGTACAGTAACTATATTGTTTTTCTTCTGTGGGAACTGACACTGAAAGAATTAAGATAGTTTAGTAGTGAATTTATGCGGCCACGACAACGGTCACCTTTCCCCGACTGCGTTCCCTTGACACAAACACTGTAATACAGATGCAGGACAAACGTGCTGTACTGTTCTGTATTATAATACAAATAATGACATAGAGCTGCCCTGCACACTTCTTGTATGTAGGTATCTGGAGATCGCAACTCATGCAGCACAACTGCTTATTTCAACATGTCTAAATTTACACCCAACTAACAGTAAGCGTAAGAGAACCACTGACTCCGACTTAACAAAGAATAAGCAGTGGTACTTACTGATGACTTAAAAGGATATCCTGCAACAGTTTTCCGTATCACCTCCACGCATAATTTAGGATCCTGAGGCCAAGTACAGCAGTACAGAGCATTTAAGGGTAGAGAAGCAGCTTATCTACGTGATTAAAAAAAACTCTTGTCAAGTTACCTCTCACATCCTGAAACTTGGAAGTTACAGTACACATACAAGGCACATGACCGCCATTTCGCCTGGTGCCGTAACCCACTACTCCGTCATATTTAGGAAACTGTATAACGTGGCTGGCCAAGCACAAAAGAACTACTTAATGTACACATCTCACCGCCACACACACACGCAAGCCAACACTGACAACGCGGGGTCACCCGAGGAGTATGTAGAGGTAAGGAAAGCAACTCAACAGGTCATACACTGGTAGTTGCGATGCCGTCCGCAGCGCAGTCTATTAACAACGAATTCAAACATTACCGTTTGAGGTAAGTATGCTATCTTTCATGCCTGTATATTAATGATTTTAAGCACTGCGTTGGACAGCACAGAGCAAGGTGTCTACAGAAGTCATTATATATATCAATCAATCAATCAATTATATCCTGTGGCATGATATATATATATATATATATATATATATATATATATATATATATATATTCAGATGTTTGAAGTTTCTAATGGGGTGGATCAAATACAAATGTATTTGTATTTGAGTTGTATTTAAATACATTTTCAATGTATTTGTATTTGTAATTGTATTTTAGCACCTAGAAGAAATTTTTTTTTGTATTTGTATTGTATTTCGAATTTAAAAGCCGCGCCACTTTTGTCTGACTCGCTGACTTAGGTCACAGGTTCAGATCGAACATCAACGTGCAGCTGGACAGACTTGTAGCCGTGCCTCCCGAGTCCCGAGTCCCGTGAGCTCTTGAGTTTTCCTATATTATCACCAGGGATAGATCAGATACAAATATATTTGTATTTGAATTATATTTACGTATATTTTCAATATATTTGTATTTGTAATTGTATTTGGCACACAGAAGAAAAAGTATTTGTATTTGTATTTGTATTTTTGCATCATAATGTCACAAGTATTTGTATTTGTATTTGACCTCTTAAAAATCAGTATTTGATCCAACCCTGGTTTCTATAGTTATTGATCCTTAACCTTGCCAAGATTTTCGTTCTTTTACAGCTTATATCTCGGAGCTCAAAGGTAGAATAAGAAATCACAACGATTCTACATCTTCACAGCGCTTCTTCATGACTAGGATTGTTACAGCTCAGTAATGAAGATAAAGGGATGGCAATATTAGGTCAAGCACTATGCATCAGTGTTGTGTAATGCATGTATTTTGTTTCCTATTTTTATCGTTCATCAGCTAAACAGCTATAGATGGATAAAGATATATACAGATCAATCATGCAAATAACAAAAATAAAGACGAAAACAAAAATAAACATTTAGACCCAACTTAATATCTACCTATTTTGTGTGTATATTTCAGTACTAATGAAATTATCACTGAATGTAACAAAAATAAAATAATACCTGTAAGGGTGGTAATGATGCGCTGTGTGAGAGGCATTATGACAGTATGTGTAGCACTTCCTTTGGTACAACATCTGGTGTAGGATTGTTAAACTTTACCAGCATATATGTGTGCGTGTTTACATATTACCACAAAGTACTGTAAGCATACCCTATGGCTTTACACCTGCCATCAACTGACCTCCATCACTCTCTCTCCTCCACCAATTGTATTTATATACGAACATAAAGAAACCACAACGACATTACACCCATCAGTCAATCTTCATCATCTACCCACCACTACCTAATGTGCTTCAGTGTTAATATATATTAACCCAACGACATCACAACATCACCCATACCCACACACACCACAAAGCCAGTCAGGAGACAGGACGTGTGTGCTGGGCAATCCCCAGGTCCTGTCCTCCCCACTTACTGTTTTTTAATCAGCCCATACCCCACTGACCGGGCTAATGTATGGCCCGGCCTGCACTATATGTGCAGGAAATCTTTGAACTAACGAACGAACACCCTCCATCAACCAATCCCCATCACCACCCACCACCACATCCATGAAATTTGAGTAAGCAATACATTTCCCCATCAGAGTGATCCATGTGGTAATCCAGATCTCGGTTGGTGGACCACAGAGCTGGCCAGAGAGAGAGTGATGATGATCATGATGACGCAGAGGTGAGGAGGTAAAAATTAACACCGTGGTGATTAACGAGTCTGAAGATTGTGATGGCGTGGTATACAAGCAGGGAGATTAGTAGAATACTTAAGCAGTGACTCTAAGGACCTGGGACGCCACCTAAAAAAGGTTAATTTAATGAAAGTTGGTGATGTGGAAACAAGATTATAAGTTTGATATGAAAATTATGGGAATATTATTATTGAGCTAAACTTCTGATATATTTTCCAAACTTAGCTTCATCCAACCATTAATGATCTAACTTACTCTTACCCAGTTATAAAATAGAGAGAGAGAGAGAGAGAGAGAGAGAACGTTTAAGGCATGGATAATGTGCAAATCGATGTTTCAATCCACTGGGTGTGATGTTGTCAGTTCCGTCAAGTTTAAATTTTCTCCCACATTTTTCTGGATTCTACTATACTCCATATTTAGGTGGGAGAGATGATGATGAGGAGGAGGAGGTGGAGGCGGGGGAGGAGGGGGATAATAATGAAGATGATGATGAGGAGGAGAAGGAGGAGGAGGAGGGGGATAATAATGAAGATGATGATGAGGAGGAGGAGGGGGATAATAATGAAGATGATGATGAGGAGGAGGAGGGGGATAATAATGAAGATGATGATGAGGAGGAGGAGGGGGATAATAATGAAGATGATGAGGAGGAGGAGGAGGGGGATAATAATGGTGATGATGATGATGAGGAGGAGGGGGATAATAATGAAGATGATGATGATGATGGTCAGGAAATGTATCTGTAACTAACCAAAGACATTAAAAATTTGGAAAATATGCCAATAAATCCACCCAGTCTCCAGTACATATAGGGAACCGAAACGCACGGGAAATGAAAGATTAATAGTTTTATAAAGAGAAAATGACAGGGGAATGAGGAGAAGGCCAACAACAGGACACGGGAGGATAAAATGATAGATGACATGAAGCAGGGAGGCTTAGACTGGCAGGAGGGGTGAGACCAAAAGATAGAGTTTGAACGAAGAAAAAAATAAGCATTATGAAAAAAAAAAAAATGATACTCCTTTCACTCTTAGTCTAAAAATTTCCGTCTCTCCATTTCGAATTCTGGTATATAATAATAGATTAGCGCTAGAATATACAGTAGCTTTAATCAGGAAGAAGTGCCAGGAAAGAAAATGAACAGAAGTAATATCTTTTTCTGCCACGGAGATATGTGAACTAAGGCGCAAAAGGGCGAAAATCTAGATGAATTTAGCGTAAAATAACTATGGTATGGTCTTAGAAAATTGCTAATGTGAAGTATAAACCCCTTATTATGAATTTTCACCCGGAAAAAAAATAAAGAAAGAAACCATCAAGCTCTTGCAAGAAACTATATAAACTAAATCGTATAAAAATCATGTTATAAACTATATAAACTCTATTATATATCAACAGTTTTTAACTCCATTATTGCTAGGAATCAGCTGAGTTCAACAAAGCCACCTGACATAATTAACAAAAAATACAATTCTTCCTCTGTATATCTACCCACTGTATCTATTGCCAGACGCCTTAATTCCGCAAGGGAAGGCTACAAACAAATCTCCTCCATGGTCTTGCCCTCCGCAATTTCACTGCCCTTCCCCGCAGCTCTCACTCCCTCTCCCTCATATACCTCTCCACTCCATCTCATCCTCGGCCTCACCCTTCCTCCTCCCCCATCCACTTCACTCACATACACTCACCTGGTTAGTCTCTCGCCCTCCATCCTCTCCATATAGCCAAACCACCTCACTGTATTGCCTTTTACACTTTCTATCACATCCATATCTACACCATAACGCTCCTTCACTTCCTCATTTGTCAGTCTGTCTCTCCACGTAACTCCATATGCTCCCCTCAGTTAACTCATTTCAATATCACTCTTGACTTGTGCCCTTCCAACAGGGTCCAAGGTTCACTTCCATACGTTACAGTTAGTATCACGATACGACAACGAAGTGACTTTTTTACTTCCGTTCTTAATTCCCTGTTTCTTATCACTGCATTCAAATAACCAGCAACCTTTCTTCCTTGTTATACCTTTTCAAGCGCTTCATCCCCCGAACATCCATCCTTCCTCATCACACTACCCAAATACTTAAATACACTCACATTCTCCATAGCCTCATCATCCAGCCTCACTCTACATTCATTGACTTCAGTTTTCTCGAAGACTATAACTTTGCTTTTCCCTACATTCATCTTTAGATTAAGTTTCTTACACACTCTCCCAAACTCATTTAACAAACCTTTCATTTCCCCTTCGTCTTCACTTAACAATACAGTATCATCTGCACACAACTGTACAGTAAGTTTCCAAATGCTGCCCTGTCTCATTAAGGCCACTTCAACATCCACTGTACTAATTTGTATCTCTTTTATAACCCCAGCCATATACAGATAGAACAACCATGGCAACATGCCACATCCTCGTTTCAATCCAACATTCAGACAGAAAAATTCACTCAGTCCACTAGCCACATGCACCCTCATACATACTCTTCATGGCATTCAACAACTTCCCATTTACTCTATATATTCTTAATATTTTCCACATTCCTTGTCTATCCACTCTGGCATATGCTTTCTCCAAATCCATGAAGGTCGCATACGACTTCCTCTGTTATATCGCTATCTCTGTCAACGTGTATCCTATCATTTACTTTTCCTATTAGCCTACACTAAGATACAAATACCAGCTTGATTACCACACACTTCATTTCCTCCTTTTACCCTGTACAGGAGAATAATTATACCTGACTTCCAATCCTTCGGTACTCTACCTTCCTCCCAGGCCAATCTGCATATCCTCCACATCCATTCTACGACTATCTCTCCCCCATGCTTCAGCATTTCACCACCTACTCCATCAGTGCCTGGGACTTTCTCCATACTAAAAAAAAAAAAAAAAAAAAATGGCTATATTCCGAAAGTATTAATAAAAAGTAATAAAGAATAAAAGACAGCGTTCTTAGATAGTATGCAGAGAATAGGTCCTACCAGGGTGGTGAAAAAAGTGAGTGTGAGAGAATGTCAAGGTGGTGGGGCGAGGGGCAAGTAGGCCAAGAATGGATAAATATTGTAAATTAGTGTGCGATAAACGAGGGGTAGAGGTTGATAAGACTAAAACTAAGGACTAAGCTGGATGGATGAATTTTGTTAAGGAGGAGTGTATGACAAGGGTTCAGTATCCCTGCCCTCCCCGCCTCCCATTTTTTAACTTGACGGTCTGACTGTGATTTACAGCTACCTGTGAAGTGCATATGTGTGTGTGGAAAAATGTGTCTAAGAGGTAGAGTTAGGATTCCTGAGGCTTCAATGGTGAGTGAATGAGTGTGTGGCCCATTTGATTTCTCATGCTGTTTAGTGTTTAGTGCCACTCTCTCTCTCTCTCTCTCTCTCTCTCTCTCTTTGTGTGTGAGGGAGACTAGTGGCAGAATGATAATGATAATGAAAAATAATAGTAAATAAGTGCGAATGCGAGGAGTGAGTTGGTTAGAGAGAAAGAGACCAGAAGCTTCAGCGTCTCTGCTGTTTACTGATGCGTCCAAAGCTCAGATTTTATTTATGTATTTATTTACTTATTTATTTTTTAATGATCTGACTGGTCGTGGGGATTATGAAGAGACGGAGACGAGAGGAAGGATGCTGGTGGAGTACTGAGTGACACTTGTAATTTTATACTGCTAGGTATCAAATTACAGTATATATCTGGTTACTACTTTATAATTTTGGCAACTCAGATTTACAAATGAAGCTAGAGCCTTTTAGTTACTGCTGTAAAAAATGTAGTGAGAGTTCCTTACGTTTGGCTATTTTGCGACGGGTTGTAAATGAATCGCTGACTTCAGATATAAGAAGGTTTTTTAATAATTTTCACGACGAGAGGTTCCTTGCAAATACAAAATAATATTGTCTCTCCGTAAAAAAAATAATAATAAAAGTGGAATATAAACACGATGAAGAGTTTGAAACGACTGGAGGTGTGTTGGTGGACTCCGAAGCGTCGCTATACTCCTTTCACTCTAACTTGGCCAAAAATGCCCTCTCTCCTTTTTGAGTGCAAAACTGTACTTAAGTTAAAACTAGAATATGGTGCTAGTCATGAAGAAATGCTATGGAAAAGTGTAAGAGCTGTACTATTGTCATATTCTGTCATTGAGTTACGTGACCTAAGCTGCCAAAGGACGAAAATGTGGGTCAAGATAAGAAGACCATAGTAAAGTTGCAATTATTACCTGTGCCAAGGAAGTCGGATAAAGGTTATGCGTTCACCTGTGTTCGTGTTTGTATACAAGATATCTCAAAAAGTTATTATCGGATTTAAATTAAATATGATGGCTAGAGGGACAGTAAGTCAAGGAAGAGCTGACTAAATTCTGATGTGGATCCGGATCTAGAAGCAGGAATAAATGGCTTTTTTTTTTCTTCTTCTTCCTTTATCGCGCTGGCGGAGGTAGACCTCTTGGAGATTTTGTAACAGAGCAGAAAAAGAGCTTTGAATTAACTATGTCAGACCGTGCAAGTGCTAGTTGTAAGAAAGACTAATTGAAGCAGTAAATTATCATTTTTATTAGCGTCTTTTGAGGTGTACTCTTTCTGATTGCTTTCTACCTTACGTGAAGGTACGCCTATTACTCCTTTTCACAGAAAGTGACCCAAACAAAACAGTATCTTCTCTCGATAACAGGATAAAAGGAAAACGCATTAGAGAGAAGTGGATGGCAGTTATCTGAATATGGAGCGTCATTTCTAAACCTATAGTGGTGCGTCAGAGGTTCCGTTTGTACTGCTTCCTTTCCAGGCTCCTTCCTGAACTGAGTACAGTCGTTTGTCAGGATCAGAAATTGTACGATACGATCTAGACAAATATTTATTAGTATATATCTTTAACACTTTCACTTACAAGTCTTTACTGTTACAAAAATGATGGTACGTCTTTATCAAGAATAGCATCAGAGGGACGTGTTGCCACTGAAGCAGGTAATGAAGAATGTCTGTAACTGCTTCACTATGAGAGGCCCTTCTCTCTCTCTCTCTCTCACACACACACACACACACACACACACACACACACACACACAGGCACGCACAATTATATATATCTATATCTATCTATATATCTATCTATCTAGATAGATAGATAGATAGATATAGATATAGATAGATAGATAGATATAGACATATATATATATATATATATATATATATATAGATAGATAGATAGATAGGTGTATATAGATATATATATATATATATATATATATATATATATATATATATATATATATATATATATTCAATTTCAACTGATGTCTCCTGTTTCAGCGTATGATGCAATGCAAACTGCAGAGTTCGAGTTGTTTTACCTGTGTCCTAGTAATGGTATAAGTGTCCCTATATTTATGTACCGAAATGGATTCGCTAGTGTGTATTTGCTGAGTGTGTGTGTATGTGTGTGTGTGTGTGTGTGTATGTGTGTGTGTGTGTGTGTGTGTGTGTGTGTGTGTGTGTGTGTGTGTGTGTGTGTGTGACGGTCCCACAGGTCACTGTGTAGGTTATATCAACGGAAGGGGATAATGATCTTCACTGAAATAATTATTGCTTCCATGGCCGGAAGCCGTCTGAGTGTGCCTTGCGCATTACGGAGGATATTCTTTAGGGCATGGAAGCATACATTCCCTTCTCATATCCTTTAACTAATACAAGAAAGCCTTGGTTTAATCACGCTTGTTCTAATGCTGTCCGCAACAGGGAAAGGGCCTGTAAAAGGTACCGGAGCCAACCCACCCCTGAATCACATCTTTTTTATGTTTCTGCCCGGAATCGTGCTAAGTCTGTTCTTCGCTCTGCTAAAAGTAATTTCATCCGTACTAAATGCTCTCAACTCTCCAACTCGAATTCTTCCCGCTCCTTCTGGTACCTTGCCAAAAACCTTTCTAACAACTTTATCTCATCATCCTTCCCTCCTCTTTTCATCTTTGATGGTTTCCGGAGCTATTTCTTCTCCTGATAAAGCAGATCTCTTCTCTCAGTCTTTCTCCTCCAATTCCACCTTAGACGATTCCGGTGCTGTTCCTCCATCACTTCCACGCTCTGACTTCCTCATGGCTGACATTAAAATTTCTTCAGCTGATGTATTTTCTGCCATCACAGGCATCAATATTAACAAGGCATATGGGCCTGATGGAGTCCCTCCTGCTGTCCTCAAGAACTGTGATTCTGTGCTTACACCCTGCCTAGGCAAACTCTTTCGTCTTTGTCTATCAACTTGTACCTTTCCTTCTTGCTGAAAGTTTACTTTCATTCAGCCAGTCCCAAAGAAGGGTGACCATTCCCAACCCTCTAACTATCGTCCAATTGCTTTAACATCCTGTACCTCAAAAGTTTTCGAGTCAATTCTTAATACAAAAATTTTAAGGCATCTTTCCTATCACAACCTTCTTTCTGATCGTCAGTATGGGTTCCGTCAGGGACGCTCCACTGGCGATCTTCTCACCTACTGTACCTTTCAGACTCCTGGTCATCTTTCTTTCGGGACTTTGGGGAGGCTTTCGATCGTGTCTGGCATAAATCTTTAATTTCCAAACTGCCCTCTTACGGTTTCCATCCTTCTATCTGTGCCTTCATCTGTAGCATCCTTTCTGGTCGTTCTACAGCCGCTGTTGTTGACGGCCATCGTTCTTCTCCTACATCTATCAACAGTGGTGGTTCCTATCACCGACTCTCTTCCTTTTATTCGTCAATGACCTCCTAACCTGTACATCTAATCCTATCTACTCGTACGCTGATGATTCCACCCTTCGCCTTTCCATTTGGTTTCCGCAACATCCATCTCAGCAGTTATTTCAACAAAAAAGGGATGAGGCTATGGCACACCTAATGTCTGACTTGGCTCGTATCTCTGACTGGGGTAAAAATAATCTGGTTGTTTTTAATGTATCAAAGACTCAGTTCTTACACCTATCAACCCTACAAAATCTTCCACAGGTGTACCCACTAATGTTTAATAATATTCCTGCATCATCCTTGAACATTGTTGGGGTTTCATTCGCTCGGGGCTTATCTTGGAAAGATCATATTACATCTCTTGTAAAATCTGCTTCCAAGAGATTAGGTGTGCTAAGCTGACTCCGTTCCTTCTTTACCCCTGCACAATTGTTGACTCTATACACGGGTTTTATCCGCCCCTGTGTAGAGAACAGCTCTTATGTGGGGAGGTTCCCCACATACATCTCTTCTCAATAGGGTGGAGTCAAAGGTTTTTTGTCTCATTAACTCTCCTCCTCGTACTGGTTCCCTTCAACCTCTGTCTCTTCACCGCACTGTTGCCTCTTTATCTCGTTTCTATCGTTACTTCAATGGTCACTGCTCCTCTGATCTATCTGCTTGCATTCCTCCACTTCTACGCCGGATGCGTGGCACCGGTCTAGCAGCAAACTCTCATCCCTTTTCTGTCCAGCTCTCTAATGCAAGAGTTAACCGTTGCTCCCAGTCCTTCATTTATGCAATAGGTCAACTCTGGAACTGTCTCCTTCTGTCTGTATTTCCTACTTCCTATGATGTCCAGCCTTTCAAACGCGGTGTGTCCAGGCATCTCGAAATGAATGGATCTTGAATTTGGCTCTGTTTTTTTTTTTTTTTCTTGGAAGGAACGTTTTACGGGCTCAGCCTCTGGTTCCTTCTTCCTGCATAAGAAAAATAAAACTTAAAGGATGTCACTGGACTGAGCATCAGATGCTTACGATTTCGGAACTGAGGTGAAAAGGATAAAAGGCAATAATAATAATAATAATAATTATTATTATTATAATGACGATGGCGATGATGATGATGATGATGATGATGATGATGAGGAGGAGGAGGAGAAGGAGGAGGAGGAGGAGGAGGTGGAGGAGGGGAAAATGGCGGAGGAGAACAAAGAACGAGAATTGAAGAACGATGAAAAAAGGACAACAGACAAAGACTGAACACCTGAGAACGAAAAACGAGGAAAAAAAAGAACGAGGACCTTTTGTGTTTGGTGGACATCCTACCATTATTTATGGAAATTTCGCCACTAATACAGTTTTTTAAGCCGAATCCAAATTTGAACATATTGTGGAGGAAAATTATTTTTTAAAAAGTTAGGTTAGGTTAGGCTAGGTTAGTTAAGTATAATAATTAGTTTAGTTAATAGCAAAACAAAAAATATTTTAGTATAAACACAAAAGATCCAAAATCTAAGTTATGCCGCCGTAAGCATTCGACAAACACAAGCATTCGTGGCGGATCTGCTCGGTGGTGCTGCTCTAAAAGCGGCTGTAACGAGTGGTTGTCCCAGGAATGGAACGTGGATTTGAGGGTGGCACAATTCCGGTATCCACCATAGCTGAATTTATCTGCGCATGGAGCAGTATGTGTGGAGTGACGCGTATGGATCGGGTGCGAAATGGTGAAGTGCGAAGGAGAACTGGAGTTGTTCGGGAGATGGCTGGTAGAGTTGAGCAGAGGGTGTTGCGATGGTTTGGGCATATGGAGAAAATGGATAATGAGCGATTGGTGAAAAAGATAACTAGATCTGATGTGAGAGGTGTAAGGCTGAGAGGAAGACCACGAATAGGATGGATGGACAGTGTGAAGAGAGCGCTGGATGCGAGAGGGATGTTTGTTGAGCAAGGAAGAGTGGCTGTGCGTGACAGAAATAAATGGAGAGAAACTGTGAATGAATAAGTGATGACGCAGCCCTGAGGGGATATTCTCCCGCATTTGGTTTGATCAGCTAGTCAGGTCAGGTGCGGGTAAGGGGATGGGTCTGTTATGATGTGGCAGGGGTAAACCAGTTCTGCTGTCGGGCGCTGCTGCGGATGTCACTGATTGCATTGCGCAGTTGACCCTTGTGCGGTGTGGTGCGGTGAGGATCTGTCCGTTCTCCCCTTTGGGGCTAAGATGCGAATGAATGTGTTTGAATGGATGAGTAAATGGGGAGTGTGTCGTCCTGTCTCGGCTACCTCCCTTTCCTTGGGGGAAGCAGCCTAGGTATATAGATAGATAGATGGAGCAAGGAGATGAATGGTATACTTAAATATAATTTGTTATTACTATTACTAACCTAATTATTTTATATTAACTAACCTAAATATTATTATTAACTAACCTAACTGTTTAAAAATAATTTCTCGCAATAAATAACTTAAAAATTGGGATCAGCTTAAAAAAGTATTAGTGACGAAATTGAAATGGGAGGACGTGCACAAGACACAAAAGATCCAGAACGAGGAACAAAGACCAAAAAAAGAAGAAGACGGAGGAAGAGGAGGAGGAGAGTTCACAAGAAGTAAGATTAAAAAGAAAAATGGCTCTAGCAAACTCAACCATCTCTCTCTCTCTCTCTCTCTCTCTCTCTCTCTCTCTCTCTCACACACACACACACACACACACACACACACACACACACACACACACACCAAAAGAGAAGCAACAACAGAGGTTAACAGTTTTCCTTTACATACGTTTACCTGAAGCCAATGTTCACTGTCAGGCGTTCCTGCAGAGCTTAAGCAAATGGTCTTTTAGTACAAACAGTATAATTTTAAAGACATCATCCAACTGAAGGGATTAATGTGGGTTGTTTTTAATCAGTTTGATAAGAACAGTTTGTCGTAAGCTGAATAAAATCATCTAAAGAAACAAGGAAAATACTAAAAGAATCAACAACAAAGATAAGGTATTATCATTGCATGTGTTTTCCCGGGGCCAGTTCCTTCAATTACATGGCGGCTGCTGGAGTGTGCTTGTGTTTACTTAAAGGATGTACCCCTCAGTGCCAGGAGGTTATATACACACTGACACCGTTTTTATGCTTAGTTGGTCAATAAACGATCACTGGGAATTTTGAGCACGACATTTTGTACAACTGAACCTGGTACAGCATATGTGTAACAGGGGTCAAGCATTTGAGCATTTAGTACACTTGAGAGCCTTGACATAATTATATGTTTGTTGGTGGCACTGACAGGAATGAACGCAGGTGTCAAATATTTGTTGAAATGACAAAGTATGATGCATACCCGTAGGAAACTGTAGCAAAAACTCCACACATGCACTGTGCCAGGTTCTTGTGGTGCCAACTGAACATTTTAGCAGCAACACTTTTCATATTAGTTTGTTTTCCACCTGCACAAAATAATTTAAACCGATTACTTTTCACAAAGATGTCTTTCAGTCGATTTGCTATTGTAAATTATCATCCTACAGCTATGGATGTAGCCACAACCAGGCCGCATGACACTTCTAGCCATCTGATTGTAGGGCCTGAACGTGTCTGGAGGTCCCAATCTGAGAAAAACTATATTAAAAAAGTATGCTCTTTATTTCAATATTCTGTAGTGTCTGACTGACATTGCAATTAATGTCTTGTAATTTCATTTTACTGCTGAAAATGTTTTACAATATTTCAAGTAATACTCGCTGACAACATCAACGAAATCAACCCCTTGCGTCCAAGCCCCTAATCAAGAATATTCGTGCACTTGGAATAGGTCATCCACTTGTCAATAATACTGCAAAAGACTTGTTGCAGATTATTATTGGTTTGGTGTAATCTAAACAAATTTTGCATCACCTATCTTAAACCATAATCACCCTATCAGATTAAAAGACTCCTACCACATAGGCTGGTAGGGACAAACCTCTGCTGTTGACTGTACGCCTATTATGGCAACTATTTAAAAAATGGACACAAAAATGTGCATCTACCCGGCTATAAACACTCCCGGTAAGGATGGCCATAATCGAATCGCCATCGTGTCACTCTGTCCTCCGCCATCAGGTTGCTTTTTCTGCAATTCATATCTCCCAGACTCATTTACCTCTATACTCCATCCTTCCATCTCATTGACTATCCTCCCCCCCCCTCCTCTACTTCACTCACATATACTGTCCCAATCAATCTCTCCATTCTCTACACACAACCTAACCATCTGAAATGCTTCTTATGCTTTCCAGCACGTTCCACAAAACTGTGAAACGAGAAATTGCATTGTTTTAACAACTTCGTTTTTGCCCATTCACAGGAAAGCAGCGTGTGAACTAACAAGTGTGAGAACTAAAAAGTCTTCGGTAATGAAAATATCCTGTACGTGAAAACTTTGTCCAGGTTAATTATTAGACATTTTTACGTGAAATTATTTTTTTTTCCCTGAAGCTTTCCATTATATGCAAATTCTGCTTCCCGACAAATGCGGCAGAGTGAAGATACTTCCCTCTGGATATTTAAAAGTGAATTTCCGCTTCTTGCAAGGGCTTCATCTCTTCATTTCAATGCTTACTTGCTTGGAATTTCTTATGTATGTACAACTGGCTTCATAAAAACGTGGGCTATCCAAGGAAAAGGGTATAGAGACCGTCCCTCCCTTGTTGTATTTCAAGTCACCGTATAGACGACTATAAACACGTAACATCAGCACCCATGTAATATGCAGGAGAAAATGATTTCATGGCAGTTTTGGCCCAATGCAAAAACTGATTACAAAACAATAATATCCCCGTTAAGACATGGGTTTGGTGGTTTATACTGGAAACAAAGGGTAACGCGATTCTCTGTGGAAGAACGTTTCATCTTTGTGTCAGTGGTCCTTGTTCCCGTCGGTTAAGAAAGCTCCCTAACTTCTTTTCCAAAGTGATTTATTTTGCTTGCCGGTAGCGTGCAAAAGGATAGTAACTAGCCGTATTCAAAAATAAATCGCTAAGGATGAGGTGCTATGGAGCTGCCTCAACTGACAAGAATACGGGCCAGTGGGTCGAGGAAGCTTTGACCCCTCTCCCCTACGGCAGGGACGGATCTTTTTTTTTTTTTTTTTTAGATCACGTTTGATTGTCCTGCAACCATGGTAAACGTCCCTTCCCTTCATCTGTGTGTGTGTGTGTGTGTGTGTGTGTGTGTGTGTGTGTGTGTGTGAGAGAGAGAGAGAGAGAGAGAGAGAGAGAGAGAGAGAGCGTGAGTATATATATATATATATATATATATATATATATATATATATATATATATATATATATATATCTGAGTGTGTGTGTGTGTGTGTGTGTGTGTGTGTGTGTGTGAGTGTGTGTGTGTAGGCTAATCAACCTCCAAGAAGTGAATAACAGAATGTGTAAATATCAAGGATTAGGAGATAGAATTAATGAGTATAAGTGGATTGAATGGCACAGGTAATAAAAGTGGGGGAGAGGAAATGAGGGAGGAAACGAAAGCGTCACCTGCGTCACACACCCATGCAATCACTGTATGGAGAAAAATATGACCGACACACGAGGGCCATTGAAATGACAGGCTGACGGTCAGAGGCTGGGACTGGCTGGGTGGGGAATATTCGCGATTATTTAATGTCTATGATGTTATTATTCTATTAGTACAAAATATTTCCCACACATCCCCTTAAGTACACTGCCGTTTTGATTTTATGGGCGCTATATATCCTTTAGTATAATGACTGTTCCACTCGGATCCTCTTCTTCTTAGATACAGAGAGAAAACAAAGACAGAATAGATACATACACACAAACATATACATACATGCATTCATACATACATTATAGATGTATTGTTCTAGTCACTAAAAATTAGTCCTTCCCTATTCGGCCACTCTGTTCTTCCCCTTCCTCCTTGCTACTGTTTTTTTCCACATCCCCTTTCCCACCTTCATCCCCCCCACCCCCTCTTCCATTATTCACCCATCCTCTGACAACAACTCCTCTTAAAATTCAGCAGCCTGTGAGTAGGACCGTCCACTACTCCTGTCCCTTTGAATCATTAGCAAGGGTAATGGCTCAAAGATTTTTTTCTTTTTATCTACGCCCTGCAGTTTGTAAAATGTATCAACCAAAGTATTTTTTTTTTTAAACTACGTACTGCAGTTTGCAAAATGTCTTAGCCAGTTTTTTCTTTCTCTACGTACTGCAGTTTGTAAGATGATTATACTCTTGGCTTATCCCTCAGAGAAAGCATTGATCTATAGTCATGCTTCATTTTTGTCCTAGTTATGAAGTTCCTTTTCATTCTGCCCTGTTTATATATTTTATGTAAATCTTCCAGAGGAGTAACAGACTAAAACACGATATAATAAATTAGGGTTACTAGGACTGTTTTTACATATACAGGGTCCATGACAATTTTCCAAACAATTAATGTTCCTTCAACAAAATGGCTGATGGAAATAGATGGATATTTAGATATATAGATAGACAGACCAATAGATACATAGATATTGGATGGATGGATGGATAGATGGATATAGAGACAAAAAAAAAAATACGAACAAATATAGACAGAAGGAAAGATAGGCTCTTCCTTTTGTGTGAAAGTAGTTCACAATTTTTTTACAAAAGGCATAAATGGCATGGAGTAATTACAGTAAATACTCCATTATATTATGTTACTGGGTTAAGGGGGGCAGGTATAGTACTAAGTGCACCTTCCTTCCGCTACTGGCTCACAGTCGGGAAGATCATTAGGTCTAACCTTTATGGAGTCCCCCTTTACCAACTTCTGAAGCTGCCCTACACAGTCACTCTTTGATTGATGCTGGGATCTGGAGAGCTGGGGTGAGGGGAGGGAGAGGGGGAGATCATGTAAATGAAAAACTTCCACACAGAAATTTCGAAAAGATACCCAAATAGACATGATTACAATTTGCATACAAACTCCTCCTCCCGAGATAAAACAAGGGGCATGTGGCACAAGCTAAACAGTAGATCTAGTTCCTCATACATATGTTATACATGAATAATAACGAAATAGTCTCTAACCATCTCACTCAGAACGATGTGTCCAAAACTGACCTGATCCTCCGGGCAGGAATAATAGGAGCCATCGTACTGAAAGGGTTACGAATAAGGAGGAGAGTGTGTGAGTTCGGGGGAACAGGTATGATAAGTTTGAAAATGGTAATCATAGATGACAATAAAAAAGATAATAAGACAATAATGCTGATAAGGTAATGAAGCTAATGATCACAGCGCTGAAAAATATGATGATGATGTTTAAGTGCTAATGATGTGTTGATGGAGACGACGGGAACGCTAATGATGATGCCATTGATGTTAATGGTCCCGTAAACGTACGAGTGATGATTGGTCTAATGATGATGATGACGATAATGGTAATGACAATGACGGTGGTAATAGTAATGGTACGTACATTCTCTCCACTTGTCATTATAGTAGTCTCTTTCATTACCTAGCTCTCATTTCCTCACTCTTCTGGAAAGAAAGGAAAAACGAAGAAAGTGAATGAAAGCAAAAGTGAGTGAGAGAGAGAGAGAGAGAGAGAGAGAGAGAGAGAGAGAGAGAGAGAGAGAGAGAGAGAGAGAAGTATCTATATAATAAAATATGGCGTGGGTGTAAATTAAGGCACCGTGTAAGATGGACGGTGTCAAGGAAGGGTGCGAGGTTTTGAACTTTAGAAAACTGTGTTTTACTTAATGTCTTTGTAAAAGGGAATGGCAATAAACCAAGACCAGTTTCACTGCATATGCTGTTGATGCACTAGTTCTTCTAATTTGTGCATTCTATATAATATTCCAGAATTCTACCTACACCCATACAGTAATGGGCATAGGGGGTTAGATGATGATGGTGATGATGATGTATGTGCTAATATATGTACAAGCATGTTCTCTCCTGAATACTATCTGACACCATTTTCCACGACATAAACACAAATATTATCATATTTAAAAGATAAAAAGCTGTGAAATATAAAGTACATACAGGGAGAAGGAGCTCCAGACCAAACTGCCACTACGAGCACGTTCCAGCCATAATTCGTTGTCGATATTGCAGTTTTATGGTGGAGGCAATTAGAGGAAGATAAAGTGGTCAGAATGGAACACGTACCACAAGATTACAGTGTGGAAAAGACTAACTGGTAGTGGTGGTGGTGGTTGTGGTGGTGGTAATAAGGGTGGCCGTTGTGGTGATAGTGGTGATGGTAGTGATGTTAGTCGTGGCAGGTTAGTAATGATGGTGAGGATGATTGTGACAGTCGTGAATATGATACTGATATAAGAAGAGTGTTGGGTTGGAAATTCTGAATGGATTGAGGGAAGGAAAGCTTCAAGTGTGAGTGCTATAGTGGTGATGTTAAGGGTGGTGATGATGTTAAGGGTAGTGGTGATGTTAAGGGTAGTGGTGATGTTAAGGGTAGTGGTGATGTTAAGGGTAGTGGTGATGTTAAGGGTAGTGGGGATGTTAAGGGTAGGGTAGTGGTGATGTTAAGGGTAGGGTAGTGGGGATGTTCAGGATAATGGTGATGTTAAGGGCAGTGATGATGTTCAGGGTACCAATGATGATAACAGTAAAGGTGTTTTCTATACATCTATCGTTCAGTTCTTTTTTGCCTCATCAAGATCGTAGGGGCTCGGGGCTAGGTTACTTAGTCCTGACATTTAAGGCTAGGGTGACCAGACTTACTGTTCCCTGAATAGCATTATATGAGCAACAAACCCCAACCACCCCTCGGACGTAAACGCTTGAGGGTCTCCTCGGGTTGGAAATCGTTAACCAAATGGACCACCAGGCGTCACTTGGTCGTAATGTTACCACCCAACGCAGTAAATGGTTTCTAAGTTACAGGACACCATTTCGCTTGTCGCTCAGTTTCCTGTAGAGTCACCTGAAGGCAGCACTACTTCAAGTGAGTGGATGGTTAATACAATGATGGTGTAGGAAGGCTGTTGGGTAGTAGCAGTAGTAGTAGTTTTTCCCTAGGCAGTCTGGCCAAACAGCCCCGAGTCCCTAAGGAAGGCCACAGCTGAGACCGGGCTTTCCCACAGAGCTCCCAAGGAGTGTATGTTGTGTTGTTGGCGTAGGTGATTCTGTGCAATGCAGTCTTCCATAATGTGCTTAATAGTATGGGATGCTGTGTTGCATCCTGGACAAGCATCAATGATGGAGTCATCCGGTCTCTTCTGATAACTTAAGAGGGCTGGATGATGCCTACATCTCAGCCTGGCCAGGTGGACCCTGTCCTCATGAGGGAGATAGGATTCAGAAGGGTGGATATCAGGAAGCCCTGCATGCAGCTGTAGATTGTCTTTAAGTAACTGAATGGAGTGACGAGTGATTTGAGTATGAATATGCCTCTGGAAGCTGGTTTGAGGCGGGTGATGGGGGAGAGATGACAGTATTTGTGTATGACATTGTGTACTGGGTGTTGTTTTGATGTTCCCCGGTGTGTGTGAATGTGCCTCCATGTAATGCAGAGGATGTTGTGGGTTTGTGGAGGCTGCAACGAGAATTTGGGTGCCTCTCATTTCTATTGTAGATGATCCTTCACATTGAGGCTGGTGGGTTGACTGGTGTGCCTGTAAAGAAGAATGGATATGAGTGTGAGAGCCAGAATTCTCGTCAGGTAACGAGGCTCCATAGCACCTCTTCCTTAGTGATTAACTGAGCGTGCCTGTTCTGACATTACGCAGGAAACAGTAAAGAAAATTTGTGCAATATTTTTCATCAGAAGCAGAGCCCCCTGTCGCTCTTCCCAGGCAATTACCAGCCTCTTTTATCCCATCCAGCCAATCAGAATCTCCCTTTATCCCCGCCAGCCATTCAGAAGCCCATTTTCACTTCCCGCCTATACGTCACAGCGACATCCCAACCACGAAGATGTACAGTAGTTATTGGTGGATTCAAGTTTGGTACACTCTGTTTCAGTTTGGTACATTATCTTTCATATTTTTTGTTTGTGTTTTTTTGTTCTTTCTAAAACTTTGTGTTGGGATGTCTTTGACACTGTACTGTCATTATTTTTCCTCTTCTTTTTTTTTTCTTCTTTCTTCCTTTGCTTCCCTTTCTTTCTCTTTCTTCTTCCTTCCTCTTCCTTTTTTCATCCTTGTATGGTTTGGTAAAAAAAAAAATAACAAGAGTTAAATGATCAAATCATTTGTGAAAGATGTAGAAGAAGAAACGTACTCAGAAAAAGTGCTTGACTTTCCCTGCGGAAAATGACATGCCAGCTGGTGAAATTCCTGAGTGTTAGAGTCTTGAATTGCACACACTTAGGCCGTCCACTTGTGGAGGCCTTTACCTGGTTTTGGATATGGTTGGTTAACCCCTTAACCACGAGGCATCACTTTCGTGACACTCGGGTGCAATGGATCATACCACGGGGCATCACTTTTGTGATTCTGTGTTATTTTGAATTCGCCTGGGCTTTCAAGTGGTGACTTGTATCATCTGTCAGTATTGCCTGTGTCCAACAATAGTCAGCGCTGCTAATGTCATCTGTACTCCCATCCATTGTTGACAATTTAGCCATTTTTCCCAGTTCTTGACTCCTCTCTCCACCTCCCCTCCATTACCCTCTCCTCCCCCCTGCCCAGCCGCGCCGCACTACACAAACCTTGCCCGGATTTTTCCACTCATTTCATCCATTGAAATGAGCCCTATGCCCTATTCTTATACAAAATATTATATATAAAAAAGAAAAATGGTAAGTGATAGTCCCATACACCTGGAATTGGCTAATTATCACCTGTCAACATCCCACGTGCACTCGTTTGCAAATTTTCCCTGCTTGTTTCCCCTTAAAAAATGCCGTATGACCTATTCTCGTAATAAAAATATATATAAGAAAGGAAGGGAGAAGCCTAAATGATATTTACATTCACCTGGAACTACCAAATTTATTATGTATTGCCTAGATTTCCTGCCAATCATTTCATAGGATATAAATTAGCAGCTGTCACCACACTGACATTGTCAACCCTTGGCTGCCCATATACGCCAAGTCATTCAGTTTACCGTTGTCTTTCGAGGTGAAACCATGTTGGATTCACGCCCCTCCATTTCCGCTGCTTCTGAGCTCATTGCAAAGGGCCCTGTGACCTCTACCCCTACTAAACCTCATGTGGGAAGGGGTAAAGGATTAAGTGACTCTGCTGTTGAATGTGAACTGGCTAATTTATCGATGATAATGACGGACAGTGACTACGATCTTTCTTGTGAGTCGCATGATGAGCCTGTGGAGGAAATGGTGACAGAAACTCCAAGTATGAGTGCTTCAGTGTCCCAAGTTCGTCCTGGCTCCAAAGGAAAGGAGACCTTAGTGCAGTATGGGAAGGAATTAGGGAAAGGAGTGAAGAGGAGGCAGAACAATGGCCCTGTGTGACCCAGCCCACCATGAGTCCCGAGGTGAATCACCTCCCCGCTCTCCCAGCCCCACTTCACCAATATCTTCAACCTCTTCAGCCAAAAAATCTCCTGAGTCTTCGTCGTCGGAGTCTCCATCAGCACCCACAGTGAAGGCAGGCCATAGGGGATGAGGTAAATCCCTTACTTGTTGTAAAAGTAGAGTTGTTTCTAGAGTAAGGGCTGCTAGTGGTACACGGCAACCTAGGGTCAGTTGGAGTGACCTTGAAACGGCCCAGTCTGCCTCACAGCCACCCTCATTCACCCTCACCCAACCTACACCGCCACGAGAGGGAACCCTGGACGCCTTCGTGTGGATGGAAGGTTCCTATTTCATCCTGGAACAACTCCACTTTGATGAGAGTTCCTCATGGATACAGCCTGCCTTCATTCTTGATGAGGATGCTGAGTGTGCGGACTACCTTTTGGCCTTCCATGATGACGTAGTCATGCAGCACATATGTGATGAGACAAATAGGTACGAGTCACAACGTGCTGCAAGTGGTGCAGGTACAGTGCAAATGCAACTGTGGAACGTGCTTGGAGTGCAGGAACTGCATGTGTTCCTCGCCTTCATGCTTCTCATGCCTCATTCACGGAAGCATGAGTTGGAAGATTACTGGTCCATGGACCCTTTATTACCCTCACCTACTTTCAATAAGTACATGGCCAGCGATTGGTTCCATAACATATTGGGAAACCTGCACTTCACCAACAACCATGTACCTTCCCAGACTGACCCACTCTGGAAGATCCGGGAGATTCGGAACAGAATGAAGGATAAGTTTATGTCATTTTTGCACCCATTTCAGAAGGTTGTCATAGATGAATCCTTGGTTCTGTTCAGAGGACGTCTGAGGTTCGTACAGTACATTCTAAGCAAATGTCATTGGTTTAAAATAAAGTTCTTTGTACTGTGCGACTGTAAGACGGGGTACATCCTTGACTTTCTCATCTATTCAGCCAGCATTGTTGATCTGGAGAAAACACACCCCCTTGGCTTCTCAGGCTGTGTAGTGAAAGTGCTGCTTGAAAGGTATTTTGGTGGGAATCATGTTCTGTATTCTGACAACTATTATACAGCACCGAAACTTGCTAAATACCTTTCAGAGCACGGCATCGGCGCCTGCGGCACTGTCAAGAGCAATCGTGCCCACTTCCCCAAATTCCCCAAGGCAGAAACTTCGCAGCAAAGAGAGTGCATCTACGCAAGTCTGAGAAGATGCTGGCAATACGGTGGCATGATGAGAGGGTCATGCACATGCTTACCACCATACACAAGGGGGAACTGAAAGACAGTGGGAAGGTCAACTGTAGGACAGGCGACCTGTGTAGAAACCTGATGCTGTCATTGACTATAATATCAACATGCGGCTGGTGGACAAGTCCTACACGATGATCGGAGAGATTGACTGCCTCAAGAAGAATACAAGGTGGTACGGGAAAGTGTTTCTGCATCTCATTGACATGATGATGCTGAACGCCTTCATCCTGTACAAGATGAAAGTAAAGCCACCCAAATCCTTCTCCTTGAGGTTGTTCGCCAGGACCTGTGTTCAGCAGCTGCTTGAGAGATATGGTAGGGTGACAGCAGCAGTCTAAGGCGCCATGCTGTAAGACTTCCCGATAGTCTTGAGCAGAGAGCATACATGGATCGGCACAGACTGGTACAAATGCCTGCCACTATGAAGAGGAAGACTGTGATCCGCAGGTGCCAGATGTGTGCACATACCACCCGATGCACACCTGAGCACAAATGCACCTCTTGGCAGTGCGCTGAGTGCTAGGTTCCCCTGTATGCAGTCTGCTTCTTTGATTACCACAGCCTGAAACATTTCTAAAACAGTGCAAGTGGGTATGTAAATAATGTGTAAATAATGTGTAAATAGCAAGTGAAAGCAATGAATGTAAATATAACTGAACAGTGGAAAATAGTTTTATAAGTTACTTCAAGTGACAGTGCATAACATAGTGTAAATAAAATAGAAATGTAAGTAATGTAAATAAAATATAAAATGTAAATAGAAATGTAATTAATTAGTAATATAAGAATACAGTATGAGTACAAATACTTGGAGTCATGAGAGTGAAAGTGAAGCGCTTTGCTCTCTACGGTAGTTTACTGAACGAGAAAGTGAATGCCTGGAGTGAAAATAAACTATTACTGAAGGAAACTTATGGATAAATACTGTATATGTAAATAAGTGTAATAAAGTACTAGGAATATAAAGTGTGAGTGTGTTTATGAATAATAAGTGACAGAATACCAGTGGGGAACGAGCGCGGATGGAAGGCTCATTCAAGCTCGTAATTTACATTGCTTTTACAGTGTTTATTTTTTTTGGGGGGGTATGGATTCCAAACTACTTGAAATTCATAGAATAGTGTTTCTAGCGATAATATCAGGCAGTGGTAATCATATTACGGAGTGTCGGGAAGCGTAAAGTGAAAACTTCATTACCCAACTTCAGAAGTCTCCACAAGTCCTAAGGTAGTCGACGAAGGCTCAACAAACATCCCAGGAGAAAGCTGAAGGTATGTGCCATAGGCATATTTAATTATAATATTCTAGGACTAATAACTAATTTTTGGCAAATATTTATAAAAAGTCAGTCGGAGAGCAATTATTCCCGTGGGATGTGCACGGACCGCTTCCTACATCCCCGCAGTTAAGGGGTTAATACCCTTCTGTGCGTTACTCTTCCATGATATGACAGAAAGATTGATGTAACATGGCATTGGATAGTAATGTGCAATAAGCAAAATAAATCGCTTAGGGAAATGTGTTAAGGAGCTTCCGTAACCCAAGAGAATCCACCGTGTTATTGGTGGTCATATGAACCCCTTCACGCTTATGACGTCTTTATTTTTAATAATATATTCTTGTTAACGTCAGACGATTTTGTTCAGCTGGGAGGAGACGTGGAAGGGAATGGAATTGTCTTTCTCAATTAATCACTTGAGTGCGATGACCTACAGTTTCATGCAGCAACCAGGAGGCCAAATTAACCAAGAGAGTGCCATTGTGGTGAAATGTGGTGAAATAATAATATGGTGAAATATGGTGATTGTGGTGAAATATGGTGAAACATTATTTATTTTTTCTTTTTTTTTTTTTTGCCTATCGACCATTAAGGCCGGAGCCTCTGGTCATTAAGGCAAATATATATATGTATATATATTGACACATATATACATATATATACAAACATATATATATACATACATACATACACACATCCATGCATATGAACACACACACTCATGCACACGTACATATATATATAATAATTTTTATTTTATTATTTTTTTGTAGTTTTATTTTTATTATTTTTATTTATTTTTTATATTTTTAACCTTATATTACTTATAAACAAAATACCTAATCTAAAGACCCTAAAACTAACCACCTAACAGACAAATCGCTAACCTATACTAAATCCTAAGAGACAAATAACTAGACCTACACTAATATTCAAAAAGCCTCGACCAAGAGAACACCATCGACTGCAGATATGTAATCCCTTCCTACATTACATACCTGCACTCATCACCTGATGACTGTCAGTCGAGGCACAACCTAATATAGGGGACATCAGTATATGAAAGGGAACCAGACGAGTCAGGAACATTTCCATATACGTCAGCTGTCGTCCCTAATTAGAATAACTTAAGCAAGATAACATAATGTATTTACATAATTTGTACAAAAATTGAAGAACCTCGCCCAGCAGACTACCATCGACTGCAAGTGCCCAATACCTTCCTATATTGCACACTTGCACTCATCAGCTGGTGACTGTCAGGCGAGGAACTTGGCTTAATGTAGGGGACATCTATATTAGAAATAGATCGGTGGGAGGAGGAACTATTTAAAATATGTCAACTGTCAACCCTAATTAATATTACAATATATACATATTTACTCTTCATAAAAACCATAACCACTCAGTAAAAAAAGTCACATCACTCTGATCAGTCCGGTCTCTCTCAAGAAAGCCATCAATTTATCAGTCATAACAATGTCCCCATCACCCAGGATAGTGGAAAGGGTGAAGGGGACGTCTGCTACGCCGCAGTAATTTATAAGTGAAGCGCGTTCACGAATAAATCGCCGACAGCGCAGGATGATATGACTGATAGATAACACCGCATTACAGATGTCACAGTGCGGTGGGAAGCGTCTTTCCATATATGGTTTTATGTGGGTTAAAATGGTGGCATTAAGCTGTAGCCGTGCCAACACTTTTTCTTCTAGGCGACTGGGACGGTTGGCAGTGTCCCAGTCGCCCAGGTACGGCTTACAAGTTGGAATATTTAGTCTGGTCCACTGACCTTGCCACAGAAGATTTATTGATTTCTTTCCGAGAGATAGACTCGACCGTAGATCACGAGGAAAGTCCCAAGTCTCCTCGAGCTCCACAGCCGACTTTGCAAGTAAGTCAGCCTGCTCATTGCCGTAGATACGACAATGACCAGGCACCCAGATCAGCGTGAATGACTTGTTGCATGAATGCAACTTATTAACGATGCGGCCCTGGATCTCATGAGAGTCCGTAGTGCAAGATGCAATTGCCTGAAGGGCTGATTTTGAATCTGAAAATATGACAAATGAGTCAGGCCTAGAATTCAGAGCATAGTCTATGGCTTTGTCAATAGCAAAAAGTTCTGAAGTAAACACAGATGTATGAGTCGGCAACCGATACCTGAGGGCACATTCAGTCGACCACACACTTGCACCCACACATTCACTCGACTTGGAGCCGTCGGTGTACAATTGATGGGGCCCCAAGTGACGAACAATGACGATACGAAACAAGTGGTGGACCTCCGCCTCCGGCGCCTTGGCCTTTGGTGCTGGGAGCCATGTGACATCGACTGTAAAGCCGGGTGGCTCCCAAGGCGCTATATTTTTAAGCACCAACTTGTCACAGTCACTGGGGTCCACATCAAGCTCCTGAGTCAGTAAGTGGAGGCGAGCGGCAAGTGGCCGACGCACCCCCCGCAGAAGGTGATGGTATTGACGCAGGGGGGTACAGACCACATTGCCGATATTACTTTTCCTTAACGTCCTTATACCATAGGACAAGGCCAGGTGGTCACGGCGAATACAGAGGGGAGGCACATTCGCCTCCACTTCCATACGAGTCACACGGGTACACCGGACGGCTCCAAGACACATTCGCAAACATTTATTCTGTAACACATCCAATCCTTTCAGAGTGGCATCGGATGCCGAGCCATACACCTGTGCGCCATAGTCAAGCTTCGATCGAACATTAATATAGTGAAATACGGTGAAATATCAATGGTGACTGTGGTGATAGTGGTGATAACAGTAGTGGGATAGTTGGCGAGAATAGACTTTGGCTGGGTGGGAGGGTGGACGCAGAATAAGACCACGGGAGACGTGCTGTCTGAGAGAGAGAGAGAGAGAGAGAGAGAGAGAGAGAGAGAGAGAGAGAGAGAGAGAGAGAAACTTGAAAACTGATATCTGATTTGATAACGCCTTATATTATCTCATTATCTATGGCGATCATATTGATATCAAGGAGTGGAGGTGGGAAAAATGATAAGTATGGTGGCGTGGGAGACACTGATAAGGTGGCAGTGATAAGACTAGGGCTCCTGTGGTGTGTGGAGATAAGAGTAATGATAATGATGATAGTGGCTGTGTGGTGCGAGGGGCAGGAAGAGGACTGTATGATAACTGGCCAGATCCACTACACACATTACAACAATGTTTCTCGTAAATACAGGAATATATTTTTAGGGGAAAGACAAGTAATACGGGAAGATTCTGCACTCTCCTTGTCTTGCCCTTCCTGTAACAAGATAAATATTTATGGTAGACAATGACCTGAGTTTCATAGTGATTCTACCTCCTGAACCCATTCTGAAATTAGCAGATAAGAAAATTATAGACTGGGATATGAAAGAATAGAGACGAGGAAAGGTATTATATGTTAAGAGAGGGAGGAAGTAACACATAAGGACATAGAAAGACGGGAAAGAATAGAGAGAAATAATAAAGACATACGAACTAGAGTTAAGGCGAGAATCATAAAACAATAAACCCAGTATGTGCAGGGAAAGATAAGAGAGAAATAACAGAGACATAAGAACAAGAGATAAGATGAGAAACAAAATACAACAAACCCAATATGCGCACCCAAAGATAAGAGAGAAGATAGGAAGGAACTAAAGGAAAAGAGAAGAGGAAACGTATTTAAATATTTAGACAGGGAGGGAGAATCACATAACAAGAAGGGAAGACGGGAAAAAAGAGAGAATATAACAAGTCATAGGAAGAAGACCCAAGGTGCTAGATATGACATTAAACGCAATATGAGCACGGAAAGATAAGAACGAAGACAAGGAGACATAACACATGACACAGGGTGTGAGATGTAAAGCATTAAGCTCAGCATCAGTATGGAAAGATTAAAAGATATTCAAACAAGAGACAGTGAGAGATATGACACTAAACGCAGTATGAGCACAGAAAGATAAGAGAGAAGGTAAGGAAACTTAGTATTATACAAGTGATAAAATGAGACATAAAACAATGTTATGAAAAGGGATTTGCCAGTTAAGTAGCCGAGATCTTTCTCGACATTTCCTGAAGTTTACTGTAGCTAGTTCCGGTATCGGTACGAGTCAGAGTTGCCAGTTTGCCTGGTGTTTGTGAGCGTAGTTGTTTCGTAAGTTATGCATTAATTTTTCTGCTCTCTTTCTTTAAAATGTTTTATTTAAGTGATTGCTTGTTAAATTATGTAATTTAAGTTCGTATGGTAAATGATTTAGGGTGTTATATAATGTAGGAAAACTCTAGCATGTTTTGATGTCTCCTACTTGGTAACTTTTGTTAGGGGCAAGTACAAGACCAGCACGTCCAAGAATGTTTGAGAAGTAGGTCTTTCTAGAATAATGCAAGCATATATAAGATGGGGTAGAGATTATTACAAGTTTAGTCGGGTGCCAAGTCAGCTTGAGTGAAGTGCAGTCGGTTCTGGTTCAGTTTGAGTGTAGTGTAGTCTCAGTGTCAGTGATGATTGTATATTTTTGGTACTTGTGAAAACAGTGGCAAACAGTGACGGGTTATTGAAGTTTGTATATCATTGGAACTTGAGAAAACAGTGAAGTGTATTTTTGGTACTTGTGAAAACAGCGGCAAACAGTGACGGGTCACTGAAGTTTGTATATCATTGGAACTTGAGAAAACAGTGAAGGGTCAAGCATTAAGTGTAATAACTGTGAAGTGTTGTTAAGCATTAAGTGTAACAAAAGTTGGTAAAGTGTGTATAACTCCAGTGCTTGTGAAAACAGTGAAGTTGGAAGGCATTAAGTGGAATTATTTGGAAAATAAAGACAGTGAACTCTAAGGAGCCAGTGTTTTTTTTCGCCTCAGCTGATCTTGTGTACTGCATACCTAAAGGCTGACCATAGGAGGAACAACTCACTGGGCAATGTCCTTCCTGTACTGTACTACTGCTGTTGGAGCCTGTGGTACATGTGAGGTGGGGACTTAACACTGGTGTCAGGAGTGTGAGATTTTTTAGGGCTGCAGTGAGTCTAACCTTCGACATGGAAGCGGAAGGTGTGAAGACAAGATCTCGAGCTGGGCAGGAGGAGGAATTTCCCTGGCGACAATCGTGAAGCTAATGCAAGCACAGGGTGATAAACTAGAGGCACAACATGAAGAACTCAAAAAAGTTACAGGCACAGAAGAAAGAAATCAAAGAACAATTGCAGGCAAGGAACGAAGAACAGAAAGAACGACATGAACAGCTTCAGGAGGCATTACAGGAGCAACAGAGGGAATTACAACTGAGAATGCGAGGACAGCTAGATGCTTTCATGGGGGAAATGAAGGAAGAACAGGAACAATTGAAGGAGGAGGAATACGCTGAGCTACGGCAGCAGAAGTATGAGGTAAGCAATGTCACGGGGTTATTAAGAGTATACAATATTAAAGAATATTATTCAATAGATACTTGAGAACAAGGACAAAAAACTGTCTTGTGAAAATCAAGCAATGATTACTTTATGTCGGCTTACTTCGCTGATTCTCTAAGGATGAGAATTTATAAACTTTCTCAACAGTACACAGCAGAGACTAATTATTCACACATGCCGCTTATTAGTACTATTGGCCTCTGGAGAAAGTGACTCCACCCCTGACAATCAATAACTAATGCTATTAATGATAAACAGGTTCTTGCTGGTGCAATTAACTCCTGGTTGCACAACGGATTTTAAGCTTAATACAAAAGGACTGGCCTAAGTACCACTTATGAATAATGCAAAGCGTTTATGCAAACTAGGAGCTATAAGTGAAATAAGCTTAATGGAGAAAGTTTATAAAAATGGTAGGTTACTAGTGGAGCAGGGAGAAAAAGTGAGCAGATGGAGAGAACACTTTAAGGAATTGTTGAACATACAGGCTGGAAGTAATGCGAGTATAAGTGGCTGGGGAATGGCTGGGAGAAGAAGGGAGGTGAGAAGACAGGAAGAAATCAGTAGGATAGAAGTTGTGGAAGCAATGAAGAAAGTTAAATCGGGGAAAGCCCCAGGAATTGATGGAGTGTGTGGGGAAATGCTGACGCATAGGGGAGAGATAGTAGCAGAAAGGATGTGGAAGATGTGCAGATTGGCCTGGGAGGAAGGTAGAGTCCCGGAGGATTGGAAGTCAGGTATAGTTATTCCCTTGTACAAAGGAAAAGGGGAAAAAGAAATGTGTGGTAATCATAGGATAATTTGTCTTCTTAGTATAATAGGAAAAGTGTATGGTAGGATACTTATTGACAGAGGTAGAAAAAGAACAGAGGAATTAGTTGGAGAAGAACAGGGAGGCTTTAGGAAGGGAAGAGGTTGTGTAGATCAGATATTCATTCTTAGATCTTTAGTGGAAAAGTTTCTAGAGAAGGGAAAGAAGTTGTATGTGGCTTTCATGGATTTGGAGAAAGCATATGACAGGGTGGATAGACAAGGATTGTGGAAAGTATTAAGAATATATGCAGTAGATAGAAAGGTGTTGAATGCTGTGAAGAGTATGTATGATGGTGCGAAGGCTGCAGTGCGTGTGGATGGTGAACTAAGTGAATTTTTCTCTTTGGAGGTAGGGTTGAAAAAGGGATGTGTCATGTCTCCATGGTTGTTCAATCTGTTCATGGATGGGTTAATAAAAAAGGTACAAGGTAGGGTAGTGGATGTTGGAGTGGCCCTGGTGAGAGAGAATAGTGTTTGGAAACTCCCTGTACTGTTGTTTGCAGATGATACTGTGTTGTTGAGTGAAGACGAAGGGGAGCTGCAAGGCTTGGTGGATGAGTCTGGGATAGTGTGCAAGAAACGGAATCTAAAGGTGAATGTAGGGAAGAGTAAAGTGATGGTCTTTGAGAGAGGTGGTCAGTGAATGTATAGAGAGTTTGGATGGTGAGGAATTGGAAAATGTGAGTACGTTTAAGTACTTGGGTAGTGTGATGAATAAGGATGGAGGTTTGGAGGGTGAAGTGCTTGAAAGGGTACAGCAGGAAAGAAAGGTTGCTGGTTCTTTGAATGCAGTGATAAGAAACAGTGAAGTGAGCATGGAAGTGAAAAAGTTACTACATGACAGTACTGTGATACCAACTCTAACGTATGGAAGTGAAGCTTGACATTGTTGGAAGGACACAAGTCAAGAGTGAGAGCAGTGGAAGTGAGTTATTTAAGAGGAGCCTGTGGAGTCACATGGAGAGACAGGCTGACGAATGAGGATATAAAGGAGCATTGTGGTGTTGATGTGGATGTGATAGGAAGTGTTATGAGGAACACACTGAGGTGGTTTGGCCATGTGGAGAGGATGGAGGGTGAAAGACTGACGAAGAGAGTGTATGTGAGTGAGGTTGAGGGGGGAAGAGGGAAGGGGAAGCCGAGGATGAGATGGAGGGATGGGGAGGAGAGGTATATGAGAGAGGGGGATGTGAGTTGGGAGCAGGACAGTGAAATGGCAGGGGACAGGACGACTTGGAGGCGATTTGTTTGTGGCCATACCAAACGGGATTGAGGCATCTGGCAATAGATAGATAGATAGATTGAAATAAAACACGAGTTTACATTACATTAAGCTCAAGAGAAAAGAACTGTAATTTACTGATTACAATGAAATAAATTAATGTTACATGAGCCTCAAGATGAATTCAAAATAAGATCGCACTCAGTCGCTCACTCAAAAGCTAACTCTTAAACCTAGGAAAAACGAAAAGAAATACTGGTCAGAGAGTGGACTAAGCGGATGACTGGGCGTCGTTGCTGAGGAAGGACGCTGCACATGCTGAGCCTCTCGCCAAATCACGCTAGGTGGGAATCAGGAACTGGACAACGGCGGCAGTGAGAACTGGGCGTCGGCTGAGGAAGGACGCTGCCACATGCACTGCTAACGTGCTTCCACGGTGCTCAAATCCTGACTGAGTTCAAATCATGAGAGAGAGGCGAGTGTCGAGCCGCACTTGCTAACGGCTGGAATGAGCGAAACACGCCCATAACAAATCACTCAGCGGAGGTGCTAATGTCGCGCACAAGGATGATCACTTATGAAACAGTGAAAAATGTCCTGAAAACATTCCCAATTGAGTAAATACAGGGACGGTTAAACTGAGTGATAAATGTTGGGATTCCACTAGAATTCACGGTTTCCCACCAAAGTTTAATGTCACGAGCTTATTTAAATATAGGATGCACCAACTCGTGACATTATGCCCCATCAAAAATGATTTTTTTTCTCTCAGGGGAAAAAAATTTCAATATACATACATATAAATCCTAACTCAGTCACACAAGATTCACACTGTGGTGAGTGTGTGCTATCCTGCTACACGAGAAAGTCACAGTTGCCAGTGAGCGAAAAAAAACTCGTATTTACGTTAACAGAAGCAGGCTTCAGGAAAAAACTCCGTGACGATGGTGAAAAATCCTGTACTTAGGTCAAACTGAGCGAAAAGTTCGCTACATTTACATTAACAACTAATTGTTATGTAGCATGATGTATGTAATACATGGTGTATGTGTGACAGTTGTGGTGTAACTGTACCTACGTGTAAAATGATATAATACAAATCAATAGTAAATAATGACGACGAGGCAGAAGAGAAGAGGCTGCAGCACGCGGCAGGGACGGCCAATTGATCTGCACAACAATGCTGCACCCGCCACCTGCACCTGTGAAAGGAATCAAGGTGGAGCATCAAAAGTGTCATTTCTCTCTCTCTGTCTAGCAATCAGTACTTATGTCATTATTAACAAGGAAACGTAGTCTTAGGATTTAAAAATCTCTCAGGACCCTTGTAGTTTACTGGTTAAGCTTACTTATTAACCAGGAAACGTATCAGTTCTTGAATTGCTCAAATCTCTTAGAACTGGCAGTTTACTGGTTAACCTAACATTATTAACCAGGAAACGTGTCAGTTCTTGAATTGCTCAAATCTCTTAGAACGGGCAGTTTACTGGTTAACCAAACTCTACACTTATGACTAATAACAGGAAGCTGAGAATCCCTACACAATCTCGGGCAGGTCACATTTTAACACCCACTGTGGGTGTGAACGCTCATGTGGATATTGTGCATTCTCCGGGAATCCTCAGAGTGGCCCACAGCTCGAGACGTTCCACAAGGTAATTCATACACAGCCTCGGACTGTCTCTGTGGGGTTCTCAAACTTTCCCCTTAACTTACGGTACATATGTATGTACAGGCCCTGGACATACTGTCCTGTGGGGCCAACAGGCGAGACGTCAGGTCTACACCCACTTCACCACTCCCCTGTCTCTCAGCTGCTTCAGAGATTATGGGTGTGGGTTCAAACGGCACAGGAAGGACTTGTCCCTGATTAATGGTACGTGGACACACATTGCAGGAACACACAAAGCTATCTATTTCTCGTCCCATTCCTGGCCAGAAAAAGTCAGCTCAGATACGACCCTGGATTTTCCTTTTGCCCATGTGACCTCCTGATGCTGAACAATGACCCCATTCTAACACTGCTTGGCGGTACTTGGCAGGAACGACAAACTGCAGTCGAACCTTACCCTGGGGTGTTCGTGACTCACGGTACATCCATCTTTGTTTACGAAGGAACTTGGCTTGACATCCCTGTAAATACTTTATCACTCTATCCTTTTGCTTCTTCCACACAGGAGCAAGTGTCGGGTCAGAATGTTGTTCTTGAACAACAGGTTGGCTACACATCGGGTCTTGCGGCAATTCAATGGTCACCTGGGTGACACAGCTTGGAGCCTCAGCCATGGCTCGTGTTACTGTAGCCGAAGTCTGTGTAGCGTCATCTTCGGTGCAACTATACTTGGCACCGGGAATATTGGCTATGATTAGGTCAAACAAAGGTTCTGGCATGACAACTGCGAGTATCGTACCAGTGTAAAATGGAGATGCCACCTGGATACATGCCTCAGGGAACAATCTCACTGATCCATCAATAAGGTTAACTTGGATCTGTCGACCTGTGTACTCCTCAGGCCGAACTAGACTCTGCCTGACAGAGCAACCTGAGGACCCATTGTCTCTCAGGACCTTCACAGGAATGGATCCCACAAACCCTGGCTGAACAAGGAAGGTACTGTCACCTGTGGGAGGGCCTGTGGAGGAAGCAGCTAGCCACTGATTAGGCTGCTGAATAAATGATGCAGCAAACATGGTGCCTTGAGAACTAGATGCTTGAGGGGTCGTACTCACTGCCTGTGGAGATGGAGCATTGGCCATCTGTGGAGGGGGGTTCACTGTCACCGTGGGACTAGTGAACGGTGGGAAAGTACCTGTACTGCTAAGGACAACACCACCGTTCTGCTGCTGACGAATGAAGGCTGCATTCGCCTCCTGCCTCCAATACACTGGGGCTGGTGCTGAAAAGGTTTGTCCCGGCGGTCGGTTGTGTGGCTGATACTGCTGCTGGTTAGGGTACCTGTTGTACCTCTTCCACTCAGGTTTCTGAGTGTTTTGCCCCTGGTCCTTCCTCTGCGGTTTTGGACCTTGGCCATTATTCCGAGAACGGCCTTGTTGCTGGGGTTCAGTCTGAGATGGTTTCCCAGATTTATCAGCTTTCCTGTTCCAGGTATGCTGATTGCGAGTTTGGTACCCATATGCAGTGAAAAAAGCATCAGTCTTCTTCACCATTTGGCTGGCATCCCTTACCTGGCAGATCTTATGCTAAGCCATAAGTTCAGTAGGCCACGACTTTTCTAGCTGCGTGCGCAGCATAAGGTCAATTATCCCCTCACACGTTGAAGGAGTTTCATCTTTCTCCATCCACTCACCTAAGTAAGCAGTAAGCCGGTCAAGAAACTGAACAGCAGTCTCTTTTTCCTGTAAACGTGCGCTCATGAACTGACTCTTGGCATTGTCAACTGTGAGACCGTACGCTTTGACGAGTGCGGCCTTCATCATCTCATACGTGAGATTGTCTCCACGAATTCTGTGGAGAATATCGAGGGCAGGGCCCTCAAACATGCTAAGAAACTGAAGCCACTTAGCTGCATCATCCAGCTGGTAAAGCTGAGCCATGTCTTCAAAACGAGCTATGTATGGCTCAATTCGCTCACCTTCCTTGTATAGGGGAAGCTTGATGTGTGGGGTCGCCAGAACATGTGCAGGGAGAGTGCTCATGGAGCTTGGGCCAGCTGCACCAGATGTGTCTGAAGCCAAGGAATCTCGCTTGAGCTTCAACATTTCAAATTCATGTTTTTTGCGTGCTTCTCACTCGGCACGTTCGTGTTCTCATTGTTCTCACTCGTATTCACGTTCTCTCTCTCGTTGTTCTAACTCGAGTTGACGTTCTCTCTCACGTTGTTCTCGCTCGTATTCGCGTTGTTCTCGCTCTTGTTCTAACTCGCATTCGCGTTGTTTTTGCTCGTATTCGCATTGTTGTCGCTCGTGTTCACGTTCTCTCTCACATTCCTCACATTGTTTTCGCTTGTGTTCACATTCTCTCTCGCGTTCTTCACAAGGATCTTTCTCATGTTGTTGCTTGTAATTAAACCGTGAGAGGACGTAGTTTTGAATTTTTTTGGGGCCACTAAGCCCAATATCTCTAGCTTCCTGTACATAGACGTTGGCAGCCATGATGCTAACTCAATCTAAGTAAACTAGCGACCCAGTACTGACTGCAATTTTGCAAAGAAAGATGCCAATAATCAAGAATAAAGAATATAGGCCCAGGTTAGTGGTGACCAGTTTCATCTAATTAAACTGGTAAAGAAAGAAAATTAAACAAACTGACTTTGAAAACTATTACGTAAATTAATAGAACTGAATCAATAATCACCAGTAAGATAGTGCCTATAGACTTTAATGATAAATACCTAAGTATGAGTGAGTGAGTATTATCTCGTGGATAGCTTTAGAAGTAGGAGTTAATATCCTGGAATGAGGTCGCCAAATGTTACGGGGTTTTTAAGAGTATACAATATTAAAGAACATTATTCAATAGATACTTGAGAACAAGGACAAAGAACTGTCTTGTGAAAATCAAGCAATGATTGCTTTATGCCAGCTTACTTCGCCGATTCTCTAAGGACGAGAATTAATAAACTTTCTCAACAGTAGACAGCAGAGACTAATTATTCACATGTGCTGTTTATTAGTACTGTTGGCCTCTGGAGAAAGTGACTCCACCCCTGACAATCAATAACTAATGCTATTAATGATAAACAGGTTCTTGCTGGTGCAATTAACTCCTGGTTGCACAACGGATTTTAAGCTTAATACAAAAGGACTGGCCTAAGTACCAGTTATGAATAATGCAAAGCGTTTATGCAAACTAGGAGCTATAAGTGAAATAAGCGTAATGGAGAAATAAAACACAAGTTTACAGTGCATTAACCCTTTAACCGCGGGTGTCATTCCAGAATGACATTGCAAAAACTGGACCAAACCACGGTTGTCATTCTCGAATGTTTGTGAATATTTTGAATACCCCGCGTTTTTTCCGTGCGCCAATTGTTTCAAGGGAGAGTAGCTATTAAGTTCTTTCACTCCAGCTGACCCCCACCTCCCTCCTCCCACCCCCCGGGCCCCCACCTCCCACCCCCTGGGCCCCCCACCCCACCCCTGACCAACACGCATCAGTATCTGTCCAGCTGTGTGAGTGACAACACCGCTGATGTGGCAGTGAAGTGCGGGGAATTACAGTGCCTTTTACCTGCCTCAGTGAACACAGAGTGGGTGTTTATCGTATGTGCAGTGTTCATATATGTTTATAGTATTATTATCAGAATGAGGTTGGCATTTGGTAATGGTGTGTGAGCGAAAAATAGTGATTACAACACCGCTGATGTGGCAGTGAAGTGCGGGCAATTACAGTGCCTTTTACCTGCCTCAGTGAACACAGAGTGGGTGTTTATCGTATGTGCAGTGTTCATATATGTTTATAGTATTATTATCAGAATGAGGTTGGCATTTGGTAATGGTGTGTGAGCAAAAAATAGTGATTACAACACCGCTGATGTGGCAGTGAAGTGCGGGCAATTACAGTGCCTTTTACCTGCCTCAGTGAACAAAGAGTGGGTGTTTATCGTATGTGCAGTGTTCATATATGTTTATAGTATTATTATCAGAATGAGGTTGGCATTTGGTAATGGTGTGTGAGCGAAGGTAATGGTGTGTGAGCGAAAAATAGTGATTTTAGATCGCTCACTTCTAACGGCACTGCCCATCCAGTGATAGTCAACGAAATCATGAAACCTACATCACTGCAAAGCCGAAGGTTAGTACTTTCTAATGGTACCTTATTTTTCGCTCTAGATTTATTCTGTGCAGAGTTATAAAGGTTTAAAGTTTGTTTACATTTTGGCTGAAACCCCCGCGGGAGAGGCCAGTCGGGGCAAAACAATGCCCACGGTTAAAGGGTTAAGCTCAAGAGAAAAGAACTGTAATTTATTGATTACAATGAAAAAAATTAACGTTACATGAGTCTCAAGATGAATTCAAAATAAGGAGATCGCACTCACTCGCTTACTCAAAAGCTAACTCTTAAACCTAGGAAAAACGAAAAGAAATACTGGTCAGAGAGTGGACTAAGCGGATGACTGGGCGTCGTTGCTGAGGAAGGACGCTGCACATGCTAAGCCTCTCAGCAAATCACGCTATGTGGGAATTCAGGAACTGGACAACGGCAGCAGTGGGAACTGGGCGTCGGCTGAGGAAGGACGGAGCTACACACACTGCTAACCTGCTTCCATGGCGCTCAAATCCTGACTGAGTTCAAATCGTGAGAGAGAGGCGAGTGTCGAGCCGCACTTGCTAACGGCTAGAATGAGCGAAGCACGCCCATAACAAATCACTCAGCGGAGGTGCTAATGTCGCGCACAAGGACGATCACTTATGAAACAGTGAAAAATGTCCTGAAAACATTCCCGATTGAGTAAATACTGGGACGGTTAAACTGAGTGATAAATACTGGGATTCCACTAGAATTCGCGGTTTCCCACCAAAGTTTAATGTCACGAGCTTATTTAAATATAGGACGTGCCGACTTGTGACAAGCAATAATGTGACTGAGTGCAAATAACATGTGGACGACCAGCTGAAGACAATTAGTGAGGAAATAGTGATGGAGTGCAGATGGCATGCAAATAACCAGTTGAAGCATGTAGTTGACCATGTGAAGATAATCAGTGAGAAAATTGAGGCTGTAGAGAAATATTGCACTGCTGAGCCTCAGGTTAGTGTACAGGGAGCATATGAAAGGAATGGACAGTGTATGGTAAATCTTCATGGATCCCAAGAACCTAAAGGTAGCATTACAGGGTTGAATAATCAGAATGTAGGAGAATTAAGTCCTGACCTTAATTATGATGCCCCAGTTTTTAGGCCCCAAATCAGTGAAATGCATGGCTATAATGGGGGTCCAGTTAAAAGAAACCTCAGGAATTTGATGGTAGAGTTTCTTGGGAAGCTTACCGTGCACAGTTTGAGTTACCTGCGGATCAGAATGATTGGGATGATAGACAGAGTACAGTGCAGCTTGCTACTAGCCTTAACCTGCCCCGTCCCGACCACTTTTTGACCACTGGTACCCCCCAATCCCGACCATTTTTCGACCTTTTTTTTTTTTTTTTTTTGCTAAAACTTTCGCTTTTGGTCAGAAACAATGGTCAGTGGCAAAGAAATTGTTCCCCGGGGTCCATAATTACCCTAACCAGGTATGCCTTGGTCCCACCTGGCCCCGTGTTCTCCGTAGGCGGTCTGAGCCTCTAATGTTTTCTATGGTATTATAAGTCTGGGAAATCAATGAAAGTAAGTAGATATGTATTTATTACAAACATAAAAACATGTGATAAAAGAGTAAATTGGATTTTATACAAAAATAGAGCTGAAATAAGCATTGTACCATCGTGCGAAACGAGCAAAATCGGGCAGACTGGTCACGATGAATCGCTAACATTCGAAAATCATGATACATATCGTTTTTTTTACTTACATAATACTTCTACAATAACATTATACCATTTTACATTTTATTGAACTGTTTTTACGTATTCACAGGCCTTTCGATAACATTTAGCGTAATGTTAGCGCTTATTTACGTAGTGAGTGAACTCGCTGTGACTGTTGTTTCAACTCGTATTGTGTTTTTTCTACTTACATAATACTTTCCTAATGACATTATACACTCTTCAACTTTATAGAACTGTTTTGAGATAATTTCAGGCCTTACGTAAATATTTAGCGTAATAATAGTGCATAATAACACACACAGTGAAGTCGCTATGACTACTATTTCAACTTACAACCTATTTTTGTACTTATATAATAATTCTCCACTAACATTGCACATGTTTACACTTGATATAATTGATATCACATAATTTCAGACCTTATGATTCAACTCAGCATCATATTAGCGCGTACTTACACAATGAGTGTTATCGCGATATCATTTGTTTCATCTTACACTAGTATTCAACTTATAAATTACCTTACTACTAACATTACAACAAATTCCACTTTATATAATTCCTATCACATACTTACTGACCAGAATGTTCTACTGAGCGTAATATTTTCGCAGATTTACACAGTGGGTGTACTCGTGACATCAATTATTACAACTTACACTATTTTTCAACTTATACGTTTTATTCATGCTAACATTACACCCGTTTCCACTTTATATTCTTGCTATCACATATTTACTGACCAGAGTGTTATACTGAGCGTCATATTTTCGCAGATTTATACGGTGGGTGTAGTTTTCATATCACTTCGTTCAACTTACACTATTTCTCAACTTATACATTACTTTCCTGCAAACATTACACCCGTTTCAAGTTTACATAAGACTTGGCACATACTGACTGGCCTTACCATTATACTGAGCGTCATATCGCCATCCCACACAGTTTCAGTAGTGTAGGAAGTTATGGTACTCTCTGAAACATGGCTGAAGGCACAACGCAACATTGGTGGTGGTGGGGGAGGTGGAGAGCGGCGCCTTTCATCACTCGCACTTCTCTTCCCTCTCCCTTTTCCTTTACCCTTTCCCTTCCCTTTCCTTCCTTTCCCCACATCCTGGGGCTGTGTGGAGGAAGTTTGGGAATATTGTATGGCGAAAGACGTGCTGGGGAGTGGCTCCACCTCCTCTCCCCTAGGCCTATGTGCACCACGTGCTCGTGCTGCCTCCCTCACACCACTTCCCTTTCACCCTGCACTCCCACCACACCACTTTCGCCTTCCCCAGACAAAACACTAGGCCATACTTTATTTGCCTTCTCGCCCCACCTTCTGATCCTCGGGGTGAGATTTTTTCCTTCCCCAACCACGAGGCAACATCACGTCCTAAGCCGCCGTCATCGTCATCGTCCTCATCCTCGTCCTCATCAGAATCTCTCTCTAGGGGATGGAGAGAGGTCCATGCAGGTGTTTTGGGTGCAGGCTGGCCTTCCCTTGCCTTACGATACGTGACATACCGCTTTTTCCGGGGCAAAGGGACCTCCTCATCACTGCTTGTTATTTCCTCCTCAGGCTGCACATAATCTCGATCCACCACATCATCATCAAGTGGAGAATCACTATCACCAGTGAAGGCATCCAGGGCGGATTGTATTTCGTCGTCTGAGAGACCTTTACGAGCCATGTCTGACCTGGGTCACTGCTAACAGGTGAGTGACCGAGACAAGGGCGAGCGCAGGTCACGCTGGGTCTGGGACACTGCCCGCCTGGGGGCAGGTAGGGGAGGATTGGGTACGTGGGCGAATCGAAAATCTCGCGCGAATTTTGAAAATTGTGGAAATTATGAACCTTGCAATTGCAGGACGTTGAAGTACGTCAACGGGATTGGCAGTGACATAACGTGAGGACGTGGAAGTACGTCGACGAGACGCCGCGGGTTAAGTGTGTCGCAATGGAAATTCTGCCTCAGATATCAGTCATGGAGAGGAACAGTTATCAGTCCCCAGTAGAAGTGCTGGTACGCAGATATGGAACCATGTGCCAGACTGAGGTTTACAAAGCAAGATTCCGAGCCGTGTACGGGCTTGAGGAAAATCCCTACTGCAGCTTGCTGATGACCTGGAGAGTATGGCGTACAAGACGTACCCTGGAGCAGCACCTAATCTGTTGGCTATTCTGGTAAGGGACCAGTTCATCGATGCTCTTGATAGTGCAGAGTTGAAAGTGCAAGTGAAGCAGGCACAACCAAGAAGCATGCAAGAAGCACTAGCCAGGGCTCTAGAATTTGAGTCCTACGTCAGGTCCAGTACATTCACCTTTCAGGCAGGTCGTAGTGCAGGATTCAAGGCAAGAAAAGGGAAGGTATGTGAAAAGGAAAAATTTGAGGGAAGTTGCTGGTACTGTGAAAAGCCAGGACACAGAAAAGAGGACTGCTACAAGTGGATGAGGGGACAGGAGAAGACTGGAGGAGGCAGCTGGTTCTGCGGGAAGTCGAGGCACAAGAAGGAAGATTGTCACAAATGGAAGAAGGAACAAGAACAGAGCATTGTAAGGAAACCTTCAGCTGTAACAAAGATATTGGACATGTAGTGAGGTGGAACACTTCAGTTCCGAGTGTCCGAAGAAGAAAAAGGATGATAAGAAGAAGGTTGCAGAAGACCAGAAAGAAGCAGAAAACTAGTGGAGGCTGGCGTGAAGGGGCAACCACCAGCCAGCTCTTCCCAAGTAGCCCCACCACCGAGAAAATTGCAAGAGGACGGCAATAGATAGTGTGTGAATAGACGGAAAGAAGTGTTCCCTGGTGATTGATTTGGCCTCAGAGCAGACTTTTGTGAGGCCTGATGTGTTACATCATCGGTATTTGCCTGAGTCATCAGAACAACTGTGTGGCGTAACTGGGCACTGTGCGGAACTGAGGGGACCCCTGGATGTCCAGATTGAAGTGGCAGGGTAAGAGGCTACTCTGCCAGTCTACGTGGCCGACACAGAGGATCCTTGCCTTCTGGGTCTGGACTACTTTATGTCCATGGGATGTAAGCTGGACTTCTACTCCATGAAAATGAAGGTTCGGGGAAGGTCATTTCCCGTCACAGCAGTGAAATGTACCAGTTCTGGTGGCGAAGTGAGAGTGCTTCGTACTACCGTGATACCCCCAAAGTCAGAATTGTTGCTCCAGTGTAAGGTAAGCGGCTCTTTTGACAGCTGTATGGGGGTAGTGGAGCCTGATGTCCGGTACAAGACGAAGGCCGGGGTGGTGGTGAGGAGAACGCTGGTGGAAACAGGTGCAGATGATGTGCCGGTTGTGGTGGCCAGTTTCTCCCATGAGCCACAGCAGATCAACGAGGGAGAAATTGTGGGATTGTGCCAGGCTGTGGACCCTGAGTGGCATCAGAGGAAGGCCTGTAAAAGGAGCATAGTCAAGGAAGATGGGTATGTCCCAGACCACCTACAAGACCTCTTCTCAAGGAGTTGTCAATGCCTGGATGGTTCACAAGTGCTAAAGCTGAGGCAGCTGCTGATGGAATATGCTGATGTCTTCTCCACGGGAGACCTAGACCTGGGGTGCACTGATCTGGTGGAGAATAGTACAGACACTAGGAATCACCACCCGATTAGACAGCCAGCACGGAGGATGGCGCCAGTCTAACTCCAAGAAATGGAGAAGGTGATGGAGAAGCTCCATAGTCAAGGAGTAATAGAAAAGTCCAGTAGTCCTTGGGTATCAGCAGTGATTCTGGTGAGGAAAAAGGATGGCTTAGTAAGGTGCTGTATTTTTTTTTTTTAATTTCTTTTTTAGGCCTATCGACCATTGAGGCCAAAGCCCCTGGTCATTAAGGCCGTATATATATATATATATATATATATATATATATATATATATATATATATATATATTATATATATATATATACATATAAACATATACACACAAAAACAAACACACACACACACACACACACACACACACTTCCATGCATATATACAGACACACTTTCATGCACACGTACATGTACATATATATATATATATATATATATATATATATATATATATATATATATATATAATAATTTTTATTTTATTTATTTTTTTGTATTTTTATTAGTTTTTTAAATTTTTCCTTGGTTTTATATTGTTTAGACCTTATATTATAAACAAAAACCTAATCTAAAAACCCTAACACTAATCACCTAACAGACAAATCACTAACCTATACTAAATCCTACAGAGACAAATAGCTAGACCTACACTAATGGTAAAAATACCCCGACCAAGAGAACACCATCGACTGCAAATATGTAATGCTTTTCTACATTACATACCCGCACTCATCACCCGGTGACTATCAGTTGAGGCACAGCCTAATGTAGGGGACATCAATATATGAAAGAGAACCAGACGAGTCAGGAACATTTCTATATACGTCAGCTGTCGGCCCTAATTAGCACAACTTGAACAATGTGATATAATCTATTTACACAATTTGTACAAAAAAGTGAAGTACCTCGGCCAACAGACCACCATCGACTGCAAGTGCCCAATACCTTACTATATTGCACACTTGCACTCATCAGCAGGTGACCGTCAGTCGAGGAACAGGGCTTAATGTAGGGGACATCTATATTAGAAATAGATCAGTAGGAGGAGGAACTATTTCAAATATGTCAACTGTCAACCCTAATTAAAAGTACAATATATACATATTTACAGTCCATAAAAACCATAACCATATAGTAAAAAAGTTACATCACTCTGATTAGAGACTGTCAAGCCCTGAATGAAGTGACAGTGAAGGATGTATACCCCTTGCCAAGAATTGATGACACCTTGGATGCTCTGTAAGGTGCTAAGTGGTTTTGCACCCTAGACATGAAGGCAGGATACCACCAGGTCAAAGTTGCAGAGAAGGACAAAGAGAAGACAGCCTTTTCATACGAGCAGGGTTTATGGCAGTTTAAAGTGATGCCATTTGGCCTGTCCAATGCCCCAGGTACTTTTGAATGCCTCATGGACCGCATACCTTAAGGCCTGCACTGGCAGACGGCTCTGATCTATCTGGATAATGTAATTGTGTTTGGACGGACTTTCGACCAGGAACTGGAGAGGTTGTCAGAGGTGCTGAACAGGATCTGCGCAGCGCGCCTCAACCTGAACCCCGAGTAATGCTACTTGTTTCAGAAGGAAGTAAAGTACCTGGGACACATTGTAGGTGAGAGCGGCGTCCGTACTGACCCGGAGAAGTTGGCAGCTGTGGAAAATTGGCCAGTCCCAACTTGTGTGAGGGAGCTACGGAGTTTCCTGGGCTTGTGCACCTACTATTGGCGTTTTGTCAAAGATTTTGCAACGATAGCTGCACCTCTTCACAACCTGCTGGGGAAAAGACAGAAGTTTGCATTGACAGCAGAGACTCAGAAAGCCGTTGACGAACTCAAGCATGAATTGGCAAGCTCTCCAGTATTGCTGTACCTAGACCAGAATCTTGGACTGTGATGCTAGTGACCATGGTATTGGTGGAGTCCTGTCACAGAAGAAAGATGACAAGGAGTATTTGGTTGTGTATTACAGCAAGAAGCTCAGCACACCAAAGTGAAACTACTGTGTGACCCATAAGGAGCTCTTCGCAGTGATGAAGAGCCTTGATTTCTTCCATCCCTATCTGTATGAGTCAAACTTCATCAGGATGGAACATGCAGCACTCAAGTGGCTGAAAATGCTAAAGAATCCGGAAGGACAACTGACACGCTGGCTTGGGAAGCTAGGCCACCACAATTATGAGGTGCAACACCGTCTTGGGCGGGTACATGGCAATGCTGACAGCCTGAGTCGTCGGCCTTGTGATCCGGAATGCTGGCAGTGTAGTAAAATGGAAGATCATGGTAAGAAATGCAGCCGTACTGCAATGACAGGGCCAGCGTCAGATGAAGACCTGAAGAAGATGCAGATAGAGGATGCAGATTTACAACCAGTGCTATAGTGGCTGCAGCAGAGTACAGTGTGACCAGCTTGGGAAGAATTTTCCAGGTTAAGCCCTGTGACCAAGAGCTACTGGAGTCAGTGGGACCTTCTTCGTTTGAACAATGGACTACTGGAGCATCAGTGGAAGACACCCGGTGGCTCAGCAAGTATTGGCAACTGGTGGTTCTGAAGAAGAAGAGGTCTAATATCTTGGATGAGTCCCATAACCAAATCACTAGTGGGTACCTGGGAGTGAAGAAAACTCTAAGCTGGCTGCGACAGAGTTACTACTGGATTGGCATGTGTCAGGATGTTGAAGAGTGGTGTCGGACCTGTGATGTGTACTGTGCCAAGAAGGGACCCAAGAAACGTGGTTTCGCCCCTCTCCGGCTGTACCAAGTGGGTGCACGGATGGAAAGAGTCACGGTGGACATTGCTGGACCTTTGCCACTCACTGAAGAAGGAAACTGGTATATATGTGTTGCCATGGACTACTTCACAAAGTGGCCAGAAGCCTATGCTATCCCTTATCAAGAGGCTGCGACTGTTGCTCAGGTGTTGGTTGATCAGTTTTTCTGTCATTTTGGAATGCCACAAGAGCTATATTCAGACCAGGGTAGAAACTTCTAGCCTGCTGTGTTCCGTGAATGCTGCAAGTTATTGGTGATCAAGAAGACCAGAACGACTCTGCTGAAGCCACAGTCAGATGGGATGGTGGAGAAATTCAGTTGGACCCTGAGACAAGAACTGGCCAAGTACTGCATTGATGGACAAACAGAATGAGATCAGAAATTACCTGCATTGCTGATAGCACATCGGTCTGCATCCCATGAGTCTACTAGCTACACTCCTGCAAAACTGATGTTGGGCCATGAGTAATGCTTACCTGTTGACCTGTTAATGGGGAGACCACCTGGTGAAGAGCTGCCTACTGACACCACCTGCTATGCGAAGCAGCTTTAGGAAAGGATGGCTGAGGTACATCATCAAGTGTGAGGAGCCCTCAAGTTTTCAGGAGAGGCGATGAAGTGCAAGTATGATGCCAAGGCAAGTGAAGTGAGTTTCAAGGATGGTGACCAAGTTTGGTTATACAATCCTCAGCGTAAGAAGGGACAGTCGCCTAATCTGCACAGCCCATGGGACGGGCCTTACACTGTGTTGGACCGCCTATCAGATGTAACATATCGGACTCATGGAAGGCAGGAAGTCTCGCCCAAAGATGGTACATGTGAACCGTCTGTGGCAGTACCATGGGCCAGGAAAGTACAGCTGGGATGTCTCCAAGGAACTGTGTTCACCCACAGCCAAGGATGCTGAGGAGGGCAAAGGAGCTGAAGTGCAAGAGCATGGTGACAGTTCCCCAAGAGAAGAAGCAAACCAAGAAGAGGATCAAGACCTTCCTGGAGGAGTGGACTGTGTGACGGAGCAAGGACATCGTCAGAAGCGGCATAGAAGAAGACCTGATAAATTGAAGGATTATTTTGTGTCTAGTTAGATGTTTCATTAGGACTGAGGTTTGTGTTTGTATATACTGTTTAGTTTTGTTGGGACGACAAAGAACTAGGGAGGGGGTAGTGTTATGAAAAGGTATTTGCCAGTTAGGTGGCTGAGATCTTTCTCGACGTTTCCTGAAGTTTACGGTAGCTAGTTCCGGTATCGGTACGAGTCAGAGTTGCCAGTTTGCCTGTTGTTTGTGAGTGTAGTTGTTTCGTAAGTTATGCATTAATTTTTCTGCTCTTTTTCTTTAAAATGTTTTATTTAAGTGATTGCTTGTTAATTATGTAATTTAAGTTCGTATGGTAAATGATTTAGGGTGTTATATAATGTAGGAAAACTCTAGCATGTTTTGATGTCTCCTAGTTGGTAACTTTTGTTAGGGGCAAGTACAAGACCAGCACGTCCAAGAATGTTTGAGAAGTAGGTCTTTCTAGAATAATGCAAGCATATATAAGATGGGGTAGAGATTATTACAAGTTTAGTCGGGTGTCAAGTCAGCTTGAGTGAAGTGCAGTCGGATTTGGTTCAGTTTGAGTGTAGTGTAGTCTCAGTGTCAGTGATGATTGTATATTTTTGGTACTTGTGAAAACAGTGGCAAATCGTGATGGGTTATTGAAGTTTGTATATCACTGGAACTTGAGAAAACAGTGAAGTGTATTTTTGGTACTTGTGAAAACAGCGGCAAACAGTGACGGGTCACTGAAGTTTGTATATCATTGGAACTTGAGAAAACAGTGAAGGGTCAAGCATTAAGTGTAATAACTGTGAAGTGTTGTTAAGCATTAAGTGTAATAACAGTTAGTAAAGTGTGTATAGCTCTAGTGCTTGTGAGAACAGTGAAGTTGGAAGGCATTAAGTGGAATTATTTGGAAAATAAAGACAGTGAACTCTAAGGAGCCGGTGTTTTTTTTTTTTTTTCCGCCTCAGCTGATCTTGTATACTGCACACCTAAAGGCTGACCATAGGAGGAACAACTCACCGGGCAACGTTCTTCCTGTACTGTGCTACTGCTGTTGTAGCCTGGGGTAATGTGGGGTAGGGACGTAACAATAATATACCCAACATTAGCATGGTAAGACAAGAGAAGATAAGAAGTCCTAAGATAAAAACACAAGGTAGGAGATATAAGATTAAATCCAACATTGATATGGAAGGATAAGGGAAAAGAAAAGGGTATATAATACAAGAGACAAGGTGAGAGAGAAAACATTAAACCCAACATGAGCACGCATAGCTGCAGTCCATTATTTTTTTTTCTTGCACTATCATAAGTGTTATATTCTATTAAGATCTTACTAACTCAAAGCCTAAACACCCTGACTAAATTCTGCTCCCTTTCACTCGGTCTAAAATTGTAATCTGTCTTTACTGCCGAGTTGCAACAATAGATTAACACTGCTGTAGATTATAACGCCAGCCACGAAGAGATGCTATGGGAAGGATGTAGAAAGGTAGTATCGTCTTTTTCTGCCACTGAGGTAAGTGGAAAAAACTACAAAAGGACGAACATCTAGGCCAAGTTAAGGTGAAAGGAGTATATTTAACAGTACTCAAGCGAGATGAAAGGGTTGTTATCAATCTACATCAATTTGGACCTCCAGACGTGGTAGCAGATTATATCATTATTATTACTGTTATTATTATTATTATCATATTATTATTACCGGTATTATTATTATTATTAAACATTTTCTCCCCCCCCCCCGTCTCACACTGCTCTACTTCTCGCACTTCCTCACAGTCAACATACCTGGTCGTTCCTCACCTGTCCATTTCTCCTCTCCTATGTCACGTGGTGTTCTGTGCACACCTTATAAATAATACATAATTTCCAAGAGTCTTTTAGGCCCATATTCTCCGTTAAAGGAAGTTCCCAAACACCTCTTCCTTACCGATTTAGATATTGTTGGTTAATATCTTTTTGCACTTTATTAATGCAGAGAATGGCGGTATAGGAACGATTTATGTAACACAGAAGAGGACAGTATGATGTAATAAGCCAAATAAATCACTAGGAGAAAGTTGTTTATCAACGAGAATATCGGGTTAGTCATATAGTAAGCAGCAGTTTCCATCGATTTCCGTCAAACTGATCATCATTCGCGACACTACTGTAATGTTTCTGCCATTGTGGATTTCTGTCAACTTATTTTAGCTTCCACTCTTTCTTGCATTGTTTTTCCTCAGCCAGTTTCTGATTTGTAACCTCTTTCTTGTATTAAATCATTAGCATCGTCATAAATTATTAATAGAATTAATATAATTAATGTCATAACTATTCTTGTCATTACCATAACATTATTATTTTTATTATTATTATTATTATTATTATTATTATTATTGTTATTATTATTATTATTATTATTATTATTATTATTACTGAAGTGGAGGAACAGAAGGGAAGGATAGGAGGAAGTAGTTCTTACATGGAGTGTGGAAAGACTGCAAGAGGATGAAAAAAAAAAAAAAGTCAGAATATAAGAGAGAAGTGGAGGAGCGATTGGATAAAAATGATTGGAGCAGATGGGTGACGTGGAAGGTGTGTGCAAGGTATTCACAAAAAAAAAAAAAATCTGTGTAGCATGTGAGGTGGTGTGTGGGGTGAAGAGAAGACGAAAGGGAGTGCAAGGAACAGCATGGTGGAATGAAGAGGTGAGACAGGCTGTGGTACAAAAGAAAACATTTAGTGAGTGGATGAGAAACAGGGGTGTGGAGGAAGCTGGGAGACAGAAGAGAAAGTTATACGTAGAGAGGAAGAGAGAGGTGAAAAGATTAGTAAGAGAGAGTAAGAAGAAGTGGATGTAGAAATTCGAAGGAATTTAAGTGTAAAGTAGAGAGAATATTAGAAAATGATCTGGAAAGAGGCAAAGAGAGTTAGATAGGGTGTTAAAGAAGTTAGTAGGGGAGTGAAAGATAAAAATGGTAGATTTACAAGTGGAGAAGGGAGAAAAAGTGAGCAGATGGAGAGAACACTTTAAAGAATTGCTGAACACAGAGAATGAGTAGTAATGCGAGTATAAGTGGCTGGGAGTAGGAGGGATGTGAGAAGAGAGGAAGAAGTCAGTAAGGTGGAAGCTGTGGAAATAGTGAAGAAACTCAAAATGAGGAAAGTCCTAGGAATTGATGAAGTGTGTGGTGAAATGCTGAAGCATGGGGGGAAATAGTAGTAGAATGGATAATATTAGAATGTGGAAGATGTGCAGATTGGCCTGGGAGGAAAGTAAAGTCCTGGAGGATTGGCAGTCAGGTATAATTAATCCTCTGTACAAAGGAAAAGGGGAAAAAGAAGTGTGGGGTAATCATAGGGGCATTAGTCTTCTTAGTGTAATAGGAAAAGCATGTGGCAGGATACTTATTAACAGAGTTAGGGAAATATCAGAGGAATTAGCTGGAAAAGAACAGATGGGTTTGAGGAAGGGAAAAGGTTGTGTAGGTCAGATATTTCTTCTTAAGTTCGAAGTAGAAAAGTTTCTAGAGAGGGGAAAGAAATTGTATGTGGCCTTCATGGATTTGGAGAAAGCATATGAGAGGGTAGATAGAAAAGGATTGTGGAAAGTTTTAAGAATATATGTAGTAAATGGAAAGTTGTTGAATGCTGTGAAGAGTATGTATGGGGTGCTAAGGCTGCAGTGCGTGTGGACAGTAAACTGAGTGAAATTTTCATTTTGATGGGTTGATTGAAAGAGGGATACGTCATGCCTCCATGGTTACACAATTTGTATATGGATGGGGTTATAAAAGAGATACAAGGTAGGGCAGTAGATGTTGGAGCAGCCTTAATGAGAGAAGGCAGTGTGTGGAAACTCCATGTATTGTTGTTTGCAGATGATAATGTGTCAAGTGAAGATGAAGGGGAGCTGCATGTCTTGGTGAATGAGTCTGGGAGATTGTGTAAGAAACAGAATATGAAGGTGAATGTAGGGAATAGTAAAGTTATGGTCTTCGAGAGAAATGAAGTCACTGAATGTACAATGAGGTTGGATGAGGAAAATGTGAGTGCATTTAGGTACTTGGGTAGTGTGATGAGTATGGATGAAGTTTGGAGGCGAAGTGCTGGAAAGAGTATAACAAGGAAGAAAGGTTGCTGTATTTTTGAATGCAGTGATAAAAACAGGGAATGAGCATGGAAGTGAAAAAGTTACTGCATGACAGAATTGTTTATAGCAGCACTAACGTATGGACGTAAAGCTTGGACCGTGTTGAAAGGGCACAAGTGATGAGTGAGAGCAGTGGAAATGAGCTGAGATTGAGAAGAGCATGTGGAGTCACATGAAGAGACATCACACGGAGAGACAGACTGACAAATAAGGAAGTGAAGCAGCGTTGTGGTGTGGATGTGGATGTGACAGGAAGCGTTAGGAGAAACACACTGAAATGGTTTGGCCATGTGGAGAGAATGGAGAGCGAGAGACTGACGAGGAGAGTGCATGTAATTAAGGTGGAGGGGGGGAGAGGGAGGGAGAGGCCAAGGATGGAATGGAATGATGGAGTGGAGAAGTATATGAGAAAGGGGAGTATATACTGGAAGCAGGGTAGTGAAATGGCGGGGGAGGGCGACACAGAGGCGATTTGTTTGTGGCCACCCCTTACGGTATTAAGGCGTCTGGCAATAGACAGATAGATACCGGTTGATTATTATTATTAATATTATTATTATTATTATTATTATCATCATCATCATCATCATCATCATCATCATCATCATCTTTATCATCACCATCATCATCATCATCATTATCATCACCACCACAATCATCATCATCATCATCAATCATTATAATCATATTAATGTATCATCCAATACTCCACTGGAATGGAAATGGATGAAAATGAACAGAAATGAGTGAATTACAGTACAAGGAGATGCCATCACCAAAGTGCCCAATGACATTTTTAGTTCCATTCCACAGCCATACAAATAAAACCATATACTAATTACAGTACATCTATAAACTAACAAATAAAACCATATATATACCAAATACAATACATCTAAAACCTAACAAATAAAACCATATACCAGTTACAATACATCTATAACAAATAAAACCATATACCAGTTACAATACATCTATAACAAATAAAACCATATACCAATTACATCCATAAACTAACAAATAAAACCATATACCAGCTACCCATCTATAAACTAAGAAATAAAACCATGTACCAATTACATCTTTAAACTAAAAAATAAAACCATGTATCAATAACAATAAATCTTTAATCAGACATTTTTATTTCTTTTCATTGTCTTTTTTTCATACACTAAAATTTTGGGGGTTTCTTTAGCACAAATACAGCTAACAGTATTAACGATTATGTATTATGGCCAGTGACGTATTATTGGCCAAAAAATAAGGATTTTCACCCTTTACAGTTTGTTTCATTTGCAAAATTTCATGTTCAAACTGGAAGGTATGACGTCACATTCTCTTCCCCCCCCTCTCTCTCTCTCTCTCTCTCTCACACACACACACACACACACACACACACACACACACACACACACACACACACACACACACACACACACACACACACTACTAGCGACTCAGAGGCAACCAAAAGCCTAGCAGAAGGTGACTGGGATATACTAATTGCAAAATTTCCAGAGAGGCATCTCAAAGACATTAATCGAGACAGGCGGATCGGGGAAACAAGACAGAAACTCGGGGGAGAGAGAGAGAGAGAGAGAGAACTGTGACTAATATGAAGCTCTCAAGATTTTTTTTTTTTTTATGCTTTAGTAGGTTATCGAACTACATCAGTATTTGCAGGTTAATGACAGTGTAATTTGAGTGGGTCGGTCATCTGTGGAATCTAAAATAAATTCTGTGATTAATATTTAATCGTAAATTTCATATTGTTAACAGAATAGGAAGACCTCGAAGAATGATTAATTCACGATTTTACCTTTTATAAATGTAATATACCCACGACGTGAGATGCAGGTATCGTTGTTGGTATTGTTGTTGTTGATGTTGTTGGTATTGTTGTTGTTGATGTTGTTGGTATTGTTGTTGTTGATGTTGTTGGTATTGTTGTTGTTGATGTTGTTGGTATTGTTGTTGTTGTTGGTAATCTTGTTATTGTTGTTGATATTGTTGTTGTTGTTGTTGGTATTGTTGTTGTTGGTATTGTTGTTGTTGGTATTGTTGTTGTTGGTATTGTTGTTGTTGGTATTGTTGTTGTTGGTATTGTTGTTGTTGGTATTGTTGTTGTTGGTATTGTTGTTGTTGGTATTGTTGTTGTTGTTGGTATTGTTGTTGTTGGTATTGTTGTTGTTGGTATTGTTGTTGTTGGTATTGTTGTTGTTGGTATTGTTGTTGTTGGTATTGTTGTTGTTGGTATTGTTGTTGTTGGTATTGTTGTTGTTGGTATTGTTGTTGTTGGTATTGTTGTTGTTGGTATTGTTGTTGTTGGTATTGTTGTTGTTGGTATTGTTGTTGTTGGTATTGTTGTTGTTGGTATTGTTGTTGTTGGTATTGTTGTTGTTGGTATTGTTGTTGTTGGTATTGTTGTTGTTGGTATTGTTGTTGTTGGTATTGTTGTTGTTGGTATTGTTGTTGTTGGTATTGTTGTTGTTGGTATTGTTGTTGTTGGTATTGTTGTTGTTGGTATTGTTGTTGTTGGTATTGTTGTTGTTGGTATTGTTGTTGTTGGTATTGTTGTTGTTGGTATTGTTGTTGTTGGTATTGTTGTTGTTGGTATTGTTGTTGTTGGTATTGTTGTTGTTGGTATTGTTGTTGTTGGTGATGAAGGTATTGTTGTTATTGTTGTTGGGATTGCTTTTTGTTATAGCTGTTGCTGTAATTGTTGTTTTTGTTGCTGTTTCTGTTGCTGTTGTTTTAGGTGTATCTCTGCCACACCCAGAACACGTGTTATTATTTTTTTGTATGTCAGGCCTCGTGGAAGCAAAGTGTGAGTTTGTTGGTATTCATATTACTGTAACAAGCGCGTTCATAGACAATGTGACGTGGATCCTCTCAGATACCCATGAAAAAGGAGGGGTGTAAAAAAAAAAATAATGTGTGGGATGAGTAGAGACTAGATGAGATGCGATGGAACTTTGGCGGGCAGTGGGGCTGTGATTGTGAATTGCTATGAAAGTGTGTTCTGCAAGTTTAAGGATCTGAGCAAAGTAAAAGTTTGAACAAATTCTATAAATGAAAAACTCGGGGAGAGGGTAAAGAAATGTGTATAAAGAAAAATGGATGGGATGTGTTGGAGCTGTCGTGGGGGATGGGGAGAGGCCTTGAGAGTGTACCAAGTAAAAATGGGTGCTGTGAGATGAAAGGTCTAAGTGAGGCGAAGCTTATTTCAAAATATTCATCAACAAGAAAAGGGTAAGCACGTGTTGCTCCCACATACCGAATGACTGGCGACGCTGGACTTATACGTGACACCATGAAAATTAATGGCGATGATGGAGACGGTTTCAACTTCATCACTATGGTTTTTTACAGATAGATAAACAGACAGATATGGCTAATCTCTCTCTCTCTCTCTCTCTCTCTATCTATATATATATATATATATATATATATATATATATATATATATATATATATCATAACAAAAAGCTTAATCTTCAGCAAGCCATGAGGACGTGTGGGCAGGATTATGCGGATGAGTGTTTTTCATAATGCAACTCCGGCAAACTTGAGAGAGAAAGTTTGGTGGGTTTTGTTCAAGCTGGAGTGCTGAGGCGATGAGTTGGTCACAGCAGATGGTGAACATGTTGGGAGGGTGTGATTGTTTGGAGGGTATGGGTGTAGGGAGGGTGGGGATGTGGGGAAGATGGGAGTGTGAGGAGGGTGAAGGTGTGCGGAGGATAAGGGTGTGGCGAGGATGGGGGAGGATATGAGTTTTTTTTTTTTTTATGTGAGGAAGAAGGAACCAAAGGCAACGAGCCCGCAAAACTGTTCCTTCCAAGAGAAAAACAAAATACAATATAAAGCCAAATTCAAGATCCATTCATTTCGAGATGCCTGGACACACTGCGTTTGAAAGACTGGAGATCATAGGAAGCAGGAAATACAGACAGAGGAAAACAGTTCCAGAGTTGACCTGTTGCATAAATGAAGGACTGGGAGTAACGGTTAACTCTTGCATTAGAGAGTTGGGCAGAAAAGGGGTGAGCGTTTCCTGCTACACGGGTGCCACGCGCCCGTCGTAGAGATGGAGGAATGCATGAGACAGTTCAGAGGAACAGTGACCATTGAAGTTGCGATAGAAAAGAGATAAAGATGCAACAGTGCTGTGAAGAGACAAGTTGAAGGGAGTCAGTAGGAGGGGCAGAGTTAATGAGATGAAAAGCCTTTGACTCCATCCTATTGAGAGGAGCTGTATGTGGGGAGCCTCCCCACACATGAAAGTTGTACTCCATGAAGGGGTGGATAAAACCCCTGTATAGAGTCAACAATTGTGTATGCGCAAAGAAGGAACGGAGTCTGCTTAGCACACCCAATCTCTTGGAAGCAGATTTTACAAGAGATGTAATATGATCTTTCCAAGATATGTACCGAGTAAATGAAACTCCAAGCATGTTCAACGTTGATGCAGGATTAGGCTGAATATTATTAAACATTAGTGAGTAGGTATACCTGTGGAAGATTTTGTCGAGTTGATAGGTGCAAAAACTGAGTCATTGATGCATTAAAAACAACCAGATTATTCTAACCCCAGTCAGAGATACGAGCCAAGTCATACATTAGGTGTGCCATATCCTCATTTCTTGTTTGTTGAAGTAACTGCTGAGATGGACGTTGTGGGAATCGAATGGAAAGGTGAAGGGTGGAGTCATGAGCGTATGAGTGGATAGGGTTAGATGTACAGTTTAGGTCATTGATGAATAAAAGGAAGAGAGTTGGTGATAGGACAGAGCCCTGAGGAACACCACTGTTAATAGATCTAGGAGAAGAACGATGGCCGTCTACAACAGCGGCTATAGAACGACCAGAAAGGAAGGTAGAGATGAAGGCACAGAAAGAAGGATAGAAACCGTGAGAGGGCAGTTTGGAAATTAAAGATTTATGCCAGGCTCGATCAAAAGCCTTTGAGATATCAAGTGCAATGGCAAAGCTTTGGCCAAAGTCCCGAAAGGAGGATGACCAGGAGTCTGAAAGGTAAGTGAGAAGATCGCCTGTGGAGCGTCCCTGATGGAACCAATACTGACGATCAGAAAGAAGGTTGTGATAGAAAAGATGCTTTAAAATTTTTGTATTAAGAATAGACTCGAAAACTTTTGAGATACAGCAATTGGACGATAGTTAGAGGGTTGGGAATGGTTACCCTTCTTTGGGACTGGCTGAATGAGAGCAAACTTCCAGCAAGAAGGAAAGGTACAAGTTGATAGACAAAGGCGAAAGAGTTTGCCTAGGCAGGGTGTAAACACAAAAGCACAGTTCTTGAGAACAACAGGAGGGACTCCATCAGGCCCAAATGCCTTATTAGTATTGAGGCCTGTGATGGCAGAAAATACATCAGCTGAAGAAATTTTAATGTTAGCCATGAGGAAGTCAGAGGGGGGAAGTGATGGAGGAACAGTACCGGAATCGTCTTAGGTGGAATTGGAGGAGAAAGTCTGAGTGAAGAGATCTGCTTTATCAGTTGGAGAAATAGCTACAGAGCCATCAGAGTAGAAAAGAAGAGGGAAGGATGATGAGGTAAAGTTGTTATAAAAGTTTTTGGCAAGGTGCCAGAAGGAGCGGCAAGATTCCAATTAGAGAGTTGAGAGCATTTAGTACGGATGAAATTACTTTTAGCAGAGCGAAGAATAGACTTAGCACGATTCCGGGCAGAAACGTATAAAAGATGTGATTCAGGGGTGGGTTGGTTCCGGTACCTTTAATAGACCCTCTCCTTGTTGCGGACAGCATTAGAACAAGCGTGATTAAACCAAGGCTTTCGTGCATTAGGCAAAGGTTATGAGAAAGGAATGTATGCTTCCATGCCCAAGAGAATAGCCTCCGTAATGCTCAAGGCACACCCAGATGGATCCCGGCCATGGAAGCAATAATCATTCAAGGGAAAATCAAAGAAGTACTGCCTGAGGGCCTCCCAGTCCGCAGCTCCAAAGTGTCACAGACAACGTTTTTCTGGAGGGTCCGTAGGCCGTACCGGAGCGATAGGATAGGTTAAGGTGATAAGGCTGTGATCGGAGGAGCCCAACGGAGAGAAAATATTAATTGTGTAAGCAGAAGGATTAGTTGTTGGGGCTTGCAGGATAGGAATAAGGAAGTGTAAGGAATGAAATGCTGAAGGAGGGGGTAGAAAGAGGGAATAAGGTTAATGAGACACACACACACACACACACACACACACACACACACACACACACACACACACACACACACACACACACACACACACACATAAAACAAAGGTATAGGACACACTACCGAAAATGTTTCCATCCCACTTCTCTGGACTGATTAGTCGTGTTTCATTTTTGCTCACAAATCACACCTTGTTAAGAGAATGGAAGGTCCTCGAAGCACAACTAATTCACGTTATTTCATTTAATACCTGTATTATTCCTGCGCTGTGGGGTGAGAGTTTTTGTTGTTGTTGTTGTTGGTGGTGGTGGTGGTGATGGTGGTGTAATTGTTGTTGTTGTTATTGTTAATGTTATTGCAGCTATTGCATCGCTTGCTGATGTAAATACCTTTGAAATATATCTCTGCCAAACCCAACACATGTGTTACTACTCCTGTATGCCAGATCTCCGCAGAACAAAGTAAATTTGTTGGTATTCAGATCACAACAAGCGCGTTCGTCAACCGTACGGCGTGCATCCTGTCAGAGACCCGTGAAAATAACGAGGGACGGGGTGAAGGAAAATGTGTATGATGAGCAGACTCTAGGTGGGATGGGAAGGAAGTTTGGTGGGTGGTGGGGATTGGATAGGAAAGAATACACTATGAAAATAGGTGTTGTAGGATTAACGATTGTAGTAAAGGTTTTGAAAAAAAAAAATCTTAAAATCATATATTCAGGGGGGATAAGGAAATGCGTAGCCTATAGGGGGAAAAAGTGGATGGGATTTGCTCCAACAGTCATGAGGAATGGGGAACGGCTTTCAGAGCAAACCTCGTGGATATGGACGCTGTGGGGTGAAAAGTCTGAATAAGGTGAAGATTTATTTCAGAATATCCATCAACAGGAACAATGTAAGCACGCGTTGCTCTCACATAACTACCGACTTAGGACGCAAATATATACTTGAAACCAAGAAACTGACTGGGGATAATGAAGATGGTTTTTAGTTCATCACTACAGGTTTAGATGGACTAATAGATCAATAGATAGATAGATAAATAGGCAAGGCTGAAAGATATTATCATACCAAAAGGCTTAATCCTCAGCAAGCCATGAGGACGTGCGGGCAGGATTATGTGGATGAGTGTTTAAAAAATACAGCTCTGGCTGGAGTTTTGTTCAAGCTGGAGTGCTGAGGCGATGAGTTGGTCACAACAGATGGTCAGGATGTGGGGTCGGAGTTGGGAGGATGGGGAGGGGGAGGGAGGTAAGGAGAGACTTGGAGGGAAAGGATCAGGGAGTGTGGGGAATGAAAAGCTGAAGGGAGTAGAAAGAGACAGCGGGAGAAATGAGAACTGAAAGAGAGAGAGAGAGAGAAAGAGAGACAGACAGACAGACAGACAGACAGATAGACAGACAGACAGACAGACAACAGACAGACAGACAGACAACAGACAGACAGACAGACAGACAGAGATCCCTCAGGTCATCTTCCTTCTCAATTCTTCCTCCAGGCCACAGACGTTGAAATGGTAGTAAGGAAAAACAGGAGTGGAAGGGAAGCGTAAGAGAGGGAGGGAGGGAGAGGAGAGAGTACTGCTAAGGGATCTTTATACGAGTATGCAGCGTGTTACTTGCTGGAGGTGGGGTTGGAGTGAGAAGTGGTTGGAAGAAGTTCAGGGAGCTGTCGCCTCTCCTGCCATTGAGAGGGCTCTCCCTTCTTGCTAAGGGATCTTTGTATGCGGCATGTGTTAGGAGTGTGATACTGTATGGTAGTGAGACCTGGACAGTAAAGAAAGAGGATATTTGTAGGCTCAGATTTACAGAAATGATAATGATTTGATGGATATGAAGTGCGTCCTTGAATATGACGCCAGGGGAGACTAGGTTTACGTCTGATGAGGTGAGAGAAAGAATGGGACTGAGTGTATCTGAGTTGTGATGGCGATGGGTTCAATGAGATTCTTTGAACATGTGGGAAGGATGGACGATGACAGTTGGGTGAGGAAAGTGAGAAGGGTGAATGTCGAGGGTTGGGATGCGAAAGGCAGACCGAAAAAAACCTAGGACGAGGTCACAGTGTGTGACCGCAGGAGTAAGGGACTGAATAGGCTGCCAGAGATTAAGCAGCGTAGAATGCCGCCATTAAGTAACCAAGACCGACGCATGCAAGCATGCTGGATCCTTTATAAACACCAACGATATATATATATATATATATATATATATATATAGATATATATAGATAGATAGATAGATATAGATAGATAGATAGATAGAGAGATATTAAAAGTATTACCAAGGCTTCAATTAACAGCGTTATCATTTTGAAGTATTTGGATAACGTTTCGGTAACATGTATCCAATATTCACAGCCTAAAACATAAAAAGTCAACAGTGTAGAATAGGAAAAACGATATCTCACGACAATAATATTATAGTAAAAGTAGAAACCATTAATCATACAGTCTTAATAGTAATACCAAACCAAAGTATAGATATTGGTAAATGAACTAGTTAACAACAATCACTATAACAAATAAGTGTACAGTACATAATTACTGGTAATTTTCTGGCTACACGGAAGAAAAATTGCTCATGCTTAAAAGAACAGGAATAATCACAATTTCTAAATAAGGAAAGCGCATAAAATACATAAGAATGAACTAAACTATACTCCGTTTTTTTTTTTTTTTTTTTTTTACTGAGGCGAAGCTGCACTTGATACGTTGATGATGATTGGCTAAATGCAACATGTCCAAAAAATATTTGCTAACCCAAATTTCCCCCTCAGATATTTGTTGTCAGTTAATAATGCTAGATTATGAAGTAATGTTGCATTCAGCCAATCATCACCAATCTGTCAAGTGCATCTTCGCCTCGGTAAAAAAAAAAAAAAAAAAAAAAAGTATAGATCAGTAAAAAAAAAAAAATGGTGCATAAAATAAGCATGAATTGGTACAACTTACAGTAAAACAGCACGGATAATTAATAAGAGGTAGTCATATCTATTAGGATGGAAAATATCGTCAATGCAGTGCACAGGATAAAATGAAATAGTAAAGGAATATGAGAACAGTGCATATAATAAAGTGGAATAGAGATTACCCCAAATTAAACAAAAATATATTCATATTTTATACAAATAATTTATACCTGAACAAGCAGAGACAGCGTAGTCCCTGGTATTACATCACTAAAATAAGGTTATACACTATGGGCCTCAAAAGTGTCGGTGCACAATATTCGTGGTACGTTTGGGAACACACATCGAAGGTCACTGAAACATTAGTGTCTGGTCTACCACACGTTGGTAGCCCTGATGTCAGGAGGTGTCATATATCGCCAACTAGCAATATCATCTTGCAATCCTTAAGCAAATGTTATGTACATAAAAACATTGTTAACACACACCGAGACTTTGGTAATGTACAGCCGTTGTTCCAATGTTTTCGGTAGGCATCGCTCCCTTTTGTGACCCATAGGACGGTACCTAATGATGCACAGCAGATCTTTTGAAACTTCGTTGTTTCCTATATTTGGTTTATCACGGTAAGACGACAGTGTCACGGGGTTTTTATAATATCACGGTATTTTGAAATAAATGCTTAAATATTATTTAAATTGATATTAATATTCAATAATATTGAACAGCAGAGACAATGATTGTCTTGCTAAATCGTGCAACGATTCTCTAAGAACGAGAATTTAAAAACTTTCTCAACAGTACACAGCAGAGACTAATTACTCACAATTGCTGAACTGTACTGTTAGCCTCTGGAGAAAGTTAGTTCACCCCTGACAATAAATAACTAATACTAATAATAATAACATCAGGTTCTTGCTGATGCATTAACTCCTGGCACAACGGATTTTAAGTTAATACAACAAGACTGGTCTAAGTACCAGTTATGAATAGTAAAACGTTTACGCAAGCTAGGAGCTATATGGATTAAATTTGGATTAAATGAAACAAGATTTTACTTTACACTGAGCTCAAGGAAAAGAACTGTTAAATTTATTAATCACAAAAAATAAATTTAACGTTACAATTCAAATCAATTAAATGAGACGCACTCACTCACTCACACAAAAGCTAAATACTTACGCCTAGGAAAAAACACCTTAACTAAACTCTTATGACTACAAAATACAAAAAGGAAATACTAGTCAATGAATGCGGTGTATCACCCAAAGCTGGAGAACTAAAGGTGGAAGCTTGGAGAGACTGTAAGTGGAGTTTGGGTACTAGCTGACCTCTCGCACTGCTGCACAGGTCCTGTCTTCGTCACAGCAAACACTAGACTGAATTCAAATACATTGTATGGGCAGGACGCAAGGCGTGGCTAACGGTTGAGGGAAGCAGAGGCGAACGATAAAGAAACAATTGTATCGCTCAGTAGCGCACTTAGTGACGTACATTAAATCGGTCACTTTTGAAAGTGACGAATGTTTTGAAAAGTATACTCCGAAAGGGAGGGAGAAACGGTTAGCTGAGCGATACACAGTGAGTTTTCCACTAATAGTTCGTGGCTTCTCACAAAAGGGAAATGTCGCGAATTGATTCGTGACATTACGCCCTTACAAAGTTAAATTTTTTCCTTATGGGAAAAAATTTGTGGATATATATATATATATATATGTACACATCCTAAGTCATTCGCACAAGATTCACACTGTGGTGTGTGCGCTATCCTGCTACAGGAGAAAATCGCAGTCGTCAGTGAGCGAAAAAACCTCGTATTTACGTTAATAGAAGCAAGCTTGAGGGAAAAACTCCGTGACGACGGTGAAAATCCTGTACTCAGGTCAAACTGAGCGAAAATTCGCTACATTTACACTGACAACTAATTGTTGTGTAGCGTGATGGATGTAATACATGGTGTAGGTGTGACAGTTGTAGTGTAACTGTACCTACGTGTAAAATGACACAGTAAATAATAATATGGCGACGACGAAGGCAGAGGAGAAGAGGCGGCAGCGTGCGGCAGACGATCAGCTGGCCCGCACAGCAAAACTGCTACACCCATTGCTGGACCTGCAAAACCAATTGAGGTGGAGCATCAAAAGTGTCAATGAGACAAAATTCTTAATAAGTTACAATTACTCTCTCTGCCTAGCAGTCAGTGCTACGACGTACATTCGAGGTCGCCATTAATTATAGCACACGATTATGTTTCGACAAGTTGAGAATCCCTGTGCAAACTCGGGTCTTCCATAGCCTCGAACTGCACACGGGTCCTCAACCTGTGCCTTAACCTACAGTTCTTATATTAATATCGGGGAGCTGAGAATCCTTGTGCAAACTTGGGTCTTCCATAGCCTCAAGTCGCCTCTGCGGAGTTCTCTCTCGAACTTCCCCCTTAACCTACAATACAATACTTATATTAGTACCAGGAAGCTGAGAATCCTTGTGCAAACTTGGGTCTTCCATAGCCTCAAGTCGCCTCTGCGGAGTTCTCTCTCGAACTTCCCCCTTAACCTACAATACTTATATTAGTATCGGGAAGCTGAGAATCCTTGTGCAAACTTGGGTCTTCCATAGCCTTAAGTCGCCTATCAACTTCCCCCTTAACCTACGGTACATATATTAGTACCGGGAAGCTGAGAATCCTTGTGCAAACTCGGGTCTTCCATAGCCTCGAGTCGCCTCTCAACTTCCCCCTTAACCTACAGTACATAATATGTATGTACAGGCCCTGGACATAATGTGTCCTGTGGGGCCAATGGGCGAGACGTCAGGTCTGCACCCACTTCACCACTACCCTGTCTCTCAACTGACTCAGAGATTATAGGTGTGGTTACAAATGGCACAGGAAGGGCACGTCCCTGATTAGTGGTGATACTTTGGCACACACTGCAGGAACGGACAAAACTATCTATGTCCCGTCCCATCCCTGGCCAGAAAAAGTCAGCTCGGATACGGCCCTGGGTCTTCCTTTTGCCCATGTGACCTCCTGAGGCTGAGCAATGACCCCATTGTAACACTGCTGGGCGGTACTTGGCGGGAACGACAAACTGCAGTCGAACCTCGCCCTCGGGTGTTCGTGACTCACGGTAGAGCCGTCCTTGTTTGCAAAGGAACTTGGCTTGACCTCCCCGTGAATACTTTATCACTTGACCCTTTTGTTTGTTCTGCACGGTAGCAAGTGTCGGGTCAGATTGTTGTTCTTGCACAACAAGTTGGCTACACATCAGATCTTGCGGCGATTCAATGATCACTGGGGTGACACAGTCTGGAGCCTCAGTCATGGCTCGTGTTACCACAGCAGCCGAAGTCTGAGTAGCGTCATCGGAGCAACTATCCTTGACTCCATTAATATTTCCAATGAGTTCAAATAAGGGTTCTGGCATGACAACTGCAAGTGTCGTACCAGTATAAAATGGAGATGCCACCTGGATACATGCCTCAGGGAACAATCTCACTGATCCATCAATAAGCTTTGCATGGATCTGTCGACCTGTATACTGCTCAGGCCGAACTAAACTCTGCTTAACAGAGCAACCTGAGGAACCAATGTCTCTCAGGACCTTCACAGGAATGCCTCCCACAAACCCTGGCTGAACAAGGAAGGTACTGTCACCTGTGGGAGGGCCTGTGGAGGAAGCAGCTAGCCACTCATGAGGCTGCTGAATTGATGTGGCAAACATTGTGCCTTGAGAGTTATGTACTTGAGGGTTTGCACTCACTGCATGGGAAGATGGAACATTGGCCATCTGTGGAGGGGGGTTCACTGTCACTGTGGGACTAGTGAACTGTGGGGAAGTACCCACACTGGTAGGGACGTGGCCACCGTGCTGCTGCTGAGGAATGAAGGCTGCATTCGCTTCCTGCCTCTTTTGAGCTGGTGGTGGAAAAGTTTGTCCCGACGGTCGGTTGCGTGGCTGATACTGCTGCTGGTTAGGGTACTTGTTGTACCTCTTCCACTCAGGTTTCTGAGTGTTTTGCCCCTGGTCCTTCCACTGCGGTTTTGGACCTTGGCCATTATCCTGAGAATGACCTTGTTGCTGGGATTCAGTCTGAGACGGCTTCCCAGACTTGGCAGTATCTTTTCTGCTCCAGGTGTTTTGCTTACGAGCTTGATACCCGTATGCAGTAAAGAATGCGTCAGCCTTTTCTGCCATTTGGCTGGCATCTTTCACCTGGCAGATCTTAAGCTGTGCTATGAGCTCAGCAGGCCACGACCTCTCTAGCTGTGTACGCAGCATAAGGTCAATTATCCCCTCACGCGTGGAAGGAGTTTCATCTTTCTCCATCCACTCATTTAAGTAAGCTGTGAGACGATCAAGGAACTGAACAGCTGTCTCCTTGTCTTGGAGACGAGCTCGCATGAACTGAACTTTGGCGTCGTCTACTGTGAGACCATACGCCTTAATGAGTGCAGCTTTCATCATCTCATATGTGAGATTGTCTCCACGAATTCTGTGGAGAATATCGAGGGCAGGGCCCTCAAATAAACTAAGAAATTGGATCCGCTTAGCTGCCTCATCCAGTTGATACATGTCTGCCATGTCCTCAAAACGAGCTATATACGGCTCGATTCGCTCGCTTTCCTTGTGTGAAGGAAGCTTGATGCGTGGGGTCGCCAGGACATGTGCAGGGAGAACGCTCATGGAACTTGGACCAACTGCACCAGATGTATCTGAAGCCAAGGAATCTCGCTTGAGCTTCATCATTTCATATTCGTGTTTTTCACGTGCCTCACGTTCGGCATGTTCGTGCTCTCGTTCTCCCTCGCGTTGTTCACGCTCGTATTCGCGCTGTTCTCGCTCGTGTTCGCGCTGTTGTCGCTCTTTTTCTAACTCGAGCTCGCGTTGTTTCTGCTCGTGTTCGCGCTGTTCTCGCTCGTACTCGCGCTCCTTTTCGCGTTCCTCACGCTGTTCTCGCTCGTATTCGCGCTGAATCTTACGCTCTTCACGGGCATCATTCTGGCGCTGCTGCTCCTGATTATGCCGTGAGAGTATATACTCTTTAATTTCGGTTGGGTCCGAAAGACCCATTTCTTTGGCTTCCTGTAAAAATACAGTAGTAGCCATGGCGCTAATTTATTAAGCAAACCGAAATTGAGCACTGACTGCTTCGCAAACGAATGCTAATGACACAAGTAAAGAGTACAGACACAAGCTAGTGGTGACCAGTCTTATCTAGTTAACTGGCAAAAAATAAATCAAAAATGTAAATGACTGGGAAGACTCAATAATAAACACAATGGTACGGCGACTTCCCAGGAGCGAATAAAATCGTCTGGCGTTACCAAAAATAAACTAGAGTTAAGTACTCTATTGATTAATAAAGCAAAAACTCACTTGCTAAATTAACGGTAAACACCAGTAAACTTGTGCCTATAAACTTTAATTATAAATACCTAAATATGAATGAGTGAGCACTATCTCGTGAATAGCTTTAGAGCTAGGAGTTAATATCCTGGAATGAGGTCGCCAATTGTCACGTGGTTTTTATAATATCACGGTATTTTGAAATAAATGCTTAAATATTATTTAAATTGATATTAATATTCAATAATATTGAAGAGCAGAGACAATGATTGTCTTGCTAAATCGTGCAACGATTCTCTAAGAACGAGAATTTAAAAACTTTCTCAACAGTACACAGCAGAGACTAATTACTCACAATTGCTGAACTGTACTGTTAGCCTCTGGAGAAAGTTAGTTCACCCCTGACAATAAATAACTAATACTAATAATAATAACATCAGGTTCTTGCTGATGCATTAACTCCTGGCACAACGGATTTTAAGTTAATACAACAAGACTGGTCTAAGTACCAGTTATGAATAGTAAAACGTTTACGCAAACTAGGAGCTATATGGATTAAATTTGGATTAAATGAAACAAGATTTTACTTTACACTGAGCTCAAGGAAAAGAACTGTTAAATTTATTAATCACAAAAAATAAATTAAACGTTACAATTCAAATCAATTAAATGAGACGCACTCACTCACTCACACAAAAGCTAAATACTTACGCCTAGGAAAAAACACCTTAACTAAACTCTTATGACTACAAAATACAAAAAGGAAATACTAGTCAATGAATGCGGTGTATCACCCAAAGCTGGAGAACTAAAGGTGGAAGCTTGGAGAGACTGTAAGTGGAGTTTGGGTACTAGCTGACCTCTCGCACTGCTGCACAGGTCCTGTCTTCGTCACAGCAAACACTAGACTGAATTCAAATACATTGTATGGGCAGGACGCAAGGCGTGGCTAACGGTTGAGGGAAGCAGAGGCGAACGATAAAGAAACAATTGTATCGCTCAGTAGCGCACTTAGTGACGTACATTAAATCGGTCACTTTTGAAAGTGACGAATGTTTTGAAAAGTATACTCCGAAAGGGAGGGAGAAACGGTTAGGTGAGCGATACACAGTGAGTTTTCCACTAATAGTTCGTGGCTTCTCACAAAAGGGAAATGTCGCGAATTGATTCGTGACAGACAGTGACTCCAGTATTAGTATTTCCATGTCTGACGTTCTTTTGACGACAGATGAGAACGAATTAGAAGACATAGTATGGTCGTGAGTGTGCAAATGGCCTCGAACTGTGGAGAACGGTGGTTTAGTGTAAGGACATCCTGTCCTTACTGATGTTTTCAAAAATTCTGGCCCTAAGGTTTGGCAGTTACTGTTAGGGCTGCATGAATATGGTTTCTACTTAGAAACTGTAAAAGTAGTCTTTTAAGACATCATTCATCCTCTTCTACAATGTCAGTGTTTTATGTTATGTTTAATGCTCTGTACATGGTACGTGTTGTTACTGAAACGTTACTCAAATATCACAAGATGATTATGCTGTTTATTCAAGCTTTTGCATTCCTTTTCATTATTCTACTGCTCTTTCCACGCAACGAATCTGTAACTCACACACACACACACACACACACACACACACACACACACACATATATATATATATATATATATATATATATATGCGAACTACTCTGAAAATAGGAAATCATTATGGAAAGAGATGCGGAAGTGTAGAAGTGAAAGTGGAAAGAAATGTGATGGTGTGAAAGATGCAGGTGGTAGATTATTAACCCATGGAGATGAAATAAGGACCAAATGGAAAGAATATTTTGAAAGCCTGATGAGTGGGAATAGAGAGAGCAGAGTAGCTGTAAACATGATTGGTTTGGGGGTGTGTGCAGAGAAGGAGTGCAGTGCCAGGAGATGTGACACTCGCACAGGTGAAGAGTGTTGTCAAGCGGATGAAAAATGAGAAAGCAGCTGGGGTTGATGAGGTGTATGCAGAGATGCTTAAGTGTAGTGGAAAGAGAGGAGTGAAATACTTGTTGGAGATATGTAAGAAGGCATGGGTGAGTGAAACTTTGCCTGCAGAGTGGAAAAAGGCTGTAATTTTACCCCTGTACAAAAATAAAGGTGAGAAAAATAAGTGCAAGAATTATCGTGACATAAGTTTATTGAGTGTGGTAGGGAAGGTATGTGGAAGAATTATTATAGAGAAAGTATGAGAGATATCAGAAGTCCTAGTGAGTGATGAACAGGGTGGCTTTAGGAGTGGCAGAGGATTTGTGGATCAAATATTTGCAGTGAGACAGATAACATAGAAGGCATGTGAGAAGGACCATAAGGTGTTTATGGCATTTATGGATCTGGAACAAGCATACGATAAAAAAGACAGAGAGGGACTGTGGAAACTTCAGCGCATGTACGGTGTAGATGATAAGCTGCTAGGTGGCGTCAAGAATTTTTACGATGGTAGCAAGGCATGTGTAAGGGTTAATGGGCATCTAAGTGAATGGTTCACGATCGGTGTGAGCATGCTACAAGGTTGTGTGGTGTCTCCATGGTTGTTCAATATATATATATATATATATATATATATATATATATATATATATATATATATATATATATATATATATATATATATATATATTGATGGAATGATACGAGAAGTAAAATCACGAGTAATGGAGAGAGGGATGGCATTGGTAATGAATGGTGATAGATGGAATATCTCAAATTTGTTGTATGCTGATCATGCAGTACTGCTTGCAAGTACCGGACAAGAACTTGGTAGGCTAGTGCAGAGTTTTGCTGATGTCTGTGGACGTCGTGCATTGAGAGTATATGTAGAAAAGAGTAAAGAGATGGTTATCGAGAGAGAAGGTGACTCCCAGTGGGATGTTCCAGTGAATGGAGGGAGACTGGAATTGGTGAGAGAGTTCAAATACCTGGGTACAGTGGTAGAAAAGAGAGGAAAATGTGCAAAAGAAGTGGAAAGTAGAGTGACACAAGGAAGAAAAGTAGTTGGTGCAATGAATGCCTTGATAAGAAACAGAGGCTTGAGTGTTGCAACTGTACGAGGCTTACATGAGGGAGTGTTACTGCGAACTTTAACATATGGATGTGAGAATATGGTGTGGCATGATAATGAAAAGTCAAGAGTAAGAGCAGTGGAAATGGGACTGCTGAGGAATGTATGTGGAGTACAAAGGGTGGATAGGATACGAAATAATGTGATTCGTGAAAATTGTGGGGTGAGGAAGTCGGTGGACACCAGAATAGAAGACAGTGTACTGAGATGGTCTGGTCATGAGGAGAGAATGGATAACAATAGTGGTGAAAAAGGTACATCTGAGCGAATTTGAAGGAGGGAGGAGGCGAGGTAGGCCAAGGAGAAGGTGGAGAGAAATGGTGGATGAGTGTGTGAGGAAGAGAGGTTTGGAAGTCGGTGAGGCTAGGGAACTGACAAGAGGTTGAGCTGGCTGGATGAATATTGTGATGAGACGTGCATGATCAGGGACTTTGGCACCCCTTTTTAACGTGGCAGCGTCCAGCTTGACTCAATCGGATACGTGTGTGTGAAGCAACAGAACGTGGTGAATGTTTTTGGCGTATCCGATAGCGCCAGGATTTCGGGGGTATGAATGGTGAGTGAATGGAAGCATGTCCCATTGGACTGGGCAAATTTGGGCTGTCTGGACATTGCTACTACACTACCTGCCCTTGGGTGGGAACGGATGTCCATGATGATGATGATGATGATGATGTATATATATATATATATATATATATATATATGGTGGTTACAGGATTGGGGTTCAGTTGAATTAAGAACTGAATATGCTGAGAGCAAGAAGCACGTAAAAAGACTAGTGAAGAGGAAAAAGGAGGTAAATGAGGATCTAGTAAGAAAAATTAATGCGAACTACTCTGAAAATAGAAAGTTATTCCGGAAAGAGGTGCGGAAATGTAGAAGTGAAAGCGGAAAGAAATTGGATGGTGTGAAGGATGCAGGTGGTAGATTATTAACCCACGGAGATGAAGTAAGGACCAGTTGGAAAGAATATTTTGAAAGCCTGATGAATGGGGATAGAGAGAGCAGAGCAGCTGTAAACATGATTGGTTTTGAGGGTGTGCAGAGAAGGAATGCAGTGCCAGGAGACGTGACACTCGCACAGGTGAAGAGTGCTGTGAAGCAGCTGAAAAATGGGAAAGCAGCTGGGGTTGATGAGATGTATGCAGAGATGCTTAATTGTAGTGGAGAGAATGGAATGAAGTGCTTGTTGGAGATATGTAAGAAGGCATGGGTGAGTGAAACTGTGCCTGCAGAGTGGAAAAAGGCTGTGATAGTACCCCTGTACAAAAATAAAGGTGAGCGAAGTGAATGCAAGAATTATCGTGGCATAAGCTTACTGAGTGTGGTAGGGAAGGTATATGGAAGAATTATTATAGAAAAAGTAAGAGAGATACCAGAAGTCCTAGTGAATGATGGACAGGGTGGCTTTAGGAGTGGCAGAGGATCTGTGGACCAAATATTTGCAGTGAGACAGATAGTAGAGAAGGCATGTGAGAAGGACCATAAGGTGTTTATGGCATTCATGGATCCGGAAAAAGCATATGACAAAGTGGACAGAGAAGGATTGTGGAAAGTTCTGCGCATGTACGGTGTAGAGGGTAAGCTGCTAGGTGCCTTCAAGAGTTTTTATGATGATAGTGAAACATGTGTCAGGGTTAATGGGCATCTAAGTGAATGGTTCAAAATCAGTGTGGGCATGCGACAAGGTTGTGTGATGTCTCCATGGTTGTTCAATGTATATATGGATGGGGTGATGAGAGAAGTGAAAACGCGCGTAATGGAGAGAGGGATGGCATTGGTAATGAATGGAGATGGATGGAATATCTCAAATTTGTTGTATGCTAATGATGCAGTACTGCTTGCAAGTACCGGACAAGAACTTGGTAGGCTAGTGCAGAGTTTTGCTGATGTCTGTAAGCGTCATTCCTTGAAAGTAAATGTAGAAAAGAGTAAAATGATGGTTATTGAGGGGGAAGGTGACTCCCAGTGCAATGTAACAGTGAATGGAGAGAGATTGGAGTTGGTGAGAGAGTTCAAATACCTGGGTACAGTGATAGAAAAGAGAGGAAAATGTGCAAAGAAGTTGAAAGTAGAGTGACACAAAGAAGAAAAGTAGCTGGTGCAATGAAGGCCTTGATAAGAAACAGAGGCTTGAGTGTTGCAGCTGCACGAGGCTTACATGAAGGAGTGTTAGTGCCAACTTTAACTTACGGATGTGAGACTATGGTGTGGCATGAAAATGAAAAGTCAAGAGTAAGAGCAGTGGAGATGGGACTGCTGAGGAATGTATGTGGAGTACAGAGGGTGGATAGGATACGAAATAATGTGATTCATGAATGATGTGGAGTGAGGAAGTTGGTGGACACCAGAATTGAAGAGATTGTACTGATATGATATGGTCATGTGGAGAGAATGGATAACAATAGAGTGGTGAAGAAGGTATATCTGAGCGAATTCGAAGGAGGGAGGAGGCGAGGTAGGCCAAGGAGAAGGTGGAGAGATATGGTGGACGAATGTGTGAGGAAGAGCGGTTTGGAAGTCGGTGAGGATAGGGAACTGACAGGAGATCGAGCTGGCTAGATGAATTTTGTGAGAAGAAGTGCATGATCAGGGATTTTTGGCACCCTTTTTTAACGTGGCAGCTCCTGCATTAACTCTGTTGGATATGATTATGTGAAGCTACAGAACATGGTGAATGTTTTTGGTGTATCCGATAGAGCCAGGATTTTGGGGGCTTGAATGATGAGTGAATGGAAGCATGTCCCATTGGATTGGGCATTTTTGGGCTGTCTGGACATTGCTACTCCTCACCCTGCCTTGGGTGGAAAAGGAGGTCCGGATGATGATAATGATAATATATATACTGTATACATATATATATATATATATATATATATATATATATATATATATATATATATATTTTAAGAAGAGCATGTGGAGTCACATGGAGAGTCAGGCTGACGAATGAGGATATAAAGGAGCGTTGTGGTGTGGATGTGGATGTGATAGGAAGCGTTATGAGGAACACACTGAGGTGGTTTGGCCATGTGTAGAGGATGAAGGGTGAGAGACTGACGAAGAGAGTGTATGTGAGTGAGGTGAAGGGGGGAAGAGGGAGGGGAAGGCCGAGGATGAGATGGAGGGATGGGGTGGAGAGGTATATGAGAGAGAGGGGTGTGAATTGGGATTAGGGCAGTGAAATGGCGGGGGACAGGGCGACGTGGAGGCGATTTGTTTGTGGCCACCCCAAACG